>NW_027223777.1:0-650220 GCF_028538775.1 Myotis yumanensis
AATGGCATAGCTCTCCCTGCTCACCTAGCCTTTTCAATGACAGCACCCACCCCATACCCACCTCCTTACTGTCATGGATGCTTTTCATGATCCCTGAGAGGAAGAAAATATCCCCTGTTGCTGAACCCTGGCTTTTCACACTGCAGATGACCCTCTTGGAAAGACGCAGGAACTCTCTCCCTCCCAGTCCCAGAGAGGATGTTCTGACCCACCCTTGATCTCTTTCTTGGTTTGTTTTCTTTCAATGGTGGTAAACACAGACCTCCTTTGAACCTTTGATAAGCCTACAGTTTACATTCACACTCCTTTAGCTTGATCACACTCCTTTAGCTTGATTTTTAATACAACTCCCGGGGTCAGGATCAGACTTTAGAGTCACGGTTGGTTCGCCCAATGAGAGGACTTTTGTGTGTGTGTGTGTGTGTGGGGGTGGGGGGGATTGCCCGCTTTGCTTTCTCCCGCCTCCCTAAAATGTCACCAGTGGATTTCATGTAACCCATGTACGGTCTGCTCCTGGGATTGGAGTGTATAAAATAAGGGGGCTGACATTGCCATTCTTTGGAACATCATCTCCCGCCTTGAGATTGTGCTTCCCGGCATACGAGCGACATTTCTGGACAGTTTGGCTGAAAGACACTTACAGAAATTCTGCACAGGTTGGAGGATTTCTTACGTTGTTGACAAATGCCACACCCGCACACATGTGTGTGCACTTGGTTCACAGTTGCTGCCTGTGGGGCTCTTTCAGGTGTGTCCATTTTCCTTCCTCTTTTTTCACAGGGAGGAAGGAGGCAGCGAGTGTAATCACCAGTGAGTGTGTGACATGAGACTGAGGATTTCCCGTGGAAAGAGGGTGAGCGGACGGATGGGCGGAGGGAGGAAGGGAGGGAGGGTGGGAGGGAGAACACATCCATCCACCCACTCATCCATCCATCCATCCATCCATCCATCCATCCATCCATCCACAGGGAAGTTAAGATGAATGATAAAAGGGTGTCTGTCGTGAGTGGCACACTTGGAGCCATGTGTGTGGTGGGGGGGTAGGGGTGGAGGGATGGATGATCAAAACCGGCAACTGGAGCAGAGTGTGCTGGCCGGTCTGGTGACCCAGTGTTATTGAGTCAAATCATCCCTCACCAGGCCTCCCTCGACCCTCATCGCTCCACTCCCACCTATGTCTCTCCTCCTAGGGATCTAAGACACCGAGATCTACTGTTGACCTTCGCCTTGGACCTTGGACTCACGCCCCTCAAACCCCTCCCTCTCGCTCCCCACATCCCCTCCCAGGATTCCCAAACGGTGAGGGCTTGTTCCTGGGTTGGCAGTTAGAGGGCACTCTTTTCCACCCGGACAGGCCAGGCCGGTTTCTCAAACAGCCTCCCTCCCCCAAGTTGGTGAGCTGTGGGCCTGAGGGTGGGGGGACTTGGAGAAGCCAGAGGCGAAGTCCGAGGCCCTGAGGTCACTGGAGACCTTTCTGCTTTTGAATGAAGCCCTGGAGTGAGATCCATTGGAATGAATCGCCCTGACCTCCTCCCCTCCCGCTTGCTCCATACCCACCCCCTACTCCCCATCCTCCACCCCCTACTCCCCATCCCCCACTCCAGCTCCCTTCCTCTCAGCCCTCAGGTCAGGGGCTTCTGAGACTCTGGGCCTGGGGCGGGAAGGCCTGGGGAGAGGGGAATCACGCAGGCAGGGGGAAAGCTGAGTTGCTCCTGTGAGTGTATTTGAGCCCCAAGGTCCCTGTGGGCCCAGCGAAATCTGTGTCTGTGGGGGCTACCCTCCTGCCTGCTAAGAGGTGCTGTCCCACCCTGGCCGGTCATTTCCCTGCCCCATCTGGGAGCCGGGCTCTCCTTCCCTGGTTCTGCACACAGGTGTGCGCCCGGCTCTCCACTCTCCACACAGCCTGGTTCCCAGGACCTGCGGTGAATCACTCAGACCCCCCGCTCCCGAGGCCAGTCCTTTCATCTCAGACCCCACAGCTGCCCTTGGTCAGCCCTGGGTGACCAAGCCCTTATTACCTCTGAGGCCCTCTTGCCTGCTGGAGCCACTGAGCAAAAGGGTTTTATCCTCAGCTCTGAGCTGCCTTTCAGCGGACACCACTTCAGTCCGGGGCTGAAGCTCTCAGTGGACAGACAGGCTGAGGCGGCCAAGCCCAGGTTAGGCTCCAGGCAGGGACCGGATCCCCAGGTCAGGTCCCCTTTGTCCAGCCCACCTGTGTTCTGTCCAGGTCGTGGGAGATGGCACTGCCCCACATGGGGGAGTGGCAGCTTGTCACAGCAGCCAGGCTTGCGGTGGACTCAGAACCAGCTCAGGAGGTGTGGCATGCTCCTAGTGCCCTGGTAAACCAGTTCTCCGGGCAGGGAGAGTCCTTGAATGTAGCATCTGGGCAATTTCTGTGGTGTAAATACTCCCACCATGGCCCATTCCAGGCTCCCATAGTGACATCGGTGAATGCACTGAGCTCAGAGTTGGGGAGACAAGCACAGTCTTCTCCCCCCCTTCCCCCAGCACACCTTGTGTCTCTTCCTACCTACCTCCCGTCACCCCCAACTACACTGCCATGCCTTCCATGGGGCTGAAATGCTCAAGTCCCAGCCGTCCCTGCTCACAAAAACCTCTGCAGTGTAGGGGATTTCACTGTACACAGCGGCCTTGAAGCTCTTGGGATCCTCAGCAATAAAGCACTTTACATCCCCTTCCCCCCGCCAAAAAAAATGATAAGGATAACCAGGAAGCTGATCATGACCACAGGGGCCTTGAAAGACGGGGCAGGCCCCTAACATTCCAAAACAGGTCTAGCTGCAGGCAAGGTGGGTAGCATTCAACTCAGTGGTGCCAGGAACTGCCCAAACCTCTCCCTCGTCCCACTTTCTAGTGGCGGGGGTGGGGGTGGGGGTGCGGGCTAGGTTGCCAAAGAAGATTAGCTTTTTTGTTTTCTCGGATGGAGGGACCCCTTGAGTCTAATTTCTCCCAAGTGTTGGTGAGTATGTACCCCCAAAAAGGGGACTCTCAAGGTCCCGCGGCCCGGTTCCCCATCTACGGAGACACATGGGTAGCGAGCTGAGCCGAGAGTGAGAGGCATCTCTGTCATCCTCTGGGGCTGCTTGGGGCCATTCTGAGCAGGGAGGGTCCCCCGTGAATCGGGTAGCTCGGGCTCTGCGTGGAAGTTCATCATGGAGAAACGACTGTTGGCAAACAGACATATGTTTAGTCGGTCTCCAGATGAGATTCCTCTCGAGATGTTCCCTTTTTAAAAATCATCATTCTTGCCCTAACCGGTTTGGCTCAGTGGATAGAGCAGCGATGGCGAACCTTTTGAGATCGGTGTGCCAGCATTTTGAAAAACCCTAACTTAACTCTCGTGCCCTGTCACATATAGAAATTTTTTGATATTTGCAACCATGGTAAAACAAAGACTTATATTTCTGATATTCATTTTATATATTTAAATGCATTTAACAAAGAAAAAAATCAACCAAAAAAAAAATGAGTGTGTCATAGGTTTGCCATCACTGGGATAGAGCGTGAGCCTGCAGACTCAAGGGTCCCAGGTTCAATTCCGGTCAAGGGCATGTACCTTGGTTGTGGGCACATCCCCAGTAGGGAATGTGCAGGAGGCAGATGATGGATGTTTCTCTCTCATCGATGTTTCCAACTCTCTATCCCTCTCCCTTCCTCTCCATAAAAAAAATGAATAAAGTCTATTTTAAAAAATAAAAACCATCACATTCTCCCCTGTTGGTTCAGTCTCTGGCTCATTGAAGTCTACATACACATGACCCTTCTAATAAAACCCCACAAAAACCAACAACCAACATATGTTGTCGTCACTGGCTTAAAGACAAACACCCAGACAGACAGACAGACAGAGACAAACCTCTCTGTCCCTATAAGGTGAATTGGGGACGATTTGAGCAGGAAAATATAGGTTGCCCCTGTCCCATGCCCTCATTGAAAGGGGACAGGTTCTGATTTTAAAACAGCCATCAGTCGGTCCGTCGGTCGGTGGGGTACCCCTACCTACCGCTGTGGGCATACAAGCTTGACTCCCAGGTAGAGGGAGACTTGGTTGGGTAGGGTTAAGAACGGGTAAAGTAGCCCCGGTCAGTCGGCATCTCTGAGAGCTTCCACACCTTCACCTCTTAGGATCATTGCCATTTTTCCAAAAGCAGTATGAGTGAGGAGAAGGGGAGATTCCCTCTCACAGTCCTCGGATCATCCCGAGGTTCGCTTCTGTGTGTTTTCTCTTTGTAAATCCAATGTCTGTCTTTTGTTGTTGTTGTTTTCTACACTCTTTCTAAGGGTGACCTGGCTTCTGACAGACAGCAGAAACAGACGCCTCTACCGTTTCACAGAGGACCTCATGGACAGATTCTGTTGCATTGCCCTCAGAAACCAGCAGGTGTATACGTCGTGTTCACGGAAAAACTTGCAAACCTGTAAAGAACTTGTGTGAGTTTACTTGAGCCAAACTGTCCACACTTGCCTGGAAGCAGAATCACAAGGGTTTGGGACAATGCTCCAGAGAATGACTGTTTTTCACTTTGTTTTATTCATTCCTTTTTCTAAATTATTATTTAACACATTTTTATTGATTACTGAGAGGAAGGGAGAAACGTCCCGGATGAGAGAGGATCACCCGTCTGCTGCTTCCTGCACACTCGCTACTGGGGATCGAGCCCACAACCGGGCCTGCACCCTTGACTGAAATCAAACCCGGGACCATTCGGTCTCCAGGCCGATGCTCTACCCACTGGCCAAAACTGGCTTGGCGTCACTTTGTTTTATACGTAACAATCGAATTCAGGGCGGAGACATAAGTGGGTTACAGGAAATCCACTGGTGATAGATGAAGGAGGGAGGGAGCGATGGAGGTACCAAAATGGGGCAGGGGACCTCTGGGATTGAATAAAAAGTAAAATGATAGATGCACACTTCTTTTTAATTTTTTTTAAAAAAATATTTTATTGATTTTTTACAGAGAGAAAGGGAGAGGGAGGGAGAGAGAAACCTCATCAATGAGAGAGAATCGTGGATCGACAGCCTCCTGCATGCCCCCTAGTGGGGCTCGCTTGAGACTGTGACCTGGCTGGACGGGCGGGCATGCGCCCGGGACCCAAAATTGAACCTGGGACCTTAAGGTTCGCTGCAGGCTGACGTCGGCTCCACCCACTGAGCCAAACTGGGCAGAGCCACACCTACTTCTTTTCCTTAGGTGGGTGCAGGATAGATAGTTAACAGGCAACAATACACGTGATAACAATAGCAATGAAGGAATTTATGGTCTGTCCTGCAGAGCCCCCAGGCGCATTTGCTTGTGTGGAGGGGGTGGGGAGAGGGCGCAGAGTGGGGACGGCGGGATGTTACAAGTTCCTCTGACATTTTATAGCATAGGTATGTTATGTCTTAGACGCAAAAGGACCATAGGTTCAGTTAAGGTAAACACTGACCTGGTCTGGGAAGACTCCGGCCTAGGTAGGACGGGACTACCCACCACTACTGCTCTTAGGAAAAGTCTCCCTTCAGACCATCCCTGTGGTGGCTTTAGGCCTCTCGGTTTGCAAGACTGCTAGGCAGGGCTTCCCCTGAGCTCGTGGGGTTAGCATGTGGCCCCTTTCGTCGTCCACAGTTCTGTGGGAATAAAGGAGTCATCCTTTCTGTCAAAGAAGGGAGTTTAGGCAGCCTCCCTTTTGGCTCCAGGGTCTTGGCAGCCGCCATTTTGAAACAGCAAAGGTCAAGCCCTCCCTCTTATCCTCTCCACCCCGCCTCCCCCTCCCACCCCCGTTTTAATTTCGCTGTTTTGTTTTTCCATTGAACAAATTCACATTTTATGTATGTTGACATAGACTGTACAAAATTGACTTTCTTCACCGAAAATGACAGCGATGTTTTCTGTGTTCTTCGACCAACTACAAAACACTTTCTTGTCGGTTGTCTAGGTTTCGCTTATAAATCGAGACACGGCAGTAGATGTAACCACGGATAAAGATGGAATGAAACAGACCGATCTGTTGTCAGGATCCATGGCCTCTGATCCTGTCTTGACCATGAAACGGAAGTGTGCCACATATTCTTGCTAAAAAGCTTATGAGGATATAGGCTGAACGAAGGAATGTAAACAGCAACACTTAGATGTGGGTGTAAGGATGGCGGGTTCTTTCTTCAATGTTTCACAGTCGTTTGTGTAAGATCATCGAATAAAGACAAAAATCCACACCGAAATCCTTGTCTGGCAAGCTCACGTTTCTTTCACTAGCTGGTCATTTCACTGTTGGTTACAGATTTCCCTGACAAAGGTCAATCTTTCTTTTTTTAAAATTTATTATTATTATTTTTTAAAAAAATATATTTTATTGATTTTTTACAGACAGGAAGGGAGAGGGATAGAGAGTTAGAAACATTGATGAGAGAGAAACATCAATCAGCTGCCTCCTGCATACCCCCCACTGGGGATGTGCCTGCAACCAAGGTAGATGCCCTTGACTGGAATCAAACCCGGGACCCTTGAGTCCACAGGCTGACGCTCTATCCACTGAGCCAAACTGGTCAGAGCTGTGTGTGTTTGTGTGTGTGTGTGTGTGTGTGTGTGTGTGTGTTTGTGCTTTTATTGATTTCAAAGAGGAAGAGAGAGAGATCAATGATGACAGAGAATCATGGATCAACTGTCTCCTGAACACCCCCTACTGGGGGGTGGAGGGGCTCTGGGGATCCAGCCCAAAACCCGGGCATGTCTCCTTGGCCTGAATCGAACCTGGGACCCTTTTGTACACAGGACGACACTCTATCTCCACTGAGCCAAACCGGCTAGGGTGTAATTTTCCTTTTTAAATCCCCTCATTTTTATTGAGTACATTGCTGGCCATTAACTATCCTACGCCAACCTAAGTAAGAGAAGTATGAAGAAGTATGTGTCTATCATTTTACTTTAATTTTTATCCAATCCCAGAAGTTTCCCTCCCCCCCCCCCTCCTGCTTTGCTTTCTCTCACCTCCCTCATCTATCACCAAAGGAGTTCATGTAACCCACTTACATCTCCTTTTTTGCTTGTCATGTGTACAACAAGGTTAAAACACACACTCTCTCACACACACACCCTCCATTCTACGGAGTGTTATCCCAATATGTTGAGAATCTGCTTCCTGGTGGCGGACAGTGGGGTCCGGGTTGTGGGCTCGATCCCCAGTAGGGGGCATGCAAGAGACAGCCGATCCATGATTCTCTCTCATCGTGGATGTTTCTAGCTCTCTCTCCCTCTCCCTTCCTCTCTGAAATCAATAAAAAAGGAGTTTAGGCAGTCGCCATTTTAGCTCCAGTGACTTGGCAACCACCATTTTGAAACGGCTAAGGTCAACCCCTCCCTTTTATCCTCCTCCCCATCTCTCCCATCCCCCCTTTTAAGTTCACTGTTTTAATAACAGGAAATACAAAACATCGTACAAGGACACTTTTTACTACGTAAAGGTGAAATAATACATTTGTGGTTGTTTTTTTTTTAATATATCTTTATTGATTTCAGAGAGGAAGGGAGATGGAGAGAGCACTAGAACATCAACAATGAGAGAGAGAGAGAATCACCAGAAAGCTTCCTCCTGCACACCCCACACTGGGAATCGAGCCAGCAACCCAGGCATGTGCCCTTGACCGGAATCGAACCCGGGACACTTCGCGGTCCACAGGCTGATGCTCTATCCACTGAGCCAAACCAGCCAGGGATGTTTTGTTGTTGTTTAAAGAGAGAGTGAAAGGGAGAGGGAGGGGGCAGGGAGAGAGAGAGAGAGAGATAATTGTTTTTCCACTTGTTTATTCATTTGTCCCTAGCTTTTAAAAAAATATACAACAGTAGCAATGAGGGAATTTGTGGTCTCCACCCTGGGACCCTGGGCTGTGCCCTGAGGGCACGGGAAAAAGGAAAATGACTAGTTACTGGGGCATTCACTACTCCAAAGACATGTGATTCTAGACTCTAGGACCTAGAGGCATAGAAAGACAATAGGCTCAGATGCCAGTAAGTTCAAAGGTGATCTCTCTCAGGGGAGATACCCGGCCTAGCGCATGACTGCCACTCACTATACACTGCTTTCCACTTTAAAAAGTTTTTTTTTTTTAAATTCAGAACATCCTGGGTGGTCACTTGAGGTGTCTGAGTTTGCAAGGCCAGGCCTTTCATTTTATCCTATTGCATTCCATTTCATTTAATTCACCGATGTGTCCCCCAATAAATTCAATTCCGAAAAAAATAATAACTGAAAGGAAACAGAGAAAATGATTCCTCCGTTGTTGCCTCGTGAGTACTCGCTGCGTTTAGGTCTTCAGAGTCGTGACACCCCGCCCCTCACCCCCCCACCCCCCCCACCCATTGAGGTTTTAAAGGTCCCGGGCCGCAAAAAGTGTTCTGGTTATGTCCTCTTGGTCCTCTGTCAGGCCCCACCCCACAAAAAACTTTTCCAGTCCTCCTTCCGCTGCCAGGCCGTGAGTGTGCGCACGCGCATGCACGGGGCCTTCCTGGGCAAACCCCAGGTGGTGGAACCCCGCCCAGCCGCCCTGCCACCCGCCAGGGGCCCGGGCCGACACGGTCCCACTGGAGAGGTGGGCGCAGGGAGGAGATTGGCCACCCTTGCCCCCTGCCCCCTTCTTCCCCCCAAACACACACACAGCGGGCAGCGGGGCTTCCTCCTGGGCCCCGCTGGCCTGGCCCAAGGCCCTGGAGTCGCCCCACTGAAGTTCTCGCTGGTGTTCGCGCGCCACCTGGCGGCCGTTTTTATATGGTCTTTTCCTTGCTGCGGGGTGGCTGCCTGGCTAGGCCCTGGAATTCTCAGTTCATTCTGGAAACCTCTTGCTACTCGGGTGCCACTGTGTGTGAGTGTGAGTGTGAGTGTGTGTGTGGTGGTGGGGGGGGGTGGAGGGGAAGGGGAGAGGGAGGGACCCCGAGAGAAACTCCCCTGTCTTCCTGTTTCTTAAAGGAAGGGCGCTAGTCAGAGCCACTACAGATCTTTTGTGTTTTCTGGTCAATGGACTGGCCTGGCCCGCATGCCCCTATGTCCTGTCCTGCCAGACTTTCTTGCAGAAATACCTCCACCCAAAGAGTTCTTCACCTTTGTTTTAAAAAAGAGAAAGAAAGAAAGAAAGTAAGAAAGGAAATGATATCAACAAAGGAGCAAACGGACCCCAGGCCTTCCCCATCCCCTGCACGCCCCCAGCCAACAAACAGAACTCCAGCTGCTCTCCTCTTACCGCATGCCCTTACCAGAGTCGCTCACTGTCTTAGAAATACATTGGGGGCCCGCTCAGCGAATGACTCCTGTCCGCCCCCCGCCCCCCCCGCCCGCCTCTGGCACAATTCGGTGCCTGGAACCAACCCGATCTTCTCCTTTCCTTCCTGAAGTGACTGTGCCGCCACCGCGGCCGCTCAGGCGAGCCAGAGACAATATTCCAAAGTGGCCATATGGCAAAAAATACTCCAACTGGACATAAAGATTGAGGGGGTGGGGGTGGGTGGAGAGACGACGAGCGCACACGGGGACTCGTTTTTGCACTTTAGGCAGGAAGCCAGCTGAGAGGCAGAGGAATCTGTAGGAATGGGCCTCCCTCATCTCTCCTTTCGCCTCCCGGCCTACTTTGTGGCTTGCCCACAATCGCCCCTCTCCTTTCAACCCAGTCTGAAAAAGCGTGGATGTGGCTCTTGCACGGTTTCCTTAGGAGCGCTTCCCTTGTCACATCAGACACTTGAGGGAAAGAAAACGTTGCCCTCATGTCTCCCCGCACCTCCCCCTCCCCCCCCCCCCCCCCCCTCCCCGCCCCCGTGTGTCAGGTGATTTTTTCAGGGCCGCCTCCTCCACAAACCCTAAGAAGGTGGAGGTAATATTTTGGCCTCGGTGACATTTTCCTCTCTGGCATCTTAGAACGCTACCAGTGACTTCCAAGTGTTTTCAAACACTTTTGCACCGTTTCCTACCCTTTGTCAGTGTACTGACTGCACTTTAGCAGTGATTCCCAAGTTTTGCCACATGCTGTTCTCCACAGTTTCTGATGTTGATCAGTGATTTCAAAGTGCTTTCAAACACTTTCATATAGTTTCCAGCCTTTTAGAAGTGAATCCCAAGTGGTGTCAAATACTGTTCTACAGTGTATTGCTCTTTAGCAGTGATTCCCAAGTGTTGTCAAACACTGCTCTACACTGATTCCTGATGTTTTTTTTAAATGTATTTCTTTATTGATTTTAGAGAGGAAGGGAGAGGTAGAGAGACTGAAACATCCATAATGAGAGAGGAACATGGATCGGCTGCCTCTTGCACGCCCCCTACTGGGGATTGAGCCTGCAACCCGAGCATGTCCTCTTGGCCAGAATGGAATCTGAGACCCTTCAGTCCGCAGGCTGATGCTCTATCCGCTGAGCCAAACCGGCTAGGGCTTGATGTGTTCTTTAAAATATATATTTTTTATTGATTTCAGAGAGGAAGGGAGAGGGAGAGATTGAAACAGCCACGATAAGAGAGGATCATGGATCGGCTGCCTCCTACACACCCCGTCCTGGGGATCTAGCCTGCAACCCAGGCATGTGCCTTTGGCCAGAATCGAACCTGGGACCCATCAGTCCGCAGGCTGACGCTCTATCCACTGAGCCAAGCCAGCTAGGGCATGTACATTCTTCGTGTAATAAAGCAACTTAGTGTGTGACAAAAAAATATCTTAGCACAGAGAGAACGCTCTACCTGCCCTAAGAAGTCAGCTAGGACAATTTGTAAATCTATGGAAGTGGAAACTGCTTTCTCAAATTGAGTCTTGTTTAGTGGGAGGCGAATGACTTAAGGATCATGTCCTGTGAGTTTAGCACATTGCTGCCTCCCATCTAGGATTAAAGAGCAAATTAAAGCTAGATAAGGCGATAATATTTTGGAGGGAGAATGGGAGCAAAACGACCATTCAGTGAATCTCATTTCAGGAATTAGTTCCCTATAACTCCTGTAGGGGAATGTCTCGTGGGAAATAGAAAATAATTGAAGAGAATGCTGGGGAGAAATTCTATTTAAATATCGTGTATTGAGAGCATTCTCAACCAGGCGGAGTTCTCCTATTCCTTCAGCAGAGAGCTGTCTTGGGGAATTCAAAGCTGGATTCCCTTTTAATATGCTAAACAGGTTTTGTAAATTTGCTGTGGGAATGCTTAAAACCAGTCTTATCCAATTTATATCCCCCAGAAATTTTTGAAAATCATTTAGAGTTTTTATTTCCCTATTATCAAAGATAACATTTTGGGGTCTGATGGTTCTTTCAGTTAAGATATACCCCAGATATTTCCATGGTTTTGTCACATCTGTACCTTTTCAGGGGCTATTAAAAGGCCTCTTAAGGCCGTTTCCTTTTGTACTGAAGAGTACAAACAATATAACAGGTTCCTATCAGGGGCTGCAAGTACAATGTCCTCCACACAACGGATAATTTTTCCAGAAGGGAACTGTTGCCCAGTTGGCGTAAGTGCCTGATATACATGATACTGACGCATAGTTGGGCTATTTGGCATTCCCTGTGGGAGGACTTTCCGGTGGTATCTCTGAGCAGGTTCCTCATTGTTAATTGAGGGGAGAGTGAATGCAAATTTCTCCCAATCTCGGTAGCCAAAGGAATGGTATAGGAACAATCTTTTAAATCTATTATAATAATGGGCCATTCTTGTGGGTTCATGGCTGAGGAGGGATGTCCAGGCTGGAGAGCCCTCATGGGTTGAATATTAGAATTAATGGCTCTTAAATCATGTAAAAGCCTCCACTTTTTATAATTTTGGGGAATTACAAAAATAGGAGAATTCAAGGGGCTATTAGAAGGTTCTTTGTGCCTAAATTCTAACTGTTCTTTCATGAGTAGATGTGCCTGTTGTAATTTTCTCCCTCTAAAGGCCACTGTTCTACCCAAATAGGGGTTTAGCTTAACCAAGTAAAGGGTAGGGGAGATATAACAACGGTGGTCATTTCTAAAAAGGTGTCTGTAATGTTAGCCCCTACTTCAAAAGGAGATCTCGTCTCCACAAATTCACTGGAATTTGTAAGATTAGGGGTTATATGTAGCCAATTTGCCCAACTGGCCCTTTACAGCATAACAGGCTGAGAACTTTGTAATGTCTGGAAAACTTCCCCTATTGCCACTATCCTTTGATCTTGTTTTACTGTGGGGCATGAGGAGGGCAAATCAAGATGCCTAAGGATAGATCCGTCTGCCCCAGTATCCATCAATCTGGTGAACTTTTTCCCCTTGGATTTCTATAGTGAGGAGGGGCCTTTCCCTGGTTACTAGGCGATTCCAATAAACCCCTTGCTCTTCAGTACTGCCAAACTCTCCTTGGTTTCTCTCCTTTCCTAAAGCATTTGGGACCCAGCATGGTAGTAACCACAGCTGTGCGATCTTCATTTGCACAGGGAAAATATGCAACTGGATTTATCCCTGGTAATCACTATCAATCACTAGGTACTACTGTGACCCCTTTTAAGTTAAGGTTATAAAATCCCAAAATGATGCCTACTGGGCCTGGTGGCAGTGGACCCCAAATTCTCATAGGGACCCTTTTAGGTTCATCACCTTCCTTGAGAATTAGTTCTGTTTTGGTAAGTCCAACCCTGGGCTCACAGCAGTAGCTGCTCAGAGGGAGCAGACAGTGGATTTTCTGTCTGCCTCACAAAGGCCGGTCAGTTGTGTCCTGTTTTTTTGTGAGGCCCGGGACTGGCCCCGCTGGGAGCTTCCCTGCAGTGGTGGTAATGAATTGCCATATTTGTCAAATTTAGATTTACATTGATTGGCCCAATGTTGCCCCTTATGGCAGCAGGCACAGAAAGATGGGGCCAAGATATCTCAGCCCAGGAGGCTGGCATTTTAGTCCTCCAATCCTTTTTAAAATGCCCCCTCTTTTTTTCTACATTGGTAACATTTGGAATCTTTCTTGCCCTTATTCACAGCTTGAAGGGCTATGGCCAGCATCTGACTCAGGTGGGTTTCTGTTCCTACTAGCCACAAGCTCTGATACATTCCCCCACCCGTGGTGGCCTTTCCCCTGATGGGCTGTATAGCCTTTTGACAATCAATGTTGGCATTCTCATATGCCAGTTGTAGCAAGAGAATATCCGCAACCTGGCTATGACTGATCTGCTGGCAAATGGATTAAGGCGATTTACAAAATCAACATAAGACCCCTGGGATCCCTGGTGTACATTAACAAAAGAGCCTTGCTGGGATCTGCCTTCTGGAATGTGCTCCCAAGCCCATTGTGCACAGAGAGAGGTTTGGGCGAACACTTGAGGGTGCAGGTCTACTTGCTGTTGTACATTAACATATGGTCCCCATCCCTGGAGCATTGGGGCCATAATGTGACCAGCACCTGCTAAGTTATTTTGGTTAGCCTGCTGCTCCCAGACCTCATCATATTGTGCTCTCCATAATAGATATTGACTGACATCCAGAGTTGTTTTGGCCCAAATCTGCCAGTCCCAAGGTGTCCTGTGATAATTTTCAGAAACAGCATTAAGGAGTCCTTTTGTAAATGGACTGTTGTCCTCATTTTCTCTAACACTTTTCCTTATTTCTTTTAAGGTGTTAAAAGAGAGCAGCTCATAAACTCTATTACCTTGTTGATTTTGTATAGTTGGGCAAGCCAAAAGCTCTCCTTCTAACATGGCTTGCCTGACACAGGACCCCATAACTAAGGATCTAGTTCAGTGGTCGGCAAACTCATTAGTCAACAGAGCTAAATATCAACAGAACAACGATTGACATTTCTTTTGAGAGCCAAATTTTTTAAACGTAAACTATATAGGTAGGTACATTGTTATTAACTTAATTAGGGTACTCCTAAGGTTTAGGAAGAGCCACACTCAAGGGGCCAAAGAGCCACATGTGGCTCGTGAGCCACAGTTTGCCAACCACGGATCTAGTTGATGAGCATTCCCACACCAGAGGTGGAGGATCGGGAAATATTTCCTCCAGCGGTAGGGCTTTAGTATTACAAGCTCTACAGGTTCTGCTTCAGGGAAGCGGGGGGAGTAGTAAATTCTCCTGTAGCTCTGTAGGCTTTTGATCTTCAATATGAAATGGGCACAGTGCAGCTCAAATAAAGAGCCCACATAGTTAATGATGATAAGGGCACTCATTTTCTATGGGCTTGATTTCTCTTTAAATTCCTGCCCACTTGTTCCCAGAGATAAGGTCTAGTGTTCCAGCATTGGGGAACCATGGATTATCTACACTAATAAAAGAGAAACATGGTAATTGGTGTACGACCACTACCCTTCCCATTGGCTAATCAGCGTATCCTTATGCAAATTAACTGTCAGCCAAGATGGCGGCTGGCAGCCATGCACTGAAGCGAGCAGGGAGGCTTGCTTCCTCCAGGAACTGCAGACTCCAACGTTCCCCGCCTCACTTGCCGGCCTCTCAACTGCAACTCTAAGCAACTATTACTATGTTGCAGTCAGCCCCGGACCACAACATTGTATCCATGTTTTCAGCAGCGAGGCCTCAGAGCTAAAGCTGGCCCAGAATAAAAAAAAAAAAAAGAAAACAAGGAGCGGTTGGAAGCTTTTAGTCAACTGCCAGCGGGAAAACAGCCCTCAGCCCCTTAGCCAGCCTGGCCAGGCACCCCAGTGGGGACCCCCACCCAGATCCAGGACACCCGTCAGGGCAAACCAGCCAGCCCCGACCCGTGCACCAGGCCTCTATTCTATATAGTAAAAGGGTAATATGCCTCCCGGCACTGGGATCAGCGTGACAGGGGGCAGCGCCCAAACCCCCTGATCAGCCCTGCTCTGTGCCTGATAGGGGGGGAGCTCCCCAACCCCCCGATTGCCCTGCGGCTCTGTGTTTGACAGGGTGCGGCGCACCAACCCCCTGATCGGCCCTGCTCTATATGTGACAGGGTGAGGCGCCCCAACCCCCCGCCCCCACGGGCCCTGCTCTGTGTGTGACAGGGTAGAACCATAACCTCTCCATCGGCCCTGCCCTGAGTGTGACAGTGGCGGTGCCCCAACCCCCTGATCGGCCCTGCTCTGTGGGTAATAGAGGGTGGTGCCCCAACCCTCCTCCACGGGCCTTGCTCTGTGTGTGACAGGGTAGAGCCATAACCTTCCCTTTGGCTCTACCCTGAGTGTGACAGGGGGCAGCGCCCCAACCCCTGATCCACCCTGCTCTGTGTGTGACAGGGGGCGGTGCCCCAGCTCCCCTATTGGCCCTACTCTGTGAGTGACAGGGGGCAGCGCCCCAACCCCCCTGATGGACCCTGCTCTGTGAGTGACAGGGGGCAGCGCCCCAACCCCCTGATCGGCCCTGCTCTGTGAGTGACAGGGAGCAGCGCCCCAACCCCCTGATTGGCCCTGATCTGCGAGTGACAGGGGGCAGCGCCCCAACCCCGATTGGCCCTGCTCTGTGCGTGACAGGGGGTGGCGCTGCAACCTCCCCATTGACCCTGCCTTGAGTATAACAGGGGGCGGTGCCCCAACCCCCCAATCAGTCTACCCTGAGCGTGACTGAGGGTGGCATTGCAACCTCCCGATCCGCCCTGCTCTGTGCATGACGGGGCAGCGCCCCAACTCCCCAATCGGCCCTGCTCTGAGCCTGACCAGGGGCTGCACCTAGGGATTGGGCGTGCCCTCTGCCACCCGGGAGCAGGCCTAAGCCAGCAGGTCGTTATCTCCCGAGGGGTCCCAGACTGTGAGAGGGCACAGGCCAGGCTGGGGGACCGCCCCCCCCCGAGTGCACAAATTTTTGTGCACCGGGCCTCTAGTAAATTATAACAATCTATAATAATAAAAAGGTAATATGCTAATTAGACCGGACAACCAAACAACCTTCCGGACGTCATTCCAGACATCTTTCCTGATGAAGCTGCAGCAGTGGGGACTGAGGCAGAGGCAGGTAGGGGCGATCAGGCAGGCAGGCAAGGAGTTAGGGGTGATGAGCCAGGCAAACAGAGTGGTTAGGGGCAATCAGGCAGCCAGGCATAGTGGTTAGGAGTGATGAGACAGGCAGGTGAGTGGTTAGGGGTGATGAGGCAGGCAGGCAGAGTGGTTAGGAGAGATCAGGCATGCATGCAGGCAGGCAAGCAGTTAAAATGCAGCGGTCCCAGATTGCA
This sequence comes from Myotis yumanensis, assembly GCF_028538775.1. Lineage (NCBI taxonomy): Eukaryota > Metazoa > Chordata > Mammalia > Chiroptera > Vespertilionidae > Myotis > Myotis yumanensis. Next base: position 16,106 of record NW_027223777.1, read on the forward strand.
AGAGGGTTCAGGCTGGGCTGAGGGACACCCTCCCCCCAGAACGAATTTCATGCACCAGGCCTCTAGTTTTTAATAAGCCTGTTAGTTGTTCTTCTGTAACAGAGGGACCACTTGCTTTTAATAACTGTTTCAACATTGTGATATATTGCTGCTGTTCTGTGGACAGCTTTTGTCCCATTATGAAACCTTAGCTGAGAAAGAATTCCCTCGAACTTAGAAATCCCAAGTGGGCTCCAATGACTTACTGCACAGTTACTTTCGTTTTTGAGGGTTCTGTTGTGTTTTGTTGTGTTCCTTGGTCCTCACATGGAGTACCACTTGCCAGGGCTGACCAGCAGACCCTAAGCAACAGATAAATAAATTACTCAGATACTCGTTTCTGTGAAAGCGAGGCTAAAGAACTGCTTGGCTATAGGCACCAAGAAGCCCTGTTCATCTGCCTCCGTAGGCTTTTATTGTAACAACAGTTTGAACTAAAATTAACCTCTAGATACATTCAGCAGGGAATGTATCATTGAAAAAACTCATGCTTCTACGAGGTCGGGTCTAAAGGACTAAACAGAAAGATTCCAGCAAAATACCCAGGGGCTCAGACTTATTTGGAAAAGTCAAGGCAGGGGCTGCCGCCTTCAACAAGGTCCCCCTAAAAGGCCCCCGACCTTTTGGAGAATCCTCTTTACAGATTTCCAACCAAGTCCCGTGCTTCCTTACATTCCCCCACATACATCCATCCTCACATTCCTTCACAAGGATCCTGGGTCATCTAGATCCTCCACCTGGATCATCTAGATCCTCCACTGCTTGCCTGCCTCCACAATAATCCTTCACAAACATTTCCATTCCACACTCTATATTCCCTGCCAGTCATCAGAGTCTTCCCAAATTCCCCACCTTGTTACAGCCTGGGGTTCTATGAACTGACCTGTGCTTAATCCATCCCTGGAGCCTGAGATGGGACCTCCCAAGTGACACCAGATGCCTGTAAGAGAAGGTGAAGAAGGGGCTCACCTGGGGGTGGGGGAGAAGAATATATTGTTCTCTACATCGCTGCTCTGGAGATTTCCTATTCACTTTCCAATTGGCTGGACCGACTCAGAGAGAAACCTACAGATAACACAAGCACAGAAACACACAGGTACAGAACACCCCCAGCCTCTGCTGGGCACTCAGGTGCCAGGCTTATGTCCAGGCTACAGGCTCACACAGGCCAACACAGTAGACATGGGCAATACCTTGAAGGGGAACACACACACACACACACACACACACACACACACACACACACAGAACAAACAATTGGGGCCACCCAGACAGTGCCACAGGATACACACAATGGACATTCCTCCATATGATGGCAGGAAATCCTATCATCAATCCTATCCCAATAAACAACTTCTCTGCCCTGTCAACCTCACATCCAATAGTATATTGTCCCTCAGAGTCCAGGGTCTATCACCTTACTTCAGCAGTGAGAGTCTTCTCTGCACTGGCCAAACTTAAGGATGGGGACACCACCTGCATTACAGCCTTCCACACAATGTGTTATGTTGAGACCAATTCTCAACTTCTGGAAATGCTTATATTGCAGAATGTTCTTGCCATTGAAAAAAACATAGCACCGTTATCCGGAAAATCCATGGTATCTCCAGGACTGGCTGGAAAATTACACAGAAATGTAAAAGTACAGAGATTCAAACAATGCCTGTGGGGCCCATGGGTGTGTGTGGGCTGGTTGAAGGTGGGTGAACTGATTTCAGGGCCTCAAGTATCAGGGGCTGCTCCTGAATACCTGGGAGAATTCTGGGCTCCTCAACCACTCAAATACAAAACACCTCAGTCTCAACTCCTGGCTGAATGGGGCAGAGACTACAAGGGGCATGTCCAGGCCCAGAGCTTTTTCCAGGCCCTTAGGTTTTAGTCTCAGGGAGCACAGGTATCATGATTCCCTGTGGGTGATTGTGCAGCTCAGCTCATTCCTCACCCTCCTCACTGACAGCAGGGGACCCTCCCCTACTGTTCTATCCTTCACTGTGTGTTCTGTCCGCATGAGAACCCTGCTGGCTGCTTCACCACAGTGTCCCTGGTCTGTGATGGTGTTCACTCATCTGGTAAAAACAAACAAACAAACAACAAACAAACAAACAAAAAACCCCAAAAAAAACCCCCACACATATATATTGATTAGAGAGAGAGAGAGAGAATAATGGGGAAACTTCCATTTGTTGTTTCATTAATTTTATACACTCATCTTTGATTCTTGCATGGGACCTGAGGGGGGAATGGAACCTGCAACCTTGGCATTATTGAGATGATCATTTAATCAATTGAGCTCTCTGGCCATGGCCAAATTTACCAGGGGTTTTAAATAAAATAAGTCACTAATGTATCTGAGAATAGATAGATATTAGAACTACCATGATGGCAGATAATGATAGAAGGCTGGGGTAGGATTCTTAAAATTTCATAACTGTTTTGTTTATATGAATACTAGAGGTCTGGTGCAAGAAATTCATTCATGGGTAGGGTCCGGCCGATGATCAGCACTGATCAGGTCTTCGGCCTGTCTCCCGGGGACTTTATTTATTCTGTGCTTCCCCCTGGTGGTCAGTACATGTCATAGTGAGCAATCAAACTCCTGGTCTTAGGGTCAAACTCCCAAGGGGGCATTTTGCATATTAGACTTTTATATATATACTAGAGGCCCGTGCACAAAAATTTGTGCACTCAGGGGGAGGGAGGGTCCCTCAGCCCATCCTCTGCCCTCTCGCAGTCTGGGACCTCTCGGGAGATAACGACCTGCTGGCTTAGGCCTGCTCTCGGGTGGCAGAGGGAAGGCCCAATCCCTAGGTGCAGACCCATGTTGGGCTCAGAGCAAGGCGGATCGGGAGGTTGCGATGCCACCCTCAGTCACTCACATGGTAGGGCTGATTGGCGGTTTGGGGCACCACCCCCTGTCACAGTCAAGGCAGGGTCGATGGGGAGGTTTTGGTGCCACCCCCTGTCACGCACAGAGCAAGGCCAATCAGGGGGTTGGGGAGCTCCCCCCTGTCACGCACAGAGCAGGGTCCATCAGGGGGTTGGGGAGCCTCCCCCTGTCACACACACAGCAGGGCCAATCAGGGGGTTGAGGAGCTCCCCCCTGTCACTCACAGAGTAGGGCCCATAGGGGAGTTGGGGCACCACTCCCTGTCACACACAGAGCAGGGCTGATCAGGGGGTTGGGGCCCCACGCCCTGTCACAGTCAGGGCAGGGTCGATGGGGAGGTTATGGCTCTACCAGGTCACACACAGAGCAGGGCCCATGGGGGGGGGGTTGGGGCACCACCTCCTATCACCCACAGAGCAGGGCCGATCAGAGGGTTGGGGCGCCGCCACTGTCACACTCAGGGCAGGGCTGATGGGGAGGTTATGGCTCTACCCCGTCACACACAGAGCAGGGCCCCTGCGGGGGGGGGGGGGGAGTGGGGGAGGGTTGAGGTGCTGCACCCTGTCACACACAGAGAAGGGCCGATCAGAGGGTTGGGGCACCGGACCCTGTCACACACAGAGCAGGGCCGATCAGGGGGTTGGGGCTCCACACCCTGTCACACACAGAGCCACAGTGCAATCAGGGGGTTTGGGCGCTGCCCCCGTCATGCTGATCCCAGTGCTGGGAGGCTTCGCGGTTCCACTGATCCTGGTGCTGGGAGGCATATTACCCTTTTACTATATAGGATAGAGGGCTGGTGCACAGGTGGGGGCCGGCTGGTTTGCCCTGAAGGGTGTCCTGGATCAGGGTGGGGGGTCCCGCTTGGGTGCCTGTCCAGCCTGGGTGAGGGGATGATGGCTGTTTGCAGCTGGTCACACACCCTTCAGGGTGGGGGTTTCCACTCGGGTGCTTGGCCAGCCTGGATGAGGGGATGATGGCTGTTTGCAGCTGGTCACACACCCTTAAGGGTGGGGGTCCCCACTGGGGTGCCTGGCCAGTCTGGGTGAAGGGCTAAGGGCTGTTTTCAGGCTGGCAGGTGACTGAAGCTCCCAATGTGTCCTTTTTTTCTTTTTTTAAATTCTGGGCCAGCTTTAGCTCTTAGACTTGGCTCCAGGTCTTAGGCCTCAGCTTCTGAAAGGAGGTATTTGGTTTGTTTGGGTTCTATAATCGATACACTGTTTCAACTCCTGCTCTGAGATCCTGGCTGGCTGAAAGCAGGTTTCTGGGGTTTTGTTTAGCTTCTATATTTGTAACAATGTTTCAAACTGCAAGCTCAGAGGCTGGCAGCCGCAGGCGGGGAATGTTGAAGTCCTCCGTCACAGAAGCAAGCAAGCCTCCTGTTAGCTTCAAGCTGCCTGGCTGCCGGCCACAATTTTGGCTGGCAGTTAATTTGCATATCACCCTGATTAACCAATGGGAAGGGTAGTGGAGTGACACCAATTTGCATGTTTCTCTTTTATTAGTGTAAACTAGAGGCCCGGTGCAGGAAATTATGCACAGGTGGGGTCAAGCTTCCAGGAGAGGGGATGTGGGAGATTGGCCACTGGCCCTGTCCCTGATTGGGGATGGGCCGGTCAGGTGGGTGTGGAACAGAGTGCTGATCAGGGTGAAGGACAGCTGAGGGGGAGCCTCAGGAGGTTGGCCGGCTGGCCTCGCCCCCATAGGGTCAGTTGGTCGGCCACAGTGCATGTCAGCAACTGGTCATTCTGTTCATTCCAGTAGTTCTGGTCACTTGGCTTTTATATATATAGGCAGATATTTGAAATAAGCTATTATGCCCTGACCAGTTTGGCTCAGTGGATAGAGCATTGGCCTGCAGACTGAAGGGTCCCAGGTTCGATTCCAGTGAAGGGCATGTAGCTTGGTTGCGGGCACATCCCCAGTAGGGTATGTGTAGGAGGCAGCTGTTTGATGTTTCTAACTCTCTATCCCTCTCTCTCCTCTCTGCAAAAAATCAATAATATATATATATATATATATATATATATATATATATATATTAAAAAGAAATAAGCTATTACAAAGGTAGATTATGTCATTGCAGCAGTAATTTCATGTACCAATTAGGAAGCACTGAAAAGGGGAGGAGGATTTAGTTTCAGGTAGGCAGGTATATATGGAAACATAAAAGTGCTTGTTAAAAAGTGTGTTTTAGTCCAGCCAATATTACTCAGTGGATAAGTACAACCTATTAACCAAGAAGTCATGGTTAGATTCTTGTCAGGGCACAAGCCATGATTGCAGGCTTGATAAACAGTGTGGGGCATGCAGGAGTCAGCTGATGAATGGTTCTCTCTCTTCTTTGATGTTTCTCTCTCTCTCCCTTCTCTGAAACAATAAAAACATTTTTAATATATATGTTGTTAAAATGTATGCTTTAAATTAATTACAATTATATCAAACTTTTAAAAATGTTCAACACGTGCCACTTGCCAATAATTCAGATGTTTTATTATAAACTAGAGGCCAGGTGCAGGACATTTGTGCACCCGGGTGGGTGGGGTGTCCTTCAGATTGGCCTGCACTCTTTCACATTCGGGTATCCTTAGCGTTGCTGTGGAGGCAGGAGGGGCTCCCGCTACCACCATTGCACTTGCCAGCCTTCAGCCTGGCTTCTGGCTGAGTAGCGCTCCCCCTGTGGGAGTGCACTGACCACCAGGAGGCAGCATTGAGCTTCTGTCCCCTGGTGGTCAGTGTGCATCATAACAACCAGTTGTTCCGCGGTTTGGTCGATTTGCAGTTTACCCTTTTATTATATAGGATTTTCTTGAGCTCATTCACTGCTACTTTATCAGTATGTTGAAAATAAAATATAACGATGTACTACTGTAATATCTTATCATGTCCATGTCCAATGCCATTGTTCTGGCAGTTTGAACCTGGTGATGATGAAAGTACTTAACCAGGGAAACTGACAAATACTACAAATCTAGACTTCACTTAAAGTATTAGTAAATGCTTGGACTTAAATAATACTGGTGGGGAATGTTAACAATGCAGATTAAACTTATTAGTGTAGGTTATAAGTGGCTATAAATTGTCCATAGGATAAAAGTTGAGAAAAACAATTTTCTTTCTAAAATTGAAAACCAATGGTTCCATAGGGCAAAGAAGTCACTTGAGTAATTGAGGAAGGAGAGAAACTCAAACACATGTCTTAGATGTCACACTGTCCCCCTATTGGTAAGAAAATAAATTAAATTAAAAAATAGGCAAAAGTTCCTGAGCAGACATTTTAGCAAAGGAGTTAAAGACGGTGTAAATTAAAGCAAGAAGAAATGCTCATCATCAAAAATACTTAGGGAAATGTTATCAAAACAAAAACAAGTTAATAGTATACTCATTTCCTGGCCTACTATTTAAAAAAAATAACCGTCATATGTGCTGCCAGGGTAATGTTAAACCTGGAATTTTCATTACTGTGGGTGGGTAGGAAGGCAAAGGGAATGACCATTTTAGATCACAGATCTGCATATCTTAAAATGTAACACGTTCACCGACACTGCAACAGTTAAATAAATAAAACATACACCTGTAGGAAGAACTGAATGCAATATTCCCAGCAGTTTTATTTATAAAACCCCAAACATGGAAATAACTGTTACCATATACCGATCAATGGATTAAGTGGTTATCCATAGAATACATTATTAGCAATAAAAATTAAAGTTAACTATTTACATAAACATTACTGTTGAATCTAAAAATACCTGTGTAGCATAAAGGAAGCCAGTGTTTGTTAAAAAATTATACACCTTATAGTGCCTTTAAAATTATGGAAAATATGAACTTATCTATTGTAAGAGGAGGTAAATCAATGGCTATATGGAGAACTGGAGAATCCGAAAGATTATAAAAGGGCAAGAGGTGAATACAGGGTGTGCAAAAGTAGGTTTATAGTTGTTAGTATTGAAAATAATACAACAGTTAATAAATAATAATAAAAGTATAAAGTCTCCATGGCTACTCTTTCTTATTTTTTTGGGCATGATCACGTTCACTGAAAGGTCATTGCTTTAATTCCAGATCAGGTCACATGTGCGCCTGGGTCTACAGTAGTGGGCATGCAGGAGGCAGAAGATTGATGTGTCTCTCCCGTTGCATCTTCTCTCTAAAAATCAATAAAAATAAAAATAAAAACATATAAAACTAGAGGCCCAGTGCACGAAATTTCTGACCAGGTAGGATCCCTAGGCCTAGCTGGCAATGAGGGCTGATCGGGGCCTTCCTTTCCTAGCTGCTGGTTGCTGGCCAGGGCCTTCCTTCATTCTGCGCCGCCCCCTGGAGGTCAGTGCCCATCATAGCAAGCAATCAAACTCCTGGTCTCCCGTTCAAACTCCCAAGGGGACACTTTGCATATTAGCCTTTTATATAAATAGTTATTTAAAATAAGAAAATAAATTCTGTGTTTTGCATACTCACAACCATAAGCATACTTTTGCCCCACCATGGATACGGGTAACAGAGAAGCATATTTTACATGTGATGGTTTCTGAGCTTTATCCATACGTTCAACCTCACCAAATAGTGCACATTAGAAAAGTGCTTTTTGTTGCATGTCAGTTAAACATATACCTAAGTAAAGCCTTAAAATGTGGTTCCAAATAAAAACACAGATATCCCTCTGTTGTTAAAAAATTAAATGGAAACTCTATACAGACATCACCATCTCTCTCCTCATTTCCTGAGAGAATCATTGTTGCCTCAGTGGCAGCAAATATTGTCAAGAAGTGAAGACTACTGCCATCAGAATGATCAGGAATGCTGAATTGTCAAAAACACATAATTTGGGACTAATCATACGATGATCCTTCCTCTAGCCTTGAGTTCTTGTTGTGATAACCTTGAGGTGCACACCATAGAGTAGTGGTCTCAACCTTCCTAATGCCGCAACTCTTTAATACAGTTGCTCATGTTGCGGTGACTCCCAACCATAAAATTATTTTTGTTGCTACTTCATAACTGTAATTTTGCTACTGTTATGAATCATAATGTAATTATCTGATATGCAGGATGTATTTAGGCAACCCCTATGAAAGGGTCGTTTGACCCCCAAAGGGGTCGCGAACCACAGGTTGAGAACCGCTGCCATCAAGGGATTTAAGGGAATCCCCAAAACCATGAGATTCTTTTCACAACCAATCACTTCAGCTACACAAAGAACAAACAAGCTTCAAAACTGGGTCATTTGTGGATAATGTTCAGAAGAGGCAATTTTCATCCAATATTCTGCCGTCTCTTCAACTCACTATGAAAACAGTGTTTGTCCCAGTATTACTTGCACTTTACAGTGCTACAACAAATGAAACCAGCCTAAGAAATTTCACACATCATGGCACAGGGCTCTTTTGCAGTATTTAAGACATACTGTGAACAGAGAATATAATTCATATTGTTCACAGAGCACAACAAAGGACTCTTCTTCTGGGTGATCTTTGACCTCACCAATAATACAGGCACCAGGCTAAAAAATTAGAATCAAATACTCATGCAGATTTTCGTTAAAGGACTTGGTTAGCAATAGAAAATATGCCAATATTGGACAAAGAGTGATTTCTTGCCATTATTATGTGCCTTCCAAAACTCAGAATGTTTGGGACCCCACCATATCTGTTCCCCTATGCATGTGACAGATCACAAATATCCTTTCAAATCATCCCATGCAGTGAATATAACCCACAAAATTAAAGGTAAAAAAGCAAAAAACTCCTTTACTAAAAGATTATAAACCAGAACAGAGGACAGCAAGCAGTTTGTAGGTTGGTGAATTAGAACCTAAAATTCCTCAGAGGATAATGTTAGAACAATGATAGAAGCACAAAAAAGGACTCCTCTTCTGAGGGACCACTGACCTCACCAACATTAGAGGCACCAGGCTGCAAATTAGAACCATAAAGTTATGCAAACTTTCTTTCATTGCCTTGGTCAAAGATATAATATAAGCCAATATTGGACAGAATGATTTTTCTGACATTATTATACACTTTCCAAAGAACAGAAAGTTTGGGACCCCACCATATCTGTGATGATTGATCACAACATTCGTATCAAATCATCCAGAGTGAAATTTCTTTAAAAAATTAAAGCTACAAAAGAAAAAACATCTTTACTAAATATCATTAACCAGAATCAGAGGACAGTAAGCAATTTTCAGGTTGTTGAATTATAAAGTAAAAAAATTCATAAAAGCATAATGTGAGATCCACAATGTCACTGAATGTGGTAGCACTCCTTAGCTTAGGATATGTAGTCTGGACAAATCTTGGATCAGATGCATTCTCTAGTCAGAGAGAAAGGAATGAAGATCCTGTCAAGAGCTCAGAGTAATCTGAATTTTCCCAAGCACAAGTGAGAACACAGAATACATTTCCCCTGAGCACACAGGGTTTGTGACTGATGCACACTCTTCAGGTGAGCCAGGTGGTAGAGGTGAAATCTCTTCAGCCACACATGCTCACTGTGACATCAATCGGGTGTTAGATCTGGGCATGTTAGCAAGTGCAATATAGCGCCTTCAAGCCTCACTTGTACCCGAAACTTATGAGGAATCTAAAAGAGTGTATGTTCCATTAAAATGGGATTTAAATTTAGGAAAATAGGCCCCAAAGAGTTGCCTTCAGTGTTGTTATTCTAAGTGAGAAAAATAAAAACATTCCCTGCACATTTAACACATCTCTCCAGTGTGAACTTTCAAGTGTTTAATAAGGTTAGATTTTTGGCTAAAAGATTTCCCACATTCAGTACACTCCTATGGGTTCTCTACAGTGCGAACTCTCAGATGTACAGTGAGTTGAGCCCTTTGCTGAAAGGACATCCCACATTTTCTACATTCATATGACTTTTCTCCACTGTGAACTCTGTGGTGTTTTTCAAGGTAAGACTTATCACTGAAGAACTTCCCACAATCATAGCACTCATATGGCTTGTCGCAACTGTGAACTTTCAGATGTTTAATAAGGTTAGATGTTTGGCTAAAAGAATTCCCACATTCAGTACACTCATATGGCTGCTCTCCAGTGTGAACTCTGAGTTGTCCAGTGAGGTGACTCCTTTGACTAAAGGACATCCACATTCTCTACACTCATATAGCTTTTCTCCAGTGTGAACTCTCTTATGTTGAATGAGGTTAAAGATTTGTCTAAAAACTTTCTTACATTTGTTACACTCATGAGTAAGTTCTCCATAACAGACACCCTGAATTTTACCAAATTTCAGGTCGTTGCTGCCAGCGTTTTCATATTCACCCCCCTGATGAAGACTTTTTCCATCAAGAAATTCCTGGGAAATCCCACTGCCACAGTGTAGTTCCTCAGGGTTGGAAGTGGGCTGGTGCTGGGGACACTCTGAGTTGTATTTAAAGTCTTCTCCAACCTTCCTGCTGGTTGAAGGCACTGAAGATAAGTAGAAGCTGCACCTGTTCACAAAGGAGGCCCTATCCATAGCTTATTTCCAGGGCCCCTGTCCACACTCATTCCTCTGTTGCTGGTGAGGGTTTGCACTGAAACAGACGTCTCCAACATGTGCGTCACTACAGAATGCTTTATGCTTAAAATACGCTACATCTGACTCAGTCAGGTAATAAAATATGTTGTAACACAGAGAAACACCGCTTACACAGAAGGGTTTTCTGGGTTGCTGGAGCTGTCTTAAAAGCCCTGACTTGTGACTTTCCTTGTATAGATACACTTTGACCAGAACAGGCCTCCTTATCATCCATGTTATGCCAACAACCTGAAAAGTGAGAAATGGTGAGGAAATGAATGTTGAATGTGGTGACAGGGGGAATTTCCATTGCAAAGGTTTGTTATGTATCACAGTTGGTACATGCAATTCTCTGAAAATAAGAGATATGCAGAAAGGATTAATAAGAGGCTCTTGTAACTTTCTGGGCTAATGAAGATCATAAAACAGAAAGGCCTTGCCAGAAATATGACACAAAAATGGCAAGCACCACATGGATTAGAATATGGAGCTCCAGCTAATCCTTCAACTAACAGCATTTAGCAGGGCTTGTTGACTGGGGAAGGGGGCAAGCTGAGCAAGAGGTTGGTTCCGTCTTACTCCAAGTAAAATTCAATAAAGGAGTAGCTGGTTTCGAGGACTAATTACCACATATGTGCACCTCATAACACATGTGCACATCAAAGTTGCAGATGATTGCAGAGGCACCAGTGCAGAGAAACAGGTGATGAAGAGGTGAGCAGTCATCACTGGGCCAGAGCTACACAGCTTGCTATAGTATTCAGGGAAGAGAATATTCCAAAAAATTGAATGAAAGCCTTAAAAGAACATCCCATAGTTCATGTAAGTGAAGACCATAACATGACCCAGGTTGCCACAAAGAACCGTTACCCAGAGAAAGAGTACAGAAGTTGAAGCCATGCATATGGACACTGTCAGCCTCCCATGAAGAGAAAGTGCAAGCTGGGACCTATTAAGCTCACTTCAAGACTCCTCACTCTGTTTCCTTTACTTTTTGAGGTAACAGGTGTTAGGGATGTTCATGGAGACCTTTGTTCAGGGCTCTACATCCAGCTCAGCCCTGTCAGCCACAGCACATTTGACAAGGCAGTGGGTAAAATGATCAGAGGCCATGTTCCCACTGTGGGAGAGAGAAAGCTTTGCCTGAGGAATAAAGGAAGAGAGGTCATCACCTCAGGACACTGGGAGAACATCAAGGTCTTACCTACAGATTACGCAAGTGCAAACACTTCCAGCATCACATCATAGTATAGAAGTCTCTGAGACTCATCAAAGAGCCCCCATTCCTCCTGAGAGAAGACAATGACCACATCCTCAAAGTTCATATCCTGTCATAATGGGGACAGTACAGCCCAAGATCAGCTTCACTCCTAAGATTCTTAGTCTGTCATACTCCCCACCCTCCACATCCATCTGCTCTGTCCACTCCACACATCAGAGAAAATACCAGGCCTTCATCCTATGAAAGCCATTGTCTTCTTATATTCCTACTGACATTTTCTTTTCCCACTATAATAAAGGCAGATAAGACACCTGAGCTATGGACTCCTGTGTACACCACACTGACTTTTATCAACAGAATGGGTGTCAAAACCATAGGTTAAAGAGAGATGCTGGCCATAAAGATAGTGTGAGTGATTTGATACTGGTCTTGTCAGGCAATACCCTCATATTGTTTCTCAAAGACACCAAATACATGGCATCACACTGCACCCTCTTGACCCCAATCCCAAGGTACTGAGGCCGTGGCTTTGCACTACCTGTTGCTCAGAGTTCTTTGAACAACACTTCTCTCACACAGCTTCCTTCTCAGAAGCACAACTTCAAAGGTAATGCAAATTTGCTGTGGTGAGGACAAATTGTTTCCTAATCACTTTTTTCAAAATTATAGTTCACCACATCCATAATCTCTTACCCCTTACCCTTCTCCCTTACCCATTCCAGTGGAGATTTTGAAGCCTGCGTAATACTGATGTAGGCTATCTCATTCTTATCAACCTGTGTGTCAGCCCCAACAACAAAAGGCAGTTGGTTAGTTAAATGGCAACGAAGTTCTGTACCTAGAATGTAGCACCAAAACACCCCTCTTTACAGGCAATCACCCTAAAAGTCACTGTATTGGATCATCCAGACACCACCAGAAATGGACTCTCTCGTCATTCACTCTTATGTCAATGTCAGGGTGCTGTGGTCATCAATTCACCTTCCCTCTTCAAGTGCACATCACTCTTTTCCACATGTGGCTCACACCTGCACTCCCTCAGCCCCAGGCCCCGTAGTGCTCTCCTTGGCCTCTGAGTTAATTCAGCATTTGTTGTCCAGAGAATGCTTGCCAACATCTCTCACTTAACTGCAACTCAAGTCCCATACCCGATGGCGTTCTGACCATGCCCAGTGAGTTTCACAGATGACCACTCAAACCTCTAAGCTAATCCACAAGACTGTCTGCAACTCTCCAAAACCAGGCCACACCAAGGGTCACAACAAAATCCTGGTGAGTGTTTAGAGAAGTTAATATGTACCAGCCCTAGTCTCACTTTGTTGGAATAACTCTTCTGCTTCTAAATAATATCAGGTCCACTCATCTTTTAAAGGCCTTGGCCACTGCAAAATGATTACCTCTCCCCCACACTCTACATGACAACTTCTATCTCTCTGCGGTGTTGTGACACCCACCTTCCACGATGGCCCCAGCAGGAAAGCTAGACCTCAGGGTCACACTGTCCTTTCTGAGCTACTACTACCATTACCAACCTGACCATGATTTCCTATATATTTTTAAAAATATATTTTTATTGATTTCAGAGAGGGAGAGGGAAAGAGAGATAGAAACATCAATGATGAGAGAGAATAACTGATTGGCTGCCTCCTGCATGCTCTCTACTAGGGATCAAGCCTGCAACCTGTGCATGTGCCCTTGACCAGAATCGAACCTGAGAGTCTTCAGTCCACAGGCCGACGCTCCATCCACTGAGCTAAAACAGCCAGGGCTCCTATATTAAAGTGATTTACAGTCCTGGCTGATGTGTCTCAGTTGGTTGAGTATAGACCAGTGATGGTGAACCTATGACACGTGTGTTAGAGGTGACACACAAACTCATTTTTTGGTTGATTTTTCTTTGTTAAATGGCATTTAAATATATAAAAATAAATATCAAAAATATAAGTCTTTGTTTAACTATAGTTGCAAATATCAAAAAATTTCTATATGTGACACGGCACCAGAGTTAAGTTAGGGTTTATCAAAATGCTGACACGCTGAGCTCAAAAGGTTTGCCATCACTGGTATAGACACATGCGCATGACTTGGTTGTGGGCTGGATCCACAATAGGGGTAGTGCAGGCTGCAACCAATCCTTGTTTCTTGCTCATCATTGTTTCTCTGCCCCCTCCCTCTCCCTTCCTTTCTATATCTAAAACTTTATATATATAATTTAAGTACCTGCCAGTTCCTAAATCAGCTCACTCTTCACTACAAGCCTTTGCACAATCTGTAACCAATGTCCTGCAGGAGCTACCACGCATAACATTGGTTGCTAAATACAAGGTCCACTACATGAAGCCCTAGTCATGACCTTAGGAGTCTGGGCTTAGTATCTGTTCAAAGTCCCCAGGTCCAAGGGATACAAGAGCAGCTGGACAGCCCCAAGACACAACTATCTCAGAGGCCACAAGAGTGTGAAGACCTGAAATTATCTTCACCATCCCGTACACTCAACTCATTCTGCATTTGCAGGAATTTGTGTAAAGAAAATGGTCTGTTGAGAGCCTGGCAAACACCACCAAGATTTATGGGCTCAGGCTGCTCAGTGCCCTTGCCCAGCCCAGAGGCCAGGTGCCCTCCAGATGCCTGTATTATCTCAGGCCTCCGCCCTCAGTGCTCACTCTTGCCAGTTACCTGATCATTTATAGGACTTCACCTTCCTGTCCACAGATGCTGTCTTCTAGTCTGTCCTTCCTCTGAGCAATGTTAGGAAAAGTTAGAACCCTACCCCACAAAATGTCCCTCCTTTTCCCCCAACCATCTATGTTTCCAGCATTCTGAGGGTGAAAGTAAAACTCCTCCTGCAAAACCTCACCTCATCTTCTTTGCTGCCTTTAGACCCAAAACAGGCCTGGGTTTTCCTAATCCTCATGGATCAGCCTCACCACCGTGTCCTTACAAGGTGGCACTGCAGCCTATGCCCTCTTCCCCCATCACACCCTGTGTCACCCAGGAGAGACTCACTATTCTGGATGCGACTTCCTGGGCTGCAGGACCTGAGGGGCACCAGTCCCCAAGGCTGGAGGGTGAAATGGGGTGAGGCTGTGGGAACGCTGTGGTCAGAGAGGAGTCCCAGAGGCTTGGAGGCCCCACTCCCAGCCTGTTGGTGCTCAGCAAGGACGCTGCCTCCTAGGCCTCCTCCTACACATGTCCAGTGGGCTGAAGACTGTGAGTCCTTGAACTGAAGAGGTCAAAATGCCCGCCAGGAGGAGGAAGGTGGAAGTCCTGCCCTAAGGGGATGCACTGACACCAAAAACACCCGTTAGCTCCGCCCACATGGGTGCATTCCTTTCTGGGAAATGTAGTTTTCTCAAAAGCCAAGGGGAGGGCTAGCATTCAGGCCAATGACACTAGTGAATAAAGGTGATGTGGTTCAGCAAGTGGCCCTGGGGAAAGACAAGATGGGACCAGAGGCCTGGTTAACTGGAACAGACTGGCAGGTCTCCCAGGGGCGGGGTATGGGGAGGACTGGGAGAGATCCCCCAAAGAATATATGCACGGGGAAAATGGGAGACTTCTGTAATACTAGAAACAATAAATACATTGTTTTTTTTTTTCAATTTTTAAATAATATAGCACCGCTGGTGTGACTCAATGGTTGAGCAGCAATCTATGAACCAGTAGATCAAGGTTCTATTCCTGGTCAGGGAACATACATGGTCTGTAGGTTCAATTCTCAGTTAGGGGAGAGGTACGTGAAGGAGGCAGCTAATCAGTGATTCTCTCTCATCATTGATGTTTTTATCTCTCCTTCTCCCTCCCTCTCTCTAAAATCAATAAAATTATATTTTTAAAGTATATACATATATACATAGCCCAAGGACATAGACAATAAGGTGGTGAGGGCCTAGAAGCAGTGGGGACAGTGTAGAGGGAGGCAAAGGGGGATGGAGATGGGGGAAAATGGGAACATCTGTAATAGAGTTAATAATCAATAATAAAAAAGAATAGTTTGCCCACATGCCATGGTTCATTGCTTGCATGTGGACCCATAAACCATGAGATCACTGGTTCAATTCCAGGTCAGGCACATACCCAGGTTGGAGAGCTCCATCCCTGCAGGGGGAATGCAGGAGGCAACTGATCAATGATTCTCTCTCATCATTGATGTTTCTCCGTCTCCCTCACTCTCTAAAAAAGCAATAAAAACATTTTTAAAAGAATAGTGGTAAGATTGATTTGATTCAACAACACCCAAATGAAGAGGCACTTTTCATCTAATTCACTGCAATCTTTCACACTCACTATGAATGCAGTTTCTGTCATACTGGTGGTTATATTGAAACCTCAGAGTCATACAAAAAATGACACCAGGGCCCAGTTGATAGAGCATCAACCTGCAGACTGAAGGGTCCCAGGTTCAATTCTGGTCAGGGGCACACGCCTGGATTGCAGGCTTGATCCCCAGTAGGGGGCATGCAGGAGGCAGCCAATCTATGATTCTCTCTCATCATTAATGTTTCTATCTCTCTCTCCCTCTCCCTTCATCTCTGAAATCAATTAAAAAATATATAAAGAATGACACCAGTGTATGACATTTCATACATCACAGGACATGGCTCCTTTAGTGTATGTGGGGAACAATTCCCCTAAACATTGTTGAGAATTATGTAATACTTATTGTGACCAGAGACTATAATTAATATTGTGCACAGAAACACAACAAAGGCCTCCTTTCCAGTGTGAACGTTGACCTCACCAATAATAGAGTCACCAGGCTGCAAATTAGAACCACAAAGTCATGCAGATAATTTTTTAAGGCCCTGGGCAGAAGTTAAAAAAAAAAGCCAAAATTGGACAAACTGACTTTCTGCCATTACTATGTGCCTTCCAAAGCACAGAATGTTTGGGACCCCATCATATCTGTTCCCCTCTCCATGCTGACAGGTCACAACTTTCCTTTATAGCCATCCCAGGAAGTGAACATAGTCCCAAAAATTAAAGGTACAAAAGAAAACAACAACACCTTTACTGAATGATCATAGCCCAGAACAGGACAGCAAGCAGTTTGCAGGTTGGTGAATTAGAACCTGAAACAATTCATCCCAGCATAATGTGCAAACCACAATGTCCCTGACAGATGTAGCACTTTTTAGCTGAGGATGAGTGCCCTGGATGAACCCTGTATCAGGTGCATTACCTCGTCATAGATAAAGAAATGAAGATACTGCCAAGAGCTCAGAGTAATCACAATTTTCTCAAGCACAAGTGAGAACACAGAATATATTTCCCCTGATCACACAGGGGTTGTGACTTATGCACACTCTTTAGGTGAGCCAGGTGTTAGAGGTGAAATCTCTTCAGCCAGAAATACTCGCTGTGACACCAATTGAGTAGTAGGTCTGTGAAGATGTGATCCATAGAATACAATACTAGTCAGCATTAAAAATAATTCAGTATTCACATAAGCATTTGTACTGAGTCTCAAAATATCTGTAGCATTAAGGAAACCAGTATTTGTTTAAAAGTACACACCTTACAGTGACTATAAAACTATGAATAATATGAACTAATTTAATGTAAAGGACGGAAAATGAATGATTGCATGGAAGAGTGGGAAAGTCAGAAAGAGAGATTATAAAAGGGCAGGAGGAAAATGTAGAGTGTGGGAAATGTAGGTTTAGAATTGTTGGTATGGAAAATAATACATAAAAAATACTGGAATAAACTCTGCTTTCACCGTGTACCTCAGCTGGGTGGGTATCAACCAGTACACTGAAACATCCTGGTTCAATTTCAGGTCAGTACACAGCCCCAACTGTGGCCCCAGTAGGGAGTGCGCAAGAGGCAGCTCATGTATATTTATCTCTCTCCCCCTTCCCTCTTTTCCTAAAAAAATAACATAAAGGTATTTTTTAAAAGCACAAGTGCTGTGGTTTATGTACTCATAACTGAACGTCCACTTATGCCACACCTTGAATATAGTGACAGATAAAATTATTTCAATTGTGATGTTTCACAGCTTTATCTCTCAGTAAAGGCTCACAAAATAACACACAGTAGAAAAGTGCACTTTCTTGCATGTCAGTGCTCATTTCCTGGGAGGAACAGATTTGCCTCAGTGGCAGCAAATGTTGGCAAGCAGTGAAGACTACTGCCATGGAATCAACAGGAATGCTGACTGGTTACAAAAGACACATCCTGGGGTTGATTATAGGATTATCCTTCCTTTAGTTTTGAGTTCTTACATATTGAGAAATGACTTTGTGGTGAACACCTTACAGAGACCAGGGGAATCCACAAATCCTTTAAATTATTTTCTCTGCCAATGACTGCAGCTACAGGAAACATTTTTGGAGGTGCTGAGAATATGTACACAAAGGTCACACAAGCCACAGGCCAGGAACATTTGTGGATTTATTTTCAGAAGAGACACTTTCCATATAATTTACTCCAGTCTCTCTCATTACTATGAATACAGTGTTTCCATCTCAATGGTAGTTTAACCTCAGAGTCTTACAACAAATGTCACAAGAGTATGAAATATCATACTTCATGGCACTTGGCTTCTTTGCAGTATGTGGGGAGGAGTTCCCCTAACCACTGATAAGAATTAAGAAATACCTACTGTGAAAAAGAACATAATTCATATTCTTCACAGAAGGACAGCAAAGGCCTGCACTTCTGGGTGACCATTGACCTAACTCATAACCATGATACCAGGATATAAATTAAGACTACAAAGTTATGCAATCTTCCTTTCAACACCTTGGGCAGCAATGCAAAATAAGCCAGTTTGGGATGAAGAATGATTTTCTGCCATTATATTCTCCTATCCAAAGAACTGAAGGTTTGATGTCCCCGCAATATTGGTTCACATTTACATGCTGACAAATCACCAGAGTGCTTTCAAAACATTGC
Source organism: Myotis yumanensis (assembly GCF_028538775.1). NCBI lineage: Eukaryota > Metazoa > Chordata > Mammalia > Chiroptera > Vespertilionidae > Myotis > Myotis yumanensis. Next base: position 34,681 of record NW_027223777.1, read on the forward strand.
AGGCAGTGAATAGAACCATCACAATTAAAGGTACAAAAGGAAAAACACCTTTACCAAAATATCATAAACCATAGCCAGTGGTGTTCAGATTGGTGAAATAGAACCTAAGCCAATCATCACAGCATAACATGAGAACCACGAACTCCCTGAGAGAGATACCACTTCTGTTCCGAGGATGGGTGTTCTGGACAAACCCTGGATCAGACCCATTCCCTAGGCAGAGAGAAAGGAATGAAGATCCTTCCAAGTGTTCAGAGTATTTAGAATTTATTCAAGCACAAGAGAGCACACAGGGATTGTGACTGATGCACACTGTTCAGGTGAGCCAGGTGTTAAAGATGAAATCACTTCAGCCCCCATCACTCATAGTGACATCAATTGGATAGGAGGCCTGGGCAGAATGGCAAGTTCAACTAGCTCCTTGAAGCCTCACTTGTACGTGAAAATTATGAGGAATCTAGCAGAGTGTATGACCTGATCAAAAGGGATCATATTAAGGAAACTGTGTATCATAAAGTCTCCTTTAGTGTTGTTATTTGAGTAAAAAAAATGAAGCATTCCCTTCACATTTACGGCTTTTCTCCAGTGTGAAGTCTCAGGTGTCTCATAAGGCTATATTTTTGGCTAAAATATTTCCCACAATCTGTACACTCATAAGGTTTTCCCCCAGAGTGAACTGGCTTGTGGATAAGGAGCTGACTATTTTGCCTAAACACTTCCCACATTCACTGCACACATAAGGTTTTTCACCACTGTGAACTCTATTGTGGATACGGAGATGACTATTTTGCCTAAAAGACTTTCCACATTCACTGCACACATAAGGCTTTCCTCTACTGTGAACTCTCTTGTGGATAAGGAGCTGACTAATATCCCTAAAGGACTTGCCACATTCACTACACCCATAACGTTTTTCTCCAGTGTGAACTCTCTTGTGTATAAGAAGTTATTTTGACTAAAGAATTGCCCACATTCACAGCATTCATAAAGTTTTTCTCCAGTGTGAATTCTCTTATGGGTATGGAGCTGTTATCCCTAAAAGACTTCCCACATTCACTACACACATACGGTTTTTCTCCAGTGTGAACTCTCTTCTGGATAACGAGCTGACTATTGCGGGTAAAAGATTTCCTACATTCACTACACTCATAAGGCTTTTCTCCAGTGTGAATTCTCTAATGTCAAAAGAGGGTGGAACTCTGACTGAAGTACTTCCCACAATCGATACATTCAAATGGTTTTTCTCCAGTATCAACTCTTTTATGTCGAATGAGGATAAAGATTCATCTATAATTTTTCCTACATTTGCCACACTCTCCAGAACACACATCCTGACATTCAAGAACTTTGAGGATATAGCTGGTCACGTTTTCACAATCACCCCACTGGTGATTACTTTTTCCACTGAGAAATTCCTGTGAAATCTCACTGCCACAGTTTGGCTCCTCAGTGTTATGAGTTTCCTGGTTCGGGAGAAGCTCTGAGGGAGTTTGGGAGTCTTCCCCAACCACCCTGCTTTTTGAAGGCACCTCTGATAAGTAGAAGCTACACCTGGTCACAAATGAGGCCTTGTCCATACCTTCTTTCCAGGACGTCTCTCCCCTGGCATTCCTCCGTTGCTGGTGAGCATTTGCACTGAAACAGAAGTCTCTCACACATGCCTCACTGAAGAAGTCTTTATGCTCCAAATGTGCTGCTTGTAACTCATTCAGATGCAAAATATCTTTAAACACCGAGAAACACTGCTTAAATGGATGGTTCTTCTGGGTTGCTGGAGCTCTCTTAGAAGCCCTGACCTGTGACTCTCCTTCTATAGCTATGCTCTGATTAGAACAGACCACCTCATCATCCTATTTATGCCAACAACCTGAAAACAGAAAAAAGGTGAGGGAATGAATGTTGATTGTGGCACCAGAGGGAAGTAACATTACAAAAGTGTGTGTCTCATGACACCATGGCTCTATGAAGTTTTATGAAAAGAAGAGATATGCAAGAATGATTAATAAGAGGCTTTTGTGAATTTCTGGGCCTCTGAATATTGTAAAGGAAGGAAGACCACACCAGGAATATGAAACAAAGATGGCAAGCACCACATGGAAGAGAGGTAAGACTTCCAGCCCTTCGTTAGGCTAACAATGTTCAGTAAGGCTTGTCTGCAGGTGACATAGGCAAGCTCTGAAGAATTTTGTCTATGTCTAATCTCAGGAAAAATTCAATAAACGAGTAGCTTTTTTTCTAGGACTACTTAAATATGTTTGTGCACCTCATAACACATGTGCAGGTCAATCTTGAAGAATACTGCAGAGGCAGCAGTGCAGAGGAGCAAGTAATGCAAAAATGCCACGAAGGTGAACATGGCGGAATGCTGGGAAATCAAAGGTGAAATGACATATCAGAAAGTGTAAAGTAGTTCAAAGGAAAGATAAAATGAGGTGTGGGCATTGCACCTGCGTCTGAGCAGTGATGGAATTGATCTGGTTCCCGATATAATTTGAAAACAGCCTTTGTGTCATACATTCTGCTAGTTTCCACTCAGCTGGGCCAGAACTCCTCTGAGACCATCCTGCATGTTCACCCTGTGAAAAAAAACTAGGGTTCTCCCTGTACCAACTTCTCTACAAATACATAAAGCCGAAATATTCCAAGTATTAATGAAAGATGACAGAGGTCACCATCCAGCCTTGGTCCAGAGAAAATCCACTTGGAATAGTATACACGGAAGGTAATATTACAAACACCAATTGAAGGAGGGTCTTACAAGAACAGCCCATGGTTCATGTAAGTAAAGAACATAACCTGACACAGGCAGTCACCCAGAACCTTTATCTAGAGGAAAGGTGCAGAAGTGGAAACCAAGGATCTAGACGTAGTCACCCTCCCAGGGAGGGAAACTGCATGTGGGACCCATTAAGCTTTCTGTAAGATGCCTGGCTCCCAGACACATCCTGCACTTTCTGAGGAAAATAGTGTTAAAGAAGTTTGTGGAGTTTATTTCTCAGGGCTACCACATAGCTCAGCACTGGCATCCATAGCACATTGCACATGAGAGTGAGGAAAATTTGCAGAGCCCATGGTCTGGCTGTAGGAGAGAAAGCTACAGGTGGAATATCAAGGAAGAGATGCCATCACCTCAGTCCATTAGGATATATGTGAGGGTCTTACCTACAGATGATCCAAGTGCAAATACTTCCAGCATCACTTTTCAGTACAGAAGTCTCTGAGCCTCATCAAGAATTCCCCATTCCCCTGGAGAGAAGGCAATGGCCACATCCTCAAAGTTCATATCCTGTTATAATGCGGACAGTTCAGTTTATTATCAGCTTCTCTCCTAGGATTTTACATTTATCATACACCCCAACTTCCATATCCATCTGCTCCCTAGACTTCTGACTACAGAGAAGATATCAGGCCTTTGTTTCATCAAAGATACTCACTCCTTATATTCCTACTGATGCAGTGTCTTCCCATGACAATAAGGACAATGAGCATATAGATCATACCTGATTTCTAGTACAAACATTTTGGCCACACTGTTCCTTTTGAATACAGTGGATGTCATAAATATAGGATATGGATAGATGTTGACCATAATGAGAGTATGAGTGATTTGACACTATTCTTGTCAGGCAATAACCTTGTTGTTCCCTACATTCTCATTCCAAGTCCCTGAAAATTTTGACATCACACTTCACCCTTTTGAAACCAAGCCTAGGGTGCTGAGGCCATCACTTTGCACTTCCTGCCACACATAAGTCTTTGAAACACACAGCTCTCACACAGCTTCATTCCTAGAGTCATAATACCAAAAGTAAGACAAATACATTGTGACTTGAATATTTATTCTTCATCATCTTCTTTTCCAATACTCCAATTCACCCTTTCAGTAATGAATTTCTCTCTTACCCTTCACCCTTCCCAATGCCAGCCTAGATGACACTGATGTATGCTCTCTCATTCCTATTGATCACTGTAACTGCCCTCCACAATAAAATGCAGGTTGCTCATATATTTCATCTAATCTCTTTACCAATAATGTACCACTACTATAGACCCTGAAATTTTGTATATCAGATTATCCAAACATCACCAGAAATAAATTCCACTATCATTCCATTTTATGTCAATGTCAGGGGCCCTGAAGCCATGAATGCACATGCCTTCTCCAAGTACACATCACTCTTGCTACCATAACTCTCTCAAACCTACACTTCCACAGTCCCAGTCCCCATAGTCATCTCCCTGACTTCTTACTCATTACTCAGCAAGTGTGGTTTTGTTAATGCCTGGAAAATTCAAACTAAATTAAGTTCTACACCAACTCTCATAGTCCACACTCAATGAGGCACCTTCAGTCCTTCTATGATGACCTCCCTATCTGATTGGTTTTTTTTCTTCAACCTCACCTATTGTGAACCACATCAAATCTCAGATAGCCAGAGCCGACCTCTTCTGGTGCTGCACTTAATGTCCCTTCACCAATCACAGCCTTAAGCACTCAAGTCCCATCACCTATGGCCCTCTCTCCCAGGTCCGGTGTATCTCACATATGACGACTCATTCCCATATGTAAATCAGTCAGACTACTGACCACACCAAGGCCCTCAACACAATCCTTCTGTGTGATTCACAAGTAAAGATGCAAAAGCTGTTGTGTTATCTTGTTTTAATTTCTTTTTGCTCTCCAATTAAACAGAAAAAAAAGTTTTTAAAAAGATGATCTACAATTCTTCCCTGGTCGCTACACCCCCGACGTTAAAGAAGTTTTCAACCTGAAGTTCTCCTCAGAGTACCAGATGCTCATGAAATGTTCTCTGAAATATTGCATACCAAAACAGATTAAAAAAAAGTTTGGCCCTAACCGGTTTGTCTCAGTGGATAGAGCATCGGCCTGTGGACTCAAGGGTCCCGGGTTCGATCCTGGTCAAGGGCATATACCTTGGTTGCGGGCACATCCCCAGTAGGGAGTGTGCAGGAGGCAGCTGATCAATGTTTCTCTCTCATCGATGTTTCTAACTCTCTATCACTCTCCTTTCCTCTCTGTAAAAAATCAATAAAATACATTTTTTAAAAAATAAATAAAAGTTTTTTAACCCCAATGAACATTACACTTCTAATCTGAATATCTGCATCTCAGCTGATAGTGCTTCCATACATGCAGCTGCCAAATTCAAACTTTCATGTCATCCCTGGCTCTTACTTCTCACGCAGAATCAAAATTAGAATATCCAGTTGGCCACACATAAAACACTAATCCAGAATCCAACTGCTTATTTCACCCCCACAGTCACTATCATGGGCCACTTACCATCATACTCACCTCAGCAATCTCCAGTCTAGACTTTCTACCACCTCCCTCACAGCCATTTTGTTTGCTATGCTTCAGCCACAGGAAGTCTAATGAGACCTGTGTCAGATCACCTGCCTCTGCTGCTCCAAATCTTCCAGTACACCCATTACTTGCAGACCAGACTCCAAAGGTGTCACAAGCTCCTCTACACCTCAGACCTGTCCCATTGTTACCAGTTTCTATTTTAAAAAATGGACACAAGTCCCAGCTGGTTTGGCTACGTGGATAGAGCACCAGCCTGTGAACTGAAGGGTCCCGGGTTTGATTCTGTTCTGGGGCACATGCCAGGTTTGTGGGCTTGATCCCCAGTGTGGGGGGCAGGAGTCAGCCCACCAATGATTCTCTCAGTTCATTGATGTTTCTATTTCTCTCTCCTTTTCCCTTTCTCTCTGGAAACAATAAAAACATATATATTTTTTAAAAGGACACCAGTAGGTTCCTGCATGAACTCAGTTATCACTCTAAGCCTTTGCATATATAGGAACCTGTGCCTGAAAAGTCTTCTCACATTTGATTCCACTATTTGCCTTAAACAGGGATCATTTCAGGCAACCTTAGACATGTACTTAGAATTCTGGGCTTCGTGTCTCATCAAGATCCCCAAATATATGGGCTAGAAGAGAGGAAAGGCAATCCCAGGCACCACTATCTCAGAAGTTGTAAGAGTGTGAGGCCCTGATATAAGTTCCACAAAACAGCACTGTTAAACCACTCTGCATTTGCAGAAATCTGTGTTCAGAGAAAGATCTGTTGAGACTCTGGCCGCCAACCCCAGGATCCATGGGCTCAGACTGCTCAGTACCATTTCCCAGTCAATAGGCCCATGTGTCCTGGAGATGACCACATTCCCTCAAGACTCAGTCCTCAGTGCACACTCTTGCCTGTTACCTTATCTTTTATAGGACTTCTGCATCCTGTCCACAACTGCTATCATCTCTCTTCTAGTCTGTTCCTCTTCTGAGCTGCTTTGGGAAAAGTTTAAAGAACTGTGTCACACAATGTCCCTCTTTTGGTCAGGAACATTCATGTCCCCAGTTTCCTGTGAATGAAAGTTAAAATCCTCATGCAAAACTGCCTCATCTTCTTTGTTCCTTTAGACACAAAACAAGGCCTGGGTTTTCCAAATTCTCCTGGTTCAGTCAAACCACCACATCCTCCCATGGAGGTACTGCAGCCTATTAACCTCTTTCCCCCATCACACCTTTTGTCACACACGAGTTACTCACTGTTCCTGGCAGTGCAACCTGGACTTCACGATCCCAGAGGTGTCCACACCCCAGGCTGCAGTGTAAACTCCAGTGAGGCATCGTCAAACTCTGTAAGGAGAGAGGAGTCCAGGAGTCACAAAAGCCCAAATTCTGGCATGTTGGGGCTCAGTTAACCTCAGACACACCACTGCATAGGGAGATCCTGAGAGGAACATCATTGCCTCAACGGCAGCAAATATTGGCAAGCAGTGAAGACTACTGCCATGGATTCAACAGGAATGCTGACTGGTTGCAAAAGACACATCCTGGGATTTATTACAGGATTGCCCTTCCCTTAGCTTTGAGTTCTTACATATTGAGAAATGACTTTGTGGTGAACACCTCACAGAGACCAGGAGAATCCACAAATCTATTAAATTATTTTCTCTGCCAATGACTTCAGCTACAGGAAACATTTTTGGAGGTGCTGAGAATGTCTGAACACAAAGGTCACACAAGAGACAGGCCCAAGAATATTTGTGGATTTATTTTCAGAAGAGACACTTTCCATATAATATACTGCAGTCACTTTCTCATCACTATGAATACAGTGTTTGTCTCAATGGTAGGTTAACCTCAGAGTCTTACAACAAATGTCACAGGAGTATGAAATTTCACACTTCGTGACACTTGGCTTCTTTGCAGTATGTGGGTAGGAGTTCCCCTAAACATTGATAAGAATTAAAGAATAAATACTGTGAATAAAGAACATAATAAATATTGTTCACAAAAGGACAACAAAGGCTTCCTTTTCTGGGTGACCACTGACCTCACTCATAACAAAAGTACCAGGATATAAATTAAGACCACAAAGGTATGCAGTTTTTCTTTCAACAGCTTGGGCAGCAATGTAAAATAAGCCCGTTTGGGATGAAGAATGATTCTCTGCCATCATGTTCTCCTTTACAAAGCACTGAAGGTTTGACATCTGCACCATATTGGTTTACATCTACATGCTGACAAACCACAACAGTGCTTTCAAAACATTTGCAGGCAGTGAATAGAACCATCACAATTAAAGGTACAACAGGAAAAACTCCTTTACTGAAATATAAACCATAGCCAAAGGTACAACAGGAAAAACTCCTTTACTGAAATATCATAAACCATAGCCAGCAGTGTTCAGATTGGTGAAATAGAACCTAAGCCAATCATCACAGCATAATGTGAGAACCATAAACTCCCTGAAAGAGATACCACTTCTTTTCTGAGGATGGGTGTTCTGGACACACCCTGCACCAGGTCCATTCCCTAGTCAGAGAGAAAGGAATAATATCCTGCCAAAGGTTCAGAGTATTTAGAATTTATTCAAGCACAAGAGAGCATACAGTGACTGTGATTGATTCAAATTGCTCAGATGAGCCAGGTGTTAGAGGTGTAATCACTTCAGCCCCAATCACTAATAGTGACATCAATCAGATAGGAGGCCTGGACAGAATGGCAAGTTCAATTATCTCCTTAAAACCTCACTTGTACCTGAATCTTTGAAGAATCTAGCAGAGTATCTTCCCTGATAAAAAGGGATCATATTATGGCAACTGTGTATCATAGAGTCTCCTTCAGTGTTGTTATTCTGAGTAAGAAAAATGAAGTGTTCCCTTCACATTTATAGCTTTTATCCAGTGTGAAGTCTTAGGTGTCTCATAAGGCCATATTTTTATCTATGATATTTCCCACAATCTGTACACTCATAAGGCTTTTCCACAGTGTGTACTGACTTGTGGATAAGACGCTGTCTATTTTTCCTAAAACACTTCCCACGTTCACTACACACATAAGGCTTTTCTCCAGTGTGAACTCTATTGTGGATAAAGAGCTGAATATTATCCCTAAAACACTTCCCATATTCACCACATTCATAAGGTTTTTCTCCAGTGTGAACTCTCTTGTGGATAAGAAGGGAATTATTGCGGGTAAAAGACTTCCCACATTCACTACACACATAAGGCTTTTCTCCAGTGTGAAAACTCTTGTGGATAAGGAGCAGACTATTATCCGTAAAAGATATCCCACATTCACTACACCCATAAGGGTTTTCTTCAGTGTGAACTCTCTTTTGGATAAGAAGGGAAATATTGCGGGTAAAAGATTTTCCACATACACTACACTCATAAGGCTTTTCACCAGTGTGAATTCTCTGATGTCGAATAAGGTTGGAACTATGACTGAAGGACTTTCCACAACCTGTACACTCAGACTGCTTTTCTCCAGTGTGAACTCTCTTGTGGCTAAAGAGCTGAATATTATCCCTAAAAGACTTCCCACATTCAACACATGCATAAGCTTTTTCTCCAGTGTGAACTCCCTTGTAGATAAGGAGCAGATTATTATCTGTAAATGATATCCCACATTCACTACACCCATAAGGGTTTTCTCCAGTGTGAATTCTCTTGTGGACAAGAAGGAAAATATTACGGGTAAAAGATTTCCCACACCCACTACACTCATAAGGTTTTTCTCCAGTGTGAACTCTATTGTGGGTAAGGAGATTATTATTATCCCTAAAAGATTTCCCACATTCACTACACCCATAAGGTTTTTAAACAGTGTGAACTCTCTTGTGGATAAGAAGGGAATTATTGCGGGTAAAAGATTTCCCACATTCACTACACTCATAAGGCTTTACACTAGAGTGAATTCTCTGACATTGAATGAGGTTGGAACTCTGACTGAAGGATTTCCCACAATCTGTACACTCATACCGATTTTTTCCAGTGAACTACTTTATGTCGAATGAGGTTAACGATTCGTCTATAATTTTTCCTACCTGTGCCACACTCTCCAGAACATACACCCAGACATCCAACAACATTGAGGTTGTGGCTGGCAGCATTTTCACATTCACCCCACTGGAGATGACATTGTCCATTGAGAAATTCCTTTGAAATCTCACTGTCACACTGTGGCTCCTCAGTGTTATAGTTGCCTGGTACTGGAGAAGCTCTGAGGGAGTTTGGGAGTCTTCCCCAACCACCCTGCTGTTTGAAGACACCTCTGATAAATAGAAGCTGCACCTGGTCACAAATGAGGCTCCGTCTGAGGCTTCTTTCCAGGGTGTCTTTCCCCTGGCATTCCTCTGTTGCTGGTGAGGGTTTGCACTGGAACAGAAGTCTCTCACACATGCTTCACTGAAGAAGCCTTTGTGTTCCAAGTGTGCTGCTTGTAACTCACTCAGGTGCAAATTTTCTTTTAACACCGAGAAACACTGCTTTCATGGATGGTTCTTCTGGGTTGCTGGAGCTGTCTCAGAAGCCCTGACCTGTGACTCTCCTTCTACAGATACACTCTGATTAGAACAGGCCTCGTAATAATCCTTTTCATGCCAATAACCTGGAAACAGAAAAAAGGTGAGGAAATGAATGTTGATTGTGGTGATAGAGGGAAGTTCCATTACAAAAGTGTGTTGCCCATGACACCTCAGCTTCATGCAATTTTATGAAAAGAAGAGATATGAAGGAAGACTTATAACAGGCTTCTGTGAAATTATGGGCCTCTGAAGATCATAAAGGAAGGAAGACTTCACCGGGAATACGACACAAAGACGGCAAAAACCACATGGAAGAGAGGTAAGACTTCCAGTCCTTACTTACACTAACAGTGTTCAGTAGGGCTTGTCTGCAGGTAACATAGGCAAGCTCTGCAGAATTTTCTTTGTGTCTCATTCCAAGAAAAATTCAATAAACTAGTAGCTGTTTTTCCAGGACTACTTAAGTATGTATGTGAACCTCGTAACACATGTGCAGGTCAAAGTTGAAGAATACTACAGAGGCAGCAGTGCAGAGGAGCAGGCAATGTAAAAATGCCACAAAGTTGAAAATGGTGGAAAGCTAGGGAGAAGCAGGTGAAATGACATGCCAGGAAGTGTAAAGTAGTTCAAAGGAAAGGTAAAAATGAGGTGTGGGCAGTGGCACCTGCATCTGTGCAGTGATAGAATCAAGCTGGGTTCTGGTATAATTTGAAAACAGCCCTTGTGTCACACATTCTGTTAGTTTCCACTCAGCTGGGCCAGAACTCCTCTGAGACCATCCTGCATGTTCACCCTGTGAAAAAAAACTAGGGTTCTGTCTGTACCACCTTCTCTACAAATACATAAAACCGAAATATTCCAAGTATTAATGAAAGATTACAGAGGTGACCATCCAGCCCTGGTCCAGAGAAAATCCACTTGGAATAGTATACAGGGAAGGTAATATTATAAACACCAAATGAAGGAGAGTCTTACAAGAAGAGTCCATTGTTCATGTAAGTAAAGAACATAACCTGGCACAGGCAGTCACCCAGAACCTTTATCTAGAGGAAAGGTGCAGAAGTGGAAGCCAAGGATCTAGACGTAGTCACCCTCCCAGGGAGGGAAACTGCATGTGGGACCCATTAAGCTTTCTGTAAGATGCCTGGCTCCCAGACACATCCTGCACTTTCTGAGGAAAATAGTGTTAAAGAAGTTTGTGGAGTTTATTTCTCAGGACTCTCAACACAGCTCAGAACTGGCATCTATAGCACATTTCACATGAGCGTGAGGAAAATTTGAAGAGCCCATGGTCTGGATGTAGGAAAGAGGAAGCTACAGGTGGAATATCAAGGAAGAGATGCCATCACCTCAGTCCATTAGGATATATGTGAGGGTCTTACCTACAGATGATCCAAGTGCCAATACTTCCAGCATCACTTTGCAGTACAGAAGTCTCTGAGCCTCATCAAGAATTCCCCATTCCCCTGGAGAGAAGGCAATGGCCACATCCTCAAAGTTCATATCCTGTTATAATGGGGACAGTTTAGTCCATTATCAGCTTCTCTCCTAGGATTTTACATTTATCATACACCCCAACTTCCATATCCATCTGCTCCCTAGACTTCTGACTACAGAGAAGATATCTGGCCTTTGTTTCATCAAATACACTCACTCCTTATATTCCTACTGATGCAGTGTCTTCCCATGACAATAAGGGCAAAGAGCATATAGATCCTACCTGCTCTCTAGTACAAAAATGTTGTACACACTACGCCTTTCAATACAGTGGGTGTCATGAACATAGGATATGGATTGATGTTGTCCATAATGAGAGTGTGAGTGATTTGACACTGTTCTTGTCAGGCAATAACCCTGTTGTTCCCTAGAATCTCATCCCAATTCCCTGCAAATTTTGGCATCAGACTTTACCCTTTTGAAACCAAGCTTAGGTTGCTGAGGCCATCAATTTGCACTTCCTGCCACACATAACTCTTTGAACAACACTTCTCTCACATAGCTTCATTCCCAGAGGCATGATGCCAAAGGTAACACAAATACGTCATGACTTGGACCATTTTTCTTAATCATCATATTTTCCAATACTCTAATTCACCCCTTCAGTAATGTATTTCTCTCTTACCCTTCAACATTCCCAACACTAGCCAAGATGCCACTGATATATGCTCTCTCATTCCTATTGATCACTGTAACTGCCCTCCAAAAAAAAAAAAAAAAAGCCACAACCTCTCCTATTGAGATCCACATCAAATCTCAGATATCCAGAGCCTACCTCTTATGGTGCTGCACTTGATGTCCCTTCACCAGTCACAGCACTCAAGTCCCATCACCTATGGCCCTCTGGCCCAGGTCCAGTGTATCTCACATATGTCCACTCATTCCCGTATGTAAATCAGTCAGACTACTGACCACAAAAAGGCTCTCAACACAATCCTGGTGTGTGATTCACAAGCAAAGATGCAACAACTACCGTCTCATCTTGTTTTAATTTCTCTTTGCTCTCCAATTAAACAGAAAAAAAAGTTTTAAAAAAGATGATCTACAAGTCTACCCTGGTCACTGCACTTCCAACTTTAAATACATTTTCAACCTGAACTTCTCCTCAGAGTTCCAGATGCTTATGAAGTGCTCTCTGAAATATCGCACACCAAAACAGATAAAAAATAACAATTTTGTATTCCCAATGAACATTACACTTCTACTCTGAATATCTGCATCTCAGCTGATAGTGCTTCCATACATGCAGTTGTCAAATTCAAACTTTCAAGTCATTCCTGGCTCTTACCTCTCTCTCAGACTCAAAATTAGAAAATCCAGTTGGCCACACATAAAACACTAATCCAGAAAACAAAAGCTTATTTCACCCCCACAGTCACCATCATGGGTCACTTACCATCATGCTCACCACAGCAACCTCCAGTCTAGACTTTCTACCACCTCCCTCACAGCAATATGGTTGGTTATGCTTCAGCCACAGGAAGTCTAATTAGACCTGGTTCAGATCACCTGCCTCTGCTGCTCCAAATCTGCCATTACTCCCATCACCTGCAGACCAGACTCCAAAGGTTTCACAAGCTCCTCTAGACCTCATTCCTGTTCAATTGTCACCAGTTCCTATTTTAAAAAATGGACACAAGCCCCAGCTGGTTTGGCTCAGTGGATAGAGCACCAGCCTGTGGATGCCACTTCGTTCTTGAATGAGCTCAGTCTTCACTCTAAGCCTTTGCACATAAAGGAACCTATGACTGGAAGGTCTACTCACATCTTATTCCATTGTTTGCCAAAAACAGGCGTCATTTCAGACAACCTTAGACATGTACTTAGAATTCTGGGCTTGGTGTCTCATCAAGGTCCCCAGATATAAGGGCTAGAACAGAGGCAAGACAATCTCAGGATACCACTATCACAGAAGTTGTAAGAATGTGAGGCCCTGATATGAGTTCCACAAAACAAAACCCTTAAACCACTCTGCATTTACAGGAATCTGTGTTCAGAGAAAGATCTGTTGAGACTCTGGCCACCAACCCCAGGATCCATGGGCTCAGACTGCTCAGTACCGTTTCCCAGTCAATAGGCCCATGTGTCCTGGAGATGACCACTTTCCTTCAAGACTCAGTCCTCAGTGCACACTCTTGCCTGTTACCTTATCTTTTATAGGACTTTTGCCACCTGTCCCCAGCTTCTATAATCTCTCTTCTAGTCTGTTCCTCTTCTGAGCTGCTTTGGGGAAAGTTTACAGAACTACCTCACACAATGTCCCTCTTTTCGTCAGGACCTTTCATGTCCCCAGATTCCTGAGAATGAAAGTAAAACTCCTTGTGCAAAACTCTGCCTCATCTTCTTTGTTGCCTATATACACAAAACAAGTCCTACGTTTCCCAAATCCTCCTAGTTCAGTCACACCATCATGTCCTCACATGGAGGTATTGTAACCTGTTAACCTCTTTTGCCATCACACCTTTTGCTACACATGAACTCACTGTTCCTGGCAGTGGGACCGGGACTGCAGGACCCCAGAGGTGCCCACACACCAGGCTGGAGGGTTAACTCAACAAGGCATCGTCGAACTCCGTAAGCAGAGAGGTGTCCAGGAGTCAGAAAAGTCCAAATTCTGGCGTGTTGGGGCTCAGCAAACCTCAGACACACCCCTTCATAGGGGGATACTGCCTCTGATGCCTTGTCCTTCTGGAGACCTGGCGCTGGGAAGCCTCACTCTCTGTGAACAGACCAAAGAGGTCAATATGACCACTAGGTATATGCAGGAACTCCCACCCTCAACCATGTACACCTGGATAATATGCCTCTCCTGGGTTTTCATTGGCTAAACCCAGCCATCATTAGGGGCATAGCCCTTTGGGTAATATACCTTTCCAGGCCTCCCAGGTGTAAATAGTATCCCAGTCAATCACTGACCATTGAGAATATAGGTGTTTGGAAGCCAGAATGTTGCTGGGAAATAACAACATTAGGATCGGGTGGCCAGTGGTAGTTTCTGCGGTCTGTTGTCTCCAACTGATTTTTTGTTAATTTGTTTTTTGAGAGATAGGATGGGACAGGGAAAATAGAAACATGGATCAGCTGCCTCCTGTCAACCCCTCACCCTCCCACTGGGAATCCAGCCAGATTCCTGAGAACAGTGCCTATTTCAGAGGCACTATGCTGTGCTTCATGAATAATTTCACCAGAAACCTTTCTGTGCATGGGAAGATTCTAAATCCTCTGGGCTATACCAGCTCTCAGATTTTTTATTTTTAATAAAAAATATGACATTTTTAGGAGACAAATCAGGCTATGAGAGAATATATACAGTACAATTTTATTTGTTTAAAAACAACATTTGAAATACTACAAAGAACAAAAGGTTAACCCTTCATACAATGTTAGAATGTTTGTATTCAGTACACATTGTGGAACTATGGAGCTAATAGCTACCAAATGTTTACTGCATGTGCCAGACCTGGAATTTAGTGCTTTACATGCATTATTATGTCATTTAGTCCTTTCTGCAAACTGAGATTTTATGAAGAGCAAATTGAGGCTCAGAGGCTTTATGTAAATTGCCTGATAGTAGAGTTAAATACAGGCAGGGCTGGAAGGCAAAACCAAGTGTTTCTAATAACAGAGATCTGACTTAAAATGTTAGACTCTGCTGCCTCCAGGAGAGTAGAATTGTTAAAGCACACCCATTAGGACCAGCTAGATCAGTGGTTCTCAACCTTCCTAATGCTGTGACCCTTTAATAGAGTTCCTCATGTTGTGGTGACCCCCAACCATAAAATAATTTTCGTTGCTACTTCATAAATATAATTTTGCTACTGTTATTAATCATCATGTAAATATCTGATATGCAGGATGTATTTTCATTGTTACAAATTGAATATAATTAAAGCATAGTGATTCATCACAAGAACAAAATGTAATTACACATGTGTTTTGCGAATGTCTTCAGCAACCCCTGTGAAATGATTATGTCATTCAAGCCCCAATATGGTCATGACCCACAGGTTGAGAAACACTGGGCTAGATGTTATGGTGAGTAACAAACATTCCCAAAACTTCAGTGGCTTATACTAAGGAAGGTCTCTTTCTTCTTTTTTAAATAATAATTTTGTTATTGCTTAAATTATTACTAAGTGTCTTACATATGTCTCCGTTTTTTGCCCATTTCCTTGACAATGCCCTGGCCTCCCCTACCTCCCAGTGTCTTATGTCCATTGGTTATGCTTATATGCATGCATACAAGTCCTTTGGTTGATCTATTACCCCCCCCTTTTGCCCCCCCCCCCTCCCCAGCCTTCCTGCTGTAGTTTAACAGTCTGTTCGAGGCAACTCTGCCTCTGTATCTATTATTGTTCAAAAGTTTATAATGGACTCTATTATCCATGAATGAGTGAGATCATGTGGTATTTTTCCTTCATTGACTGGCTTATTTCACTTAGCACAAAAGCTCTTCAGTTCCATCCATGCTGTTGCAAAAGGTAAGAGTTCCTTCTTTTTTACAGCTGCATAGTATTCCATCGTGCAGATGTACCACTGTTTTCTAATCCATTCACCTACTGATGGGCACTTAGGCTGTTTCCAGATCTTAGCTATGGTGAATTGTGCTGCTATGAACATATGGGTTCATATATCCTTTCTGGTTGGTGTTTCTGGTTTCTTGGGATATATTCCTAAAAGTGGGATCACAGGGTGAAACTGGAGTTGCATTTCCAGTTTTTTGAGAAAACTCCATACTGTCTTCCATAGTGGCTGCACCAGTCTGCATTCCCACCAGAAGTGCACAAGTGTTCCTTTTTCTCCACATCCTCTCCAGCACTTATCATTTGTTGATTTGCTGATGATAGCCATTCTGACAGGTGTGAGATGGTACATCATTGTTGTTTTGATTTTCATCTCTCCGATGATTAGCGACTTTGAGCATGTTTTCATATGTCTCTTGCCTTTCTGAATGTCCTCTTTTAAATGGTGTCTATTTAGGTCCTTTGCCCATTTTTTGATTGGATTGTTTATCTTCCTTTTGTTAAGTTGTATGAGTTCCCTATAAATGTTGGAGAATAGGTGCTTATCAGATATAATGTTAGCAAATATATTCTCCCATGTAGTGGGCTTTCTTGTTGTTTTGTTGATGGTTTCTTTAGCTGTGAAGAAAATTTTTATTTTGATGTAGTCCCATTTGTTTATTTTCTCTTTAGTTTCCAATGCCCTAGGATCAGTATCAGTGAAGATATTGATTCGGCATATGTCTGAGATTTTGTTGCCTTTGGATTCCTCTAGTATTTTTATGGTTTCCCATTGTATATTTAAGTCCTATATCCATTTTGAGTTTATTTTTGTGTATGGTGTAAGTTGGTGGTCTAGTTTCATTTTCTTGCATGTATCTGTCCAATTTTCCCAATACCATTTATTGAAGAGACTATCTTGACTCCATTGTATGTTCTTGCCTCCTTTGTCAAATATTAATTGAGTGTATTGGTTGGGGATGATTTCTGGGCTCTCTATCTTATTCCATTGATCTATATGTCTGTTCTTGTGCCAGTACCAGGCAGTTTTGAGAACAGTGGCTTTGTAATACAGCTTGATATCTGGCATTGAGATCCCACCTACTTTGTTCTTTCTCAGGATCGCTGCAGCTATTCGGGGTCGTTTTTTCTTCCAGATGAATTTTTGAAGAGTTGGTTCTAGGTCTGTGAACTATGCCCTTGGTATTTTAATGAGAAGTGCGTTGAATTTATAGATTGCTTTGGCAGTAGAGACAATTTAATAATGTTGATTCTACCAATCATTTCAGCAGCGCTTGGCTGTGTGGGACTAACCAGCAGAAGAATTCCTGCTGGATGGTGACGGCTCCCGTGGGAGCATCATCCAGGAGAGCGCTGGGTTCCAGGCTGATGGGCGAGTGCACCCCCTCTCCAGAGCCCAAGCGCGCCTCAGGGACCAGAGACACTGGCGGGACCGACCTGGGCTCGGGCTTGGGTTTGGGCTCCAGCACCGTGTTGACGCTAGGCAGGGCACAGCCTTCAGCCATGACTAGCACTGAGGTGAGCGCGTCTACGGCCCAGGGCACCGGGGGGCCTTGCAGGCTGGGCGCCATCCCATCTTCAGGGCCCGCGGGCTCCTCAATTTGGCAGCACTCGGCGGGCCGGGGTCCTCCAGAGTCCGGTTCACACTGGGGTGCAGCATGGGAGCTGAGGCTGAGGAGGTGGCTGCCTAACATCCCAGTGGCGCTGCGGGCGGTGCTTCTGGAGAATGGCAGAGGGCGAGTGTCACTCACTGTCTGCAACTGGGGGGTGGGGGGGCGGGCTTGATGAAGCGTCTGGCGCCCACACCCGTCGGTCACGAGGGGCAAGTCCACTTGATCAGCGGCCTAGCCAGGTTCCAGCCAGGTACTCCAGCGCTATCTATGTCCAGGGACCAGGTCTTGGCGAGATCTCTCCCCTGAAGGCTTGCTTGGTGAACATGGTGGATGACCAAGACAACAAGCCTAGGGCTGAGAATCTTGGCAGAGTAGACTGTGCTTTCTTTTATAGCTCCAGAGTGTGGTGGGAGGAGCCAAACCAGCTGCCCGCCGGCTCCACCAATCAGCCACCCCCAGGAGTGAAAGCGTGACCGGTTGGGCCTCATGTTTCAGGTGGGGGCGCACATGCCCCAAGGGAGGCCCCGAACGGCATGCCCCTTCAGGTGGCATTCACCCAAAGGATCGAAAGGAAAGATTCTGCTGAACGTGGCTGCGCCTGACATTCATTCCTTGAAGCGAATGGGCCGGGAGAGGGTGGGGTGTTGTTGTGGGTGGGTGGTGGGTGGGGGTAGACCGGAGA
This sequence comes from Myotis yumanensis, assembly GCF_028538775.1. Classification (NCBI taxonomy): domain Eukaryota; kingdom Metazoa; phylum Chordata; class Mammalia; order Chiroptera; family Vespertilionidae; genus Myotis; species Myotis yumanensis. Next base: position 52,837 of record NW_027223777.1, read on the forward strand.
CGCAGACACACCGAATGAAGCTGGCCTTGGAGGTCATGGGAGGCAGAGGCTGAAGTTGATGTGTATAAAATGTGTATGGTTTTGTATATTATCGAGCCCCTTGCTTGTCCTTCCCTGCTCAGGTCAAGTCCAGGCACAGGGCTCTGGCTGCAGGAGGGCGTCTTGCCTAGGCGCTTCTTGACCAGCACAGGGCGGGACGTCCTTGCCCTGGCTGGGTCATCTGGTCCACCTCCCGAAAACCCACAATGGTCCCTCTCCGGATGGATGGTCAGATGCTGGGGTCCAATCCCAGCGGGTCCAGGGGTCCCCAAAGGTGTGGACGGAGTCGGCGAAGAAGGAATGACACGAAGACAGCCTTCAGTTGATCAGCAGCCTAGTCAGGACCTCTAGCCAGGATCTCCAGCCAAAGTTCTGGTCGGAGTTCTGGTTAGGAGCTGATGAGGAGCTGATGTTTATTGTCTTGTTACATCAATATTTATACCAGCCGATTTTAATCCTGTCAATTTTTATTACAAAGGTTAGGGCGTTTCTTATCTCCATTCCAGGGAGTAAAGATTATGTAGCTTAACTACCCGCCTGGCACTTAATTAAGGGGTTGTATCCCCTCCCTAACCTCAGGGAAAGATCCCCACCTGGGGAAACAACCTTTCTCGGAGAGGTGACCTTGGTTAAAACACATGGTGCTAAAGAGAGCAAACATATTAAGAACAATATGCTATATATGCCAGGTCCCTTGAAACATATGCTGTGCAGATGTTTCTTTCCTGCAGCGACTGTGTCAAGCAGCAAGGATGGACCGGCTCCCGGCAAATTCCCCCTTTTTTATTTTTTAAATGATAGCGCTTGCAAATCAGTGACCACCTCTCAGATTGGGCTGTTTAAGACTTGGAAGAAGACTGGCAAGCAATGACAATAAGCATAGCTATAAACATAGTGGATGAAGCGCACAAGGAGCCCCGTTCCTTAGGAGGTTGCCGGCCTCTTCAGTCAAGAGATTTCAGCTGTCCTCAAATTGTTGGTTTGATTGTCTTTGTTGGTCTGGCTAGCGGGTGGCATCACTGGCAACGGGCTTCCCGACGTGTCAGCGAGTTGAAGGGCTGCATCAAAGGGTCCAGCAGGGCCGTGCTTGATGGTGGCGTCGGCATCCAAGAAGGAGCAAGCTGTGTTCTCTGGGTCAGCTGTTATGGAGGATGGAGGGTAGTAGAGAGAAAAAGAAAAGAAAGCAAAAGAACTACAAGGCATGGAAGTGTTCAGAAAAAAGAGGAAGAAGAAAGGGAAGAAGGCAGCATCCTGCTCCAGCCCTTTCTTTCAGCTGCCCCTTTCCCTGTGGTCCAAGGTAAAAATGGGAAACAAGTCCTGTTGCAGTGAAAGGGAAGCTGCTGTCAGCCAGGTCTCTTATCTAGGTACTGATCTCAGCTGGACCAAGTCTCTTTCTGTTCCCGATCTGAGCTGGGCCAAGTCTCTATTCATTATCTGGGTCCCTATCTGGGCTGGACATGGGAAGCGAGAAGCAGCCATGGGGGAAGGAGACCTTCCTCAGAAGGGGCGAGTGTTCAAGTCCCTGCACCATTGGGGGGGGTGAGGATCTGTGCCCCACCTCTGCTGAACCCCAAGTTCTCTCCTACTGGCCCCTCTGTGACTGTGCCTGTCTTAGGTTGTTCCTCCCTGAGGAATCTTACCCGTCTTTGACTAACCAGCCAAGCTCCGGGGCCAAGCAGGGTAATGTGAGGTTCAGTTCTGTCTCCTTGGTAGTCTATGTCCCTCTGGCCTCCATGCCCAGCAACTGCCTTTGGATCCCCTCGCCTGCTGGCGGGGGTCCCGGCATTGATCACATATCTTGGGGAACCCAGGTTTCTTCTCCAGAGAGAACCCAGCTCACTCCATTGGGCGAGAGACATATCCATGGTACCAGTCACCATGACCTCAGCATTAACAGAGAACTCAGGCAACAGCTGTGGGCAATTGGATTGTGAGAAGAGGGTCCCTCTTGACACAAGGGCAAGAGGGGCCAATATAGGACAAAGGAGAGTCCCGGGACAGGGCTTTCTCAGCCCAGGATGTCAGGCTCTTGGCACAAGACAACTCCATGTATGAGGCATATACCAAACACCCCCAGTCATGGCAGAAAAGGGAGGTGCCCTTCCTGGAACAGTAGGGTAGGGAGATTCTAGAAAAGGCTGTGTTCAGGAGAGAAGGAGAAAGGCCAAAGAACCAGCAAACAAGTAGTCAGATTAAGAAAAAATAAAAAAAGGATAGGAGATGTGGGGCAAAGCTGGAACATAAGGACAGACAAAAAGGAGGCACATGTGATCCTCCCAATGGACAGGTGGTTCCAGCTCAGGGCTGAACATCTGCTGCAGACAGGCACTGGTCAGGTGTGCTAGGTTGAGGCGGAGATGGAGGGCGTTGAGACATAAGGTCGGACTAGACGGTCTGGAATCCACACAGGTGAGTCTGTGTCCTGTGGAAATATACAAGCATATCCTCTCCCCCGGGTTAAAAGTACATCAGGTCCCTTCCAGGCTCCTGTAAGCAAGTCTCTCCATTTGATGAGGACTTTAGTTTTAGTTAGATCAGGGTTCCAATGCCTGTACATCGGGGAATTTCCCTCAGAATCTACATTTAGTATATTAATTACAAATAAAGTATGTTGTAGAACATGATGAGGAGAGGAATATTTAAACTCATTTTCTTGTAATTTTTTAATTTGTGTTTTTAAAGTTTGGTGAGCCCTTTCTACTATTGCTTGGCCTTGAGGATTGTAAGGTATTCCTGTAGTATGTGCGATGCCAAATGTAGAGCATAAGTTTTTAAAAGCTCTAGAGGTATAGGCAGGCCCATTGTCTGTTTTAAGTGCCCTTGGTATTCCTAGGTAGGAAAAACATTGGAATAAATGTTGACTTACATCTTTAAAGGCTTCTCCTGTACGTGCAGAAGCAAGGATAACATGAGAAAAGGTATCAATACGAACATGCACATAGCAAAGTTTGCCAAAAGATGGGACATGAGTAATATCCATCTGCCATAAGTCACAGGGTCTAAGTCCTCTAGGATTAACTCCAGTAGCAGGGCTAGGAAAATGAGTAGGACAATGGCCGCAGTCACGCACAATACTTCGAGCAGCTTCTCTAGATATGCGATAATATAGACGGAGAGCAGAAGCATTTTGATGATGAATGGCATGAGACTGCCGGGCTTCTTCTAGAGCTGTACAAACTATTGGGAGAGTTAGTAGATCCGCCTGATAATTTCCTTCGCTTAAGGGTCCTGGTAGACAGGAATGAGCTCTAATATGTCCAATATAGAAAGCCTTTTCTCGTTTATGAATGTAAGTTTGTAGCTGAGTTAACAAAGAGAAAATGGCTGTTCTTCCTTGTGGGAGAGAGGCGGTCTCAATATGAGGAAATAATTTAACTATATATTGAGAGTCAGTGTACAAGTTAAAGGGAACCTGTTGCAATTGTTCAAAGGCATAAATGACTGCCAAAAGCTCCGTTCTCTGGGCTGACGTCTCTAGGGTTTGTTGAACATGGGTTATTGAGTCAATGATTGTTACTGCCTTACCATTAGAGGAGCCATCTGTGAATACTAAGGAGGCAGGAGGTGATAATGGCTCTTTTGAACATTTAATAGGAAATATAAACGGATGTAGGGAGAGAAATTGCAATATAGGTGATCTTGGCAAATGATGTAAAATCTGTCCTGGGAAGTTACCTATAGCTATTTGCCACTCTTCTTCAAATTGTAATAGTGTGTCTAATTGTTCTCTTTTATAAGGTATTATTATCTCAGTAACTTCTCTTCCAAAGAGTTCAATACTGCGGCGTCTACCTTTGATAATGAGAGTGGCCACTAGGGAGGGATAGGATGGTACAATCTTCCTAGGAGTGACAGGTAAATGTATCCATTCTAATGGTCCTTCCTGCCATAAACATCCTGTAGGAGTATATTTAGTGGCTAGAATAATTAAGGCCCAAGATTTGGAATAATCTAGATACTGTAGTTGCTGTTTATTGATGGCCTGTTCTATTTTTGCTATAGCCTTTTCTCCTTCTACAGTTAATTGTCGGGGAGACTTAGGGTTAGAATCTCCCTTTAAAATGTCAAATAGAGGTTTTAAGTCAAGAGTGGTTATTTTTAGATATGGCCTGACCCAGTTGATATCACCTAATAGTTTCTGATAATCATTTAATGTGTTTAAATGATCTTTTCTTAATTGTAAAGGCTGATGGGTGATAGTAGAGGTATGTAATATTCTGCCTAAGTAGGAAAAAGAAGGTTCAGTCTGAATCTTTTCTGGGGCTATTTTTAGACCATGATCTTCTAAAGCAAGGACGGTCTGAGTAAGAATTTCCTGTAAAGTAGCCCGATCTTTATGAGCTAGTAAAATATCATCCATATAATGAATAAGATATAGATCTGAAAATTTCTTTCTAATAACTTGCAATGCCTGATCTACAAACTTTTGACATAATGTAGGACTATTTTTCATCCCTTGTGGGAGAACCTTCCATTGATATCTCTGATAAGGCTGTTTAAAGTTTTCTGATGGTATGCTGAATGCAAATCTTTGACAATCAGCCGGGTGAAGAGGTATAGTGAAAAAACAATCCTGTAAGTCAATAACAACAACACAATACTCCTGTGGAATTGCCACAGGGGAGGGCAATCCAGGTTGTAAGGAGCCCATATCTTCCATAGTGTCATTTATGGCTCCTAGATCTTGCAAAAGCCTCCACTTGCCTGATTTCTTTCTTATTACAAATATGGGTGTGTTCCAGGGACTATTTGATGGCTCTATATGTCCCTCTGCTAATTGCTGATCAATTAATTGTCAGGCTGCTGTTATTTTCTCAGATGTTAAGGGCCATTGCTCGACCCATACTGGTTGCGATGATTTCCAGACTATGGGATCAGCAGTCCTATGGGCAATGGCCCCAATTATAAATCCTGTCGAGGAGTGTGAGGTATTACTCTCTTTTCCTAATCCCTTTTCTGGATTAAATCCCATGTGCAACATCTGTGATGTTACTCTATCACTGGGGCTATATAATAGAACTCCCATTTGAGACAAGATATCTCTTCCCCATAATGTAAAGGGGATAGTCGTAATTACATAGGGACAGAAGGTTCCTGAATGTTGATCTTCATCAGCCCAAGTTAAAATCTGAGAACTCTTTTTTACATTAGATGCCTTGCCTAGTCCTACTAGGGAAGTGGAGGTGGTATGCGTGGGCCATGAAGAGGGCCAATCCTTCCCTGCTATGCAGGAAACATCTGCTCCTGTATCCAATATACCTTCAATTGGTTTTCCCTGACTTTGTAAAATTTTTGTAGGTCTAGTAGCATGGATTTCTTGTATCCAAAATGCTGCATCACTAGATCCAAAGCCTCCGGCCCCTCTAGCTTCCTGGGTAACAGCTGTCCCTATTTTATGTATTGGTAACAGGAGTAATTGGGCAATTCTCTGGTTGGGCTGAATCTGTATAGTTGTGGTGGGTGGGGAAAGTAAAATCTGTATTTCTCCTGTGTAGTCTGCATCAACAACTCCAGGGATGACTAAGATCCCCTGTAATGAGTTGGAGCTCCGCCCTAATATTAATCCTACAGTTCCCTCAGGCAGCGGCCCAGACACTCCTGTAGGAATGGCTGCTACTGGCGAGTCTGGGGTTAGTATTGCGTGGGTGGTTGAACGGAGGTCCAATCCTGCACTGCCTGGGGTTGCTCTGAAGAGGTCACTGACGGATTGAAATTTGCAGCAGAGGGGTTGAGGGTCGATGCCCCTATTATTGCAGGGGCCTGGGGCTGGCCCCTTCTCAAGTTTCCCAATTGAGGTGATGGGATAGAACCTCCTTGGTAGCGGTTTGTGGAATTTAAAGGCCGACCATTTTTATGGTATTTCGATCTACATTCCTTTGCCCAATGGAATCCTTTCTGACATCGGGGACAAACGGTTTTTGGAGGATTAATATTATTCCCTGATGTATTTCCAGGCTGTCGAGGAGCTTGCCATCTGGCTTGAGTATTATTATTTCTATTTGGGCATTCTCTGCTAAAATGCCCAGATAAGCCACAAGAGTAGCAGTTCATATTTCTTTTATTACCTATATTATTGCTGGCTTGTCCTATGCCCTGTACATATTGAGGGTATGTCTCCCCTTTGAGAGCTGCAGCTATAGCTACACCCTGTATAAATGCTGGACTTACATCAGCACACTGTTTTATAAAATCATTTATAGTTCCCGTTCTGCGAATCGGCCTTAATAAAGCCTGACAGGTATTATTAGCATTTTCAAAAGCCAGTTGTTTGATTAGGATATCGGCAGCCTCTTCATTATTGATTACTCTCTTGACTGCCTGTATGAGGCGAGAAAGGAAATCCTGATATGGTTCCTCGACCTTCTGTTTAATCTCTGTAAGGGAGGTTGTTTTTCCTGCTGTATAAGGTAGGGATTTCCAGGCATTTACTGCACAACTGTTTACTTTAATAAGTGCCTCTTTGGGCATATACATTTGCTCCTGAGCCGTGTTAAAATCACCTTCTCCTAATATCATGTCTAGGGTTACCCCTCCTCTGGATTTTTTGCTAGTGGCTACAGCTTTCTTAGCAAGATCATCATATTCAGTTTTCCATAATAAGTAATTGCCTCCTGAGAGACAGGATTTACAAACCTGTGACCAATCATAAGGAGTCATCCATTTATTGGCTAGGGTTTCTACCAAGGTTAGTGTGTAAGGAGCTAGAGGTCCATATTCAGAGCAGGCCAATTTTAATCTATCATGGTCATACCCACTTTAATGTCACCGCCATTGAAAAGTCATAGCTACTACAATGCCACAGGAATTTCATCGTCAGATGTCATAACCATCATTACCTCAGAACAATTGTAACGTCATAGCCACTGTGATGGCATAGCCATTGTAACTTTGTAGCCTGTGATGTCATAGCCGTTGTCACGTCATAGCAGTTGTAACATCATAGCCCTTGTGGTATCATGGTCATTGTGAAGTTATATTAATTGTGACTTCATAGCAATTGTTATGTCATAGCCATTGTAATGTTATAGCCATAATGGCATAGACATTGTGACATCATAGCCACTATAACATCTATTGTAGAGTCATAGCTATTGTAACATCTTAGCTATTGGAATGTCTTAGCCAGAGAAACATCGCATCCATAGTAATGAAATAGAAACTCTAGTGTCATGCCATTGTGCCGTCATAGCCATTGTGACATCATAGCCATTGTAACTTCATAGCCACTTTAATGTCACAGCCAATGAAACGTCACAGCTACTATAATGCCACAGGCATTGTACCATCATAGCCACAATAATGTGATAGACATTGTAACGTCATTTTTTTTGGATATCATATCCAACATAAAATTGTAGCCATTGTGAGGTCATAGCAACTATAATGTCACAGCCACTGTAGAATCATTGGCACCATAATGACATAGACATAGTTAGGTCACTGCAAATGTAATAACATAGATGTTTTAACGTCTTGGCCATTCAAAGGTCATAGCCATTGTGATGTCATAGCCATTGTGATATCATAGCCATTGTAATGTCATAGCCATTGTGATGGCATAGTCACTGTGACATCACAGTGAGTATAACACAACATATATTGTAATGTCATAGCCACTGTAGTTAGCCATCATGACATCATAGATATTGTGATATCATAGCCACGATAATGTCACAGCCATTGTAACATGATAGGCACTATAATGTCATAGACATAGTAAAGTCATTGCCACTGTCTTGTCATAGCCGTTGTGACGTCATAGCCATTGTGATGTCGTAGCCTTGTGACGTCATAACCATTGTAACATCAAAGCCCTTGTGGTATCATAGTCATTGTGAAGTCATATCAATTGTGACTTCATAGCAATTGTGATGTCATAGCCAGTTTGATGTCATAGATATTGTAACGTCATAGCCATTATAATGTCATAGCTATTGCAAAATCATGGCCATGGTGATATCATAGCCATTGTAATGTCATAGCCATTGTGATGGCATAGCCATTGTGACATCACAGCGACTATATTTTCATAGATATTATAATATCATAGCCACTGTAGTTTCATAGACATTGAAACGTCATTTCCATTGCCAACATTGCCATCCTGACACCATAGACAATGTGACGTCATAGCCACTATAATGTCACAGCCATTGTAATACTATAGGCACTATAACGTCATCGATATAGTAGAGTCATTGCCACTGTATTGTCATAGCTATTGTGACTGCATAGCAACTGTAACATCATAGAGATTGTGAATTTATAGCCATTTTCAAGACCTATCCATTGTAATATCATAGCCATTTTAACGTCATAGCGATTGTGATGTCATAGCAGTTGAAATGTCATGGCCACTGCAGTGTAATAACAATTGTGACGTCATAGCCATTGTACTGTCAGAGGCATTGTGCCGTCATAGCCACTGTAAACTCATAGCCACTTTAATGTCACAGCCATTGAAACATCATAGCATTTGTAAGGTCATGGACATTGGAAAGTAATAATATTTGTAATATCATAGCCATTGTGTCGGCATAGTCATTTTCAATATAGCCATCATCATGTCATAGCCATCATAACATCAGAGCCATTGTAACTTCATAGCCACTGGGACGTCCTACCCACTATAATGTCATAGCTTTTATAACGTCATAGTCATGATAATATCACAGCCATTGCAATGCCATAGGAATTGGAAGGTTGTAGCAATTGTGACATAGCAATTTTAACATCATAGCTTTTTTGACATCACATAAATGTGAAGTCAGATCAAGTGTGACTTCGTAGCAATTGTGATGTCATGGCCATTATCAAGTCATAGCCATAGTGGTGACGTAGCCATTGTGAGGTCATACCCACTTTAATTTCATAGCCATTGAAAAGTCATAGCTACTACAATGCCACAGGAATTGCATCGTCATAGCAACGATAATGTCACAGCCATTGTAACGTCACAGGCACCGTAATGACACAGACATATTTAAGTCACTGCAAATTTAACGTCATAGCCATTTTGATGTCATAGCCATTGGAACGTCATAGCCACTATGATGTCATAGCCATTGTGATGGCAAGGCCATTGTGATGGCATAGCCATTGTGACATCACAGCGACTATAACATCATATATATTGTAAGGTCAAAGCCACTGTAGTTTCATAGACATTGTTATGTCATTGCCGTTGACTTCATAACCATCATGATGTCATAGATATTGTGATGGCATAGCCACTATAATGTCACAGCCATCGTAACGTGATAGGCACCACAATGTCATAGAGATAGTATAGTCATTTCCACACTCTTGTAATAGCCATTGTTATGTCATAGCCATTGTGACGTCATAGCCATTGAAACCTCATAGCCACATTAATGTCATAGCCATTGAAACGCCGTCACCTTTGTAATATCATATACATAGTAAAGTCATAGCATTTGTAATATCCTAGCCATTGTGTCGGCATACTCATTGTCATCATAGCCATCGTCATCATGGCCATGAAAACATCAGAGCCGTGGTAACATCATAGCTACTATGGCATCATAACCACAATAATGTCATAACCTTTGTAAAGTCATAGTCACAATAATATCACAGACATTGTACCATTATAGCCATTGTGTCCTCATAGCCATTGTGACATCATTGCCACTGTAACATCATAGCCCTTGTGATATCATAGTCATTGTGAAGTCATGCCATTTGTGACTTCATAGCAATTGCGATGTCATTGCCATCATGACGTTACAGAAACCGTGACGTCCTGGCCAATATAATGTCACAGCTAATATAATATCTTAGGCACTACCATGCAATAGACATAGTAAAGTCATTCCCACTGTAGTGTCATAGCCATTGTGAGGTCGTAGCAATTGTGACGTCATAGCAATTGGAACATCGTAGCCCTTGTGATATCATAGTCATTGTGAAGGCTTGTCAATTGTGACTTCATACCATTTGTGATGTCATAGCCACTAGCACGTCATATCTACTGTATAGTCATGGTTCTTGCAATATCATAGCTACTGTAATGTCATAGCGAATGAAACATCGGATCCATAGTAATGGCCTAGCCACTCTAGTGCCATATCCATTGTGCCTTCATACCCATTGTGATATCATAGCCATTGTAAACTCATAGCCACTATCTCGTCACAGCCATTGAGACGGCGTAGCATTTGTAAGGTCATAGACATTGGAAAGTAATAATATTTGTAATATCATAGCCATTGTGTCGGCGTAGGCATTTTCAATATAGCCATCGTCACGTCGTAGCCATCATAACATCAGAGCCATTTTAACTTCATAGCCACTGGGACATCTTTCCCACTGTAATGTCATAGCTTTTATAACGTCATAGTCATGATAATATCACAGCCCTTGCAACGCCATAGGAATTGTGACATTGTAGCAATTGTGACATAGCAATTTTAACATCATAGCTGTTGTGACATCACATAAATGTGAAGTCAGATCAAGTGTGACTTCGTAGCAATTGTGATGTCATGGCCATTATCAAGTCATAACCATAGTGATGACGTCGCCATTGTGACATCATACCCACTTTAATTTCATAGCCATTGAAAAGTCATAGCTGCTACAATGCCACAGGAATTGTGTCGTCATAGCCACGATAATGTCACCGCCATTGTAACGTCACAGGCACCGTAATGACACAGACATATTTAAGTCACTGCAAATTTAACACTCTGGTGTCGGGTGAATTTCCCGCCGAAATATAAGCTGGCGCGGGCAATTATTTAGGTTTCCTGTGCAAAATCAGAGTTAGTTTAAAATGCCTATATCTTTTGAAGTATGGGTTCGATTGAAATGGGTATGAAACGGTTCGCATACGCAGGTAGGTATCTTTGAAACAAATATTTGGTAATACTCAGTTACAATAGGCCCGAATTTACACGTTTCCCGCACTCCACCGCAAATCTATATGAACCGAGTTAAGACAGCTCCGGCCGAATACGCGCAATTCACGTGAGCCGACTTAACTCGTTTCCCGACCCAAGTGTTAACGTCATAGCCATTTTGATGTCATAGCCATTGTGATGTCTGAGCCATTGTAACGTCAGAGTTACTATAAAGTCATGGCCACTCTGATGGCATAGCCATTGTATCTAGATAGCCAGTGTGATCTCATGGCCATTGGAATGTCATAGCCACTATGATGTCATAGAAACTGTGATGTCATAGCCATTGTGATGTCATAGCCATTGTGACATCACAGCGACTATAACATCATATATGTTGTAAGGTCAAAGCCACTGTAGTTTCAGAGACATTGTTATGTCATCGCCGTTGACTTCATAACCATCATGATGTCATAGACAGTGTGATGGCGTAGCCACTATAATGTCACAGCCAACGTAACGTGACAGGCCCCACAGTGTCCTAGAGATAGTATAGTCATTTCGACTATCCTGTAAGAGCCATTGTGACGTCATATCCATTGTTATGTCATAGGCATTGTGACGTCATAGCCATTGAAACCTCATAGCCACATTAATGTCATCGCCATTGAAACGTCGTCACCTTTGTAATATCATATACATTGTAAAGTCATCGCATTTGTAATATCCTAGCCATTGTGGCAGAATACTCGTCATCATAGCCATCGTCATCATGGCCATGAAAACATCAGAGCCGTGGTAAAGTCAGAGCTACTATGACATCATAACCACAATAATGTCATAGCCTTTGTAAAGTCATAGTCACAATAACATCACAGACATTGAACCGTTATAGCCATTGTGTCCTCATAGCCAATGTGACATCATAGCGACTGTAACATCATAGCCCTTGTGACGTCATAGTCATTGTGACATCACAACGACTATAACATCATATATGTTGTAAGGTCAAAGCCACTGTAGTTTCAGAGACATTGTTATGTCCTCGCCGTTGACTTCATAACCATCATGATGTCATAGACATTGTGATGGCGTAGCCACTATAATGTCACAGCCAACGTAACGTGATAGGCACCACAGTGTCCTAGAGATAGTATAGTCATTTTCCACTGTCCTGTAAGAGCTATTGTGACGTCATAGCCATTGTTATGTCACAGGCATTGGGACGTCATAGCCATTGAAACCTCATAGCCACATTAATGTCATCGCCATTGAAACGTCGTCACCTTTGTAATATCATATACATTGTAGTCATCGCATTGGTAATATCCTAGCCATTGTGGCGGCACACTCCTCGTCATCATAGCCATCGTCATCATGGCCATGAAAACATCAGAGCTGTGGTAACGTCAGAGCTACTATGACATCATAACCACAATAATGTCATAGCCTTTGTAAAGTCATAGTCACAATAACATCACAGACATTGTACCGTTATGGCCATTGTGTCCTCATAGACATTGTGACATCATAGCGACTGTAACATCATAGCCCTTGTGACGTCATAGTCATTGTGAAGTCGTGCCATTTGTGACTTCATCGCAATTGTGACGTCATTGCCATCATGGCGTTACAGCAACCGTGACGTCCTGGCCACTATAATGTCACAGCCAATGTAATATCTTAGGCACTACCAAGCAATAGACATAGTAAAGTCATTCCCACTGTATTGCCATAGCCATTGGGACGTCGTGGCAATTGTGACGTCATCCCAATTGGAACATCGTAGCCCTTGTGATGTTGTAGTCATTGTGAAGGCTTGTCAATTGTGACTTCATACCATTTGTGATGGCATAGCCACTAGCACATCATATCTACTGGAAAGTCATGGCTCTTGCAATATCATAGCTACTGTAGTGTCATAGGCAATGAATCCCCGGATCCATAGTAATGGCCTAGCCACTCTAGTGCCATATCCATTGTGCCTTCATACCCATTGTGATATCACAGCCACTGTAACCTCGTAGCCACTTTAACGTCACAGCCGTTGAGATGGCGTAGCTGCTATAAGGCTACAGGCATTGTACCGTCATATGTACAATAACGTGAAAGACATTGTAACCTCATTGCCGTTCTGACATCATATCCATCGTATAATTGTAGCCATTGTGAGGTCATAACCACTATACTGTCACAGCCATGGTAACATAATTGGCACCATAATGACATAGACAGAGTTAAGTCACTGCAAACTTAAAGTTATAGCCATTTCCACATCATAGCCATTCAAACGTCATAGCCATTATGAAGTCACAGATATTGTTACGTCATAGCCACTGCACTGTCGTAGCCATTGTGATGGCATAGCCATTGTGACATCACAGCGACTATATTACCATATATATTATAATATCATAGCCACTGTGGTTTCGTAGACATTGAAATGTCATTTCTTAGAGCCATCGTCACATAGCCACTGTAACATCATAGCCATTTTAAAATTCTTGCGATTTTGATGTCATAGCAGTTGCAATGTCATAGCCACTGCAGCAATAACAATTGTGACGTCATTGCCATTCTAATGTCATAGGCATTGTGCCGTCCTTGCCACTGTAACCTCATAGCCACTTTAATGTCACAGCCATTGTGACAGCGTAGCATTTGTAAAGTCATAGACATCGGAAAGTAATAATATTTGTAACATCATAGCCATGGTGTCGGCATAGCCATTTTCAATATAGCCATTGTCACGTCGTAGCCATCATAACATCAGAGCCATTGTAACTTCGTAGCCACTGGGACGTCCTACCCACTATAATGTCATAGCTTTTATAACGTCATAGTCATGATAATATCACAGCCATTGCAACGCCATAGGAATTTTCACGTTGTAGCAATTGTGACATAGCAATTTTAACATCATAGCTGTTGTGACATCACATACATGTGATGTCAGAATAAGTGTGACTTCGTAGCAATTGTGATGTCATGGCCATTATCGTCATAGCCATAGTATGACGGCGCCATTGTGACGTCATACCCACTTTAATTTCATAGCCATTGAAAAGTCATAGCTGCTACAATGCCACAGGAATTGCGTCGTCATAGCCACGATAATGTCACCGCCATTGTAACGTCACAGGCACCGTAATGACACAGACATATTTAAGTCACTGCAAATTTAACGTCATAGCCATTTTGATGTCATAGCCATTGTGATGTCTGAGCCATTGTAACGTCACAGTTACTATAAAGTCATGGCCACTCTGATGGCATAGCCATTGTATCTAGATAGCCACTGTGATCTCTTGGCCATTGGAATGTCATAGCCACTATGATGTCATAGAAACTGTGATGTCATAGCCTTTGTGATGTCATAGCCATTGTGACATCACAGCAACTATAACATCATATATGTTGTAAGGTCAAAGCCACTGTAGTTTCAGAGACATTGTTATGTCCTCGCCGTTGACTTCATAACCATCATGATGTCATAGACATTGTGATGGCGTAGCCACTATAATGTCACAGCCAACGTAACGTGACAGGCCCCACAGTGTCCTAGAGATAGTATAGTCATTTTCCACTGTCCTGTAAGAGCTATTGTGACGTCATAGCCATTGTTATGTCACAGGCATTGGGACGTCATAGCCATTGAAACCTCATAGCCACATTAATGTCATCGCCATTGAAACGTCGTCACCTTTGTAATATCATATACATTGTAGTCATCGCATTGGTAATATCCTAGCCATTGTGGCGGCACACTCCTCGTCATCATAGCCATCGTCATCATGGCCATGAAAACATCAGAGCCGTGGTAACGTCAGAGCTACTATGACATCATAACCACAAAAATGTCATAGCCTTTGTAAAGTCATAGTCACAATAACATCACAGACATTGTACCGTTATGGCCATTGTGTCCTCATAGACATTGTGACATCATAGCGACTGTAACATCATAGCCCTTGTGACGTCATAGTCATTGTGAAGTCGTGCCATTTGTGACTTCATCGCAATTGTGACGTCATTGCCATCATGGCGTTACAGCAACCGTGACGTCCTGGCCACTATAATGTCACAGCCAATGTAATATCTTAGGCACTACCAAGCAATAGACATAGTAAAGTCATTCCCACTGTATTGCCATAGCCATTGGGACGTCCTAGCCATTGTGACGTCATCCCAATTGGAACATCGTAGCCCTTGTGATGTTGTAGTCATTGTGAAGGCTTGTCAATTGTGACTTCATACCATTTGTGATGGCATAGCCACTAGCACATCATATCTACTGGAAAGTCATGGCTCTTGCAATATCATAGCTACTGTAGTGTCATAGGCAATGAAACCTCGGATCCATAGTAATGGCCTAGCCACTCTAGTGCCATATCCATTGTGCCTTCATACCCATTGTGATATCACAGCCACTGTAACCTCATAGCCACTATCCCGTCACAGCCATTGAGAAGGCGTAGCATTTGTAAGGTCATAGACATCGGAAAGTAATAATATTTGTAATATCATAGCCATTGTGTCGGCGTAGCCATTCTCAATATAGCGATCGTCACGTCGTAGCCATCATAATATCAGAGCCATTGTAACTTCGTAGCCACTGGGACGTCCTACCCACTATAATGTCATAGCTTTTAGAACGTCATAGTCATGATAATCTCACAGCCATTGCAACGCCATAGGAATTGTGACATTGTAGCAATTGTGACATAGCAAGTTTAACATCATAGCTGTTGTGACATCACATAAATGTGAGGTCAGATCAAGTGTGACTTCGTAGCAATTGTGATGTCATGGCCATTATCAAGTCATAGCCATAGTGATGACGTCGCCATTGTGACGTCATACCCACTTTAATTTCATAGCCATTGAAAAGTCATAGCTGCTACAATGCCACAGGAATTGCGTCATCATAGCCACGATAATGTCACAGCCATTGTAACGTCACAGACACCGTAATGACACAGACATATTTAGGTCACTGCACATTTAACGTCATAGCCATTTTGATGTCATGGCCATTGTGATGTCTGAGGCATTGTAACGTCAGAGTTACTATAAAGTCATGGCCACTCTGATGGCATAGCCATTGTATCTAGATAGCCAGTGTGATCTCATGGCCATTGGAATGTCATAGCCACTATGATGTCATAGAAACTGTGATGTCATAGCCATTGTGATGTCATAGCCATTGTGACATCACAGCGACTATAACGTCATATATGTTGTAAGGTCAAAGCCACTGTAGTTTCAGAGACATTGTTATGTCATCGCCGTTGACTTCATAACCATCATGATGTCATAGACAGTGTGATGGCGTAGCCACTATAATGTCACAGCCAACGTAACGTGACAGGCCCCACAGTGTCCTAGAGATAGTATAGTCATTTCGACTGTCCTGTAAGAGCCATTGTGACGTCATATCCATTGTTATGTCATAGGCATTGTGACGTCATAGCCATTGAAACCTCATAGCCACATTAATGTCATCGCCATTGAAACGTCGTCACCTTTGTAATATCATATACATTGTAAAGTCATCGCATTTGTAATATCCTAGCCATTGTGGCAGCATACTCGTCATCATAGCCATCGTCATCATGGCCATGAAAACATCAGAGCCGTGGTAAAGTCAGAGCTACTATGACATCATAACCACAATAATGTCATAGCCTTTGTAAAGTCATAGTCACAATAACATCACAGACATTGTACCGTTATAGCCATTGTGTCCTCATAGCCATTGTGACATCATAGCCACTGTGACTTCATAGCCCTTGTGATGTCATAGTCATTGTGAAGTCATGCCATTTGTGACTTCATCGCAATTGCGATGTCATTGCCATCATGACGTTACAGCAACTGTGACGTCCTGACAACTATAATGTCACAGTCAATGTAATATCTTAGGCACTACCATGCAATAGACATAGTAAAGTCATTCCCACTGTATTGCCATAGCCATTGTGATGTCGTAGCCATTGTGACGTCATACCAATTGGAACATCGTAGCCCTTGTGATATCGTAGTCATTGTGAAGGCTTGTCAATTGTGACTTCATACCATTTGTGATGGCATAGCCACTAGCACGTCATATCTACTGGAAAGTCATGGCTCTTGCAATATCATAGCTACTGTAGTGTCATAGGCAATGAAACCTCGGATCCATAGTAATGGCCTAGCCACTTTAGTGCCATATCCATTGTGCCTTCATACCCATTGTGATATCACAGCCACTGTAACCTCATACCCACTATCTCGTCACAGCCATTGAGGCAGCGTAGCATTTGTAAGGTCATAGACATCGGAAAGTAATAATATTTGTAATATCATAGCCATTGTGTCGGCGTAGCCATTCTCAATATAGCCATCGTCACGTCGTAGCCTTCATAACATCAGAGCCATTGTAATTTCGTAGCCACTGGGACGTTCTACCCACTATAATGTCATAGCTTTTATAACGTCATAGTCATGATAATATCACAGCCCTTGCAACGCCATAGGAATTGTGACGTTGTAGCAATTGTGACATAGCAATTTTAACATCATAGCTGTTGTGACATCACATACATGTGAAGTCAGAATAAGTGTGACTTCGTAGCAATTGTGATGTCATGGCCATTATCGTCATAGCCATAGTATGACGGCGCCATTGTGACATCATACCCACTTTAATTTCATAGCCATTGAAAAGTCATAGCTGCTACAATGCCACAGGAATTGCGTCGTCATAGCCACGATAATGTCACCGCCATTGTAACGTCACAGGCACCGTAATGACACAGACTTATTTAAGTCACTGCAAATTTAACGTCATAGCCATTTTGATGTCATAGCCATTGTGATGTCTGAGCCATTGTAACGTCACAGTTACTATAAAGTCATGGCCACTCTGATGGCATAGCCATTGTATCTAGATGGCCACTGTGATCTCTTGGCCATTGGAATGTCATAGCCACTATGATGTCATAGAAACTGTGATGTCATAGCCTTTGTGATGTCATAGCCATTGTGACATCACAGCGACTATAACATCATATATGTTGTAAGGTCAAAGCCACTGTAGTTTCAGAGACATTGTTATGTCCTCGCCGTTGACTTCATAACCATCATGATGTCATAGACATTGTGATGGCGTAGCCACTATAATGTCACAGCCAACGTAACGTGATAGGCACCACAGTGTCCTAGAGATAGTATAGTCATTTTCCACTGTCCTGTAAGAGCTATTGTGACATCATAGCCATTGTTATGTCACAGGCATTGGGACGTCATAGCCATTGAAACCTCATAGCCACATTAATGTCATCGCCATTGAAACGTCGTCACCTTTGTAATATCATATACATTGTAGTCATCGCATTGGTAATATCCTAGCCATTGTGGCGGCACACTCCTCGTCATCATAGCCATCGTCATCATGGCCATGAAAACATCAGAGCCGTGGTAAAGTCAGAGCTACTATGACATCATAACCACAATAATGTCATAGCCTTTGTAAAGTCATAGTCACAATAACATCACAGACATTGTACCGTTATGGCCATTGTGTCCTCATAGACATTGTGACATCATAGCGACTGTAACATCATAGCCCTTGTGACGTCATCGTCATTGTGAAGTCGTGCCATTTGTGACTTCATCGCAATTGTGACGTCATTGCCATCATGGCGTTACAGCAACCGTGACGTCCTGGCCACTATAATGTCACAGCCAATGTAATATCTTAGGCACTACCAAGCAATAGACATAGTAAAGTCATTCCCACTGTATTGCCATAGCCATTGTGACGTCGTGGCAATTGTGACGTCATCCCAATTGGAACATCGTAGCCCTTGTGATGTTTTAGTCATTGTGAAGGCTTGTCAATTGTGACTTCATACCATTTGTGATGGCATAGCCACTAGCACATCATATCTACTGGAAAGTCATGGCTCTTGCAATATCATAGCTACTGTAGTGTCATAGGCAATGAAACCTCGGATCCAGAGTACTGGCCTAGCCACTCTAGTGCCATATCCATTGTGCCTTCATACCCATTGTGATATCACAGCCACTGTAACCTCATAGCCACTATCCCGTCACAGCCATTGAGAAGGCGTAGCATTTGTAAGGTCATAGACATCGGAAAGTAATAATATTTGTAATATCATAGCCATTGTGTCGGCGTAGCCATTCTTAATATAGCGATCGTCACGTTGTAGCCATCATAACATCAGAGCCATTGTAACTTCGTAGCCACTGGGACGTCCTACCCACTATAATGTCATAGCTTTTAGAACGTCATAGTCATGATAATATCACAGCCATTGCAACGCCATAGGAATTGTGGCATTGTAGCAATTGTGACATAGCAAGTTTAACATCATAGCTGTTGTGACATCACATAAATGTGAGGTCAGATCAAGTGTGACTTCGTAGCAATTGTGATGTCATGGCCATTATCAAGTCATAGCCATAGTGATGACGTCGCCATTGTGACGTCATACCCACTTTAATTTCATAGCCATTGAAAAGTCATAGCTGCTACAATGCCACAGGAATTGCGTCATCATAGCCACGATAATGTCACAGCCATTGTAACGTCACAGACACCGTAATGACACAGACATATTTAGGTCACTGCACATTTAACGTCATAGCCATTTTGATGTCATGGCCATTGTGATGTCTGAGGCATTGTAACGTCAGAGTTACTATAAAGTCATGGCCACTCTGATGGCATAGCCATTGTATCTAGATAGCCAGTGTGATCTCATGGCCATTGGAATGTCATAGCCACTATGATGTCATAGAAACTGTGATGTCATAGCCATTGTGATGTCATAGCCATTGTGACATCACAGCGACTATAACATCATATATGTTGTAAGGTCAAAGCCACTGTAGTTTCAGAGACATTGTTATGTCATCGCCGTTGACTTCATAACCATCATGATGTCATAGACAGTGTGATGGCGTAGCCACTATAATGTCACAGCCAACGTAACGTGACAGGCCCCACAGTGTCCTAGAGATAGTATAGTCATTTCGACTGTCCTGTAAGAGCCATTGTGACGTCATATCCATTGTTATGTCATAGGCATTGTGACGTCATAGCCATTGAAACCTCATAGCCACATTAATGTCATCGCCATTGAAACGTCGTCACCTTTGTAATATCATATACATTGTAGTCATCGCACTTGTAATATCCTAGCCATTGTGGCAGCATACTCGTCATCATAGCCATCGTCATCATGGCCATGAAAACATCAGAGCCGTGGTAAAGTCAGAGCTACTATGACATCATAACCACAATAATGTCATAGCCTTTGTAAAGTCATAGTCACAATAACATCACAGACATTGTACCGTTATAGCCATTGTGTCCTCATAGCCAATGTGACATCATAGCCACTGTGACATCATAGCCCTTGTGATGTCATAGTCATTGTGAAGTCATGCCATTTGTGACTTCATCGCAATTGCGATGTCATTGCCATCATGACGTTACAGCAACCGTGACGTCCTGACAACTATAATGTCACAGTCAATGTAATATCTTAGGCACTACCATGCAATAGACATAGTAAAGTCATTCCCACTGTATTGCCATAGCCATAGTGACGTCGTAGCAATTGTGACGTCATACCAATTGGAACATCGTAGCCCTTGTGATATCGTAGTCATTGTGAAGGCTTGTCAATTGTGACTTCATACCATTTGTGATGGCATAGCCACTAGCACGTCATATCTACTGGAAAGTCATGGCTCTTGCAATATCATAGCTACTGTAGTGTCATAGGCAATGAAACCTCGGATCCATAGTAATGGCCTAGCCACTTTAGTGCCATATCCATTGTGCCTTCATACCCATTGTGATATCACAGCCACTGTAACCTCATAGCCACTATCTCGTCACAGCCATTGAGGCGGCGTAGCATTTGTAAGGTCATAGACATCGGAAAGTAATAATATTTGTAATATCATAGCCATTGAGTCGGCGTAGCCATTCTCAATATAGCCATCGTCACGTCGTAGCCTTCATAACATCAGAGCAATTGTAATTTCGTAGCCACTGGGACGTTCTACCCACTATAATGTCATAGCTTTTATAACGTCATAGTCATGATAATATCACAGCCATTGCAACGCCATAGGAATTTTCACGTTGTAGCAATTGTGACATAGCAATTTTAACATCATAGCTGTTGTGACATCACATACATGTGAAGTCAGAATAAGTGTGACTTCGTAGCAATTGTGATGTTATGGCCATTATCGTCATAGCCATAGTATGACGGCGCCATTGTGACGTCATACCCAGTTTAATTTCATAGCCATTGAAAAGTCATAGCTGCTACAATGCCACAGGAATTGCGTCGTCATAGCCACGATAATGTCACCGCCATTGTAACGTCACAGGCACCGTAACGACACAGACATATTTAAGTCACTGCAAATTTAACGTCATAGCCATTTTGATGTCATAGCCATTGTGATGTCTGAGCCATTGTAACGTCACAGTTACTATAAAGTCATGGCCACTCTGATGGCATAGCCATTGTATCTAGATAGCCACTGTGATCTCTTGGCCATTGGAATGTCATAGCCACTATGATGTCATAGAAACTGTGATGTCATAGCCTTTGTGATGTCATAGCCATTGTGACATCACAGCAACTATAACATCATATATGTTGTAAGGTCAAAGCCACTGTAGTTTCAGAGACATTGTTATGTCCTCGCCGTTGACTTCATAACCATCATGATGTCATAGACATTGTGATGGCGTAGCCACTATAATGTCACAGCCAACGTAACGTGATAGGCACCACAGTGTCCTAGAGATAGTATAGTCATTTTCCACTGTCCTGTAAGAGCTATTGTGACGTCATAGCCATTGTTATGTCACAGGCATTGGGACGTCATAGCCATTGAAACCTCATAGCCACATTAATGTCATCGCCATTGAAACGTCGTCACCTTTGTAATATATACATTGTAGTCATCGCATTGGTAATATCGTAGCCATTGTGGCGGCACACTCCTCGTCATCATAGCCATCGTCATCATGGCGATGAAAACATCAGAGCCGTGGTAAAGTCAGAGCTACTATGACATCATAACCACAATAATGTCATAGCCTTTGTAAAGTCATTGTCACAATAACATCACAGACATTGTACCGTTATGGCCATTGTGTCCTCATAGACATTGTGACATCATAGCGACTGTAACATCATAGCCCTTGTGACGTCATAGTCATTGTGAAGTCGTGCCATTTGTGACTTCATCGCAATTGTGACGTCATTGCCATCATGGCGTTACAGCAACCGTGACGTCCTGGCCACTATAATGTCACAGCCAATGTAATATCTTAGGCACTACCAAGCAATAGACATAGTAAAGTCATTCCCACTGTATTGCCATAGCCATTGTGACGTCGTGGCAATTGTGACGTCATCCCAATTGGAACATCGTAGCCCTTGTGATGTTTTAGTCATTGTGAAGGCTTGTCAATTGTGACTTCATACCATTTGTGATGGCATAGCCACTAGCACATCATATCTACTGGAAAGTCATGGCTCTTGCAATATCATAGCTACTGTAGTGTCATAGGCAATGAATCCCCGGATCCATAGTAATGGCCTAGCCACTCTAGTGCCATATCCATTGGGCCTTCATACCCATTGTGATATCACAGCCACTGTAACCTCGTAGCCACTTTAACGTCACAGCCGTTGAGATGGCATAGCTGCTATAAGGCTACAGGCATTGTACCGTCATATGTACAATAACGTGAAAGACATTGTAACCTCATTGCCGTTCTGACATCATATCCATCGTATAATTGTAGCCATTGTGAGGTCATAACCACTATACTGTCACAGCCATGGTAACATAATTGGCACCATAATGACATAGACAGAGTTAAGTCACTGCAAACTTAAAGTTATAGCCATTTCCACATCATAGCCATTCAAACGTCAGAGCCATTATGAAGTCACAGATATTGTTACGTCATAGCCACTGCACTGTCGTAGCCATTGTGATGGCATAGCCATTGTGACATCACAGCGACTATATTACCATATATATTATAATATCATAGCCACTGTGGTTTCGTAGACATTGAAATGTCATTTCTTAGAGCCATCGTCACGACATAGCCACTGTAACATCATAGCCATTTTAAAATTCTTGCGATTTTGATGTCATAGCAGTTGCAATGTCATAGCCACTGCAGCAATAACAATTGTGACGTCATTGCCATTCTAATGTCATAGGCATTGTGCCGTCCTTGCCACTGTAACCTCATAGCCACTTTAATGTCACAGCCATTGTGACAGCGTAGCATTTGTAAAGTCATAGACATCGGAAAGTAATAATATTTGTAACATCATAGCCATGGTGTCGGCATAGCCATTTTCAATATAGCCATTGTCACGTCGTAGCCATCATAACATCAGAGCCATTGTAACTTCGTAGCCACTGGGACGTCCTACCCACTATAATGTCATAGCTTTTATAACGTCATAGTCATGATAATATCACAGCCATTGCAACGCCATAGGAATTTTCACGTTGTAGCAATTGTGACATAGCAATTTTAACATCATAGCTGTTGTGACATCACATACATGTGAAGTCAGAATAAGTGTGACTTCGTAGTAATTGTGATGTCATGGCCATTATCGTCATAGCCATAGTATGACGGCGCCATTGTGACGTCATACCCACGTTAATTTCATAGCCATTGAAAAGTCATAGCTGCTACAATGCCACAGGAATTGCGTCGTCATAGCCACGATAATGTCACCGCCATTGTAACGTCACAGGCACCGTAACGACACAGACATATTTAAGTCACTGCAAATTTAACGTCATAGCCATTTTGATGTCATAGCCATTGTGATGTCTGAGCCATTGTAACGTCACAGTTACTATAAAGTCATGGCCACTCTGATGGCATAGCCATTGTATCTAGATAGCCACTGTGATCTCTTGGCCATTGGAATGTCATAGCCACTATGATGTCATAGAAACTGTGATGTCATAGCCTTTGTGATGTCATAGCCATTGTGACATCACAGCAACTATAACATCATATATGTTGTAAGGTCAAAGCCACTGTAGTTTCAGAGACATTGTTATGTCCTCGCCGTTGACTTCATAGCCATCATGATGTCATAGACATTGTGATGGCGTAGCCACTATAATGTCACAGCCAACGTAACGTGACAGGCCCCACAGTGTCCTAGAGATAGTATAGTCATTTGCCACTGTCCTGTAAGAGCTATTGTGACGTCATAGCAATTGTTATGTCACAGGCATTGGGACGTCATAGCCATTGAAACCTCATAGCCACATTAATGTCATCGCCATTGAAACGTCGTCACCTTTGTAATATCATATACATTGTAGACATCGCATTGGTAATATCCTAGCCATTGTGGCGGCATACTCCTCGTCATCATAGTCATCGTCGTCATGGCCATGAAAACATCAGAGCCGTGGTAACGTCAGAGCTACTATGACATCATAACCACAATAATGTCATAGCCTTTGTAAAGTCATAGTCACAAAAACATCACAGACATTGTACCGTTATGGCCATTGTGTCCTCATAGACATTGTGACATCATAGCGA
Organism: Myotis yumanensis; assembly: GCF_028538775.1. Taxonomy (NCBI): domain Eukaryota; kingdom Metazoa; phylum Chordata; class Mammalia; order Chiroptera; family Vespertilionidae; genus Myotis; species Myotis yumanensis. The sequence goes on from NW_027223777.1 coordinate 77,392, forward strand.
CTGTAACATCATAGCCCTTGTGACGTCATCGTCATTGTGAAGTCGTGCCATTTGTGACTTCATCGCAATTGTGACGTCATTGCCATCATGGCGTTACAGCAACCGTGACGTCCTGGCCACTATAATGTCACAGCCAATGTAATATCTTAGGCACTACCAAGCAATAGACATAGTAAAGTCATTCCCACTGTATTGCCATAGCCATTGGGACGTCGTGGCAATTGTGACGTCATCCCAATTGGAACATCGTAGCCCTTGTGATGTTGTAGTCATTGTGAAGGCTTGTCAATTGTGACTTCATACCATTTGTGATGGCATAGCCACTAGCACATCATATCTACTGGAAAGTCATGGCTCTTGCAATATCATAGCTACTGTAGTGTCATAGGCAATGAAACCTCGGATCCAGAGTAATGGCCTAGCCACTCTAGTGCCATATCCATTGTGCCTTCATACCCATTGTGATATCACAGCCACTGTAACCTCATAGCCACTATCCCGTCACAGCCATTGAGAAGGCGTAGCATTTGTAAGGTCATAGACATCGGAAAGTAATAATATTTGTAATATCATAGCCATTGTGTCGGCGTAGCCATTCTCAATATAGTGATCGTCACGTCGTAGCCATCATAACATCAGAGCCATTGTAACTTTGTAGCCACTGGGACGTCCTACCCACTATAATGTCATAGCTTTTGAACGTCATAGTCATGATAATATCACAGCCAGCAACGCCATAGGAATTGTGATATTGTAGCAATTGTGACATAGCAAGTTTAACATCATAGCTGTTGTGACATCACATAAATGTGAGGTCAGATCAAGTGTGACTTCGTAGCAATTGTGATGTCATGGCCATTATCAAGTCATAGCCATAGTGATGACGTCGCCATTGTGACGTCATACCCACTTTAATTTCATAGCCATTGAAAAGTCATAGCTGCTACAATGCCACAGGAATTGCATCATCATAGCCACGATAATGTCACAGCCATTGTAACGTCACAGACACCGTAATGACACAGACATATTTAGGTCACTGCACATTTAACGTCATAGCCATTTTGATGTCATGGCCATTGTGATGTCTGAGGCATTGTAACGTCAGAGTTACTATAAAGTCATGGCCACTCGGATGGCATAGCCATTGTATCTAGATAGCCAGTGTGATCTCATGGCCATTGGAATGTCATAGCCACTATGATGTCATAGAAACTGTGATGTCATAGCCTTTGTGATGTCATAGCCATTGTGACATCACAGCGACTATAACATCATATATGTTGTAAGGTCAAAGCCACTGTAGTTTCAGAGACATTGTTATGTCATCGCCGTTGACTTCATAACCATCATGATGTCATAGACAGTGTGATGGCGTAGCCACTATAATGTCACAGCCAACGTAACGTGACAGGCCCCACAGTGTCCTAGAGATAGTATAGTCATTTCGACTGTCCTGTAAGAGCCATTGTGACATCATATCCATTGTTATGTCATAGGCATTGTGACGTCATAGCCATTGAAACCTCATAGCCACATTAATGTCATCGCCATTGAAACGTCGTCACCTTTGTAATATCATATACATTGTAAAGTCATTGCATTTGTAATATCCTAGCCATTGTGGCAGCATACTCGTCATCATAGCCATCGTCATCATGGCCATGAAAACATCAGAGCCGTGGTAAAGTCAGAGCTACTATGACATCATAACCACAATAATGTCATAGCCTTTGTAAAGTCATAGTCACAATAACATCACAGACATTGTACCGTTATAGCCATTGTGTCCTCATAGCCAATGTGACATCATAGCCACAGTGACATCATAGCCCTTGTGATGTCATAGTCATTGTGAAGTCATGCCATTTGTGACTTCATCGCAATTGCGATGTCATTGCCATCATGACGTTACAGCAACCGTGACGTCCTGACAACTATAATGTCACAGTCAATGTAATATCTTAGGCACTACCATGCAATAGACATAGTAAAGTCATTCCCACTGTATTGCCATAGCCATTGTGACGTCCTAGCCATTGTGACGTCATACCAATTGGAACATCGTAGCCCTTGTGATGTTGTAGTCATTGTGAAGGCTTGTCAATTGTGACTTCATACCATTTGTGATGGCATAGCCACTAGCACGTCATATCTACTGGAAAGTCATGGCTCTTGCAATATCATAGCTACTGTAGTGTCATAGGCAATGAAACCTCGGATCCAGAGTAATGGCCTAGCCACTCTAGTGCCATATCCATTGTGCCTTCATACCCATTGTGATATCTCAGCCACTGTAACCTCGTTTCCACTTTAACGTCACAGCCGTTGAGATGGCGTAGCTGCTATAAGGCTACAGGCATTGTACCGTCATATGTACAATAACGTGAAAGACATTGTAACCTCATTGCCGTTCTGACATCATATCCATCGTATAATTGTAGCCATTGTGAGGTCATAACCACTATACTGTCACAGCCATGGTAACATAATTGGCACCATAATGACATAGACAGAGTTAAGTCACTGCAAACTTAAAGTTATAGCCATTTCCACATCATAGCCATTCAAACGTCATAGCCATTATGAAGTCACAGATATTGTTACGTCATAGCCACTGCACTGTCGTAGCCATTGTGATGGCATAGCCATTGTGACATCACAGCGACTATATTACCATATATATTATAATATCATAGCCACTGTGGTTTCGTAGACATTGAAATGTCATTTCTTAGAGCCATCGTCACGACATAGCCACTGTAACATCATAGCCATTTTAAAATTCTTGCGATTTTGATGTCATAGCAGTTGCAATGTCATAGCCACTGCAGCAATAACAATTGTGACGTCATTGCCATTCTAATGTCATAGGCATTGTGCCGTCCTTGCCACTGTAACCTCATAGCCACTTTAATGTCACAGCCATTGTGACAGCGTAGCATTTGTAAAGTCATAGACATCGGAAAGTAATAATATTTGTAACATCATAGCCATGGTGTCGGCATAGCCATTTTCAATATAGCCATTGTCACGTCGTAGCCATCATAACATCAGAGCCATTGTAACTTCGTAGCCACTGGGACGTCCTACCCACTATAATGTCATAGCTTTTATAACGTCATAGTCATGATAATATCACAGCCATTGCAACGCCATAGGAATTTTCACGTTGTAGCAATTGTGACATAGCAATTTTAACATCATAGCTGTTGTGACATCACATATATGTGAAGTCAGAATAAGTGTGACTTCGTAGCAATTGTGATGTCATGGCCATTATCGTCATAGCCATAGTATGACGGCGCCATTGTGACGTCATACCCAGTTTAATTTCATAGCCATTGAAAAGTCATAGCTGCTACAATGCCACAGGAATTGCGTCGTCATAGCCACGATAATGTCACAGCCATTGTAACGTCACAGACACCGTAATGACACAGACATATTTAGGTCACTGCACATTTAACGTCATAGCCATTTTGATGTCATGGCCATTGTGATGTCTGAGGCATTGTAACGTCAGAGTTACTATAAGGTCATGGCCACTCTGATGGCATAGCCATTGTATCTAGATAGCCAGTGTGATCTCATGACCATTGGAATGTCATAGCCACTATGATGTCATAGAAACTGTGATGTCATTGCCATTGTGATCATAGCCATTGTGACATCACAGCGACTATAACATCATATATGTTGTAAGGTCAAAGCCACTGTAGTTTCAGAGACATTGTTATGTCCTCGCCGTTGACTTCATAACCATCATGATGTCATAGACAGTGTGATGGCGTAGCCACTATAATGTCACAGCCAACGTAACGTGACAGGCCCCACAGTGTCCTAGAGATAGTATAGTCATTTCGACTGTCCTGTAAGAGCCATTGTGACGTCATATCCATTGTTATGTCATAGGCATTGTGACGTCATAGCCATTGAAACCTCATAGCCACATTAATGTCATCGCCATTGAAACGTCGTCACCTTTGTAATATCATATACATTGTAAAGTCATCGCATTTGTAATATCCTAGCCATTGTGGCAGCATACTCGTCATCATAGCCATCGTCATCATGGCCATGAAAACATCAGAGCCGTGGTAAAGTCAGAGCTACTATGACATCATAACCACAATAATGTCATAGCCTTTGTAAAGTCATAGTCACAATAACATCACAGACATTGTACCGTTATAGCCATTGTGTCCTCATAGCCAATGTGACATCATAGCCACTGTGACATCATAGCCCTTGTGATGTCATAGTCATTGTGAAGTCATGCCATTTGTGACTTCATCGCAATTGCGATGTCATTGCCATCATGACGTTACAGCAACCGTGACGTCCTGACAACTATAATGTCACAGTCAATGTAATATCTTAGGCACTACCATGCAGTAGACATAGTAAAGTCATTCCCACTGTATTGCCATAGCCATTGTGACGTCGTAGCAATTGTGACGTCATACCAATTGGAACATCGTAGCCCTTGTGATATCGTAGTCATTGTGAAGGCTTGTCAATTGTGACTTCATACCATTTGTGATGGCATAGCCACTAGCACGTCATATCTACTGGAAAGTCATGGCTCTTGCAATATCATAGCTACTGTAGTGTCACAGGCAATGAAACCTCGGATCCATAGTATGGCCTAGCCACTTTAGTGCCATATCCATTGTGCCTTCATACCCATTGTGATATCACAGCCACTGTAACCTCATAGCCACTATCTCGTCACAGCCATTGAGGCGGCGTAGCATTTGTAAGGTCATAGACATCGGAAAGTAATAATATTTGTAATATCATAGCCATTGTGTCGGCGTAGCCATTCTCAATACAGCCATCGTCACGTCGTAGCCTTCATAACATCAGAGCCATTGTAATTTCGTAGCGACTGGGACGTTTACCCACTATAATGGCATAGCTTTTATAACGTCATTGTCATGATAATATCACAGCCATTGCAACGCCATAGGAATTTTCACGTTGTAGCAATTGTGACATAGCAATTTTAACATCATAGCTGTTGTGACATCACATACATGTGAAGTCAGAATAAGTGTGACTTCGTAGCAATTGTGATGTCATGGCCATTATCGTCATAGCCATAGTATGACGGCGCCATTGTGACGTCATACCCAGTTTAATTTCATAGCCATTGAAAAGTCATAGCTGCTACAATGCCACAGGAATTGCGTCGTCATAGCCACGATAATGTCACCGCCATTGTAACGTCACAGGCACCGTAATGACACAGACATATTTAAGTCACTGCAAATTTAACGTCATAGCCATTTTGATGTCATAGCCATTGTGATGTCTGAGCCATTGTAACGTCACAGTTACTATAAAGTCATGGCCACTCTGATGGCATAGCCATTGTATCTAGATAGCCACTGTGATCTCTTGGCCATTGGAATGTCATAGCCACTATGATGTCATAGAAACTGTGATGTCATAGCCTTTGTGATGTCATAGCCATTGTGACATCACAGCGACTATAACATCATATATGTTGTAAGGTCAAAGCCACTGTAGTTTCAGAGACATTGTTATGTCCTCACCGTTGACTTCATAACCATCATGATGTCATAGACATTGTGATGGCGTAGCCACTATAATGTCACAGCCAACGTAACGTGATAGGCACAACAGTGTCCTAGAGATAGTATAGTCATTTTCCACTGTCCTGTAAGAGCCATTGTGACGTCATAGCCATTGTTATGTCACAGGCATTGGGACGTCATAGCCATTGAAACCTCATAGCCACATTAATGTCATCGCCATTGAAACGTCGTCACCTTTGTAATATCATATACATTGTAGTCATCGCATTGGTAATATCCTAGCCATTGTGGCGGCACACTCCTCGTCATCATAGCCATCGTCATCATGGCCATGAAAACATCAGAGCCGTGGTAACGTAAGAGCTACTATGACATCATAACCACAATAATGTCATAGCCTTTGTAAAGTCATAGTCACAATAACATCACAGACATTGTACCGTTATGGCCATTGTGTCCTCATAGACATTGTGACATCATAGCGACTGTAACATCATAGCCCTTGTGACGTCATAGTCATTGTGAAGTCGTGCCATTTGTGACTTCATCGCAATTGTGACGTCATTGCCATCATGGCGTTACAGCAACCGTGACGTCCTGGCCACTATAATGTCACAGCCAATGTAATATCTTAGGCACTACCAAGCAATAGACATAGTAAAGTCATTCACACTGTATTGCCATAGCCATTGGGACGTCGTGGCAATTGTGACGTCATACCAATTGGAACATCGTAGCCCTTGTGATGTTGTAGTCATTGTGAAGGCTTGTCAATTGTGACTTCATACCATTTGTGATGGCATAGCCACTAGCACATCATATCTACTGGAAAGTCATGGCTCTTGCAATATCATAGCTACTGTAGTGTCATAGGCAATGAATCCCCGGATCCATAGTAATGGCCTAGCCACTCTTGTGCCATATCCATTGTGCCTTCATACCCATTGTGATATCACAGCCACTGTAACCTCGTAGCCACTTTAACGTCACAGCCGTTGAGATGGCGTAGCTGCTATAAGGCTACAGGCATTGTACCGTCATATGTACAATAACGTGAAAGACATTGTAACCTCATTGCCGTTCTGACATCATATCCATCGTATAATTGTAGCCATTGTGAGGTCATAACCACTATACTGTCACAGCCATGGTAACATAATTGGCACCATAATGACATAGACAGAGTTAAGTCACTGCAAACTTAAAGTTATAGCCATTTCCACATCATAGCCATTCAAACGTCAGAGCCATTATGAAGTCACAGATATTGTTACGTCATAGCCACTGCACTGTCGTAGCCATTGTGATGGCATAGCCATTGTGACATCACAGCGACTATATTACCATATATATTATAATATCATAGCCACTGTGGTTTCGTAGACATTGAAATGTCATTTCTTAGAGCCATCGTCACGACATAGCCACTGTAACATCATAGCCATTTTAAAATTCTTGCGATTTTGATGTCATAGCAGTTGCAATGTCATAGCCACTGCAGCAATAACAATTGTGACGTCATTGCCATTCTAATGTCATAGGCATTGTGCCGTCCTTGCCACTGTAACCTCATAGCCACTTTAATGTCACAGCCATTGTGACAGCGTAGCATTTGTAAAGTCATAGACATCGGAAAGTAATAATATTTGTAACATCATAGCCATGGTGTCGGCATAGCCATTTTCAATATAGCCATTGTCACGTCGTAGCCATCATAACATCAGAGCCATTGTAACTTCGTAGCCACTGGGACGTCCTACCCACTATAATGTCATAGCTTTTAGAACGTCATAGTCATGATAATATCACAGCCATTGCAACGCCATAGGAATTTTCACGTTGTAGCAATTGTGACATAGCAATTTTAACATCATAGCTGTTGTGACATCACATACATGTGAAGTCAGAATAAGTGTGACTTCGTAGCAATTGTGATGTCATGGCCATTATCGTCATAGCCATAGTATGACGGCGCCATTGTGACGTCATACCCAGTTTAATTTCATAGCCATTGAAAAGTCATAGCTGCTACAATGCCACAGGAATTGCGTCGTCATAGCCACGATATGTCACCGCCATTGTAACGTCACAGACACCGTAATGACACAGACATATTTAAGTCACTGCAAATTTAACGTCATAGCCATTTTGATGTCATAGCCATTGTGATGTCTGAGCCATTGTAACGTCACAGTTACTATAAAGTCATGGCCACTCTGATGGCATAGCCATTGTATCTAGATAGCCACTGTGATCTCTTGGCCATTGGAATGTCATAGCCACTATGATGTCATAGAAACTGTGATGTCATAGCCTTTGTGATGTCATAGCCATTGTGACATCACAGCAACTATAACATCATATATCTTGTAAGGTTAAAGCCACTGTAGTTTCAGAGACATTGTTATGTCCTCGCCGTTGACTTCATAACCATCATGATGTCATAGACATTGTGATGGCGTAGCCACTATAATGTCACAGCCAACGTAACGTGACAGGCCCCACAGTGTCCTAGAGATAGTATAGTCATTTTCCACTGTCCTGTAAGAGCTATTGTGACGTCATAGCCATTGTTATGTCACAGGCATTGGGACGTCATAGCCATTGAAACCTCATAGCCACATTAATGTCATCGCCATTGAAACGTCGTCCCCTTTGTAATATCATATACATTGTAGTCATCGCATTGGTGATATCCTAGCCATTGTGGCGGCACACTCCTCGTCATCATAGCCATCGTCATCATGGCCATGAAAACATCAGAGCCGTGGTAACGTCAGAGCTACTATGACATCATAACCACAATAATGTCATAGCCTTTGTAAAGTCATAGTCACAAAAACATCACAGACATTGTACCGTTATGGCCATTGTGTCCTCATAGCCAATGTGACATCAAAGCGACTGTAACATCATAGCCCTTGTGACGTCATAGTCATTGTGAAGTCGTGCCATTTGTGACTTCATCGCAATTGTGACGTCATTGCCATCATGGCGTTACAGCAACCGTGACGTCCTGGCCACTATAATGTCACAGCCAATGTAATATCTTAGGCACTACCAAGCAATAGACATAGTAAAGTCATTCCCACTGTATGGCCATAGCCATTGGGACGTCGTGGCAATTGTGACGTCATCCCAATTGGAACATCGTAGCCCTTGTGATGTTGTAGTCATTGTGAAGGCTTGTCAATTGTGACTTCATACCATTTGTGATAGCATAGCCACTAGCACATCATATCTACTGGAAAGTCATGGCTCTTGCAATATCAGAGCTACTGTAGTGTCATAGGCAATGAAACCTCGGATCCATAGTAATGGCCTAGCCACTCGAGTGCCTTATCTATTGTGCCTTCATACCCATTGTGATATCATAGCCATTGTAACCTCATAGCCACTATCCCGTCACAGCCATTGAGACGGCGTAGCATTTGTAAGGTCACAGACATCGGAAAGTAATAATATTTGTAATATCGTAGCCATTGTGTCGGCGTAGCCGTTTTCAATATAGCCATCGTCACGTCGTAGCCATCATAACATCAGAGCCATTGTAACTTCGTAGCCACTGGGACGTCCTACCCAATATAATGTCATAGATTTTATAACGTCATAGTCATGATAATATCTGAGCGATTGCAACGCCATAAGAATTGTGACGTTGTAGCAGTTGTGACGTAGCAATTTTAACATCATAGTTGTTGTGACATCACATAAATGTGAAGCCATATCAAGTGTGACTTTGTAGCAATTGATGTCACGGCCATTATCAAGTCATAGCCATAGTGATGACGGCCCCATTGTGACGTCATACCCACTTTAATTTCATAGCCATTGAAAAGTCACAGCTACTACAATGCCACAGGAATTGCATCGTCATAGCTACGATCATGTCACAGCCATTGTGGCGTCACGTGCACCATAATGACACAGACATATTTAAGTCATTGCAAATTTAACGTCATAGCCATTTTGATGTCATAGCCATTGTGATGTCTGAGTCATTGCAACATCAGAGTTACTATAATGTCATGGCCACTCTGATGGCATAGCCATTGTAGCTAGATAGCCACTGTGATCTCATGGCCATTGGAATGTCCTAGCCACTATGATGTCATAGAAACTGTGATGTCATAGCCATTGTGACATCACAGCGACTATAACATCATATCTATTGTAAGGTCAAAGCCACTGTAGTTTCATAGACATTGTTATGCCATCGCCGTTGACTTCATAACCATCATGCTGTCAGAGACATTGTGATGGCATAGCCACTATAATGTCACGGCCATCGTAACGTGATAGGCCCCACAATGTCATAGAGATAGTATAGTCATTTTCACTGTCCCGTGAGAGCCATTGTGACGTCATAGCCATTGTTATGTCATAGGCATTGTGACGTCATAGCCATTGAAACCTCATAGCCACATTAATGTCATCGCCATTGAAACGTCGTCACCTTTGTAATATCATATGCATTGTAAAGTCATCGCGTTTGTAATATCCTAGCCATTGTGTCGGCATACTCATTGTCATCATAGCCATCGTCATCATGGCCATGAAAACATCAGAGCCATGGTAACGTCATAGCTACTATGACATCCTAAATACAATAATGTCATAGCCTTTGTAAAGTCATAGTCACAATTATATCACAGACATTGTACCGTTATAGCCATTGTGTCCTCATAGCCATTGTGACATCATAGCCACTGTAACATCATAGCCCTTGTGATGTCATAGTCATTGTGAAGTCATGCCATTTGTGACTTCATAGCAATTGCGATGTCATTGCCATCATGGCGTTACAGCAACCGTGACGTCCTGGCCACTATAATGTCACAGCCAATGTAATATCTTAGGCACTACCATGCAATAGACATAGTAAAGTCATTCCCACTGTATTGTCATAGACATTGTGACGTCCTAGTCATTGTGACGTCATAGCCATTGTTATGTCGTAGGCATTGTGACGTCATAGCCATTGTTATGTCATAGGCATTGTGACGTCATAGCCATTGTTATGTCGTAGGCATTGTGACGTCATAGCCATTGTTATGTCATAGGCATTGTGACGTCATAGCCATTGAAACCTCATAGCCACATTAATGTCATCGCCATTGAAACGGCGTCACCTTTGTTATATCATATACATTGTAAAGTCATCGCATTTGTAATATCCTAGCCATTGTGTCGGCATACTCATTGTCATCATAGCCATCGTCATCATGGCCATGAAAACATCAGAGCCGTGGTAACGTCATAGCTACTATGACGTCCTAACCACAATAATGTCATAGTCTTTGTAAAGTCACAGTCACAATAATATCACAGACATTGTACCGTTATAGCCATTGTGTCCTCATAGCCATTGTGACATCATAGCCACTGTAACATCATCGCCCTTGTGATGTCATAGTCATTGTGAAGTCATGCCATTTGTGACTTCATCGCAATTGTGACGTCATTGCCATCATGACGTTACAGCAACCGTGACGTCCTGGCCACTATAAGGTCACAGCCAATGTAATATCTTAGGCACTACCATGCAATAGACATAGTAAAGTCATTCCCAGTGTATTGTCATAGCCATTGTGAAGTCGAAGCCACTGTGACGTCATAGCAATTGGAACATCGTAGCCCTTGTGATATCATAGTCATTGTGAAGGCCTGTCAATTGTGACTTCATACCATTTGTGATGTCATAGCCACTAGCTCATCATATCTACTGGAAAGTCATGGCTCTTGCAATATCATAGCTACTGTAGTGTCATAGGCAATGAAACCTCAGATCCATAGTAATAGCCTAGCCACTCTAGTGCCATATCCATTGTGCCTTCAGACCCATTGTGATATCATAGCCATTGTAACCTCATAGCCACTCTCCCGTCACAGCCATTGAGACGGCGTAGCATTTGTAAGGTCACAGACATCGGAAAGTAATAATATTTGTAATATCGTAGCCATTGTGTCGGCGTAGCCATTTTCAATATAGCCATCGTCACGTCGTAGCCATCATAACATCAGAGCCATTGTAACTTCGTAGCCACTGGGACGTCCTACCCACTCTAAGGTCATAGCTTTTATAACGTCATAGTCATGATAATATCAGCCATTGCAACGCCATAGGAATTGTGACGTTGTAGCAGTTGTGACATAGCAATTTTAACATCATAGCTGTTGTGACATCACATAAACGTGAAGCCATATCAACTGTGACTTCGTAGCAGTTGTGATGTCACGGCCAATATCAAGTCATAGCCATAGTGATGACGACGCCATTGTGACGTCATACCCACTTTAATTTCATAGCCATTGAAAAGTCACAGCTACTACAATGCCACAGGAATTGCATCGTCATTGCCACGATCATGTCACAGCCATTGTGACGTCACGGGCACCGTAATGACACAGACATATTTAAGTCATTGCAAATTTAACGCCATAGCCATTTTGATGTCAAAGCTATTGTGATGTCTGAGCCATTGCAACGTCAGAGTTACTATAAAGTCATGGCGACTCTGATGGCATAGCCATTGTAGCTAGATAGCCACTGTGACTCATGGCCATTGGAATGTCATAGCCACTATGATGTCATAGAAACTGTGATGTCATAGCCATTGTGACATCACAGCGACTATAACATCATATCAATTGTAAGGTCAAAGCCACTGTAGTTTCATAGACATTGTTATGTCATCGCCGTTGACTTCATAACCATCATGATGTCAGAGACATTGTGATGGCATAGCCACAATAATGTCATGGCCATCGTAACGTGATAGGCCCACAATGTCATAGAGATAGTATAGTCATTTCCACTGTCCCGTAAGAGCCATTGTGACGTCATAGCCATTGTTATGTCATAGGCATTGTGACGTCAGAGCCATTGAAACCTCAGAGCCACATTAATGTCATGGCCATTGAAACGTCGTCACCTTTGTAATATCATATACATTGTAAAGTCATCGCATTTGTAATATCCTAGGCATTGTGTCGGCATACTCATTGTCATCATAGCCGTCGTCATCATGGCCAAGAAAACATCAGAGCCGTGGTAACGTCATAGCTACTATGACGTCATAACCACAATAATGTCATAGCCTTTGTAAAGTCATAGTCACAATAATATCACAGACATTGTACCGTTATAGCCATTGTGTCCTCATAGCCATTGTAACTTCATAGCCACTGTAACATCATAGCCCTTGTGATGTCATAGTCATCGTGAAGTGTTGCTATTTGTGACTTCATAGCAATTGCGATGTCATTGCCATCATGACGTTACAGCAACCGTGACGTCCTGGCCACTATAATGTCACAGCCAATGTAATATCTTAGGCACTACCATGCAATAGACATAGTAAAGTCATTCCCACTGTACTGTCATAGCCATTGTGACGTCCTAGCCATTGTGACGTCATAGCAATTGGAACATCGGAGCCCTTGTGATATCATAGTCATTGTGAAGGCCTGTCAATTGTGACTTCATACCATTTGTGATGTCATAGCCAGTAGCACATCATATCTACTGGAAAGTCCGGATTTTTGCAATATCATAGCTACTGTAGTGTCATAGGCAATGAAACCTCGGATCCATAGTAATGGCCTAGCCACTCTAGTGCCATATCCATTGTGCCTTCAGACCCATTGTGATATCATAGCCATTGTAACCTCATAGCCACTATCCCGTCACAGCCATTGAGACGGCGTAGCATTTGTAAGGTCACAGACATCGGAAAGTAATAATATTTGTAATATCGTAGCCATTGTGTCGGCGTAGCCATTTTCAATATAGCCATCGTCACGTCGTAGCCATCATAACATCAGAGCCATTGTAACTTCGTAGCCACTGGGAAGTCCTACCCACTCTAATGTCATAGCTTTTATAACGTCATAGTCATGATAATATCACAGCCATTGCAACGCCATAGGAATTGTGACGTTGTAGCAGTTGTGACATAGCAATGTTAACATCATGGCTGTTGTGACATCACATAAACGTGAAGCCATATCAAGTGTGACTTCGTAGCAATTGTGATGTCACGGCCATTATCAAGTCATAGCCATAGTGATGACGGCGCCATTGTGACGTCATACCCACTTTAATTTCATAGCTATTCAAAAGTCACAGCTACTACAATGCCACAGGAATTGCATCGTCATAGCCACGATCATGTCACAGCCATTGTGACGTCACAGGCACCGTAATGACACAGACATATTTAAGTCATTGCAAATTTAACGCCATAGCCATTTTGATGTCATAGCCATTGTGATGTGTGAGCCATTGCACCGTCAGTTACTATAAAGTCATGGCCACTCTGATGGCATAGCCATTGTAGCTAGATAGCCACTGTAATCTCATGGCCATTGGAATGTTATAGCCACTATGATGTCATAGAAACTGTGATGTCATAGCCTTTGTGACATACAGCGACTATAACATCATATCTATTGTAAGGTCAAAGCCACTGTAGTTTCTTAGACATTGTTAGGTCATCGCCATTGACTTCATAACCATCATGATGTCAGAGACATTGTGATGGCATAGCCACTATAATGTCATGGCCATCGTAACGTGATAGGCCCACAATGTAATAGAGATAGTATAGTCTTTTCCACTGTCCCGTAAGAGCCATTGTGACGTCATAGCCATTGTTATGTCATAGGCATTGTGACGTCATAGCCATTGAAACCTCAGAGCCACATTAATGTCATCGCCATTGAAACGGCTTCACCTTTGTAATATCATATACATTGTAAAGTCATCGCATTTGTAATATCCTAGGCATTGTGTCGGCATACTCATTGTCATCATAGCCGTCGTCATCATGCCCAAGAAAACATCAGAGCCGTGGTAACGTCATAGCTACTATGACGTCATAACCACAATAATGTCATAGCCTTTGTAAAGTCACAGTCACAATAATATCACAGACATTGTACCGTTATAGCCATTGTGTCCTCATAGCCATTGTGACATCATAGGCACTGTAACATCATAGCCCTTGTGATGTCATAGTCATTGTGAAGTGTTGCTATTTGTGACTTCATAGCAATTGCGATGTCATTGCCATCATGACGATACAGCAACCGTGACGTCCTGGCCACTATAATGTCACAGCCAATGTAATATCTTAGGCACTACCATGCAATAGACATAGTAAAGTCATTCCCACTCTATTGTCATAGCCATTGTGACGTCCTAGCCATTGTGACGTCATAGCAATTGGAACATCGGAGCCCTTGTGATATCATAGTCATTGTGAAGGCCTGTCAATTGTGACTTCATACCATTTGTGATGTCATAGCCACTAGCACATCATATCTACTGGAAAGTCCTGGCTCTTGCAATATCATAGCTACTGTAGTGTCATAGGCAATGAAACCTCGGATCCATAGTAATGGCCTAGCCACTCTAGTGCCATATCCATTGTGCCTTCAGACCCATTGTGATATCATAGCCATTGTAACCTCATAGCCACTATCCCGTCACAGCCATTGAGACGGCGTAGCATTTGTAAGGTCACAGACATCAGAAAGTAATAATATTTGTCATATCGTAGCCATTGTGTCGGCGTAGCCATTTTCAATATAGCCATCGTCACGTCGTAGCCATCATAACATCAGAGCCATTGTAACTTCGTAGCCACTGGGACGTCCTACCCACTATAATGTCATAGCTTTTATAACGTCATAGTCATGATAATATCACAGCCATTTCAACGCCATAGGAATTGTGACATTGTAGCAGTTGTGACATAGCAATTTTAACATCATACCTGTTGTGACACCACATAAACGTGAAGCCATATCAAGTGTGACTTCGTAGCAATTGGGATGTCACGGCCATTATCAAGTCATATCCATAGTGATGACGGAGCCATTGTGACGTCATACCCACATTAATTTCATAGCCATTGAAAAGTCACAGCTACTACAATGCCACAGGAATTGGATCGTCATAGCCACGATCATGTCACAGCCATTGTGGCGTCACGGGCACCGTAATGACACAGACATATTTAAGTCATTGCAAATTTAACGTCATAGCCATTTTGATGTCATAGCCATTGTGATGTCTGAGCCATTGCAACGTCAGAGTTACTATAATATCTAGGCCACTCTGATGGCATAGCCATTGTAGCTAGATAGCCACTGTGATCTCATGGCCATTGGAATGTCATAGCCACTATGATGTCATAGAAACTGTGATGGCATAGCCATTGTGACATCACAGCGACTATAACATCATATCTATTGTAAGGTCAAAGCCACTGTAGTTTCATAGACATTTTTATATCATCGCCGTTGACTTCATAACCATCATGATGTCATAGACATTGTGATGGAATAGCCACTATAATGTCACGGCCATCGTAACGTCGTAGGCCCCACAATGTCATAGAGATAGTATAGTCATTTCCACTGTCCCGTAAGAGCCAGTGTGACGTCATAGCCATTGTTATTTCATAGGCATTGTGACGTCGTAGCCATTGAAACTTCGTAGCCACATTAATGTCATCGAAATTGAAACATCGTCGCCTTTGTAATATCATATACATTGTAAAGTCATCGCATTTGTAATATCCTAGCCATTGTGTCGGCATACTCATTGTCATCATAGCCATCGTCATCATGGCCATGAAAACAGCAGAGCCGTGGTAACGTCAGAGCTACTATGACGTCATAACCACAATAGTGTCATAGCCTTTGTAAAGTCATAGTCACAATAATATCACAGACATTGTACCGTTATAGCCATTGTGTCCTCATAGCCATTGTGACATCATAGCCACTGTAACATCATAGCCCTTGTGATGTTATAGTCATTGTGAAGTCATGCCATTTGTGACTTCATAGCAATTGCGATGTCATTGCCATCATGACGTTACAGCAACCGTGACGTCCTGGCCACTATAATCTCACAGCCAATTTAATATCTTAGGCACTACCATGCAATAGACATAGTAAAGTCATCCCACTGTATTGTCATAGCCTTTGTGACGTCATAGCAATTGGAACATCGTAGCCCTTGTGATATCATAGTCATTGTGAAGGCTTGTCAGTTGTGACTTCATACCATTTGTGATGTCATAGCCACTATCACATCATATCTACTGGAAAGTCATGGCTCTTGCAATATCATAACTACTGTAGTGTCATAGGCAATGAAACCTCGGATCCATAGTAATGGCCTAGCCACTCGAGTGCCATATCCATTGTGCCTTAATACCCATTGAGATATCATAGCCATTGTAACCCCATAGCCACTATCCCGTCACAGCCATTGAGACGGCGTAGCATTTGTAAGGTCACCGACATCGGAAAGTAATAATATTTGTAATATCGTAGCCATTGTGTCGGCATAGCCGTTTTCAATATAGCCATCGTCACGTCGTAGCCATCATAACATCAGAGCCATTGTAACTTCGTAGCCACTGGGACGTCCTACCCAATATAATGTCATCGCTTTTATAACGTCATAGTCATGATAATATCCCAGCCATTGCAACGCCATAGGAATTGTGACGTTGTAGCAGTTGTGACAAAGCAATTTTAACATCATAGCTGTTGTGACATCACATAAACGTGAAGCCATATCAAGTGTGACTTCGTAGCAATTGTGATGTCACAGCCATTATCAAGTCATAGCCATAGTGATGACGGCACCATTGGGACGTCATACCCACTTTAATTTCATAGCCATTGAAAAGTCACAGCTACTACAATGCCACAGGAATTGCATCATTGCCACGATCATGTCACAGCCATTGTGTCGTCACGGGCACCGTAATGACACAGACATATTTAAGTCATTGCAAATTTAACGTCATAGCTATTTTGATGTCACAGCCATTGTGATGTCTGAGCCATTGCAACGTCAGAGTTACTATAATGTCATGGACACTCTGATGGCATAGCCATTGTAGCTAGATAGCCACTGTGATCTCATGGGCATTGGAATGTCATAGCCACTATGATGTCATAGAAACTGTGATGTCATAGCCATTGTGACATCACAGCGACTATAACATCATATCTATTGTAAGGTCAAAGCCACTGTAGTTTCATAGACATTGTTATGTCATCGCCGTTGACTTCATAACCATCATGATGTCATAGACATTGTGATGGCATAGCCACTATAATGTCACGGCCATCGTAACGTGATAGGACCCACAATGTCATAGAGATAGTATAGTCATATCCACTGTCCCCTCAGAGCCATGGTGACGTCATAGCCATTGTTATCTCATAGGCATTGTGACCTCATAGCCATGAAACCTCATAGCCACATTAATGTCATCGCCATTGAAACGTCGTCGCCTTTGTAACATCAAATACATTGTAAAGTCATCGCCTTTGTAATATCCTAGCCATTGTGTTGGCATACTCAATGTCATCATAGCCATCGTCATCATGGCCATGCAAACATCAGAGCCGTGGTAACGTCATAGCTACTATGACGTCATAACCACAATAATGTCATAGCCTTTGTAAAGTCATAGTCACAATAATATCACAGACATTGTACCGTTATAGCCATTGTGTCCTCATAGCCTTGTGACATCATAGCCACTGTAACATCATAGCCCTTGTGATGTCATAGTCATTGTGAATTCATGCCATTTGTGACTTCATAGCAATTGCGATGTCATTTCCATCATGGCGTTACAGCTACCGTTAAGTCCTGGCCACTATAAGGTCACAGCCAATGTAATATCTTAGGCACTACCATGCAATAGACATAGTAAAGTCATTCCCACTGTATTGTCTTAGACATTGTGACGTCCTAGCCACTGTGACGTCATAGCAACTGGAACATCGTAGCCCTTGTGATATCATGGTCATTGTGAAGGCCTGTCAATTGTGACTTCATACCATTTGTGATGTCATAGCCACTAGCACATCTTATCTACTGGAAAGTCATGGCTCTTGCAATATCGTAGCTACTGTAGTGTCATAGGCAATGAAACCTCGGATCCATAGTAATGGCCTAGCCACTCTAGTGCCATGTCCATTGTGCCTTCAGAACCATTGTGATATCATAGCCATTGAAACCTCATAGCCACTATCCCGTCACAGCCATTGAGACGGCGTAGCATTTGTAAGGTCACAGACATCGGAAAGTAATAATATTTGTAATATCGTAGCCATTGTGTCGGCGTAGCCATTTTCAATATAGCCATCGTCACGTCTTAGCCATCATAACATCAGAGCCATTGTAACTTCGTAGCCACTGGGACGTCCTACCCACTCTAATGTCATAGCTTTTATAACGTCATAGTCATGATAATATCACAGCCATTGCAAAGCCATAGGAATTGTGACGTTGTAGCAGTTGTGACAAGGCAATTATAACATCACAGCTGTTGTGACATCACATAAACGTGAAGCCATATCAAGTGTGACTTCGTAGCAATTGTGATGTCTCGGCCATTATCAAGTCATAGCCATAGTGATTACGGCGCCATTGTGACGTCATACCCACTTTATTTTCATAGTCATTGAAAAGTCACAGCTACTACAATGCCACAGGAATTGCATCGTCATAGCCACGATCATGTCACAGCCATTGTGACGGCACGGGCACCGAAATGACACAGACATATTTAAGTCATTGCAAATTTAACGCCATAGCCATTTTGATGTCATAGCCATTGTGATGTCTGAGCCATTGCAACGTCAGAGTTACTATAAAGTCATGGCCACTCTGATGGCATAGCCATTGTAGCTAGATAGCCACTGTGATCTAATGGCCATTGGAATGTCATAGCGACTATGGTGTCATAGAAACTGTGATGTCATAGCCATTGTGATATCACAGCGACTATAACGTCATATCTATTGTAAGGTCAAAGCCACTGTAGTTTCATAGACATTGTTATGTCATCGCCGTTGACTTCATAACCATCATGATGTCAGAGACATTGTGATGGCATAGCCACTATAATGTCACGGCCATCGTAACGTGATAGGCCCCACAATGTCATAGAGATAGTATAGTCATTTCCACTGTCCATAAGAGCCATTGTGACGGCATAGCCATTGTTATGTCATAGGCATTGTGACGTCATAGCCATTGAAACCTCATAGCCACATTAATGTCATCGCCATTGAAACGGCGTCACCTTTGTAATATCATATACATTGTAAAGTCATCGCATTTGTAATATCCTAGCCATTGTGTTGGCATACTCATTGTCATCATAGCCATCGTCATCATGGCCATGAAAACATCAGAGCCGTGGTAACGTCATAGCTACTATGACGTCATAACCACAATAATGTCATAGCCTTTGTAAAGTCATAGTCACAATAATATCACAGACATTGTACCGTTATAGCCATTGTGTCCTCATAGCCATTGTGACATCATAGCCACGGTAACATCATAGCCCTTGTGACGTCATAGTCATTGTGAAGTCATGCCATTTGTGACTTCATAGCAATTGCGATGTCATTGCCATCATGACGTTACAGCAACCGTGACGTCCTGGCCACTATAGTGTCACAGCCAATGTAATATCTTAGGCACTACCATGCAATAGACATAGTAAAGTCATTCCCACTGTATTGTCATAGCCATTGTGACGTCCTAGCCACTGTGACGTCATAGCAACTGGAACATCGTAGCCCTTGTGATATCATGGTTATTGTGAAGGCCTGTCAATTGTGACTTCATACCATTTGTGATGTCATAGCCACTAGCACATCTTATCTACTGGAAAGTCATGGCTCTTGCAATATCATAGCTACTGTAGTGTCATAGGCAATGAAACCTCGGATCCATAGTAATGGCCTAGCCACTCTAGTGCCATATCCATTGTGCCTTCAGACCATTGTGATATCATCGCAATTGTAACCTCATAGCCACTATCCCGTCACAGCCATTGAGACGGCGTAGCATTTGTAAGGTCACAGACATCGGAAAATAATATTTGTAATATCGTAGCCATTGTGTCAGCGTAGCCATTTTCAATATAGCCATCATCACGTCGTAGTCATCATAACATGAGAGCCATTGTAACTTCGTAGCCACTGGGACGTCCTACTCACTATAATGTCAAAGCTTTTATAACGTCATAGTCATGATAATATCACAGCCATTGCAACGCCATAGGAAATGTGACGTTGTAGCAGTTGTGACATAGCAATTTTAACATCACAGCTGTTGTGACATCACATAGCGTTAAGCCATAGCAAGTGTGACTTCGTAGCAATTGTGATCTCACGGCCATTATCAAGTCATAGCCATAGTGATGACAGCGCCATTGTGACGTCATACCCACTTTAATTTCATAGCCATTGAAAAGTCACAGCTACTACAATGCCACAGGAATTGCATCGTCATAGCCACGATCATGTCACAGCCATTGTGACGTCACGGGCACCGTAATGACACAGACATATTTAAGTCATGGCAAATTTAACGCCGTAGCCATTTGGATGTCATAGCCATTGTGATGTCTGAGCCATTGCAATGTCAGAGTTACTATAAAGTCATGGCCACTCTGATGGCATAGCCATTGTAGCTAGATAGCCACTGTGATCTCATGGCCATTGGAATGTCATAGCCACTATGATGTCATAGAAACTGTGATGTCATAGCCATTGTGACATCACAGCGACTATAACGTCATATCTATTTTAAGGTCAAAGCCACTGTAGTTTCATAGACATTGTTATGTCATCGCCGTTGACTTCATAACCATCATGATGTCAGAGACATTGTGATGGCATAGCCACTATAATGTCACGGCCATCGTAACGTGATAGGCCCCACAATGTCATAGAGATAGTATAGTCATTTCCACTGTCCCGTAAGAGCCATTGAGACGGCATAGCCATTGTTATGTCATAGGCATTGTGACGTCATCGCCATTGAAACCTCATAGCCACATTAATGTCATCGCCATTGATACGGCGTCACGGTTGTAATATCATATACATTGTAAAGTCATCGTATTTGTAATATCCTAGCCATTGTGTCGGCATACTCATTGTCATCATAGCCATCGTCATCATGGCCATGAAAACATCAGAGCCGTGGTAACGTCATAGCTACTATCACGTCATAACCACAATAATGTCATAGCCTTTGTAAAGTCATAGTCACAATAATATCACAGACATTGTACCGTTATAGCCATTGTGTCCTCTAGCCATTGTGACATCATAGCCACTGTAACATCATAGCCCTTGTGAGGTCATAGTCATTGTGAAGTCATGCCATTTGTGACTTCATAGCAATTGCGATGTCATTGCCATCATGACGTTACAGCAACCGTGACGTCCTGGCCACTATAATGTCACAGCCAATGTAATATCTTAGGCACTACCATGCAATAGACATAGTAAAGTCATTCCCACTGTATTGTGATAGCCATTGTGACGTCCTAGCCACTGTGACGTCTTGGCAACTGGAACATCGTAGCCCTTGTGATATCATAGTCATTGTGAAGGCCTGTCAATTGTGACTTCATACCATTTGTGATGTCATAGCCCCTAGCACATCTTATCTACTGGAAAGTCATGGCTCTTGCAATATCATAGCTACTGTAGTGTCATAGGCAATGAAACCTCGGATCCATAGTAATGGCCTAGCCACTCTAGTGCCATATCCATTGTGCCTTCAGTCCCATTGTGATATCATAGCCATTGTAGCCTCATAGCCACTATCCCATCACAGCCATTGAGACGGCGTAGCATTTGTAAGGTCACAGACATCGGAAAGTAATAATATTTGTAATATCGTAGCCATTGTGTCGGCGTAGCCATTTTCAATATAGCCATCGTCACGTCGTAGCCATCATAACATCAGAGCCATTGTAACTTCGTAGCCACTGGGACGTCCTACCCACTCTAATGTCATAGCTTTTATAATGTCATAGTCATGATAATATCACAGCCTTTGCAACGCCATAGGAATTGTGACGTTGTAGCAGTTGTGACGTAGCAATTTTAACATCATAGCTGTTGTGACATCACATAAACGTGAAGCCATATCAAGTGTGACTTCGTAGCAATTGTGATGTCTCGGCCATTATCAAGTCATAGCCATAGT
The DNA here is from genome assembly GCF_028538775.1 of Myotis yumanensis. Taxonomy (NCBI): domain Eukaryota; kingdom Metazoa; phylum Chordata; class Mammalia; order Chiroptera; family Vespertilionidae; genus Myotis; species Myotis yumanensis. The sequence goes on from NW_027223777.1 coordinate 100,030, forward strand.
GATGACGGCGCCATTGTGACGTCATACCCACTTTAATTTCATAGCCATTGAAAAGTCACAGCTACTACAATGCCACAGGAATTGCATCGTCATAGCCACGATCATGTCACAGCCATTGTGACGTCAGTGGACCATAATGACACAGACATATTTAAGTCATTGCAAATTTAACGCCTTAGCCATTTGGATGTCATAGCCATTGTGATGTCTGAGCCATTGCAATGTCAGAGTTACTATAAAGTCATGGCCACTCTGATGGCATAGCCATTGTAGCTAGATAGCCACTGTGATCTCATGGCCATTGGAATGTCATAGCCACTATGATGTCATAGAACCTGTGATGTCATAGCCATTGTGACATCACAGCGACTATAACGTCATATCTATTTTAAGGTCAAAGCCACTGTAGTTTCATAGACATTGTTATGTCATCGCCCTTGACTTCATAACCATCATGATGTCAGAGACATTGTGATGGCATAGCCACTATAATGTCACGGCCATCGTAACGTGATAGGCCCCACAACGTCATAGAGATAGTATAGTCATTTCCACTGTCCCGTAAGAGCCATTGTGACGTCATAGCCATTGTTATGTCATAGGCATTGTGACGTCATAGACCTTGAAACCTCATAGCCACATTAATGTCATCGCCATTGAAACGGCGTCACCTTTGTAATATCGTATACATTGTAAAGTCATCGCATTTGTAATATCCTAGCCATTGTGTCGGCATACTCATTGTCATCATAGCCATCGTCATCATGGCCATGAAAACCTCAGAGCCGTAGTAACGTCATAGCTACTATGACGTCATAACCTCAATAATGTCATAGCCTTTGTAAAGTCATAGTCACAATAATATCACAGAAATTGTACCGTTATAGCCATTGTGTCCTCATAGCCATTGTGACATCATAGCCACTGTAACATCATAGCCCTTGTGATGTCATAGTCATTGTGAAGTCATGCCATTTGTGACTTCATAGCAATTGCGATGTCATTGCCATCATGACGTTACAGCAACCGTGACGTCCTGGCCACTATAATGTCACAGCCAATGTAATATCTTAGGCACTACCATGCAATAGACATAGTAAAGTCATTCCCACTGTATTGTCATAGCCATTGTGACGTCCTAGCCACTGTGACGTCATAGCATCTGGAACATCGTAGCCCTTGTGATATCACGGTCATTGTGAAGGCCTGTCAATTGTGACTTCATACCATTTGTGATGTCATAGCCACTAGCACATCTTATCTACTGGAAAGTCATGGCTCTTGCAATATCATAGCTACTGTAGTGTCATAGGCAATGAAACCTCGGATCCATAGTAATGGCCTAGCCACTCTAGTGCCATATCCATTGTGCCTTCAGACCCATTGTGATATCATAGCCATTGTAACCTCATAGCCACTATCCCGTCACAGCCATTGAGACGGCGTAGCATTTGTAAGGTCACAGACATCGGAAAATAATAATATTTGTAATATCGTAGCCATTGTGTCAGCGTAGCCATTTTCAATATAGCCATCATCACGTCGTAGCCATCATAACATGAGAGCCATTGTAACTTCGTAGCCACTGGGACGTCCTACCCACTATAATGTCATAGCTTTTATAACGTCATAGTCATGATAATATCACAGCCATTGCAACGCCATAGGAAATGTGACGTTGTAGCAGTTGTGACATAGCAATTTTAACATCACAGCTGTTGTGACATTACATAAACGTGAAGCCATATCAAGTGTGACTTCGTAGCAATTGTGATGTCACGGCCATTATCAAGTCATAGCCATAGTGATGACGGCGCCATTGTGACGTCATACCCACTTTAATTTCATAGCCATTGAAAAGTCACACCTACTACAATGCCACAGGAATTGCATCGTCATAGCCACGATCATGTCACAGCCATTGTGACGTCACGGGCACCGTAATGACACAGACATATTTAAGTCATTGCAAATTTAACGCCATAGCCATTTTGATGTCATAGCCATTGTGATGTCTGAGCCATTGCAACGTCAGAGTTACTATTAAGTCATGGCCACGCTGATGGCATAGCCATTGTAGCTAGATAGCCACTGTGATCTAATGGCCATTGGAATGTCATAGCGACTATGGTGTCATAGAAACTGTGATGTCATAGCCATTGTGACATCACAGCGACTATAACGTCATATCTATTGTAAGGTCAAAGCCACTGTAGTTTCATAGACATTGTTATGTCATCGCCGTTGACTTCATAACCATCATGATGTCAGAGACATTGTGATGGCATAGCCACTATAATGTCACGGCCATCGTAACGTGATAGGCCCCACAATGTCATAGAGATAGTATGGTCATTTCCACTGTCCCGTAAGAGCCATTGTGACGGCATAGCCATTGTTATGTCATAGGCATTGTGACGTCATAGCCATTGAAACCTCATAGCCACATTAATGTCATCGCCATTGATACGGCGTCACGTTTGTAATATCATATACATTGTAAAGTCATCGCATTTGTAATATCCTAGCCATTGTGTCGGCATACTCATTGTCATCATAGCCATCGTCATCATGGCCATGAAAACATCAGAGCCGTAGTAACGTCATAGCTACTATGACGTCATAACCTCAATAATGTCATAGCCTTTGTAAAGTCATAGTCACAATAATATCACAGAAATTGTACCGTTATAGCCATTGTGTCCTCATAGCCATTGTGACATCATAGCCACTGTAACATCATAGCCCTTGTGATGTCATAGTCATTGTGAAGTCATGCCATTTGTGACTTCATAGCAATTGCGATGTCATTGCCATCATGACGTTACAGCAACCGTGACGTCCTGGCCACTATAATGTCACAGCCAATGTAATATCGTAGGCACTACCATGCAATAGACATAGTAAAGTCATTCCCACTGTATTGTCATAGCCATTGTGACGTCCTAGCCACTGTGACGTCATAGCAACTGGAACATCGTAGCCCTTGTGATATCACGGTCATTGTGAAGGCCTGTCAATTGTGACTTCATACCATTTGTGATGTCATAGCCACTAGCACATCTTATCTACTGGAAAGTCATGGCTCTTGCAATATCATAGCTACTGTAGTGTCATAGGCAATGAAACCTCGGATCCATAGTAATGGCCTAGCCACTCTAGTGCCATATCCATTGTGCCTTCAGACCCATTGTGATATCATAGCCATTGTAACCTCATAGCCACTATCCCGTCACAGCCATTGAGACGGCGTAGCATTTGTAAGGTCACAGACATCGGAAAATAATATTTGTAATATCGTAGCCATTGTGTCAGCGTAGCCATTTTCAATATAGCCATCATCACGTCGTAGCCATCATAACATGAGAGCCATTGTAACTTCGTAGCCACTGGGACGTCCTACCCACTATAATGTCATAGCTTTTATAACGTCATAGTCATGATAATATCACAGCCATTGCAACGCCATAGGAAATGTGACGTTGTAGCAGTTGTGACATAGCAATTTTAACATCACAGCTGTTGTGACATTACATAAACGTGAAGCCATATCAAGTGTGACTTCGTAGCAATTGTGATGTCACGGCCATTATCAAGTCATAGCCATAGTGATGACGGCGCCATTGTGACGTCATACCCACTTTATTTTCATAGTCATTGAAATGTCACAGCTACTACAATGCCACAGGAATTGCATCGTCATAGCCACGATCATGTCACAGCCATTGTGACGGCACGGGCACCGAAATGACACAGACATATTTAAGTCATTGCAAATTTAACGCCATAGCCATTTTGATGTCATAGCCATTGTGATGTCTGAGCCATTGCAACGTCAGAGTTACTATAAAGTCATGGCCACTCTGATGGCATAGCCATTGTAGCTAGATAGCCACTGTGATCTAATGGCCATTGGAATGTCATAGCGACTATGGTGTCATAGAAACTGTGATGTCATAGCCATTGTGATATCACAGCGACTATAACGTCATATCTATTGTAAGGTCAAAGCCACTGTAGTTTCATAGACATTGTTATGTCATCGCCGTTGACTTCATAACCATCATGATGTCAGAGACATTGTGATGGCATAGCCACTATAATGTCACGGCCATCGTAACGTGATAGGCCCCACAATGTCATAGAGATAGTATAGTCATTTCCACTGTCCCTTAAGAGCCATTGTGACGGCATAGCCATTGTTATGTCATAGGCATTGTGACGTCATAGCCATTGAAACCTCATAGCCACATTAATGTCATCGCCATTGAAACGGCGTCACCTTTGTAATATCATATACATTGTAAAGTCATCGCATTTGTAATATCCTAGCCATTGTGTTGGCATACTCAGTGTCATCATAGCCATCGTCATCATGGCCATGAAAACATCAGAGCCGTGGTAACGTCATAGCTACTATGACGTCATAACCACAATAATGTCATAGCCTTTGTAAAGTCATAGTCACAATAATATCACAGACATTGTACCGTTATAGGCATTGTGTCCTCATAGCCATTGTGACATCATAGCCACGGTAACATCATAGCCCTTGTGACGTCATAGTCATTGTGAAGTCATGCCATTTGTGACTTCATAGCAATTGCGATGTCATTGCCATCATGACGTTACAGCAACCGTGACGTCCTGGCCACTATAGTGTCACAGCCAATGTAATATCTTAGGCACTACCATGCAATAGACATAGTAAAGTCATTCCCACTGTATTGTCATAGCCATTGTGACGTCCTAGCCACTGTGACGTCATAGCAACTGGAACATCGTAGCCCTTGTGATATCATGGTCATTGTGAAGGCCTGTCAATTGTGACTTCATACCATTTGTGATGTCATAGCCCCTAGCACATCTTATCTACTGGAAAGTCATGGCTCTTGCAATATCATAGCTACTGTAGTGTCATAGGCAATGAAACCTCGGATCCATAGTAATGGCCTAGCCACTCTAGTGCCATGTCCATTGTGCCTTCAGTCCCATAGTGATATCATAGCCATTGAAACCTCATAGCCACTATCCCATCACAGCCATTGAGACGGCGTAGCATTTGTAAGGTCACAGACATCGGAAAGTAATAATATTTGTAATATCGTAGCCATTGTGTCGGCGTAGCCATTTTCAATATAGCCATCATCACGTCGTAGCCATCATAACATGAGAGCCATTGTAACTTCGTAGCCACTGGGACGTCCTACCCACTATAATGTCATAGCTTTTATAACGTCATAGTCATGATAATATCACAGCCATTGCAACGCCATAGGAAATGTGACGTTGTAGCAGTTGTGACATAGCAATTTTAACATCACAGCTGTTGTGACATTACATAAACGTGAAGCCATATCAAGTGTGACTTCGTAGCAATTGTGATGTCACGGCCATTATCAAGTCATAGCCATAGTGATGACGGCGCCATTGTGACGTCATACCCACTTTAATTTCATAGCCATTGAAAAGTCACACCTACTACAATGCCACAGGAATTGCATCGTCATAGCCACGATCATGTCACAGCCATTGTGACGTCACGGGCACCGTAATGACACAGACATATTTAAGTCATTGCAAATTTAACGCCATAGCCATTTTGATGTCATAGCCATTGTGATGTCTGAGCCATTGCAACGTCAGAGTTACTATTAAGTCATGGCCACGCTGATGGCATAGCCATTGTAGCTAGATAGCCACTGTGATCTAATGGCCATTGGAATGTCATAGCGACTATGGTGTCATAGAAACTGTGATGTCATAGCCATTGTGACATCACAGCGACTATAACGTCATATCTATTGTAAGGTCAAAGCCACTGTAGTTTCATAGACATTGTTATGTCATCGCCGTTGACTTCATAACCATCATGATGTCAGAGACATTGTGATGGCATAGCCACTATAATGTCACGGCCATCGTAACGTGATAGGCCCCACAATGTCATAGAGATAGTATGGTCATTTCCACTGTCCCGTAAGAGCCATTGTGACGGCATAGCCATTGTTATGTCATAGGCATTGTGACGTCATAGCCATTGAAACCTCATAGCCACATTAATGTCATCGCCATTGATACGGCGTCACGTTTGTAATATCATATACATTGTAAAGTCATCGCATTTGTAATATCCTAGCCATTGTGTCGGCATACTCATTGTCATCATAGCCATCGTCATCATGGCCATGAAAACATCAGAGCCGTAGTAACGTCATAGCTACTATGACGTCATAACCTCAATAATGTCATAGCCTTTGTAAAGTCATAGTCACAATAATATCACAGAAATTGTACCGTTATAGCCATTGTGTCCTCATAGCCATTGTGACATCATAGCCACTGTAACATCATAGCCCTTGTGATGTCATAGTCATTGTGAAGTCATGCCATTTGTGACTTCATAGCAATTGCGATGTCATTGCCATCATGACGTTACAGCAACCGTGACGTCCTGGCCACTATAATGTCACAGCCAATGTAATATCGTAGGCACTACCATGCAATAGACATAGTAAAGTCATTCCCACTGTATTGTCATAGCCATTGTGACGTCCTAGCCACTGTGACGTCATAGCAACTGGAACATCGTAGCCCTTGTGATATCACGGTCATTGTGAAGGCCTGTCAATTGTGACTTCATACCATTTGTGATGTCATAGCCACTAGCACATCTTATCTACTGGAAAGTCATGGCTCTTGCAATATCATAGCTACTGTAGTGTCATAGGCAATGAAACCTCGGATCCATAGTAATGGCCTAGCCACTCTAGTGCCATATCCATTGTGCCTTCAGACCCATTGTGATATCATAGCCATTGTAACCTCATAGCCACTATCCCGTCACAGCCATTGAGACGGCGTAGCATTTGTAAGGTCACAGACATCGGAAAATAATATTTGTAATATCGTAGCCATTGTGTCAGCGTAGCCATTTTCAATATAGCCATCATCACGTCGTAGCCATCATAACATGAGAGCCATTGTAACTTCGTAGCCACTGGGACGTCCTACCCACTATAATGTCATAGCTTTTATAACGTCATAGTCATGATAATATCACAGCCATTGCAACGCCATAGGAAATGTGACGTTGTAGCAGTTGTGACATAGCAATTTTAACATCACAGCTGTTGTGACATTACATAAACGTGAAGCCATATCAAGTGTGACTTCGTAGCAATTGTGATGTCACGGCCATTATCAAGTCATAGCCATAGTGATGACGGCGCCATTGTGACGTCATACCCACTTTATTTTCATAGTCATTGAAATGTCACAGCTACTACAATGCCACAGGAATTGCATCGTCATAGCCACGATCATGTCACAGCCATTGTGACGGCACGGGCACCGAAATGACACAGACATATTTAAGTCATTGCAAATTTAACGCCATAGCCATTTTGATGTCATAGCCATTGTGATGTCTGAGCCATTGCAACGTCAGAGTTACTATAAAGTCATGGCCACTCTGATGGCATAGCCATTGTAGCTAGATAGCCACTGTGATCTAATGGCCATTGGAATGTCATAGCGACTATGGTGTCATAGAAACTGTGATGTCATAGCCATTGTGATATCACAGCGACTATAACGTCATATCTATTGTAAGGTCAAAGCCACTGTAGTTTCATAGACATTGTTATGTCATCGCCGTTGACTTCATAACCATCATGATGTCAGAGACATTGTGATGGCATAGCCACTATAATGTCACGGCCATCGTAACGTGATAGGCCCCACAATGTCATAGAGATAGTATAGTCATTTCCACTGTCCCTTAAGAGCCATTGTGACGGCATAGCCATTGTTATGTCATAGGCATTGTGACGTCATAGCCATTGAAACCTCATAGCCACATTAATGTCATCGCCATTGAAACGGCGTCACCTTTGTAATATCATATACATTGTAAAGTCATCGCATTTGTAATATCCTAGCCATTGTGTTGGCATACTCAGTGTCATCATAGCCATCGTCATCATGGCCATGAAAACATCAGAGCCGTGGTAACGTCATAGCTACTATGACGTCATAACCACAATAATGTCATAGCCTTTGTAAAGTCATAGTCACAATAATATCACAGACATTGTACCGTTATAGGCATTGTGTCCTCATAGCCATTGTGACATCATAGCCACGGTAACATCATAGCCCTTGTGACGTCATAGTCATTGTGAAGTCATGCCATTTGTGACTTCATAGCAATTGCGATGTCATTGCCATCATGACGTTACAGCAACCGTGACGTCCTGGCCACTATAGTGTCACAGCCAATGTAATATCTTAGGCACTACCATGCAATAGACATAGTAAAGTCATTCCCACTGTATTGTCATAGCCATTGTGACGTCCTAGCCACTGTGACGTCATAGCAACTGGAACATCGTAGCCCTTGTGATATCATGGTCATTGTGAAGGCCTGTCAATTGTGACTTCATACCATTTGTGATGTCATAGCCCCTAGCACATCTTATCTACTGGAAAGTCATGGCTCTTGCAATATCATAGCTACTGTAGTGTCATAGGCAATGAAACCTCGGATCCATAGTAATGGCCTAGCCACTCTAGTGCCATGTCCATTGTGCCTTCAGTCCCATAGTGATATCATAGCCATTGAAACCTCATAGCCACTATCCCATCACAGCCATTGAGACGGCGTAGCATTTGTAAGGTCACAGACATCGGAAAGTAATAATATTTGTAATATCGTAGCCATTGTGTCGGCGTAGCCATTTTCAATATAGGCATCGTCACGCCGTAGCCATCATAACATCAGAGCCATTGTAACTTCGTAGCCACTGGGAAGTCCTACCCACTCTAATGTCATAGCTTTTATAACGTCATAGTCATGATAATATCACAGCCATTGCAACGCCATAGGAATGGTGACGTTGTAGCAGTTGTGACATAGCAATTATAACATCACAGCTGTTGTGACATCACATAAACGTGAAGCCATATCAAGTGTGACTTCGTAGCAATTGTGATGTCACGGCCATTATGAAGTCATAGCCATAGTGATGACGGCGCCATTGTGACGTCATACCCACTTTATTTTCATAGTCATTGAAATGACACAGCTACTACAATGCCACAGGAATTGCATCGTCATAGCCACGATCATGTCACAGCCATTGTGACGGCACGGGCACCGAAATGACACAGACATATTTAAGTCATTGCAAATTTAACGCCATAGCCATTTTGATGTCATAGCCATTGTGATGTCTGAGCCATTGCAACGTCAGAGTTACTATAAAGTCATGGCCACTCTGATGGCATAGCCATTGTAGCTAGATAGCCACTGTGATCTAATGGCCATTGGAATGTCATAGCGACTATGGTGTCATAGAAACTGTGATGTCATAGCCATTGTGATATCACAGCGACTATAACGTCATATCTATTGTAAGGTCAAAGCCACTGTAGTTTCATAGACATTGTTATGTCATCGCCGTTGACTTCATAACCATCATGATGTCAGAGACATTGTGATGGCATAGCCACTATAATGTCACGGCCATCGTAACGTGATAGGCCCCACAATGTCATAGAGATAGTATAGTCATTTCCACTGTCCCTTAAGAGCCATTGTGACGGCATAGCCATTGTTATGTCATAGGCATTGTGACGTCATAGCCATTGAAACCTCATAGCCACATTAATGTCATCGCCATTGAAACGGCGTCACCTTTGTAATATCATATACATTGTAAAGTCATCGCATTTGTAATATCCTAGCCATTGTGTTGGCATACTCATTGTCATCATAGCCATCGTCATCATGGCCATGAAAACATCAGAGCCGTGGTAACGTCATAGCTACTATGACGTCATAACCACAATAATGTCATAGCCTTTGTAAAGTCATAGTCACAATAATATCACAGACATTGTACCGTTATAGGCATTGTGTCCTCATAGCCATTGTGACATCATAGCCACGGTAACATCATAGCCCTTGTGACGTCATAGTCATTGTGAAGTCATGCCATTTGTGACTTCATAGCAATTGCGATGTCATTGCCATCATGACGTTACAGCAACCGTGACGTCCTGGCCACTATAGTGTCACAGCCAATGTAATATCTTAGGCACTACCATGCAATAGACATAGTAAAGTCATTCCCACTGTATTGTCATAGCCATTGTGACGTCCTAGCCACTGTGACGTCATAGCAACTGGAACATCGTAGCCCTTGTGATATCATGGTCATTGTGAAGGCCTGTCAATTGTGACTTCATACCATTTGTGATGTCATAGCCCCTAGCACATCTTATCTACTGGAAAGTCATGGCTCTTGCAATATCATAGCTACTGTAGTGTCATAGGCAATGAAACCTCGGATCCATAGTAATGGCCTAGCCACTCTAGTGCCATGTCCATTGTGCCTTCAGTCCCATAGTGATATCATAGCCATTGAAACCTCATAGCCACTATCCCATCACAGCCATTGAGACGGCGTAGCATTTGTAAGGTCACAGACATCGGAAAGTAATAATATTTGTAATATCGTAGCCATTGTGTCGGCGTAGCCATTTTCAATATAGGCATCGTCACGCCGTAGCCATCATAACATCAGAGCCATTGTAACTTCGTAGCCACTGGGAAGTCCTACCCACTCTAATGTCATAGCTTTTATAACGTCATAGTCATGATAATATCACAGCCATTGCAACGCCATAGGAATGGTGACGTTGTAGCAGTTGTGACATAGCAATTATAACATCACAGCTGTTGTGACATCACATAAACGTGAAGCCATATCAAGTGTGACTTCGTAGCAATTGTGATGTCACGGCCATTATGAAGTCATAGCCATAGTGATGACGGCGCCATTGTGACGTCATACCCACTTTAATTTCATAGCCATTGGAAAGTCACAGCTACTACAATGCCACAGGAATTGCATCGTCATAGCCACGATCATGTCACAGCCATTGTGACGTCACGGGACCGTAATGACACAGACATATTTAAGTCATTGCAAATTTAACGCCATAGCCATTTGGATGTCATAGCCATTGTGATGTCTGAGCCATTGCAACGTCAGAGTTACTATAAAGTCATGGCCACTCTGATGGCATAGCCATTGTAGCTACATAGCCACTGTGATCTAATGGCCATTGGAATGTCATAGCGACTATGGTGTCATAGAAACTGTGATGTCATAGCCATTGTGACATCACAGCCACTATAACGTCATATCTATTGTAAGGTCAAAGCCACTGTAGTTTCATAGACATTGTTATGTCATCGCCGTTGACTTCATAACCATCATGATGTCAGAGACATTGTGATGGCATAGCCACTATAATGTCACGGCCATCGTAACGTGATAGGCCCCACAATGTCATAGAGATAGTATAGTCATTTCCACTGTCCCGGAAGAGCCATTGTGACGTCATAGCCAATGTTATGTCATAGGCATTGTGACGTCATCGCCATTGAAACCTCATAGCCACATTAATGTCATCGCCATTGAAACGGCGTCACGTTTGTAATATCGTATACATTGTAAAGTCATTGCATTTGTAATATCCTAGCCATTGTGTCGACATACTCATTGTCATCATAGCCATCGTCATCATGGCCATGAAAACATCAGAGCCGTGGTAACGTCATAGCTACTAGGACGTCATAACCTCAAAAATGTCATAGCCTTTGTAAAGTCATAGTCACAATAATATCACAGACATTGTACAGTTATAGCCATTGTGTCCTCATAGCCATTGTGACATCATAGCCACTGTAACATCATAGCCCTTGTGATGTCATAGTCATTGTGAACTCATGCTATTTGTGACTTCATAGCAATTGCGATGTCATTGCCATCATGACGTTACAGCAACCGTGACGTCCTGGCCACTATAATGTCACAGCCAATGTAATTTCTTAGGCACTACCACGCAATAGACATAGTAAAGTCATTCCCACTGTATTGTCATAGCCATTGTGACGTCCTAGCCACTGTGACGTCATAGCAACTGGAACATCGTAGCCCTTGTGATATCATGGTCATTGTGAAGGCCTGTCAATTGTGACTTCATACCATTTGTGATGTCATAGCCACTAGCACATCTTATCTACTGGAAATTCATGGCTCTTGCAATATCATAGCTACTGTAGTGTCATAGGCAATGAAACCTCGGATCCATAGTAATGGCCTAGCCACTCTAGTGCCATATCCATTGTGCCTTCAGACCCATTGTGATATCATAGCCATTGTAACCTCATAGCCACTATCCCGTCACAGCCATTGAGACGGCGTAGCATTTGTAAGGTCACAGACATCGGAAAATAATAATATTTGTAATATCGTAGCCATTGTTTCAGCGTAGCCATTTTCAATATAGCCATCGTCACGTCGTAGCCATCATAACATGAGAGCCATTGTAACTTCGTAGCCACTGGGACGTCCTACCCAGTATAATGTCATAGCTTTTATAACGTCATAGTCATGATAATATCACAGCCATTGCAACGCCATAGGAAATGTGACGTTGTAGCAGTTGTGACATAGCAATTTTAACATCACAGCTGTTGTGACATCACATAAACGTGAAGCCATATCAAGTGTGACTTCGTAGCAATTGTGATGTCACGGCCATTATCAAGTCATAGGCATAGTGATGACGGCGCCATTGTGACGTCATACCCACTTTAATTTCATAGCCATTGAAAAGTCACAGCTACTACAATGCCACAGGAATTGCATCGTCATAGCCACGATCATGTCACAGCCATTGTGACGTCACAGGCACCGTAATGACACAGACATATTTAAGTCATGGCAAATTTAACGCCGTAGCCATTTTGATGTCATAGCCATTGTGATGTCTGAGCCATTGCAACGTTAGAGTTACTATAAAGTCATGGCCACTCTGATGGCATAGCCATTGTAGCTAGATAGCCACTGTGATCTCATGGCCATTGGAATGTCATAGCCACTATGATGTCATAGAACCTGTGATGTCATAGCAATTGTGACATCACAGCGACTATAACGTCATATCTATTTTAAGGTCAAAGCCACTGTAGTTTCATAGACATTGTTATGTCATCGCCGTTGACTTCATAACCATCATGATGTCAGAGACATTGTGATGGCATAGCCACTATAATGTCACGGCCATCGTAACGTGATAGGCCCCACAATGCCATAGAGTTGGTATAGTCATTTCCACTGTCCCGTAAGAGCCATTGTGACGTCATAGCCATTGTATGTCATAGGCATTGTGACGTCATAGCCATTGAAACCTCATAGCCACATTAATGTCATCGCCATTGAAACGGCGTCACGTTTGTAATATCGTATACATTGTAAAGTCATCGCATTTGTAATATCCTAGCCATTGTGTCGGCATACTCATTGTCATCATAGACATCGTCATCATGGCCATGAAAACATAAGAGCCCTGGTAACGTCATAGCTACTATGACGTCATACCCACAATAATGTCATAGCCTTTGTAAAGTCATAGTCACAATAATATCACAGACATTGTACCGTTATAGCCATTGTGTCCTCATAGCCATTGTGACATCATAGCCACTGTAACATCATAGCCCTTGTGATGTCATAGTCATTGTGAAGTCATGCCATTTGTGACTTCATAGCAATTGCGATGTCATTGCCATCATGACGTTACAGCAACCGTGACGTCCTGGCCACTATAATGTCACAGCCAATGTAATATCTTAGGCGCTACAATGCAATACACATAGTAAAGTCATTCCCACTGTATTGTGATAGCCATTGTGACGTCCTAGCCACTGTGACGTCTTGGCCACTGGAACATCGTAGCCCTTGTGATATCATGGTCATTGTGAAGGCCTGTCAATTGTGACTTCATACCATTTGTGATGTCATAGCCACTAGCACATCTTATCTACTGGAAAGTCAGGGCTCTTGCAATATCATAGCTACTGTAGTGTCATAGGCAATGAAACCTCGGATCCATAGTAATGGCCTAGCCACTCTAGTGCCATATCCATTGTGCCTTCAGTCCCATTGTGATATCATAGCCATTGTATCCTCATAGCCACTATCCCATCACAGCCATTGAGACGGCGTAGCATTTGTAAGGTCACAGACATCGGAAAGTAATAATATTTGTAATATCGTAGCCATTGTGTCGGCGTAGCCATTTTCAATATAGCCATCGTCACGTCGTAGCCATCATAACATCAGAGCCATTGTAACTTCGTAGCCACTGGGACGTCCTACCCACTCTATTGTCATAGCTTTTATAACGTCATAGTCATGATAATATCACAGCCATTGCAACGCCATAGGAAATGTGACGTTGTAGCAGTTGTGACATAGCAATTTTAACATCACAGCTGTTGTGACATCACATAAACGTGAAGCCATATCAAGTGTGACTTCGTAGCAATTGTGATGTCACGGCCATTATCAAGTCATAGCCATAGTGATGACGGCGCCATTGTGACGTCATACCCACTTTAATTTCATAGCCATTGAAAAGTCACAGGTACTACAATGCCACAGGAATTGCATCGTCATAGCCACGATCATGTCACAGCCATTGTGACGTCACGGGACCGTAATGACACAGACATATTTAAGTCATTGCAAATTTAACGCCATAGCCATTTTGATGTCATAGCCATTGTGATGTCTGAGCCATTGCAACGTCAGAGTTACTATAAAGTCATGGCCACTCTGATGGCATAGCCATTGTAGCTAGATAGCCACTGTGCTCTCATGGCCATTGGAATGTCATAGCCACTATGATGTCATAGAAACTGTGATGTCATAGCCATTGTGACATCACAGCGACTATAACGTCATATCTATTGTAAGGTCAAAGCCACTGTAGTTTCATAGACATTGTTATGTCATCGCCGTTGACTTCATAACCATCATGATGTCAGAGACATTGTGATGGCATAGCCACTATAATGTCACGGCCATCGTAACGTGATAGGCCCCACAGTGTCATAGAGATAGTATAGTCATTTCCACTGTCCCGTAAGAGCCATTGTGACGTCATAGCCATTGTTATGTCATAGGCATTGTGACGTCATAGCCATTGAAACCTCATAGCCACATTAATGTCATCGCCATTGAAATGTCGTCACCTTTGTAATATCATATACATTGTAAAGTCATAGCATTTGTAATGTCCTAGCCATTGTGTCGGCATACTCAGTCATCATAGCCATCGTCATCATGGCCATGAAAACATCAGAGCCGTGGTAACGTCATAGCTACTATGACGTCATAACCACAATAATGTCATAGCCTTTGTAAAGTCATAGTCACAATAATATCACAGACATTGTACCGTTATAGCCATTGTGTCCTCATAGCCATTGTGACATCATAGCCACTGTAACATCATAGCCCTTGTGATGTCATAGTCATTGTGAAGTCATGCCATTTGTGACTTCATAGCAATTGCGATGTCATTGCCATCATGCCGTTACTGCAACCGTGACGTCCTGGCCACTATAATGTCACAGCCAATGTAATATCTTAGGCACTACCATGCAATAGACATAGTAAAGTCATTCCCACTGAATTGTCATAGCCATTGTGACGTCCTAGCCACTGTGACGTCATAGCAACTGGAACATCGTAGCCCTTGTGATATCATGGTCATTGTGAAGGCCTGTCAATTGTGACTTCATACCATTTGTGATGTCATAGCCACTAGCACATCTTATCTACTGGAAAGTCATGGCTCTTGCAATATCATAGCTACTGTAGTGTCATAGGCAATGAAACCTCGGGTCCATAGTAATGGCCTAGCCACTCTAGTGCCATATCCATTGTGCCTTCAGAACCATTGTGATATCATAGCCATTGTAACCTCATAGCCACTATCCCGTCACAGCCATTGAGACGGCGTAGCATTTGTAAGGTCACAGACATCGGAAAATAATAATATTTGTAATATCGTAGCCATTGTGTCAGCGTAGCCATTTTCAATATAGCCATCGTCACGTCGTAGCCATCATAACATGAGAGCCATTGTAACTTCGTAGCCACTGGGACGTCCTACCCACTATAATGTCATAGCTTTTATAACGTCATAGTCATGATAATATCACAGCCATTGCAACGCCATAGGAAATGTGACGTTGTAGCAGTTGTGACATAGCAATTTTAACATAACAGCTGTTGTGACATCACATAAACGTGAAGCCATATCAAGTGTGACTTCGTAGCAATTGCGATGTCACGGCCATTATCAAGTCATAGCCATAGTGATGACGGCGCCATTGTGACGTCATACCCACTTTAATTTCATAGCCATTGAAAAGTCACAGCTACTACAATGCCACAGGAATTGCATCGTCATAGCCACGATCGTGTCACAGCCATTGTGACGTCACGGGACCGTAATGACACAGACATATTTAAGTCATTGCAAATTTAACGCCATAGCCATTTTGATGTCATAGCCATTGTGATGTCTGAGCCATTGCAACGTCAGAGTTACTATAAAGTCATGGCCACTCTGATGGCATAGCCATTGTAGCTAGATAGCCACTGTGATCTCATGGCCATTGGAATGTCATAGCCACTATGATGTCATAGAAACTGTGATGTCATAGCCATTGTGACATCACAGCGACTATAACGTCATATCTATTTTAAGGTCAAAGCCACTGTAGTTTCATAGACATTGTTATGTCATCGCCGTTGACTTCATAACCATCATGATGTCAGAGACATTGTGATGGCATAGCCACTATAATGTCACGGCCATCGTAACGTGATAGGCCCCACAATGTCATAGAGATAGTATAGTCATTTCCACTGTCCCGTAAGAGCCATTGTGACATCATAGCCACTGTTATGTCATAGGCATTGTGACGTCATAGCCCTTGAAACTTCATAGCCACATTAATGTCATCGCCATTGAAACGGCGTCACCTTTGTAATATCATATACATTGTAAAGTCATCGCATTTGTAATATCCTAGCCATTGTGTCGGCATACTCATTGTCATCATAGCCATCGTCATCATGGCCATGAAAACATCAGAGCCGTGGTAACGTCATAGCTACTATGACGTCATAACCACAATAATGTCATAGCCTTTGTAAAGTCATAGTCACAATAATATCACAGACATTGTACCGTTATAGCCATTGTGTCCTCATAGCCATTGTGACATCATAGCTACTCTAACATCATAGACCTTGTGATGTCATAGTCATTGTGAAGTCATGCCATTTGTGACTTCATAGCAATTGCGATGTCATTGCCATCATGACGTTACAGCAACCGTGACGTCCTGGCCACTATAATGTCACAGCCAATGTAATAACGTAGGCACTACCATGCAATAGACATAGTAAAGTCATTCCCACTGTATTGTGATAGCCATTGTGACGTCCTAGCCACTGTGACGTCTTGGCAACTGGAACATCGTAACCCTTGTGATATCATAGTCATTGTGAAGGCCTGTCAATTGTGACTTCATACCATTTGTGATGTCATAGCCCCTAGCACATCTTATCTACTGGAAAGTCATGGCTCTTGCAATATCATAGCTACTGTAGTGTCATAGGCAATGAAACCTCGGATCCATAGTAATGGCCTAGCCACTCTAGTGCCATATCCATTGTGCCTTCAGTCCCATTGTGATATAATAGCCATTGTAGCCTCATAGCCACTATTCCATCACAGCCATTGAGACGGCGTAGCATTTGTAAGGTCACAGACATCGGAAAGTAATAATATTTGTAATATCGTAGCCATTGTGTCGGCGTAGCCATTTTCAATATAGCCATCGTCACGTCGTAGCCATCATAACATGAGAGCCATTGTAACTTCGTAGCCACTGGGACGTCCTACCCACTCTAATGTCATAGCTTTTATAATGTCATAGTCATGATAATATCACAGCCATTGCAAGGCCATAGGAATTGTGACGTTGTAGCAGTTGTGACGTAGCAATTTTAACATCATAGCTGTTGTGACATCACATAAACGTGAAGCCATATCAAGTGTGACTTCGTAGCAATTGTGATGTCACGGCCATTATCAAGTCATAGCCATAGTGATGACGACGCCATTGTGACGTCATACCCACTTTAATTTCATAGCCATTGAAAAGTCACAGCTACTACAATGCCACAGGAATTGCATCGTCATAGCCACGATCATGTCACAGCCATTGTGATGTCAGGGGCACCGTAATGACACAGATATATTTAAGTCATTGCAAATTTAACGCCATAGCCATTTTGATGTCATAGCCATTGTGATGTCGGAGCCATTGCAACGTCAGAGTTACTATAAAGTCATGGCCACTCTGATGGCATAGCCATTGTAGCTAGATAGCCACTGTGATCTCATGGCCATTGGAATGTCATAGCCACTATGATGTCATAGAAACTGTGATGTCATAGCCATTGTGACATCACAGCGACTATAACGTCATATCTATTTTAAGGTCAAAGCCACTGTAGTTTCATAGACATTGTTATGTCATCGCCGTTGACTTCATAACCATCATGATGTCAGAGACATTGTGATGGCATAGCCACTATAATGTCACGGCCATCGTAACGTGATAGGCCCCACAATGTCATAGAGATAGTATAGTCATTTCCACTGTCCCGTAAGAGCCATTGTGACATCATAGCCACTGTTATGTCATAGGCATTGTGACGTCATAGCCCTTGAAACTTCATAGCCACATTAATGTCATCGCCATTGAAACGGCGTCACCTTTGTAATATCATATACATTGTAAAGTCATCGCATTTGTAATATCCTAGCCATTGTGTCGGCATACTCATTGTCATCATAGCCATCGTCATCATGGCCATGAAAACATCAGAGCCGTGGTAACGTCATAGCTACTATGACGTCATAACCACAATAATGTCATAGCCTTTGTAAAGTCATAGTCACAATAATATCACAGACATTGTACCGTTATAGCCATTGTGTCCTCATAGCCATTGTGACATCATAGCTACTCTAACATCATAGACCTTGTGATGTCATAGTCATTGTGAAGTCATGCCATTTGTGACTTCATAGCAATTGCGATGTCATTGCCATCATGACGTTACAGCAACCGTGACGTCCTGGCCACTATAATGTCACAGCCAATGTAATAACGTAGGCACTACCATGCAATAGACATAGTAAAGTCATTCCCACTGTATTGTGATAGCCATTGTGACGTCCTAGCCACTGTGACGTCTTGGCAACTGGAACATCGTAACCCTTGTGATATCATAGTCATTGTGAAGGCCTGTCAATTGTGACTTCATACCATTTGTGATGCCATAGCCCCTAGCACATCTTATCTACTGGAAAGTCATGGCTCTTGCAATATCATAGCTACTGTAGTGTCATAGGCAATGAAACCTCGGATCCATAGTAATGGCCTAGCCACTCTAGTGCCATATCCATTGTGCCTTCAGTCCCATTGTGATATAATAGCCATTGTAGCCTCATAGCCACTATTCCATCACAGCCATTGAGACGGCGTAGCATTTGTAAGGTCACAGACATCGGAAAGTAATAATATTTGTAATATCGTAGCCATTGTGTCGGCGTAGCCATTTTCAATATAGCCATCGTCACGTCGTAGCCATCATAACATGAGAGCCATTGTAACTTCGTAGCCACTGGGACGTCCTACCCACTCTAATGTCATAGCTTTTATAATGTCATAGTCATGATAATATCACAGCCATTGCAAGGCCATAGGAATTGTGACGTTGTAGCAGTTGTGACGTAGCAATTTTAACATCATAGCTGTTGTGACATCACATAAACGTGAAGCCATATCAAGTGTGACTTCGTAGCAATTGTGATGTCACGGCCATTATCAAGTCATAGCCATAGTGATGACGACGCCATTGTGACGTCATACCCACTTTAATTTCATAGCCATTGAAAAGTCACAGCTACTACAATGCCACAGGAATTGCATCGTCATAGCCACGATCATGTCACAGCCATTGTGATGTCAGGGGCACCGTAATGACACAGATATATTTAAGTCATTGCAAATTTAACGCCATAGCCATTTTGATGTCATAGCCATTGTGATGTCGGAGCCATTGCAACGTCAGAGTTACTATAAAGTCATGGCCACTCTGATGGCATAGCCATTGTAGCTAGATAGCCACTGTGATCTCATGGCCATTGGAATGTCATAGCCACTATGATGTCATAGAAACTGTGATGTCATAGCCATTATGACATCACAGCGACTATAACGTCATATCTATTTTAAGGTCAAAGCCACTGTAGTTTCATAGACATTGTTATGTCATCGCCATTGACTTCATAACCATCATGATGTCAGAGACATTGTGATGGCATAGCCACTATAATGTCACGGCCATCGTAACGTGATAGGCCCCACAATGTCATAGAGATAGTATAGTCATTTCCACTGTCCCGTAAGAGCCATTGTGACGTCATAGCCATTGTTATGTCATAGGCATTGTGACGTCATAGCCATTGAAACCTCATAGCCACATTAATGTCATCGCCATTGAAACGGCGTCACCTTTGTAATATCATATACATTGTAAAGTCATCGCATTTGTAATATCCTAGCCATTGTGTTGGCATACTTATTGTCATCATAGCCATCGTCATCATGGCCATGAAAACATCAGAGCCGTGGTAACGTCATAGCTACTATGACGTCATAACCACAATAATATCATAGCCTTTGTAAAGTCATAGTCACAATAATATCACAGACATTGTACCGTTATAGCCATTGTGTCCTCATAGCCATTGTGACATCATAGCCACTGTAACATCATATCCCTTGTGATGTCATAGTCATTGTGAAGTCATGCCATTTGTGACTTCATAGCAATTGCGATGTCATTGCCATCATGACGTTACAGCAACCGTGACGTCCTGGCCACTATAATGTCACAGCCAATGTAATATCTTAGGCACTACCATGCAATAGACATAGTAAAGTCATTCCCACTGTATTGTCATAGCCATTGTGACGTCCTAGCCACTGTGACGTCATAGCAACTGGAACATCGTAGCCCTTGTGATATCATGGTCATTGTGAAGGCCTGTCAATTGTGACTTCATACCATTTGTGATGTCATAGCCACTAGCACATCTTATCTACTGGAAAGTCATGGATCTTGCAATATCATAGCTACTGTAGTGTCATAGGCAATGAAACCTCGGATCCATAGTAATGGCCTAGCCACTCTAGTGCCATATCCATTGTGCCTTCAGACCCATTGTGATATCATAGCCATTGTAACCTCATAGCCACTATCCCGTCACAGCCATTGAGACGGCGTAGCATTTGTAAGGTCACAGACATCGGAAAATAATAATATTTGTAATATCGTAGCCATTGTGTCAGCGTAGCCATTTTCAATATAGCCATCATCACGTCATAGCCATCATAACATGAGAGCCATTGTAACTTCGTAGCCACTGGGACGTCCTACCCACTATAATGTCATAGCTTTTATAACGTCATAGTCATGATAATATCACAGCCATTGCAACGCCATAGGAAATGTGACGTTGTAGCAGTTGTGACATAGCAATTTTAACATCACAGCTGTTGTGACATCACATAAACGTGAAGCCATATCAAGTGTGACTTCGTAGCAATTGTGATGTCACGGCAATTATCAAGTCATAGCCAAAGTGATGACGGCGCCATTGTGACGTCATACCCACTTTAATTTCATAGCCATTGAAAAGTCACAGCTACTACAATGCCACAGGAATTGCATCGTCATAGCCACGATCATGTCACAGCCATTGTGACGTCACGGGCACCGTAATGACACAGACATATTTAAGTCATGGCAAATTTAACGCCGTAGCCATTTTGATGTCATAGCCATTGTGATGTCTGAGCCATTGCAACGTCAGAGTTACTATAAAGTCATGGCCACTCTGATGGCATAGCCATTGTAGCTAGATAGCCACTGTGATCTCATGGCCATTGGAATGTCATAGCCACTATGATGTCATAGAAACTGTGATGTCATAGCCATTGTGACACCACAGCGACTATAACGTCATATCTATTGTAAGGTCAAAGCCACTGTAGTTTCATAGACATTGTTATGTCATCGCCGTTGACTTCATAACCATCATGATGTCAGAGACATTGTGATGGCATAGCCACTATAATGTCACGGCCATCGTAACGTGATAGGCCCCACAATGTCATAGAGATAGTATAGTCATTTCCACTGTCCCGTAAGAGCCATTGTGACGTCATAGCCATTTTTATGTCATAGGCATTGTGACGTCATAGCCATTGAAACCTCATAGCCACATTAATGTCATCGCCATTGAAACGGCGTCACCTTTGTAATATCATATACATTGTAAAGTCATCGCATTTGTAATATCCTAGCCATTGTGTCGGCATACTCATTGTCATCATAGCCGTCGTCATCATGGCCATGAAAACATCAGAGCCGTGGTAACGTCATAGCTACTATGACGTCATAACCACAATAATGTCATAGCCTTTGTAAAGTCATAGTCACAATAATATCACAGACATTGTACCGTTATAGCCATTGTGTCCTCATAGCCATTGTGACATCATAGCCACTGTAACATCATATCCCTTGTGATGTCATAGTCATTGTGAAGTCATGCCATTTGTGACTTCATATCAATTGCGATGTCATTGCCATCATGACGTTACAGCAACCGTGACGTCCTGGCCACTATAATGTCACAGCCAATGTAATATCTTAGGCACTACCATGCAATAGACATAGTAAAGTCATTCCCACTGTATTGTCATAGCCATTGTGACGTCCTAGCCACTGTGACGTCATAGCAACTGGAACATGGTAGCCCTTGTGATATCATGGTCATTGTGAAGGCCTGTCAATTGTGACTTCATACCATTTGTGATGTCATAGCCACTAGCACATCTTATCTACTGGAAAGTCATGGCTCTTGCAATATCATAGCTACTGTAGTGTCATAGGCAATGAAACCTCGGATCCATAGTAATGGCCTAGCCACTCTAGTGCCATATCCATTGATCCTTCAGACCCATTGTGATATCATAGCCATTGTAACCTCATAGCCACTATCCCGTCACAGCCATTGAGACGGCGTAGCATTTAAGGTCACAGAAATCGGAAAATAATAATATTTGTAATATCTTAGCCATTGTGTCAGCGTAGCCATTTTCAATATAGCCATCATCACGTCGTAGCCATCATAACATGAGAGCCATTGTAACTTCGTAGCCACTGGGACGTCCTACCCACTATAATGTCATAGCTTTTATAACGTCATAGTCATGATAATATCACAGCCATTGCAACGCCATAGGAAATGTGACGTTGTAGCAGTTGTGACATAGCAATTTTAACATCACAGCTGTTGTGACATCACATAAACGTGAAGCCATATCAAGTGTGACTTCGTAGCAATTGTGATGTCACGGCCATTATCAAGTCATAGCCATAGTGATGACGGCGCCATTGTGACGTCATACCCACTTTAATTTCATAGCCATTGAAAAGTCACAGCTACTACAATGCCACAGGAATTGCATCGTCATAGCCACGATCATGTCACAGCCATTGTGACGTCACGGGCACCGTAATGACACAGACATATTTAAGTCATGGCAAATTTAACGCCGTAGCCATTTTGATGTCATAGCCATTGTGATGTCTGAGCCATTGCAACGTCAGAGTTACTATAAAGTCATGGCCACTCTGATGGCATAGCCATTGTAGCTAGATAGCCACTGTGATCTCATGGCCATTGGAATGTCATAGCCACTATGATGTCATAGAAACTGTGATGTCATAGCCATTGTGACACCACAGCGACTATAACGTCATATCTATTGTAAGGTCAAAGCCACTGTAGTTTCATAGACATTGTTATGTCATCGCCGTTGACTTCATAACCATCATGATGTCAGAGACATTGTGATGGCATAGCCACTATAATGTCACGGCCATCGTAACGTGATAGGCCCCACAATGTCATAGAGATAGTATAGTCATTTCCACTGTCCCGTAAGAGCCATTGTGACGTCATAGTCATTTTTATGTCATAGGCATTGTGACGTCATAGCCATTGAAACCTCATAGCCACATTAATGTCATCGCCATTGAAACGGCGTCACCTTTGTAATATCATATACATTGTAAAGTCATCGCATTTGTAATATCCTAGCCATTGTGTCGGCATACTCATTGTCATCATAGCCGTCGTCATCATGGCCATGAAAACATCAGAGCCGTGGTAACGTCATAGCTACTATGACGTCATAACCACAATAATGTCATAGCCTTTGTAAAGTCATAGTCACAATAATATCACAGACATTGTACCGTTATAGCCATTGTGTCCTCATAGCCATTGTGACATCATAGCCACTGTAACATCATATCCCTTGTGATGTCATAGTCATTGTGAAGTCATGCCATTTGTGACTTCATAGCAATTGCGATGTCATTGCCATCATGACGTTACAGCAACCGTGACGTCCTGGCCACTATAAGGTCACAGCCAATGTAATATCTTAGGCACTACCATGCAATAGACATAGTAAAGTCATTCCCACTGTATTGTCATAGCCATTGTGACGTCCTAGCCACTGTGACGTCATAGCAACTGGAACATCGTAGCCCTTGTGATATCATGGTCATTGTGAAGGCCTGTCAATTGTGACTTCATACCATTTGTGATGTCATAGCCACTAGCACATCTTATCTACTGGAAAGTCATGGATCTTGCAATATCATAGCTACTGTAGTGTCATAGGCAATGAAACCTCGGATCCATAGTAATGGCCTAGCCACTCTAGTGCCATATCCATTGTGCCTTCAGACCCATTGTGATATCATAGCCATTGTAACCTCATAGCCACTATCCCGTCACAGCCATTGAGACGGCGTAGCATTTGTAAGGTCACAGACATCGGAATATAATAATATTTGTAATATCGTAGCCTTGTGTCAGCGTAGCCATTTTCAATATAGCCATCATCACGTCGTAGCCATCATAACATGAGAGCCATTGTAACTTCGTAGCCACAGGGACGTCCTACCCACTATAATGTCATAGCTTTTATAACGTCATAGTCATGATAATATCACAGCCATTGCAACGCCATAGGAAATGTGACGTTGTAGCAGTTGTGACATAGCAATTTTAACATCACAGCTGTTGTGACATCACATAAACGTGAAGCCATATCAAGTGTGACTTCGTAGCAATTGTGATGTCACGGCAATTATCAAGTCATAGCCATAGTGATGACGGCGCCATTGTGACGTCATACCCACTTTAATTTCATAGCCATTGAAAAGTCACAGCTACTACAATGCCACAGGAATTGCATCGTCATAGCCACGATCATGTCACAGTCATTGTGACGTCACGGGCACCGTAATGACACAGACATATTTAAGTCATGGCAAATTTAACGCCGTAGCCATTTTGATGTCATAGCCATTGTGATGTCTGAGCCATTGCAACGTCAGAGTTACTATAAAGTCATGGCCACTCTGATGGCATAGCCATTGTAGCTAGATAGCCACTGTGATCTCATGGCCATTGGAATGTCATAGCCACTATGATGTCATAGAAACTGTGATGTCATAGCCATTGTGACACCACAGCGACTATAACGTCATATCTATTGTAAGGTCAAAGCCACTGTAGTTTCATAGACATTGTTATGTCATCGCCGTTGACTTCATAACCATCATGATGTCAGAGACATTGTGATGGCATAGCCACTATAATGTCACGGCCATCGTAACGTGATAGGCCCCACAATGTCATAGAGATAGTATAGTCATTTCCACTGTCCCGTAAGAGCCATTGTGACGTCATAGCCATTTTTATGTCATAGGCATTGTGACGTCATAGCCATTGAAACCTCATAGCCACATTAATGTCATCGCCATTGAAACGGCGTCACCTTTGTAATATCATATACATTGTAAAGTCATCGCATTTGTAATATCCTAGCCATTGTGTCGGCATACTCATTGTCATCATAGCCGTCGTCATCATGGCCATGAAAACATCAGAGCCGTGGTAACGTCATAGCTACTATGACGTCATAACCACAATAATGTCATAGCCTTCGTAAAGTCATAGTGACAATAATATCACAGACATTGTACCGTTATAGCCATTGTGTCCTCATAGCCATTGTGACATCATAGCCACTGTAACATCATAGCCCTTGTGATGTCATAGTCACTGTGAAGTCATGCCATTGGTGACTTCATAGCGATTGCGATGTCATTGTCATCATGACGTTACAGCAACCGTGACGTCCTGGCCACGATAATGTCACAGCCAATGTAATATCTTAGGCAATACCATGCAATAGACATAGTAAAGTCATTCCCATTGTATTGTCATAGCCATTGTGACGTCCTAGCAATTGTGACGTCATAGCAATTGGAACATCGGAGCCCTTGTGATATCATAGTCATTGTGAAGGCCTGTCAATTGTGATTTCATACCATTTGTGTGTCATAGCCACTAGCACATCATATCTACTGGAATTTCCTGGCTCTTGCAATATCATAGCTACTGTAGTGTCATAGACAATGAAACCTCGGATCCATAGTAATGGCCTAGCCACTCTAGTGCCATATCCATTTTGCCTTCAGACCCATGGTGATATCATAGCCATTGTAACCTCATAGCCACTATCCCGTCACAGCCATTGAGACGGCGTAGCATTTGTAAGGTCACAGACATCGGAAAGTAATAATATTTGTAATATCGTAGCCATTGTGTCGTCGTAGCCATTTTCTATATAGCCATCGTAGTCGTAGCCATCATAACTCAGTGCCATTGTAACTTCGTAGCCACTTGGACGTCCTACCCACTATAATGTCATAGCTTTTATAACGTCATAGTCATGATAATATCACAGCCATTGCAACGCCATAGGAATTGTGACGTTGTAGCAGTTGTGACATAGCAATTTTAACATCATGGCTGTTGTGACATCACATAAACGTGAAGCCATATCAAGTGTGACTTCCTAGCAATTGTGATGTCACGGCCATTATCAAGTCATAGCCATAGTGATGACGACGCCATTGTGATGTCATACCCACTTTAATTGCATAGCGATAGAAAAGTCACAGCTACTAAAATGCCACAGGAATTGCATAGTCATAGCCACGATCATGTCACAGCCATTGTGACGTCACGGGCAGCACCGTAATGACACAGACATATTTAAGTCATTGCAAATTTAACGCCATAGCCATTTTGATGTCATAGCCATTGTGATGTCTGAGCCATTGCAACGTCAGAGTTACTATAAGGTCATGGCCACTCTGATGGCATAGCCATTGAGCTAGAGAGCCACTGTGATCTCATGGCCATTGGAATGTCATAGCCACTAGCACATCATATCTACTGGAAAGTCATGGCTCTTGCAATATCATAGCTACTGTAGTGTCATAGGCAATGAAACCTCGGATCCATAGTAATGGCATAGCCACTCTAGTGCCATATCCATTGTGCCTTCAGAACCATTGTGATATCATAGCCATTGTAACCTCATAGCCACTATCCCGTCACAGCCATTGAGACGGCGTAGCATTTGTAAGGTCACAGACATCGGAAAGTAATAATATTTGTAATATCGTAGCCATTGTGTCGGCGTAGCCATTTTCAATAAGGCCATCGTCACGTCGTAGCCATCATAACATCTGAGCCATTGTAACTTCGTAGCCACTGGGACGTCCTATCCACTCTAATGTCATAGCTTTTATAACGTCATAGTCATAATATCACAGCCATTGCAACACCATAGGAATTGTGACGTAGCAGTTGTGACATAGCAATTTTAACATCATGGCTGTTGTGACATCACATAAACGTGAAGCCATATCAAGTGTGACTTCGTAGCAATTGTGATGTCACGGTCATTATCAAGTCATAGCCATAGTGATGACGGCGCCATTGTGACGTCAAACCCACTTTAATTTCATAGCCATTGAAAAGTCACAGCTACTACAATGCCACAGGAATTGCATCGTCATAGCCACGATCATGTCACAGCCATTGTGACGTCACGGGCAGCACCGTAATGACACAGACATATTTAAGTCATTGCAAATTTAACGCCATAGCCATTTGGATGTCATAGCCATTGTGATGTCTGAGCCATTGCAACGTCAGAGTTACTGTAAAGTCATGGCCACTCTGATGGCATAGCCATTGTAGCTAGATAGCCACTGTGATCTCATGGCCATTGGAATGTCATAGCCACGATGATGTCATAGAAACTGTGATGTCATAGCCATTGTGACATCACAGCGACAATAACATCGTATCTACTGTAAGGTCAAAGCCAGTGTAGTTTCATAGACATTGTTATGTCATCGCCGTTGACTTCATAACCATCATGATATCAGGGACATTGTGATGGCATAGAAACTATAATGTCACGGCCATCGTAACGTGATAGGCCCCACAATGCCATAGAGATAGTATAGTCATTTCCACTGTCCCCTAAGAGCCATTGTGACGTCATAGCCATTGTTATGTCATAGGCATTGTGACGTCATAGCCATTGTTCTGTCCTAGGCATTGTGACGTCATAGCCATTGAAACCTCAGAGCCACAATAATATCATCGCCATTGAAACGTCGTCACCTTTGTAATATCATATACATTGTAAATCATCGCATTTGTAATATGATAGCCATTGTGTCGGCATACTCATTGTCATCATAGCCATCGTCATCATGGCCATGAAAACATCAGAGTCGTGGTAACGTCATAGCTACTATGACGTCATAACCACAATAATGTCATAGCCTTCGTAAAGTCATAGTGACAATAATATCACAGACATTGTACCGTTATAGCCATTGTGTCCTCATAGCCATTGTGACATCATAGCCACTGTAACATCATAGCCCTTGTGATGTCATAGTCACTGTGAAGTCATGCCATTGGTGACTTCATAGCGATTGCGATGTCATTGTCATCATGACGTTACAGCAACCGTGACGTCCTGGCCACGATAATGTCACAGCCAATGTAATATCTTAGGCAATACCATGCAATAGACATAGTAAAGTCATTCCCATTGTATTGTCATAGCCATTGTGACGTCCTAGCAATTGTGACGTCATAGCAATTGGAACATCGGAGCCCTTGTGATATCATAGTCATTGTGAAGGCCTGTCAATTGTGATTTCATACCATTTGTGTGTCATAGCCACTAGCACATCATATCTACTGGAATTTCCTGGCTCTTGCAATATCATAGCTACTGTAGTGTCATAGACAATGAAACCTCGGATCCATAGTAATGGCCTAGCCACTCTAGTGCCATATCCATTTTGCCTTCAGACCCATGGTGATATCATAGCCATTGTAACCTCATAGCCACTATCCCGTCACAGCCATTGAGACGGCGTAGCATTTGTAAGGTCACAGACATCGGAAAGTAATAATATTTGTAATATCGTAGCCATTGTGTCGTCGTAGCCATTTTCTATATAGCCATCGTAGTCGTAGCCATCATAACTCAGTGCCATTGTAACTTCGTAGCCACTTGGACGTCCTACCCACTATAATGTCATAGCTTTTATAACGTCATAGTCATGATAATATCACAGCCATTGCAACGCCATAGGAATTGTGACGTTGTAGCAGTTGTGACATAGCAATTTTAACATCATGGCTGTTGTGACATCACATAAACGTGAAGCCATATCAAGTGTGACTTCCTAGCAATTGTGATGTCACGGCCATTATCAAGTCATAGCCATAGTGATGACGACGCCATTGTGATGTCATACCCACTTTAATTGCATAGCGATAGAAAAGTCACAGCTACTAAAATGCCACAGGAATTGCATAGTCATAGCCACGATCATGTCACAGCCATTGTGACGTCACGGGCAGCACCGTAATGACACAGACATATTTAAGTCATTGCAAATTTAACGCCATAGCCATTTTGATGTCATAGCCATTGTGATGTCTGAGCCATTGCAACGTCAGAGTTACTATAAGGTCATGGCCACTCTGATGGCATAGCCATTGAGCTAGAGAGCCACTGTGATCTCATGGCCATTGGAATGTCATAGCCACTAGCACATCATATCTACTGGAAAGTCATGGCTCTTGCAATATCATAGCTACTGTAGTGTCATAGGCAATGAAACCTCGGATCCATAGTAATGGCATAGCCACTCTAGTGCCATATCCATTGTGCCTTCAGAACCATTGTGATATCATAGCCATTGTAACCTCATAGCCACTATCCCGTCACAGCCATTGAGACGGCGTAGCATTTGTAAGGTCACAGACATCGGAAAGTAATAATATTTGTAATATCGTAGCCATTGTGTCGGCGTAGCCATTTTCAATAAGGCCATCGTCACGTCGTAGCCATCATAACATCTGAGCCATTGTAACTTCGTAGCCACTGGGACGTCCTATCCACTCTAATGTCATAGCTTTTATAACGTCATAGTCATAATATCACAGCCATTGCAACACCATAGGAATTGTGACGTAGCAGTTGTGACATAGCAATTTTAACATCATGGCTGTTGTGACATCACATAAACGTGAAGCCATATCAAGTGTGACTTCGTAGCAATTGTGATGTCACGGTCATTATCAAGTCATAGCCATAGTGATGACGGCGCCATTGTGACGTCAAACCCACTTTAATTTCATAGCCATTGAAAAGTCACAGCTACTACAATGCCACAGGAATTGCATCGTCATAGCCACGATCATGTCACAGCCATTGTGACGTCACGGGCAGCACCGTAATGACACAGACATATTTAAGTCATTGCAAATTTAACGCCATAGCCATTTGGATGTCATAGCCATTGTGATGTCTGAGCCATTGCAACGTCAGAGTTACTGTAAAGTCATGGCCACTCTGATGGCATAGCCATTGTAGCTAGATAGCCACTGTGATCTCATGGCCATTGGAATGTCATAGCCACGATGATGTCATAGAAACTGTGATGTCATAGCCATTGTGACATCACAGCGACAATAACATCGTATCTACTGTAAGGTCAAAGCCAGTGTAGTTTCATAGACATTGTTATGTCATCGCCGTTGACTTCATAACCATCATGATATCAGGGACATTGTGATGGCATAGAAACTATAATGTCACGGCCATCGTAACGTGATAGGCCCCACAATGCCATAGAGATAGTATAGTCATTTCCACTGTCCCCTAAGAGCCATTGTGACGTCATAGCCATTGTTATGTCATAGGCATTGTGACGTCATAGCCATTGTTCTGTCCTAGGCATTGTGACGTCATAGCCATTGAAACCTCAGAGCCACAATAATATCATCGCCATTGAAACGTCGTCACCTTTGTAATATCATATACATTGTAAATCATCGCATTTGTAATATGATAGCCATTGTGTCGGCATACTCATTGTCATCATAGCCATCGTCATCATGGCCATGAAAACATCAGAGTCGTGGTAACGTCATAGCTACTATGACGTCATAACCACAATAATGTCATAGCCTTTGTAAAGTCATAGTCACAATAATATCACAGACATTGTACCGTTATAGCCATTGTGTCCTCATAGCCATTGTGACATCATCGCCACTGTAACATCATAGCCCTTGTGATGTCATAGTCATTGTGAATTCATGCCATTTGTGCCTTCATAGCAATTGCGATGTCATTGCCATCATGACGTTACAGCAACCGTGACGTCCTGGCCACTATAATGTCACAGCCAATGTAATATCTTAGGCACTACCATGCAATAGACATAGTAAAGTCATTCCCACTGTATTGTCATAGCCATTGTGACATCGTAGCCATTGTGACATCATAGCAATTGGAACATCATAGCCCTTGTGATATCATAGTCATTGTGAAGGCTTGTCAATTGTGACTTCATACCATTTGTGATGTCATAGCCACTAGCACATCATATCTACTGGAAAGTCATGGCTCTTGCAATATCATAGCTACTGTAGTGTCATAGGCAATGAAACCTCAGACGAATATTAATGGCCTAGCCACTCTAGTGCCATATCCATTGTGCCTTCAGACCCATTGTGATATCATAGCCATTGTAACCTCATAGCCACTATCCCGTCACAGCCATTGAGACGGCGTATCATTTGTAAGGTCACAGACATCGGAAAGTAATAATATTTGTAATATCGTCGCCATTGTGTCGTCGTAGCCATTTTCAATATAGGCATCGTTGTCGTAGCCATCATAACTAAGAGCCATTGTAACTTCGTAGCCACTGGGACGTCCTACCCACTATAATGTCATAGCTTTTATAACGTCATAGTCATGATAATATCACAGCCATTGCAACGCCATAGGAATTGTGATGTTGTAGCAGTTGTGACATAGCAATTTTAACATCATGGCTGTTGTGACATCACATAAACGTGAAGCCATATCAAGTGTGACTTCCTAGCAATTGTGATGTCACGGCCATTATCAAGTCATAGCCATAGTGATGACGGCGCCATTGTGACGTCATACCCACTTTAATTTCATAGCCATTGAAAAGTCACAGCTACTACAATGCCACAGGAATTGCATCGTCATAGCCACGATCATGTCACAGCAATGGTGACGTCACGGGCAGCACCGTAATGACACAGAAATATTTAAGTCATTGCAAATTTAACGCCATAGCCATTTTGATGTCATAGCCATTGTGATGTCTGAGCCATTGCACCATCAGAGTTACTATAATGTCATAGCCACTCTGATGGCATAGCCATTCTAGCTAGATAGCCACTGTGATCTCATGGCCATTGGAATTCATAGCCACTATGATGTCATAGAAACTGTGATGTCATAGCCATTGTGACATCACAGCGACTATAACATCATATCTATTGTAAGGTCAAAGCCACTGTAGTTTCATAGACATTGTTATGTCATCGCCGTTGACCTCATAACCATCATGATGTCAGAGACATTGTGATGGCATAGCCACTATAATGTCACGGCCATCGTAACGTGATAGGACCCACAATGCCATAGAGATAGTATAGTCATTTCCACTGTCCCGTAAGAGCCATTGTGACGTCATAGCCATTGTTATGTCATAGGCATTGCGACGTCATAGCCATCGAAACCTCATAGCCACATTAATGTCATCGCCATTGAAACGTCGTCACCTTTGTAATATCATATACATTGTAAAGTCATCGCATTTGTAATATCCTAGCCATTGTGTCGGCATACTCATTGTCATCATAGCCATCGTCATCATGGCCATGAAAACATCAGAGCCGTGGTAACGTCAGTGCTACTATGACGTCATAACCACAATAATGTCATAGCCTTTGTAAAGTCATAGTCACAATAATATAAAGACATTGTACCGTTATAGCCATTGTGTCCTCACAGCCATTGTGACATCATAGCCACTGTAACATCATATCCCTTGTGATGTCATAGTCATTGTGAAGTCATGCCTTTTGTGACTTCATAGCAATTGCGATGTCATTGCCATCATGACATTACAGCAACCGTGACGTCCTGGCCACTATAATGTCACAGCCAATGTATTATCTTACGCACTACCATGCAATAGACATAGTAAAGTCATTCCCACTGTATTGTCATAGCCATTGTGACGTCCTAGCCATTGTGACGTCATAGCAATTGGAACATTGTAGCCCTTGTGATATCATAGGCATTGTGAAGGCCTGTCAATTGTGACTTCATACCATTTGTGATGTCATAGCCACTATCACATCATATCTACTGGAATGTCCTGGCTCTTGCAATATCATAGCTACTGTAGTGTCATAGGCAATGAAATCTCGGATCCATAGTAATGGCCTAGCCACTCTAGTGCCATATCCATCTTGCCTTCAGACCCATTGTGATATCATAGCCATTGTAACCTCATAGCCACTGTCCCGTCACAGCCATTGAGACAGCGTAGCATTTGTAAGGTCACAGACATCGGAAAGTAATAATATTTTTAATATCATAGCCATTGTGTCGGCGTAGCCATTTTAAATATAGCCATCATCACGTCGTAGCCATCATAACATCAGAGCCAAAGTAACGTCGTAGCCACTGGGACGTCCTACCCACTATAATGTCATAGCTTTTATAATGTCATAGTCATGATAATATCACAGCCATTGCAACGCCATCGGAATTGTGAGGTTGTAGCAGTTGTGACATAGCAATTTTAACATCATGGCTGTTGTGACATCACATAAACGTGAAGCCATATCAAGTGTGACTTCGTAGCAATTGTGATGTCACGGCCATTATCAAGTCATAGCCATAGTGATGACGGCGCCATTGTGACGTCATACCCACTTTAATTTCATAGCCATTGAAAAGTCACAGCTACTACAATGCCACAGGAATTGCATCATCATAGCCACGATCATGTCCCAGCCATTGTGACGTCACGGGCACCGTAATGACACAGACATATTTAAGTCATTGCAAATTTAACACCATAGCCATTTTGATGTCATAGCCATTGTGATGTCTGAGCCATTGGAACGTCACAGTTACTATAAAGTCATGGCCACTCTGATGGCATCGCCATTGTAGGTAGATAGCCACAGTGATCTCACGGCCATTGGAATGTCATAGCCACTATGATGTCATAGAAACTGTGATGTCATAGCCATTGTGACATCACAGCGACTATAACATCATATCTACTGTAAGGTCAAAGCCACTGTAGTTTCATAGACATTGTTATGCCATCGCCGTGGACTTCGTAACCATCATGATGTCAGAGACATTGTGATGGCATAGCCACTATAATGTCACGGCCATCGTAACGTGATAGGCCCCACAATGTCATAGAGATAGTATAGTCATTTCCACTGTCCCGTGAGAGCCATTGTGACGTCATAGCCATTGTTATGTCATAGGCATTGTGACGTCATAGCCATTGAAACCTCATAGCCACTTTAATGTCATCGCCATTGAAATGGCGTCACCTTTGTAATATCGTATACATTGTAAAGTCATCGCATTTGTAATATCCTAGCCATTGTGACGGCATACTCATTGTCATCATAGCCATCGTCATCATGGCCATGAAAACATCAGAGCCGTGGTAACGTCATAGCTGCTATGACGTCATAACCACAATAATGTCATAGCCTTTGTAAAGTCATAGTCACAATAACATCACAGACATTGTACCGTTATAGCCATTGTGTCCTCATAGCCATTGTGACATCATAGCCACTGTAACATCATAGCCCTTGTGATGTCATAGTCATTGTGAAGTCATGCCATTTGTGACTTCATAGCAATTGCGATGTCATTGCCATCATGACGTTACAGCAACCGTGACGTCCTGGCCACTATAATGTCACAGCCAATGTAATATCTTAGGCACTACTATGCAATAGACATAGTAAAGTCATTCCCACTGTATTGTCATAGCCATTGTGACGTCCTAGCCATTGTGACGTCATAGCAATTGGAACATCGGAGCCCTTGTGATATCATAGGCATTGTGAAGGCCTGTCAATTGTGACTTCATACCATTTGTGATGTCATAGCCACTAGCACATCATATCTTCTGGAAAGTCATTGCTCTTGCAATATCATAGCTACTGTAGTGTCATAGGCAATGAAACCTCGGATCCATAGTAATGGCCTAACCACTCTAGTGCCATATACATTGTGCCTTCAGACCCATTGTGATATCAGAGCCATTGTAACCTCATAGCCACTATCCCGTCACAGCCATTGAGACGGCGTAGCATTTGTAAGGTCACAGACATCGGAAAGTAATAATATTTGTAATATCGTAGCCATTGTGTCGGCGTAGCCATTTTCAATATAGCCATCGTCACGTCGTAGCCATCATAACATCAGAGCCAAAGTAACTTCGTAGCCACTGGGACGTCCTACCCACTATAATGTCATAGCTTTTATAACGTCATAGTCATGATAATATCACAGCCATTGCAACGCCATAGGAATTGTGACGTTGTAGCAGTTGTGACATAGCAATTTTAAAATCATAGCTGTAATGACATCACATAAACGTGAAGCCATATCAAGTGTGACTTCGTAGCAATTGTGATGTCACGGCCATTATCAAGTCATAGCCATAGTGATGACGGCGCCATTGTGACGTCATACCCACTTTAATTTCATAGCCTTTGAAAAGTCACAGCTACTACAATGCCACAGGAATTGCATCGTCATAGCCACGGTCATGTCTCAGCCATTGTGACGTCACGGGCACCGTAATGACACAGACATATTTAAGTCATTGCAAATTTAACGCCATAGCCATTTTGATGTCATAGCCATTGTGATGTCTGAGCCATTGCAACGTCAGAGTTACTATAAAGTCATGGCCACGCTGATGGCATAGCCATTGTAGCTAGATAGGCACTGTGATCTCACGGCCATTGGAATGTCATAGCCACTATTATGTCATAGAAACGGTGATGTCATAGCCATTGTGACATCACAGCGACTATAACATCATATCTACTGTAAGGTCAAAGCCACTGTAGTTTCATAGACATTGTTATGTCATCCCCGTTGACTTCATAACCATCATGATGTCAGAGACATTGTGATGGCATAGCCACTATAATGTCACGGCCATCGTAACGTGATAGGCCCCACAATGTCATAGAGATAGTATAGTCATTTCCACTGTCCCGTAAGAGCCATTGTGACGTCATAGCCATTTTTATGTCATAGGCATTGTGACGTCATAGCCATTGAAACCTCATAGCCACATTAATGTCATCACCATTGAAACGGCGTCACCTTTGTAATATCATATACATTGTAAAGTCATCGCATTTGTAATATCCTAGCCATTGGGTTGGCATACTCATTGTCATCATATCCATCGTCATCAAGGCCATGAAAACATCAGAGCCCTGGTAACGTCATAGCTTCTATGACGTCATAACCACAATAATGTCATAGCCTTTGTAAAGTCATAGTCACAATAATATCACAGACATTGTACCGTTATAGCCATTGTGTCCTCATAGCCATTGTGACATCATAGCCACTGTAACATCATAGCCCTTGTGATGTCATAGTCATTGTGAAGTCATGCCATTTGTGACTTCATAGCAATTGCGATGTCATTGCCATCATGACGTTACAGCAACCGTGACGTCCTGGCCACTATAATGTCACAGCCAATGTAATATCTTAGGCACTGCCATGCAATAGACATAGTAAAGTCATTCCCACTGTATTGTCATAGCCATTGTGACGTCCTAGCCATTGTGACGTCATAGCAATTGGAACATCGGAGCCCTTGTGATATCATAGGCATTGTGAAGGCCTGTCAGTTGTGACTTCATACCATTTGTGATGTCATAGCCAATAGCACATCATATCTTCTGGAAAGTCATTGCTCTTGCAATATCATAGCTACTGTAGTGTCATAGGCAATGAAACCTGGGATCCATAGTAATGGCCTAGCCACTCTAGTGCCATATCCATTGTGCCTTCAGACCCATTGTGATATCATAGCCATTGTAACCTCATAGCCACTATCCCGTCACAGCCATTGAGACGGCGTAGCATTTGTAAGGTCACAGACATCGGAAAGTAATAATATTTGTAATATCGTAGCCATTGTGTCGGCGTAGCCATTTTCAATATAGCCATCGTCACGTCGTAGCCATCATAACATCAGAGCCAAAGTAACTTCGTAGCCACTGGGACGTCCTACCCACTATAATGTCATAGCTTTTATAACGTCATAGTCATGATAATATCACAGCCATTGCAACGCCATAGGAATTGTGACGTTGTAGCAGTTGTGACATAGCAATTTTAACATCATAGCTGTAGTGACATCACATAAACGTGAAGCCATATCAAGTGTGACTTCGTAGCAATTGTGATGTCACGGCCATTATCAAGTCATAGCCATAGTGATGACGGCGCCATTGTGACGTCATACCCACTTTAATTTCATAGCCTTTGAAAAGTCACAGCTACTACAATGCCACAGGAATTGCATCGTCATAGCCACGGTCATGTCCCATCCATTGTGACATCACGGGCACCGTAATGACACAGACATATTTAAGTCATTGCAAATTTAACGCCATTGCCATTTTGATGTCATAGCCATTGTGATGTCTGAGCCATTGATACGTCAGAGTTACTATAAAGTCATGGCCACGCTGATGGCATAGCCATTGTAGCTAGATAGCCACTGTGATCTCACGGCCATTGGAATGTCATAGCCACTATGATGTCATAGAAACGGTGATGTCATAGCCATTGTGACATCACAGCGACTATAACATCATATCTACTGTAAGGTCAAAGCCACTGTAGTTTCATAGACATTGTTATGTCATCCCCGTTGACTTCATAACCATCATGATGTCAGAGACATTGTGATGGCATAGCCACTATAATGTCACGGCCATCTTAACGTGATAGGCCCTACAATGCCATAGAGATAGTATAGTCATTTCCACTGTCCCATAAGAGCCATTGTGACATCATAGCCATTGTTATCATAGGCATTGTGACGTCATAGCCATTGAAACCTCATAGCCACATTAATGTCATTACCATTGAAACGGCGTCACCTTTGTAATATCATATACATTGTAAAGTCATCACATTTGAAATATCCTAGCCATTGTGTCGGCATACTCATTGTCATCATAGCCATCGTCATCATGGCCATGAAAACATCAGAGCCGTGGTAACGTCATAGCTACTATGATTTCAAAACCACAATAATGTCATAGCCTTTGTAAAGTCATAGTCACAAAACATCACAGACATTGTACCGTCATAGCCATTGTGTCCTCATAGCCATGGTGACATCATAGCCACCGTAACATCATAGCCCTAGTGATGTCATAGTCATTGTGAAGTCATGCCATTTGTGACTTCATAGCAATTGCGATGTCATTGCCATCATGACGTTACAGCAACTGTGACGTCTTGGCCACGATAATGTCACAGCCAATGTAATATCTTAGACACTACCATGCAATTGACATAGTAAAGTCATTCCCACTGTATTGTCATAGCCAATGTGACGTCCTAGCCCCTCTGACGTCATAGCAATTGGAACATCGTAGCCCTTGTGATATCATAGTCATTGTGAAGGCCTGTGAATTGTGACTTCATACCATTTGTGATGTCATAGCCACTAGCACATCATATCTACTGGAAAGTTCTGGCTCTTGCAATATCATAGCTACTGTAGTGTCATAGGCAATGAAACCTCGGATCCATAGTAATGGCCTAGCCACTCTAGTGCCATATCCATTGTGCCTTCAGACCCATTGTGATATCATAGCCATTGTAACCTCATAGCCACTATCCCGTCACAGGCATTGAGACTGCATAGCATTTGTAAGGTCACAGACATCCGAAAGTAATATTTGTAATATCGTAGCCATTGTGTCGGTCGTAGCCATTTTCAATATAGCCATCGTCACGTCGTAGCCATCATAACATCAGAGCCATTGTAACTTCGTAGCCACTGGGACGTCCTACCCACTATAATGTCATAGCTTTTATAATGTCATAGTCATGATAATATCACAGCCTTTGCAACGCCATAGGAATTGTGACGTTGTAGCAGTTGTGACATAGCAATTTTAACATCACAGCTGTTGTGACATCACATAAACGTGAAGCCATATCAAGTGTGACTTCGTAGCAATTGTGATGTCACGGCCATTGTCAAGTCATAGCCATGGTGATGACGGCGCCATTGTGACGTCATACCCACTTTAATTTCATAGCCATTGAAAAGTCACAGCTACTACAATGCCACAGGAATTGCATCGTCATAGCCACGATCATGTCACAGCCATTGTGACGTCACGGGCGTCACCGTAATGACACAGACATATTTAAGTCATTGCAAATTTAACGCCATAGCCATTTTGATGTCATAGCCATTGTGATGTCTGAGCCATTGCAACGTCAGAGTTACTATAAAGTCATGGCCACTCTGATGGCATAGCCATTGTAGCTAGATAGCCACTGTGATCTCATGGCCATTGGCCACTATGATGTCATAGAAACTGTGATGTCATAGCCATTGTGACATCACAGCGACTATAACATCATATCTACTGTAAGGTCAAAGCCACTGTAGTTTCATAGACATTGTTATGTCATCGCCATTGACTTCATAACCATCATGATGTCAGAGACATTGTGATGGCATAGCCACTATAATGTCACGGCCATCGTAACGTGATAGGCCCCACAATGCCATGGAGATAGTATAGTCATTTCCACTGTCCCGTAAGAGCCATTGTGACGTCATAGCCATTGTTATGTCATAGGCATTGTGACGTCATAGCCATTGAAACCTCAGAGCCACATTAATGTCATCGCCATTGAAACGTCGTCACCTTCGTAATATCATATACATTGTAAAGTCATCGCATTTGTAATATCCTAGCCATTGTGTTGGCATACTCATTGTCATCATAGCCGTCCTCATCATGGCCATGAAAACATCAGAGCCGTGGTAACGTCATAGCTACTATGACGTCATAACCACAATAATGTCATAGCCTTTGTAAAGTCATAGTCACAATAATATCACAGACATTGTACCGTTATAGCCATTGTGTCCTCATAGCCATTGTGACATCATAGCCACTGTAACATCATAGCCCTTGTGATGTCATAGTCATTGTGAAGTCATGCTATTTGTGACTTCATAGCAATTGCGATGTCATTGCCATCATGACGTTACAGCAACCGTGACGTCCTGGCCACTGTAATGTCACAGCCAATGTAATATCTTAGGCACTACCATGCAATTGACATAGTAAAGTCATTCCCACTGTATTGTCATAGCCAATGTGACGTCCTAGCCCCTCTGACGTCATAGCAATTGGAACATCGTAGCCCTTGTGATATCATAGTCATTGTGAAGGCCTGTGAATTGTGACTTCATACCATTTGTGATGTCATAGCCACTAGCACATCATATCTACTGGAAAGTTCTGGCTCTTGCAATATCATAGCTACTGTAGTGTCATAGACAATGAAAAATCGGATCCATAGTAATGGCCTAGCCACTCTAGTGCCATATCCATTGTGCCTTCAGACCCATTGTGATATCATAGCCATTGTAACCTCATAGCCACTATCCCGTCACAGGCATTGAGACTGCATAGCATTTGTAAGGTCACAGACATCCGAAAGTAATAATATTTGTAATATCGTAGCCATTGTGTCGGCGTAGCCATTTTCAATATAGCCATCGTCACGTCATAGCCATCATAACATCAGAGCCAAAGTAACTTCGTAGCCACTGGGACGTCCTACCCACTATAATGTCATAGCTTTTATAACGTCATAGTCATGGTAATATCACAGCCATTGCAACGCCATAGGAATTGTGACGTTGTAGCAGTTGTGACATAGCAATTTTAACATCATAGCTGTAGTGACATCACATAAACGTGAAGCCATATCAAGTGTGACTTCGTAGCAATTGTGATGTCACGGCCATTATCATGTCATAGCCATAGTGATGACGGCGCCATTGTGACGTCATACCCACTTTTATTTCATAGCCTTTGAAAAGTCACAGCTACTACAATGCCACAGGAATTGCATCGTCATAGCCACGGTCATGTCTCTGCCATTGTGACGTCACGGGCACCGTAATGACACAGACATATTTAAGTCATTGCAAATTTAACGCCATAGCCATTTTGATGTCATAGCCATTGTGATATCTCAGCCATTGCAACGTCAGAGTTACTATAAAGTCATGGCCACGCTGATGGCATAGGCATTGTAGCTCGATAGCCACTGTGATCTCACGGCCATTGGAATGTCATAGCCACTATGATGTCATAGAAACTGTGATGTCATAGCCATTGTGACATCACAGCGACTATAACGTCATATCTATTGTAAGGTCAAAGCCACTGTAGTTTCATAGACATTGTTATGTCATCGCCGTTGACTTCATAACCATCATGATGTGAGAGACATCGTGATGGCATAGCCACTATAATGTCACGGCCATCGTAACGTGATAGGCCCCACAATGTCATAGAGATAGTATAGTCATTTCCACTGTCCCGTAAGAGCCATTGCGACGTCATAGCCATTGTTATGTCATAGGTATTGTGACGTCATAGCCATTGAAACCTCATAGCCACTATCCCTTCACAGCCATTGAGACGGCGTAGCATTTGTAAGGTCACAGACATTGGAAAGTAATAATATTTGTAATATCGTAGCCATTGTGTCGGCGTAGCCATTTTCAATATAGCCATCGTCACGTCGTAGCCATCATAACATCAGAGCCATTGTAACTTCGTAGCCACTGGGACGTCCTACCCACTATAATGTCATAGCTTTTATAACGTCATAGTCATGATAATTTCACAGCCTTTGCAACGCCATAGGAATTGTGTCGTTGTAGCAGTTGTGACATAGCAATTTTAACATCAAGGCTGTTGTGACATCACATAAACGTGAAGTCATATCAAGTGTGACTTCGTAGCAATTGTGATGTCACGGCCATTATCAAGTCATAGCCATAGTGATGACGGCGCCATTGTGACGTCATACCCACTTTAATATCATAGCCATTGAAAAGTCACAGCTACTACAATGCCACAGGAATTGCATCGTCATAGCCACGATCATGTCACAGCCATTGTGACGTCACGGGCACCGTAATGACACAGATTTATTTAAGTCATTGCAAATTTAACGCCATAGCCATTTTGATGTCATAGCCATTGTGATGTCTGAGCCATTGCAACGTCAGAGTTACTATAAAGTCATGGCCACTCTGATGTCATAGCCATTGTAGCCTGATAGCCACTGTGATCTCATGGCCATTGCAATGTCAGAGCCACGATGATGTCATAGAAACTGTGATGTCATAGCCATTGTGACATCACAGCGACTATAACATCATATCTACTGTAAGGTCAAAGCCACTGTAGTTTCATAGACATTGTTATGTCATCGCCGTTGACTTCATAACCATCATGATGTCAGAGACATTGTGATGGCATAGCCACTATAATGTCACGGCCATCGTAACGTGATAGGCCCCACAACGTCATAGAGATAGTATAGTCATTTCAACGGTCCCGTAGGAGCCATTGTGACGTCATAGCCATTGTTATGTCATAGGCATTGTGACGTCAGAGCCATTGAAACCTCAGAGCCACATTAATGTCATCGCCATTGAAACGTCGTCACCTTCGTAATATCATATACATTGTAAAGTCATCGCATTTGTAATATCCTAGCCATTGTGTCGGCATACTCATTGTCATCATAGCCGTCGTCATCATG
Organism: Myotis yumanensis; assembly: GCF_028538775.1. Lineage (NCBI taxonomy): Eukaryota > Metazoa > Chordata > Mammalia > Chiroptera > Vespertilionidae > Myotis > Myotis yumanensis. Next base: position 143,363 of record NW_027223777.1, read on the forward strand.
GCCATGAAAACATCAGAGCCGTGGTAACGTCATAGCTACTATGACGTCATAACCACAATAATGTCATAGCCTTTGTAAAGTCATAGTCCCAATAATATCACAGACATTGTACCGTTATAGCCATTGTGTCCTCATAGCCATTGTGACATCATAGCCACTGTAACATCATAGCCCTTGTGATGTCATAGTCATTGTGAAGTCATGCCATTTGTGAATTCATAGCAATTGCGATGTCATTGCCATCATGACGTTACAGCAACCGTGACGTCCTGGCCACTGTAATGTCACAGCCAATGTAATATCTTAGGCACTACCATGCAATTGACATAGTAAAGTCATTCCCACTGTATTGTCATAGCCATTGTGACGTCCTAGCCACTGTGACGTCATAGCAATTGGAACATCGGAGCCCTTGTGATATCATAGTCATTGTGAAGGCCTGTGAATTGTGACTTCATACCATTTGTGATGTCATAGCCACTAGCACATCATATCTACTGGAAAGTTCTGGCTCTTGCAATATCATAGCTACTGTAGTGTCATAGGCAATGAAACCTCGGATCCATAGTAATGGCCTAGCCACTCTAGTGCCATATCCATTGTGCCTTCAGACCCATTGTGATATCATAGCCATTGTAACCTCATAGCCACTATCCCGTCAGAGGCATTGAGACTGCATAGCATTTGTAAGGTCACAGACATCGGAAAGTAATAATATTTGTAACATCGTCGCCATTGTGTCGGCGTAGCCATTTTCAATATAGCCATCGTCACGTCATAGCCATCATAACATCAGAGCCATTGTAACTTCGTAGCCACTGGGACGTCCTACCCACTATAATGTCATAGCTTTTATAACGTCATAGTCATGATAATATCACAGCCTTTGCAACGCCATAGGAATTGTGACGTTGTAGCAGTTGTGACATAGCAATTTTAACATCACAACTGTTGTGACATCACATAAACGTGAAGCCATATCAAGTGTGACTTCGTAGCAATTGTGATGTCACGGCCATTATCAAGTCATAGCCATGGTGATGACGGCGCCATTGTGACGTCATACCCACTTTAATTTCATAGCCATTGAAAAGTCACAGCTACTACAATGCCACAGGAATTGCATCGTCATAGCCACGATCATGTCACAGCCATTGTGACGTCACGGGCGTCACCGTAATGACACAGACATATTTAAGTCATTGCAAATTTAACGCCATAGCCATTTTGATGTCATAGCCATTGTGATGTCTGAGCCATTGCAACGTCAGAGTTACTATAAAGTCATGGCCACTCTGATGGCATAGCCATTGTAGCTAGATAGCCACTGTGATCTCATGGCCATTGGCCACTATGATGTCATAGAAACTGTGATGTCATAGCCATTGTGACATCACAGCGACTATAACATCATATCTACTGTAAGGTCAAAGCCACTGTAGTTTAATAGACATTGTTATGTCATCGCCGTTGACTTCATAACCATCATGATGTCAGAGACATTGTGATGGCATAGCCACTATAATGTCACGGCCATCGTAACGTGATAGGCCCCACAATGCCATAGAGATAGTATAGTCATTTCCACTGTCCCGTAAGAGCCATTGTGACGCCGTAGCCATTGTTATGTCATAGGCATGGTGACGTCATAGCCATTGAAACCTCATAGCCACATTGTCATCGCCATTGAAACGGCGTCACCTTTGTAATATCATATACATTGTAAAGTCATCGCATTTGTAATATCCTAGCCATTGTGTCGGCATACTCATTGTCATCATAGCCATCGTCATCATGGCCATGAAAACATAAGAGCCGTGGTAACGTCATAGCTACTATGACGTCATAACCACAATAATGTCATAGCCTTTGTAAAGTCATAGTCACAATAATATCACAGATATTGTACCGTTATAGCCATTGTGTCCTCATAGCCGTTGTGACATCATAGCCACTGTAACATCATAGCCCTTGTGATGTCATAGTCATTGTGAAGTCATGCCATTTGTGACTTCATAGCAATTGCGATGTCATTGCCATCATGACGTTACAGCAACCGTGACGTCCTGGCCTCTATAATGTCACAGCCAATGTAATATCTTAGGCACTACCATGCAATATACATGGTAAAGTCATTCCCACTGTATTGTCATAGCCATTGTGACGTCATAGCAATTGGAACATCGGATCCCTTGTTATATCATAGTCATTGTGAGGGACTGTCAATTGTGACTTTATACCATTTTTGATGTCATAGCCACTAGGACATCATATCTACTGGAAAGTCGTGGCTCTTGCAATATCATAGCTACTGTAGTGTCATAGGCAATGAAACCTCGGATCTATAGTAATGGCCTAGCCACTCTAGTGCCATATCTATTGTGCCTTCAGACCCATTGTGATATCATAGCCATTGTAACCTCATAGCCACTATCCCGTCACAGCCAATGAGACGGCGTAGCATTTGTAAGGTCACAGACATCGGAAAGTAATAATATTTGTAATATCGTAGCCATTGTGTCGGCGTAGCCATTTTCAATATAGCCATCGTTACGTCGTAGTCATCATAACATCAGAGCCATTGTAAATTCGTAGCCACTGGGACGTCCTACCCACTATAATGTCATAGCTTTTATAACGTCATAGTCATGATAATATCACAGCCATTGCAACGCCATAGGAATTGTGACGTTGTAGCAGTTGTGACATAGCAATATTAACATCATGGCTGTTGTGACATCACATAAACGTGAAGCCATATCAAGTGTGACTTCGTAGCAATTGTGATGTCACGGCCATTATCAAGTCATAGCCATAGTGATGACGGCGCCATTGTGACGTCATACCCACTTTAATTTCATAGCCATTGAAAAGTCACAGCTACTACAATGCCACAGGAATTGCATCGTCATAGCCACGATCATGTCACAGCCATTGTGACGTCACGGGCACCGTAATGACACAGACATATTTCAGTCATTGCAAATTTAACGCCATAGCCATTTTGATGTCATAGCCATTGTGATGTCTGAGCCATTGCAACGTCAGAGTTACTATAAAGTCATGGCCACTCTGATGGCATAGCCATTGTAGCTAAATAGCCACTGTGATCTCACGGCCATTGGAATGTCATAGCCACTATGATGTCATAGAAACTGTGATGTCATAGCCATTGTGACATCACAGCGACTATAACATCATATCTACTGTAAGGTCAAAGCCACTGTAGTTTCATAGAAATTGTTATGTCATCGCCGTTGACTTCATAACAATCATGATGTCAGAGACATTGTGATGGCACAGCCACTATAATGTCACGGCCATCATAACGTGATAGGCCCCACAATGCCATAGAGATAGTATAGGAATTTCCACTGTCCCGTAAGAGCCATTGTGACGTCATAGCCATTGTTATGTCATAGGCATTGTGACGTCATAGCCATTGTTATGTCATAGCCATTGTGACGTCATAGCCATTGAAACCACATAGCCACATTAATGTCATCGCCATTGAAACGTCGTCACCTTTGTAATATCATATACATTGTAAAGTCATCGCATTTGTAATATCCTAGCCATTGTGTCGGCATACTCATTGTCATCATAGCCGTCGTCATCATGGCCATGAAAACATCAGAGCCGTGGTAACGTCATAGCTACTATGACGTCATAACCACAATAATGTCATAGCCTTTGTAAAGTTATAGTCACAATAATATCACAGACATTGTACCGTTATAGCCATTGTGTCCTCATAGCCATTGTGACATCATAGCCACTGTAACATCATAGCCCTTGTGATGTCATAGTCATTGTGAAGTCATGCCATTTGTGACTTCATAGCAATTGCGATGTCATTGCCATCATGACGTTACAGCAACCGTGACGTCCTGGCCACTATAATGTCACAGCCAATGTAATATCTTAGGCACTACCATGCAATAGACATAGTAAAGTCATTCCCACAGTATTGTCATAGCCATTGTGACGTCCTAGCCACTGTGACGTCATAGCAATTGGAACATCGGAGCCCTTGTGATATCATAGTCATTGTGAAGGCCTGTCAATTGTGACTTCATACCATTTGTGATGTCATAGCCACTAGCACATCATATCTACTGGAAAGTCATGGCTTTTGCAATATCATAGCTACTGTAGTGTCATAGGCAATGAAACCTCGGATCCATAGTAATGGCCTAGCCACTCTAGTGCCGTATCCATTGTTCCTTCAGACCCATTGTGATATAATAGCCATTGTAACCTCATAGCCACTATCCCGTCACAGCCATTGAGACAGCGTACCATTTGTAAGGTCACAGATATCGGAAAGTAATAATATTTGTAATATCGTAGCCATTGGGTCGGAGTAGCCATTTTCAATATAGCCATCGTCACGTCGTAACCATCATAACATCAGAGCCATTGTAACTTCGTAGCCACTGGGACGTCCTACCCAGTATAATGTCATAGCTTTTATAACGTCATAGTCATGATAACATCACAGACATTGCAACGCCATAGGAATTGTGACGTTGTAGCAGTTGTGACATAGCAATTTTAACATCATGGCTGTTGTGACATCACATAAACGTGAAGCAATATCAAGTGTGACTTCGTAGCAATTGTGATGTCACGGCCATTATCAAGTCATAGCCATAGTGATGACGGCGCCATTGTGACGTCATACCCACTTTAATTTCATAGCCATTGAAAAGTCACAGCTACTACAATGCCACAGGAATTGCATCGTCATAGCCACGATCATGTCACAGCAATGGTGACGGCACGGGAAGCACCGTAATGACACAGAAATATTTAAGTCATTGCAAATTAGACGCCATAGCCATTTTGATGTCATAGCCATTGTGATGTCTGAGCCATTGCACCATCAGAGTTACTATAATGTCATGGCCACTCCGATGGCATAGCCATTGTAGCTAGATAGCCACTGTGATCTCATGGCCATTGGAATGTCATAGCCACTATGATGTCATAGAAACTGTGATGTCATAGCCATTGTGACATCACAGCGACTATAACATCATATCTATTGTAAGGTCAAAGCCACTGTAGTTTCATAGACATTGTTATGTCATCGCCGTTGACCTCATAACCATCATGATGTCAGAGACATTGTGATGGCATAGCCACTATAATGTCACGGCCATCGTAACGTGATAGGCCCCACAATGCCATTGAGATAGTATAGTCATTTCCACTGTCCCGTAAGAGCCATTGTGACGTCATAGCCATTGTTATGTCATAGGCATTGTGACGTCATAGCCATCGAAACCTCATAGCCACATTAATGTCATCGCCATTGAAACGTCGTCACCTTTGAAATATCATATACATTGTAAAATCATCGCATTTGTAATATCCTAGCCATTGTGTCGGCATACTCATTGTCATCATAGCCATCGTCATCATGGCCATGAAAACATCAGAGCCGTGGTAACGTCATAGCTACTATGACGTCATAACCACAATAATGTCATAGCCTTTGTAAAGTCATAGTCACAATAATATCACAGACATTGTACCGTTATAGCCATTGTGTCCTCATAGCCATTGTGACATCATAGCCACTGTAACATCATAGCCCTTGTGATGTCATAGTCATTGTGAAGTCATGCCATTTGTGACTTCAAAGCAATTGCGATGTCGTTTCCATCATGACGTTACAGCAACCGTGACGTCCTGGCCACTATTATGTCACAGCCAATGTAATATCTTAGGCACTACCATGCAATAGACATAGTAAAGTCATTCCCACTGTATTGTCATAGCCATTGTGACGTCAAGCCATTGTGACGTCATACCAATTGCAACATCGTAGCCCTTGTGATATCATAGTCATTGTAAAGGCTTGTCAATTGTGACTTCATACCATTTGTGATCTCATAGCCACTAGCACATCATATCTACTGGAAAGTCATGGCTTTTGCAATATCATAGCTACTGTAGTGTCATAGGCAATGAAACCTCGGATACATAGTAATGGCCTAGCCAGTCTAGTGCCATATCCATTGTGCCTTCAGATCCATTGTGATATCATAGCCATTGTAACCTCATAGCCACTATCCCGTCAGCCATTGAGACGGCGTAGCATTTGTAAGGTCATAGACATCGGAAAGTAATAATATTTGTAACATCGTCGCCATTGTGTCGGCGTAGCCATTTTCAATATAGCCATCGTCACGTCGTAGGCATCATAACAGCAGAGCCATTGTAACTCGTAGCCACTGGGACGTACTACCCACTATAATGTCATAGCTTTTATAACGTCATAGTCATGACAATATCCCAGCCATTGCAACGCCATAGAAATTGTGACGTTGTAGCAGTTGTGACATAGCAATTTTAACATCATAGCTGTTGTGACACCAAATAAACGTGGAGCCATATCAAGTGTTACTTCGTAGCAATTGTGATGTCACGGCCATTATCAAGTCATAGCCATAGTGATGACGGCGCCATTGTGACGTCATACCCACTTTAATTTTATAGCCATTGAAAAGTCACAGCTACTACAATGTCACAGGAATTGCATCGTCATAGCCACGATCATGTCACAGCCATTGTGACGTCACGGGCACCGTAATGACACAGACATACTTAAGTCATTGCAAATTTAACGCCATAGCCATTTTGATGTCATAGCCATTGTGATGTCTGAGCCATTGCAACGTCAGATATGTATAATGTCATGGCCACTCTGATGGCATAGCCATTGTAGCTAGATAGCCACTGTGATCTCATGGCCATTGGAATGTCATAGCCACTACGATGTCATAGAAACTGTGATGTCATAGCCATTGTGACATCACAGCGACTATAACATCATATCTACTGTAAGGTCAAAGCCACTGTAGTTTCATAGACATTGTTATGTCATCGCCGTTGACTTCATAACCATCATGATGTCAGAGACATTGTGATGGCATAGCCACTATAATGTCACGGCCATCGTAACGTGATACGCCCCACAATGCCATAGAGATAGTATATTTATTTCACCTGTCCCGTAAGAGCCATTGTGACGTCATAGCCATTGTTATGTCATAGGCATTGTGACGTCAGAGCCATTGAAACCTCAGAGCCACATTAATGTCATCGCCATTGAAACGGCGTCACCTTTGTAATATCATATACATTGTAAAGTCATCGCATTTGTAATATCCTAGCCATTGTGTCGGCATACTCATTGTCATCATAGCCGTCGTCATCATGGCCATGAAAACATCAGAGCCGTGGTAACGTCATAGCTACTATGACGTCATAACCACAATAATGTCATAGCCTTTGTAAAGTCATAGTCAGAATAATATCACAGACATTGTACCGTTATAGCCATTGTGTCCTCATAGCCATTGTGACATCATAGCCAGTGTAACATCATAGCCCTTGTGATGTCATAGTCACTGTGAAGTCATGCCATTTGTGACTTCATAGCAATTGCGATGTCATTGCCATCATGACTTTACAGCAACCGTGACGTCCTGGCCACTATAATGTCACAGCCAATTAATATCTTAGGCACTACCATGCAATATACATGGTAAAGTCATTCCCACTGTATTGTCATAGCCATTGTGACGTCATAGCAATTGGAACATCGGAGTCCTTGTGATATCATAGTCATTGTGAGGGCCTGTCAATTGTGACTTTATACCATTTTTGATGTCATAGCCAGTAGCACATCACATCTACTGGAAAGTCGTGGCTCTTGCAATATCATAGCTACTGTAGTGTCATAGGCAATGAAACCTCGGATCTATAGTAATGGCCTAGCCACTCTAGTGCCATATCTATTGTGCCTTCAGACCCATTGAGATATCATAGCCATTGTAACCTCATAGCCACTATCCCGTCACAGCCAATGAGACGGCGTAGCATTTGTAAGGTCACAGACATCGGAAAGTAATAATATTTGTAATATCATAACCATGGTGTCGGCGTAGCCATTTTCAATATAGCCATCGTCACGTCGTAGTCATCATAACACCAGAGCCATTGTAACTTCGTAGCCACTTGGACGTCCAACCCACTATAATGTCATAGCTTTTATAACGTCATAGTCATGATAATATCACAGCCATTGCAACGCCATAGGAATTGTGACGTTGTAGCAGTTGTGACATAGCAATTTTAACATCATGGCTGTTGTGACATCACCTAAACGTGAAGCCATATCAAGTGTGACTTCGTAGCAATTGTGATGTCACGGCCATTATCAAGTCATAGCCATAGTGATGACGGCGCCATTGTGACGTCATACCCACTTTAATTTCATAGCCATTGAGAAGTCAGAGCTACTACAATTCCACAGGAATTGCATCGTCATAGCCACGATCATGTCACAGCCATTGTGACGTCACGGGCACCGTAATGACACAGACATATTTCAGTCATTGCAAATTTAACGCCATAGCCATTTTGATGTCATAGCCATTGTGATGTCTGAGCCATTGTGACGTCATAGCCATTGTTATGTCATAGGCATTGTGACGTCATAGCCATTGTTATGTCATAGCCATTGTGACGTCATAGCCATTGAAACCACATAGCCACATTAATGTCATCGCCATTGAAACGTCGTCACCTTTGTAATATCATATACATTGTAAAGTCATCGCATTTGTAATATCCTAGCAATTGTGTCGGCATACTCATTGTCATCATAGCCATCGTCATCATGGCCATGAAAACATCAGAGCCGTCTTAACGTCATAGCTACTATGACGTCATAACCACAATAATGTCATAGCCGTTGTAAAGTCATAGTCACAATAATATCACAGACATTGTACCGTTATAGCCATTGTGTCCTCATAGCCATTGTGACATCATAGCCACTGTAACATCATAGCCCTTGTGATGTCATAGTCATTGTGAAGTTATGCCATTTGTGACTTCATAGCAATTGCGATGTCATTGCCATCATGACGTTACAGCAACCGTGACCTCCTGGCCACTATAATGTCACAGCCAATGTAATATCTTAGGCACTACCATGCAATAGACATAGTAAAGTCATTCCCACTGTATTGTCTTAGCCATTGTGACGTCCTCGCCATTGTGACGTCATAGCAATTGGAACATCGTAGCCCTTGTGATATCATAGTCATTGTGAAGGCCTGTCAATTGTGACTTCATACCATTTGTGATGTCATAGCCACTAGCACATCATATCTACTGGAAAGTCCTGGCTCTTGCAATATCATAGCTACTGTAGTGTCATAGGCAATGAAACATCGGATCTATAGTAATGGCCTAGCCACTCTAGTGCCATATCCATTGTGCCTTCAGACCCATGGTGATATCATAGCCATTGTAACCTCATAGCCACTATCCCGTCACAGCCATTGAGACGGCGTAGCATTTGTAAGGTCACAGACATCGGAAAGTAATAATATTTGTAATATCGTAGCCATTGTGTCGGCGTAGCCATTTTCAATATAGCCATCGTCACATCGTAGCCATCATAACATCAGAGCCATTGTAACTTCGTAGCCACTGGGACGTCCTACCCACTCTAATGTCATAGCTTTTATAACGTCATAGTCATGATAATATCACAGCCATTGCAACGCCATAGGAATTGTGACGTTGAAGCAGTTGTGACATAGCAATTTTAACATCAAGGCTATTGTGACATCACATAAACGTGAAGCCATATCAAGTGTGACTTCGTAGCAATTGTGATGTCACGGCCATTATCAAGTCATAGCCATAGTGATGACGGCGCCATTGTGACGTCATACCCACTTTAATTTCATAGCCATTGAAAAGTCACAGCTAGTACAATGCCACAGGAATTGCATCGTCATAGCCACGATCATGTCACAGCCATTGTGACGTCACGGGCACCGTAATGACACAGACATATTTAAGTCATTGCCAACTTAACACCATAGCCATTTTAATGTCATAGCCATTGTGATGTCTGAGCCATTGCAACGTCAGAGTTACTATAAGTCATGGCCACTCTGATGGCATAACCATTGTAGCTAGATAGCCACTGTGATCTCATGGCCATTGGAATGTCATAGCCACTATGATGTCATAGAAACTGTGATGTCATAGCCATTGTGACATCACAGCGACTATAACATCATATCTACTGTAAGGTCAAAGCCACTGTAGTTTCATAGACATTGTTATGTCATCGCCGTTGACTTCATAACCATCATGATGTCAGACACATTGTGATGGCATAGCCACTATAATGTCACGGCCATCGTAACGTGATAGGCCCCACAATGCCATTGAGATAGTATAGTCATTTCCGCTGTCCCGTAAGAGCCATTGTGACGTCATAGCCATGGTTATGTCATAGGCATTGTGACGTCATAGCCTTTGAAACCTCATAGCCACATTAATGTCATCGCCATTGAAACGGCGTCACCTTTGTAATATCATATACATTGTAAAGTCATCGCATTTGTAATATCCTAGCCATTGTGTCGGCATACTCATTGTCATCATAGCCATCGTCATAATGGCCATGAAAACATCAGAGCCGTGGTAACGTCATAGCTACTATGACGTCATAACCACAATAATGTCATAGCCTTTGTAAAGTCATAGTCACAATAATATCACAGACATTGTACCGTTATAGCCATTGTGTCCTCATAGCCATTGTGACATCATAGCCACTGTAACATCATAGCCCTTGTGATGTCAGAGTCATTGTGAAGTCATGCCATTTGTGACTTCATAGCAATTGCGATGTCATTGCCATCATGACATTACAGCAACCGTGACGTCCTGGCCACTATAATGTCACAGCCAATGTAATATCTTAGGCACTACCATGAAATAGACATGGTAAAGTCATTCCCACTGTATTGTCATAGCCATTGTGACGTCATAGCAATTGGAACATCGGAATCCTTGTGATATCATAGTCATTGTGAGGGCCTGTCAATTGTGACTTTATACCATTTTTGATGTCATAGCCACTAGCACATCATATCTACTGGAAAGTCATGGCTCTTGCAATATCATAGCTACTGTAGTGTCATAGGCAATGAAACCTCGGATCTATAGTAATGGCCTAGCCACTCTAGTGCCATATCTATTGTGCCTTCAGACCCATTGTGATATCAGAGCCATTGTAACCTCATAGCCACTATCCCGTCACAGCCAATGAGACGGCGTAGCATTTGTAAGGTCACAGACATCGGAAAGTAATAGTATTTGTAAAATCGTAGCCATTGTGTCGGCATAGCCATTTTCAATATAGCCATCGTCACGTCGTAGCCATCATAACATCAGAGCCATTGTAACTTCGTACCACTGGGACGTCCTACCCACTATAATGTCATAGCTTTTATAACGTCATAGTCATGATAATATCACAGCCATTGCAACGCCATAGGAATTGTGACGTTGTAGCAGTTGTGACATAGCAATTTTAACATCATGGCTGTTGTGACATCACATAAACGTGAAGCCATATCAAGTATGAATTCGTAGCAATTGTGATGTCACGGCCATTATCAAGTCATAGCCATAGTGATGATGGCGCCATTGTGACGTCATACCCACTTTAATTTCAGAGCCATTGAAAAGTCACAGCTACTACAATGCCACAGGAATTGCATCGTCATAGCCACGATCATGTCACAGCCATTGTGACGGCACGGGAAGCCCCGTAATGACACAGACATATTTAAGTCATTGCAAATTTAACGCCATAGCCATTTTGATGTCATAGCCATTGTGATGTCTGAGCCATTGCAACGTCAGAGTTCCTATAAAGTCATGGCCACTCTGAGGCATAGCCATTGTAGCTAGATAGCCACTGTGATCTCATGGCCATTGGAATGTCATAGCCACTATGATGTCATAGAAACTGTGATGTCATAGCCATTGTGACATCACAGCGACAATGACATCATATCTCCTCTAAGGTCAAAGCCACTGTTGTTTCATAGACATTGTTATGTCATCGCCGTTGACTTCATAACCATCATGATGTCAGAGACATTGTGATGGCATAGCCACTATAATGTCACGGCCATCGTAACGTGATAGGCCCCACAATGCCATAGAGATAGTATATTAATTTCCACTGTCCCGTAAGAGCCATTGTGACGTCATAGCCATTCTTATGTCATAGGCATTGTGACGTCATAGCCATTGAAACCTCATAGCCACATTAATGTCATAGCCATTGAAACGGCGTCACCTTTGTAATATCATATACATTGTAAAGTCATCGCATTTGTAATATCCTAGCCATTGTGTCGGCATACTCATTGTCATCATAGCCATCGTCATCATGGCCATGAAAACATCAGAGCCGTGGTAACATCATAGCTGCTATGACGTCATAACCACAATAATGTCATAGCCTTTGAAAAGTCATAGTCACAAGAATATCACAGACATTGTACCGTTATAGCCATTGTGTCCTCATAGCCATTGTGACATCATAGCCACTGTAACATCATAGCCCTTGTGATGTCATAGTCATTGTGAAGTCATGCCATTTGAACTTCATAGCAATTGCGATGTCATTGCCATCATGACGTTACAGCAACCGTGACGTCCTGGCCACTATAATGTCACAGCCAATGTAATATCTTAGGCACTGCCATGCAATAGACATAGTAAAGTCATTCCCACTGTATTGTCATAGCCATTGTGACGTCCTAGCCATTGTGACGTCATAGCAATTGGAACATCGGAGCCCTTGTGATATCATAGGCATTGTGAAGGCCTGTCAATTGTGACTTCATACCATTGGTGATGTCATAGCCACTAGCACATCATATCTTCTGGAAAGTCATTGCTCTTGCAATATCATAGCTACTGTAGTGTCATAGGCAATGAAACCTCGGATCCATAGTAATGGCCTAGCCACTCTAGTGCCACATCCATTGTGCCTTCAGACCCATTGTGATATCAGAGCCATTGTAACCTCATAGCCACTATCCCGTCACAGCCATTTAGACGGCGTAGCATTTGTAAGGTCACCGACATCGGGAAGTAATAATATTTGTAATATCATAGCCATTATGTCGGCGTAGCCATTTTTAATATAGCCACCGTCCCGTCGTAGCCATCATAACATCAGAGCCAAAGTAACTTCGTAGCCACTGGGACGTCCTACCCACTATAATGTCATAGCTTTTATAACGTCATAGCCATGATAATATCACAGCCATTGCAACGCCATAGGAATTGTGACGTTGTAGCAGTTGTGACAAAGCAATTTTAAGATCATGGCTGTTGTGACATCACATAAACGTGAAGCCATATCAAGTGTGACTTCGTAGCAATTGTGATGTCACGGCCATTATCAAGTCATAGCCATAGTGATGACGGCGCCATTGTGACGTCATACCCACTTTTATTTCATAGCCATTGAAAATTCACAGCTACTACAATGCCACAGGAATTGCATCGTCATAGTCACGATCATGTCCCAGCCATTGTGACGTCACGGGCACCATAATGACACAGACATATTTAAGTCATTGCAAATTTAACGCCATACCCATTTTGATGTCATAGCCATTGTGATGTCTGAGCCATTGCAACGTCAGAGTTACTATAAAGTCATGGCCTCTCTGATGGCATCGCCATTGTAGCTAGATAGCCACTGTGATCTCATGGCCATTGGAATGTCATAGCCACTATGATGTCATAGAAACTGTGATGTCATAGCCATTGTGACATCACAGCGACTATAACATCATATCTACTGTAAGGTCAAAGCCACTGTAGTTTCATAGACATTGTTATGTCATCGCCGTTGACTTCATAACCATCATGATGTCAGAGACATTGTGATGGCATAGCCACTATAATGTCACGGCCATCGTAACGTGATAGGCCCCACAATGTCATAGAGATAGTATAGTCATTTCCACTGTCCCATAAGAGCCATTGTGACGTCATAGCCATTGTTATGTCATAGGCATTGTGACGTCATAGCCATTGAAACCTCATAGCCACATTAATGTCATCGCCATTGAAACGTCGTCACCTTTGTAATATCATATACATTGTAAAGTCATCGCATTTGTAATATCCTAGCCATTGTGTCGGCATACTCATTGTCATCATAGCCATCGTCATCATGGCCATGAAAACATCAGAGCCGTGGTAACGTCATAGCTGCTATGACGTCACAACCACAATAATGTCATAGCCTTTGTAAAGTCATAGTCACAATAATATCACAGACATTGTACCTTTATAGCCATTGTGACCTCATAGCCATTGTGACATCATAGCCACTGTAACATCATAGCCCTTGTGATGTCATAGTCATTGTGAAGTCATGCCATTTGAACTTCATAGCAATTGCGATGTCATTGCCATCATGACGTTACAGCAACCGTGACGTCCTGGCCACTATAATGTCACAGCCAATGTAATATCTTTGGCACTGCCATGCAATAGACATAGTAAAGTCATTCCCACTGTATTGTCATAGCCATTGTGACGTCCTAGCCATTGTGACGTCAGAGCAATTGGAACATCGGAGCCCTTGTGATATCATAGGCATTGTGAAGGCCTGTCAATTGTGACTTCATACCATTTGTGATGTCATAGCCACTAGCACATCATATCTTCTGGAAAGTCATTGCTCTTGCAATATCATAGCTACTGTAGTGTCATAGGCAATGAAACCTCGGATCCATAGTAATGGCCTAGCCACTCTAGTGCCATATCCATTGTGCCTTCAGACCCATGGTGATATCATAGCCATTGTAACCTCATAGCCATTATCCCGTCACAGCCATTGAGATGGCGTAGCATTTCTAATGTCACAGACATTGGAAAGTAATAATATTTGTAATATCGTAGCCACTGCGTCGGCGTAGCCATTTTCAATATAGCCATCGTCACGTCGTAGCCATCATAACATCAGAGCCATTGTAACTTCGTAGCCACTGGGACGTCCTACCCACTATAATGTCATAGCTTTTATAACGTCATAGTCATGATAATATCACAGCCATTGCAATGCCATAGGAATTGTGACGTTGTAGCAGTTGTGACATAGCAATTTTAACATCATGGCAGTTGTGACATCACATAAACGTGAAGCCATATCAAGTGTGACTTCGTAGCAATTGTGATGTCACGGCCATTATCAAGTCATAGCCATAGTGATGACGGCGCCTTGTGACGTCATACCCACTTTAACTTCATAGCCATTGAAAAGTCACAGCTACTACAATGCCACAGGAATTGCATCGTCATAGCCACGATCATGTCACAGCCATTGTGATGTCACGGGCACCGTAATGACACAGACATATTTAAGTCATTGCCAACTTAACACCATAGCCATTTTGATGTCATAGCCATTGTGATGTCTGAGCCATTGCAACGTCAGAGTTACTATAAGTCATGGCCACTCTGATGGCATAACCATTGTAGCTAGATAGCCACTGTGATCTCATGGCCATTGGAATGTCATAGCAACTATGATGTCATAGAAACTGTGATGTCATAGCCATTGTGACATCACAGCGACTATAACATCATATCTACTGTAAAGTCAAAGCCACTGTAGTTTCATAGACATTGTTATGTCATCGCCGTTGACTTCATAACCATCATGATGTCAGAGACATTGTGATGGCATAGCCACTATAATGTCACGGCCATCGTATCGTGATAGGCCCCACAGTGCCATAGAGACAGTATAGTCATTTCCACTGTCCCGTAAGAGCCATTGCGACGTCATAGCCATTGTTATGTCATAGGTATTGTGACGTCATAGCCTTTGAAACCTCATAGCCACATTAATGTCATCGCCATTGAAACGGCGTCACCTTTGTAATATCATATACATTGTAAAGTCATCGCATTTGTAATATCCTAGCCATTGTGTCGGCACACTCATTGTCATCATAGCCATCGTCATCATGGCCATGAAAACATCAGAGCCGTGGTAACGTCATAGCTACTATGACGTCATAACCACAATAATGTCATAGCCTTTGTAAAGTCATAGTCACAATAATATCACAGACATTGTTCCGTTATAGCCATTTTGTCCTCAGCCATTGTGATATCATAGCCACTGTAACATCATAGCCCTTGTGAGGTCATAGTCATTGTGAAGTCATGCCATTTGTGACTTCATAGCAATTGCGATGTCATTGCCATCATGACGTTGCAGCAACAGTGACGTCCTGGCCACTATAATGTCACAGCCAATGTAATATCTTAGGCACTACCATGCAATAGACATAGTAAAGTCATTCCCACTGTATTGTCATAGCCATTGTGACGTCCTAGCCACTGTGACGTCATAGCAACTGGAACATCGTAGCCCTTGTGATATCATGGTCATTGTGAAGGCCTGTCAATTGTGACTTCATACCATTTGTGATGTCATAGCCACTAGCACATCATATCTACTGGAAAGTCATGGCTCTTCCAATATCATAGCTACTGTAGTGTCATAGGCAATGAAACCTCGGATCCATAGTAATGGCCTAGCCACTCTAGAGCCATATCCATTGTGCCTTCAGACCCATTGTGATATCATAGCCATTGTAACCTCATAGCCACTATCCTGTCACAGCCATTGAGACTGCGTAGCATTTGTAAGGTCACAGACATCGGAAAGTAATAATATTTGTAATATCGTAGCCATTGTGTCGGCGTAGCCATTTTCAATATAGCCATCATCACGTCGTAGCCATCATAACATCAGAGCCATTGTAACTTCGTAGCCACTGGGACGTCCTACCCACTATAATGTCATAGCTTTTATAACGTCATAGTCATGATAATATCACAGCCATTGCAACGCCATAGGAATTGTGACGTTGTAGCAATTGTGACATAGCAATTTTAACATCATACCTGTTGTGACACCACATAAACGTGCAGCCATATCAAGTGTGACTTCGTAGCAATTGTGATGTCACGGCCATTATCAAGTCATAGCCATAGTGATGACGGCGCCATTGTGACGTCATACCCACTTTAATTTCATAGCCATTGAAAAGTCACAGCTACTACAATGCCACAGGAATTGCATCGTCATAGCCACGATCATGTCACAGCCATTGTGACGTCACGGGCACCGTAATGACACAGACATATTTAAGTCATTGCAAATTTAACGCCATAGCCATTTGGATGTCATAGCCATTGTGATGTCTGAGCCATTGCAACGTCACAGTTACTATAAAGTCATGGCCACTCTGATGGCATAGCCATTGTAGCTAGAGAGCCACTGTGATCTCATGGCCATTGGAATGTCATAGCCACTATGATGTCATAGAAACTGTGATGTCATAGCCATTGTTACATCACAGCGACTATAACGTCATATCTATTGTAAGGTCAAAGCCACTGTAGTTTCATAGACATTGTTATGTCATCGCCGTTGACTTCATATCCATCATGATGTCAGAGACATTGTGATGGCATAGTCACTATAATGTCACGGCCATCGTAACCTGATAGGCCCCACAATGTCATAGAGATAGTATAGTCATTTCCACCGTCCCGTAAGATCCATTGCGACGTCATAGCCATTGTTATGTCATATGTATTGTGACGTCATAGCCATTGAAACCTAATAGCCACATTAATGTCATCGCCATTGAAACGGCGTCACCTTTGTAATATCATATACATTTTAAAGTTATCCCATTTGTAATATCCTAGCCATTGTGTCGGCATACTCATTGTCATCATAGCCATCGTCATCATGGCCATGAAAACATCAGAGCCGTGGTAACGTCATAGCTACTATGACGTCATAACCACAATAATGTCATAGCCTTTGTAAAGTCATAGTCACAATAACATCACAGACATTGTACCGTCATAGCCATTGTGACCTCATAGCCATTGTGACATCATAGCCACCATAACATCATAGCCCTTGTGATGTCATAGTCATTGTGAAGTCATGCCATTTGTGACTTCATAGCAATTGCGATGTCATTGCCATCATGACGTTACAGCAACCGTGACGTCCTGGCCACGATACTGTCACAGCCAATGTAATATTTAGGCACTACCATGCAATAGACATAGTAAAGTCATTCCCACTGTATTGTCATAGCCATTATGACGTCCTAGCTATTGTGACGTCACAGCAATTGGAACATCGGAGCCCTTGTGATATCATTGGCATTGTGAAAACTGTCAGTTGTGACTTCATACCATTTGTGATGTCATAGCCACTAGCACATCATATCTACTGGAAAGTCATGGTTATTGCAATATCATAGCTACTGTAGTGTCATAGGCAATGAAACCTCGGATCCATAGTAATCGCCTAGCAACTCTAGTGCCATATCCATTGTGCCTTCAGACCCATTGTGATATCAGAGCCATTGTCACCTCATAGCCACTATCCCGTGACAGCCATTGAGACGGCGTAGCATTTGTAAGGTCACAGACATCGGAAAGTAATAATATTTGTAATATCGTAGCCATTGTGTCGGCATAGCCATTTTCAATATAGCCATCGTCACGTCGTAGCTATCATAACATCAGAGCCAAAGTAACTTCGTAGCCACTGGGACGTCCTACCCACTATAATGTCATAGCTTTTATAACGTCATAGTCATGATAATATCAAAGCCATTGCAACGCCACAGGAATTGTGACGTTGTAGCAGTTGTGACATAGCAATTTTAACATCATAGCTGTTGTGACATCACATAAACGTGAAGCCGTATCAAGTGTGACTTCGTAGCAATAGTGATGTCACGGCCATTATCAAGTCATAGCCATAGTGATGACGGCGCCATTGTGACGTCATACCCACTTTAATTTCATAGCCATTGAAAAGTCACAGCTACTACAATGCCACAGGAATTGCATCGTCATAGCCACGATCATGTCACAGCCATTGTGACGTCACCGGCAGCACCGTAATGACACAGACATATTTAAGTCATTGCAAATTTAACGCCATAGCCATTTTGATGTCATAGCCATTGTGATGTCTGAGCCATTGCAACGTCAGAATTGCTATAAAGTCATGGCCACTCTGATGGCATAGCCATTGTAGCTAGATAGCCACTGTGATCTCATGGCCATTGGAATGACATAGCCACTATGATGTCATAGAAACTGTGATGTCATAGCCATTGTGACATCACAGCGACAATGACATCATATCTCCTGTAAGGTCAAAGCCACTGTTGTTTCATAGACATTGTTATGTCATCGCCGTTGACTTCATAACCATCATGATGTCAGAGACATTGTGATGGCATAGCCACTATAATGTCACTGCCATCGTAACGTGATAGGCCCCACAATGCCATAGAGATAGTATATTTATTTCCACTGTCCCGTAAGAGCCATTGTGACGTCATAGCCATTCTTATGTCATAGGCATTGTGACGTCATAGCCATTGAAACCTCATAGCCACATTAATGTCATAGCCATTGAAACGGCGTCACCTTTGTAATATCATATACATTGTAAAGTCATCGCATTTGTAATATCCTAGCCATTGTGTCGGCATACTCATTGTCATCATAGCCATCGTCATCATGGCCATGAAAACATCAGAGCCGTGGTAACATCATAGCTGCTATGACGTCATAACCACAATAATGTCATAGCCTTTGAAAAGTCATAGTCACAATAATATCACAGACGTTGTACCGTTATAGCCATTGTGTCCTCATAGCCATTGTGACATCATAGCCACTGTAACATCATAGCCCTTGTGATGTCATAGTCATTGTGAAGTCATGCCATTTGAACTTCATAGCAATTGCGATGTCATTGCCATCATGACGTTACAGCAACCGTGACGTCCTGGCCACTATAATGTCACAGACAATGTAATATCTTAGGCACTGCCATGCAATAGACATAGTAAAGTCATTCCCACTGTATTGTCATAGCCATTGTGACGTCCTAGCCATTGTGACGTCATAGCAATTGGAACATCGGAGCCCTTGTGATATCATAGGCATTGTGAAGGCCTGTCAATTGTGACTTCATACCATTTGTGATGTCATAGCCACTAGCACATCATATCTTCTGGAAAGTCATTGCTCTTGCAATATCATAGCTACTGTAGTGTCATAGGCAATGAAACCTCGGATCCATAGTAATGGCCTAGCCACTCTAGTGCCACATCCATTGTGCCTTCAGACCCATTGTGATATCAGAGCCATTGTAACCTCATAGCCACTATCCCGTCACAGCCATTTAGACGGCGTAGCATTTGTAAGGTCACCGACATCGGGAAGTAATAATATTTGTAATATCATAGCCATTATGTCGGCGTAGCCATTTTTAATATAGCCACCGTCCCGTCGTAGCCATCATAACATCAGAGCCAAAGTAACTTCGTAGCCACTGGGACGTCCTACCCACTATAATGTCATAGCTTTTATAACGTCATAGTCATGATAATATCACAGCCATTGCAACGCCATAGGAATTGTGACGTTGTAGCAGTTGTGACAAAGCAATTTTAAGATCATGGCTGTTGTGACATCACATAAACGTGAAGCCATATCAAGTGTGACTTCGTAGCAATTGTGATGTCACGGCCATTATCAAGTCATAGCCATAGTGATGACGGCGCCATTGTGACGTCATACCCACTTTTATTTCATAGCCATTGAAAAGTCACAGCTACTACAATGCCACAGGAATTGCATCGTCATAGTCACGATCATGTCCCAGCCATTGTGACGTCACGGGCACCATTATGACACAGACATATTTAAGTCATTGCAAATTTAACGCCATACCCATTTTGATGTCATAGCCATTGTGATGTCTGAGCCATTGCAACGTCAGAGTTACTATAAAGTCATGGCCTCTCTGATGGCATCGCCATTGTAGCTAGATAGCCACTGTGATCTCATGGCCATTGGAATGTCATAGCCACTATGATGTCATAGAAACTGTGATGTCATAGCCATTGTGACATCACAGCGACTATAACATCATATCTACTGTAAGGTCAAAGCCACTGTAGTTTCATAGACATTGTTATGTCATCGCCGTTGACTTCATAACCATCATGATGTCAGAGACATTGTGATGGCATAGCCACTATAATGTCACGGCCATCGTAACGTGATAGGCCCCACAATGTCATAGAGATAGTATAGTCATTTCCACTGTCCCATAAGAGCCATTGTGACGTCATAGCCATTGTTATGTCATAGGCATTGTGACGTCATAGCCATTGAAACCTCATAGCCACATTAATGTCATCGCCATTGAAACGTCGTCACCTTTGTAATATCATATACATTGTAAAGTCATCGCATTTGTAATATCCTAGCCATTGTGTCGGCATACTCATTGTCATCATAGCCATCGTCATCATGGCCATGAAAACATCAGAGCCGTGGTAACGTCATAGCTGCTATGACGTCATAACCACAATAATGTCATAGCCTTTGTAAAGTCATAGTCACAATAATATCACAGACATTGTACCGTTATAGCCATTGTGACCTCATAGCCATTGTGACATCATAGCCACTGTAACATCATAGCCCTTGTGATGTCATAGTCATTGTGAAGTCATGCCATTTGAACTTCATAGCAATTGCGATGTCATTGCCATCATGACGTTACAGCAACCGTGACGTCCTGGCCACTATAATGTCACTGCCAATGTAATATCTTTGGCACTGCCATGCAATAGACATAGTAAAGTCATTCCCACTGTATTGTCATAGCCATTGTGACGTCCTAGCCATTGTGACGTCATAGCAATTGGAACATCGGAGCCCTTGTGATATCATAGGCATTGTGAAGGCCTGTCAATTGTGACTTCATACCATTTGTGATGTCATAGCCACTAGCACATCATATCTTCTGGAAAGTCATTGCTCTTGCAATATCATAGCTACTGTAGTGTCATAGGCAATGAAACCTCGGATCCATAGTAATGGCCTAGCCACTCTAGTGCCATATACATTGTGCCTTCAGACCCATTGTGATATCAGAGCCATTGTAACCTCATAGCCACTATCCCGTCACAGCCATTGAGACGGCGTAGCATTTGTAAGGTCACAGACATCGGAAAGTAATAATATTTGTAATATCGTAGCCATTGTGTCGGCGTAGCCATTTTCAATATAGCCATCGTCACGTCGTAGCCATCATAACATCAGAGCCAAAGTAACTTCGTAGCCACTGGGACGTCCTACCCACTATAATGTCATAGCTTTTATAACGTCATAGTCATGATAATATCACAGCCATTGCAACGCCATAGGAATTGTGACGTTGTAGCAGTTGTGACATAGCAATTTTAACATCATAGCTGTTGTGACATCACATAAACGTGAAGCCATATCAAGTGTGACTTCGTAGCAATTGTGATGTCACGGCCATTATCAAGTCATAGCCATAGTGATGACGGCGCCATTGTGACGTCATACCCACTTTAATTTCATAGCCATTGAAAAGTCACAGCTACTACAATGCCACAGGAATTGCATCGTCATAGCCACGGTCATGTCCCAGCCATTGTGACGTCACGGGCACCGTAATGACACAGACATATTTAAGTCATTGCAAATTTAATGCCATAGCCATTTTGATGTCATAGCCATTGTGATGTCTGAGCAATTGCAACGTAAGAGTTACTATTAAGTCATGGCCACGCTGATGGCATAGCCTTTGTAGCTAGATAGCCACTGTGATCTCTCGGCCATTGGAATGTCATAGCCTTTATGATGTCATAGAAACTGTGATGTCATAGCCATTGTGACATCACAGCGACTATAACATCATATCTACTGTAAGGTCAAAGCCACTGTAGTTTCATAGACATTGTTATGTCATCGCTGTGGACTTCGTAACCATCATGATGTCAGAGATATTGTGATGGCACAGCCACTATAATGTCACGGCCATCGTAACGTGATAGGCCCACATTGTCATAGAGATAGTATAGTCATTTCCACTGTCCCGTAAGAGCCATTGTGACGTCATAGCCATTGTTATGTCATAGGCATTGTGACGTCATAGCTATTGTTATGTCATAGCCATTGTGACGTCATAGCCATTGAAACCACATAGCCACATTAATGTCATCGCCATTGAAACGTCGTCACCTTTGTAATATCATATACATTGTAAAGTCATCGCATTTGTAATATCCTAGCAATTGCGTCGGCATACTCATTGTCATCATAGCCATCGTCATCATGGCCGTGAAAACATCAGAGCCGTGGTAACGTCATAGCTACTATTACGTCATAACCACAATAATGTCATAGCCTTTGTAAAGTCATAGTCACAATAATATCACAGACATTGTACCGTTATAGCCATTGTGTCCTCATAGCCATTGTGACATCGTAGCCACTGTAACATCATAGCCCTTGTGATGTCATAGTCAATGTGAAGTCATGCCATTTGTGACTTCATAGCAATTGCGATGTCATTGCCATCATGACGTTACAGCAACCGTGACGTCCTGGCCACTATAATGTCACAGCCAATGTAATATCTTAAGCACTACCATGCAATAGACATAGTAAAGTCATTCCCACTGTATTGTCATAGCCTTTGTGACGTCCTAGCCATTGTGACGTCATAGCAATTGGAACATCGGAGCCCTTGTTATATCATAGTCATTGTGAATGCCTGTCAATTGTGACTTCATACCATTTGTGATGTCATAGCCACTAGCACATCATATCTACTGGAAAGTCATGGCTTTTGCAATATCATAGCTACTGTAGTGTCATAGGCAATGAAACCTCGGATCCATACTAATGGCCTAGCCACTCTAGTGCCATATCCATTGTGCCTTCAGACCCATTGTGATATCATAGCCATTGTAACCTCATAGCCACTATCCCGTAACAGCCATTGAGACGGCGTAGCATTTGTAAGGTCACAGACATCGGAGTAATAGTATTTGTAATATCGTAGCCATTGTGTCGGCGTAGCCATTTTCAATATAGCCATCGTCACGTCGTAGCCACCATGACATCAGAGCCATTGTAACTTCGTAGCCACAGGGACGTCCTACCCACTCTAATGTCATAGCTTTTATAACGTCATAGTCATGATAATATCACAGCCATTGCAACGCCATAGGAATTGTGACGTAGCAGTTGTGACATAGCAATTTTAACATCATGGCTGTTGTGACATCACATAAACGTGAAGCCATATCAAGTGTGACTTCGTAGCAATTGTGATGTCACGGCCATTATCAAGTCATAGCCATAGTGATGACGGCGCCATTGTGACGTCATACCCACTTTAATTTCATAGCCATTGAAAAGTCACAGCTACTACAATGCCACAGGAATTGCATCGTCATAGCCACGATCATGTCACAACCATTGTGACGTCACGGGCACCGTAATGACACAGACATATTTAAGTCATTGCAAATTTAACTCCATAGCCATTTTGATGTCATAGCCATTGTGATGTCTGAGCCATTGCAACGTCACAGTTACTATAAAGTCATGGCCACTCTGATGGCATAGCCATTGTATCTAGATAGCCACTGTGATCTCATGGCCATTGGAATGTCATAGCCACTATGATGTCATAGAAACGGTGATGTCATAGCCATTGTGACATCACGGCGACTATAACATCATATCTACTGTAAGGTCAAAGCCACTGTAGTTTCATAGACATTGTTATGTCATCGCCGTTGACTTCATAACCATCATGATGTCAGACACATTGTGATGGCATAGCCACTATAATGTCACGGCCATCGTAACGTGATAGGCCCCACAATGCCATAGAGATAGTATAGTCATTTCCACTGTCCCGTAAGAGCCATTGTGACGTCATAGCCATTGTTATGTCATAGGCATTGTGACGTCATAGCTATTGTTATGTCATAGCCATTGTGACGTCATAGCCATTGAAACCACATAGCCACATTTATGTCATCGCCATTGAAACGTCGTCACCTTTGTAATATCATATACATTGTAAAGTCATCGCATTTGTAATATCCTAGCAATTGTGTCGGCATACTCATTGTCATCATAGCCATCGTCATCATGGCCGTGAAAACATCAGAGCCGTGGTAACGTCATAGCTACTATGACGTCATAACCACAATAATGTCATAGCCTTTGTAAAGTCATAGTCACAATAATATCACAGACATTGTACCGTTATAGCCATTGTGTCCTCATAGCCATTGTGACATCATAGCCACTGTAACATCATAGCCCTTGTGATGTCATAGTCATTGTGAAGTCATGCCATTTGTGACTTCATAGCAATTGCGATGTCATTGCCATCATGACGTTACAGCAACCGTGACGTCCTGGCCACTATAATGTCACAGCCAATGTAATATCTTAAGCACTACCATGCAATAGACATAGTAAAGTCATTCCCACTGTATTGTCATAGCCATTGTGACGTCCTAGCCATTGTGACGTCATAGCAATTGGAACATCGGAGCCCTTGTTATATCATAGTCATTGTGAATGCCTGTCAATTGTGACTTCATACCATTTGTGATGTCATAGCCACTAGCACATCATATCTACTGGAAAGTCATGGCTTTTGCAATATCATAGCAACTGTAGTGTCATAGGCAATGAAACCTCGGATCCATACTAATGGCCTAGCCACTCTAGTGCCATATCCATTGTGCCTTCAGACCCATTGTGATATCATAGCCATTGTAACCTCATAGCCACTATCCCGTCACAGCCATTGAGACGGCGTAGCATTTGTAAGGTCACAGACATCGGAATGTAATAATATTTGTAATATCGTCGCCATTGTGTCGGCGTAGCCATTTTCAATATAGCCATCGTCACGTCGTAGCCATCATAACTCAGAGCCATTGTAACTTCGTAGGCACTGGGAGGTCCTACCCACTATAATGTCATATCTTTTATAACGTCATAGTCATGATAATATCACAGCCATTGCAACGCCATAGGCATTGTGACGTTGTAGCAGTTGTGACATAGCAATTTTAACATCATGGCTGTTGTGACATCACATAAACGTGAAGCCATATCAAGTGTGACTTCGTAGCAATTGTGATGTCACGGCCATTATCAAGTCATAGCCATAGTGATGACGGCGCCATTGTGACGTCATACCCACTTTAATTTCATAGCCATTGAAAAGTCACAGCTACTACAATGCCACAGGAATTGCATCGTCATAGCCACGATCATGTCACAGCAATGGTGACGTCACGGGCAGCACCGTAATGATACAGAAATATTTAAGTCATTGCAAATTTAACGCCATAGCCATTTTGATGTCATAGCCATTGTGATGTCTGAGCCATTGCACCATCAGAGTTACTATAATGTTATGGCCACTCTGATGGCATAGCCATTGTAGCTAGATAGCCACTGTGATCTCATGGCCATTGGAATTCATAGCCACTATGATGTCATAGAAACTGTGATGTCATAGCCATTGTGACATCACAGAGACTATAACATCATATCTATTGTAAGGTCAAAGCCACTGTAGTTTCATAGACATTGTTATGTCATCGCCGTTGACCTCATAACCATCATGATGTCAGAGACATTGTGATGGCATAGCCACTATAATGTCACGGCCATCGTAACGTGATAGGCCCCACAATGCCATAGAGGTAGTGTAGTCATTTCCACTGTCCCGTAAGAGCCATTGTGACGTCATAGCCATTGTTATGTCATAGGCATTGTGACGTCATAGCCATTGAAACCTCATAGCCACATTAATGTCATCGCCATTGAAACGTCGTCGCCTTTGTAATATCATATACATTGTACAGTCATCGCATTTGTAATATCCTAGCCATTGTGTCGGCATACTCATTGTCATCATAGCCATCGTCATCATGGCCATGAAAACATCAGAGCCGTGGTAACGTCATAGCTACTATGACGTCATAACCACAATAATGTCATAGCCTTTGTAAAGTCATAGTCACAATAATATCACAGACATTGTACCGTTATAGCCATTGTGTCCTCATAGCCATTGTGACATCATAGCCACTGTAACATCATAGCCCTTGTGATGTCATAGTCATTGTGAAGTCATGCCATTTGTGACTTCATAGCAATTGCGATGTCATTGCCATCATGACGTTACAGCAACCGTGACGTCCTGGCCACTATAATGTCATAGCCAATGTAATATCTTAGGCACTACCATGCAATAGACATAGTGAAGTCATTAACGCTGTATTGTCATAGCCATTGTGACGTCCTAGCCATTGTGACGTGATAGCCACTGTGACGTCATAGCAATTGGAACATCGGAGCCCTTGTGATATCATAGGCATTGTGAAGGCCTGTCAATTGTGACTTCATACCATTTGTGATGTCATAGCCACTAGCACATCATATCTACTGGAATGTCCTGGCTCTTGCTATATCATAGCTAGTGTAGTGTCATAGGCAATGAAACCTCGGATCCAAAGTAATGGCCTAGCCACTCTAGTGCCATATCCATTGTGCCTTCGGACCCATTGTGATATCATAGCCATTGTAACCTCATAGCCACTATCCCGTCACAGCCATTGAGACGGTGTAGCATTTGTAAGGTCACAGACATCGGAAAGTAATAATATTTGTAATATCGTAGCCATTGTGTCGGCGTAGCCATTTTCAATATAGCCATCGTCACGTCGTAGCCATCATAACATCAGAGCCATTGTTACTTCGTAGCCACTGGGACGTCCTACCCACTCTAATGTCATAGCTTTTATAACGTCATAGTCATGATAATATCACAGCCATTGCAACGCCATAGGAATTGTGACGTTGTAGCAGTTGTGACATAGCAATTTTAACATCATGGCTGTTTTGACATCACATAAACGTGAAGCCATATCAAGTGTGACTTCGTAGCAATTGTGATAAGACGGCCATTATCAAGTCATAGCCATAGTGATGACGACGCCATTGTGACGTCATACCCACTTTAATTTCATAGCGATAGAAAAGTCACAGCTACTACAATTCCACAGGAATTGCATCGTCATAGCCACGATCATGTCATAGCCATTGTGACGTCACGGGCACCGTAATGACACAGACATATTTAAGTCATTGCAAATTTAACGCCATAGCCATTTGGATGTCATAGCCATTGTGATGTCTGAGCCATTGCAACGTCAGAGTTACTATAAAGTCATGGCCACCATGATGGCATAGCCATTGAGCTAGAGAGCCACTGTGATCTCATGGCCATTGGAATGTCATAGCCACTATGATGTCATAGAAACTGTGATGTCATAGCCATTGCGACATCACAGCGACTATAACATCATATCTACTGTAACGTCAAAGCCACTGTAGTTTCATAGACATTGTTATGTCATCGCCGTTGACTTCATAACCATCATGATGTCAGAGATATTGTGATGGCATAGCCACTATAATGTCACAGCGATCATAACGTGATAGGCCTCACAATGCCATAGAGATAGTATAGTCATTTCCACTGTCCCGTAAGAGCCATTGTGACGTCATAGCCATTGTTATGTCATAGGCATTGTGACGTCATAGCCATTGAAACCTCATAGCCACATTAATGTCATCGCTATTGAAACGTCGTCACCTTTGTAATATCATATACATTCTAGAGTCATCGCATTTGTAATATCCTAGCCATTGTGTCGGCATACTCATTGTCATCATAGCCATCGTCATCATGGCCATGAAAACATCAGAGCCGTGGTAACGTCATAGCTACTTGACGTCATAACCACAATAATGTCATAGCCTTTGTAAAGTCATACTCACAATAATATAAAGACATTGTACCGTTATAGCCATTGTTTTCACGGCCATTGTGACATCATAGCCACTGTAACATCATAGCCCTTGTGATGTCATAGTCATTGTGAAGTCATGGCATTTGTGAATTCATAGCAATTGCGATGTCATTGCCACCATGACATTACAGCAACCGTGACGTCCTGGCCACTATAATGTCACAGCCAATGTAATATCTTAGCCACTACCATGGAATAGACACAGTAAAGTCATTCCCACTGTATTGTCATAGCCATTGTGACGTCCTAGCCATTGTGACGTCATAGCAATTGGAACATCGGAGCCCTTGTGATATCATAGTCATTGTGAAGGCCTGTCAATTGTGACTTCATACCATTTGTGATGTCATAGCCACTAGCACATCATATCTACTGGAAAGTCATGGCTCTTGCAATATCATAGCTACTGTAGTGTCATAGGCAATGATACCTCGGACACATAGTAATGGCCTAGCCACTCTAGTGCCATATCCATTTTGCCTTCAGACCCATTGTGATATCATAGCCATTGTAACCTCATAGCCACTGTCCCGTCACAGCCATTGAGGCGGCGTAGCATTTGTAAGGTCACAGACATCGGAAAGTAATAATATTTGTAATATCGTAGCCATTGTGTCGGCGTAGCCATTTTCAATATAGCCATCGTCACGTCATAGCCATCATAACTCAGAGCCATTGTAACTTCGTAGGCACTGGGACGTCCTACCCACTATAATGTCATAGCTTTTATAACGTCATAGTCATGATAATATCACAGCCATTGCAACGCCATAGGCATTGTGACGTTGTAGCAGTTGTGACATAGCAATTTTAACATCATGGCTGTTGTGACATCACATAAACGTGAAGCCATATCAAGTGTGACTTCGTAGCAATTGTGATGTCACGGCCATTATCAAGTCATAGCCATAGTGATGATGGCGCCATTGTGACGTCATACCCACTTCAATTTCATAGCCATTGAAAAGTCACAGCTACTACAATGCCACAGGAATTGCATCGTCATAGCCACGATCATGTCACAGCCATTGTGACGTCATGGGCACCGTAATGACACAGACATATTTAAGTCATTGCAAATTTAACGCCATAGCCATTTGGATGTCATAGCCATTGTGATGTCTGAGCCATTGCAACGTCAGAGTTACTATAAAGTCATGGCCACTCTGATGGCATAGCCATTGTAGCTAGATAGCCACTGTGATCTCATGGCCATTGGAATGTCATAGCCACTATGATGTCATAGAAACTGTGATGTCATAGCCATTGTGACATCACAGCGACTATAACCTCATATCTATTGTAAGGTCAAAGCCACTGTAGTTTCATAGACATTGTTATGTCATCGCCTTTGACTTCATAACCACCATGATGTCAGAGACATTGTGATGGCATAGCCACTATAATGTCACGGCCATCGTAACGTGATAGGCCCCACAATGTCATAGAGATAGTATAGTCATTTCCACTGTCCCGTAAGAGCCATTGCGACGTCATAGCCATTGTTATGTCATAGGTATTGTGACGTCATAGCCATTGAAACCTCATAGCCACATTAATGTCATCGCCATTGAAACGGCGTCACCTTTGTAATATCATATACATTTCAAAGTCATCCCATTTGTAATATTCTAGCCATTGTGTCGGCATACTCATTGTCATCATAGCCGTCGTCATCATGGCCATGAAAACATCAGAGCCGTGGTAACGTCATAGCTACTATGACGTCATAACCACAATAATGTCATAGCCTTTGTAAAGTCATAGTCACAATAATATCACAGACATTGTACCGTTATAGCCATTGTGTCCTCATAGCCATTGTGACATCATAGCCACTGTAACATCATAGCCCTTGTGAGGTCATAGTCATTGTGAAGTCATGCCATTTGTGACTTCATAGCAATTGCGATGTCATTGCCCTCATGACGTTACAGCAACAGTGACGTCCTGGCCACTATAATGTCACAGCCAATGTAATATCTTAGGCACTACCATGCAATAGACATAGTAAAGTCATTCCCACTGTATTGTCATAGCCATTGTGACGTTCTAGCCACTGTGACGTCATAGCAACTGGAACATCGTAGCCCTTGTGATATCATGGTCATTGTGAAGGCCTGTCAATTGTGACTTCATACCATTTGTGATGTCATAGCCACTAGCACATCTTATCTACTGGAAAGATATGGCTCTTGCAATATCATAGCTACTGTAGTGTCATAGGCAATGAAACCTCGGATCCATAGTAATGGCCTAGCCACTCGAGTGCCATATCCATTGTGCCTTCAGACCTATTGTGAAATCATAGCCATTGTAACCTCATAGCCACTATCCCGTCACAGCCATTGAGACGGCGTAGCATGTGTAAGGTCACAGACATCGGAATGTAATAATATTTGTAATATCGTAGCCCTTGTGTCGGCGTAGCCATTTTCAATATACCCATCGTCACGTCGTAGCCATCATAACATCAGAGCCATTGTAACTTCGTAGCCACTGGGACGTCCTACCCACTATAATGTCATAGCTTTTATACCGTCATAGTCATGATAATATCACAGCCATTGCAACGCCATAGGAATTGTGACGTTGTAGCAGTTGTGACATAGCAATTTTACCAGCATAGCTGTTGTGACATCACATAAACGTGAAGCCATATCAAGTGTGACTTCGTAGCAATTGTGATGTCACGGCCATTATCAAGTCATAGCCATAGTGATGACGGCGCCATAGTGACGTCATACCCACTTTAATTTCATAGCCATTGAAAAGTCACAGCTACTACAATGCCACAGGAATTGCATCGTCATAGCCACGATCATGTCACAGCCATTGTGACGTCAT
This sequence comes from Myotis yumanensis, assembly GCF_028538775.1. Lineage (NCBI taxonomy): Eukaryota > Metazoa > Chordata > Mammalia > Chiroptera > Vespertilionidae > Myotis > Myotis yumanensis. The sequence goes on from NW_027223777.1 coordinate 174,964, forward strand.
GGGCACCGTAATGACACAGACATATTTAAGTCATTGCAAATTTAACGCCATAGCCATTTGGATGTCATAGCCATTGTGATGTCTGAGCCATTGCAACGTCAGAGTTACTATAAAGTCATGGCCACTCTGATGGCATAGCCATTGTAGCTAGATAGCCACTGTGATCTCATGGCCATTGGAATGTCATAGCCACTATGATGTCATAGAAACTGTGATGTCATAGTCATTGTGACATCACAGCGACTATAACGTCATATCTATTGTAAGGTCAAAGCCACTGTAGTTTCATAGACATGGTTATGTCATCGCCTTTGACTTCATAACCACCATGATGTCAGAGACATTGTCATGGCATAGCCACTATAATGTCACGGCCATCGTAACGTGATAGGCCCCACAATGTCATAGAGATAGTATAGTCATTTCCACTGTCCCGTAAGAGCCATTGCGACGTCATAGCCATTGTTATGTCATAGGTATTGTGACGTCATAGCCATTGAAACCTCATAGCCACATTAATGTCATCGCCATTGAAACGGCATCACCTTTGTAATATCATATACATTTCAAAGTCATCCCATTTGTAATATTCTAGCCATTGTGTCGGCATACTCATTGTCATCATAGCCATCGTCATCATGGCCATGAAAACATCAGAGCCGTGGTAACGTCATAGCTACTATGACGTCATAACCACAATAATGTCATAGCCTTTGTAAAGTCATAGTCACAATAATATCACAGACATTGTACCGTTATAGCCATTGTGTCCTCAGCCATTGTGACATCATAGCCACTGTAACATCATAGCCCTTGTGAGGTCATAGTCATTGTGAAGTCATGCCATTTGTGACTTCATAGCAATTGCGATGTCATTGCCATCATGACGTTACAGCAACAGTGACGTCCTGGCCACTATAATGTCACAGCCAATGTAATATCTTAGGCACTACCATGCAATAGACATAGTAAAGTCATTCCCACTGTATTGTCATAGACATTGTGACGTTCTAGCCACTGTGACGTCATAGCAACTGGAACATCGTAGCCCTTGTGATATCATGGTCATTGTGAAGGCCTGTCAATTGTGACTTCATACCATTTGTGATGTCATAGCCACTAGCACATCTTATCTACTGGAAAGATATGGCTCTTGCAATATCATAGCTACTTTAGTGTCATAGGCAATGAAACCTCGGATCCATAGTAATGGCCTAGCCACTCGAGTGCCATATCCATTGTGCCTTCAGACCCATTGTGAAATCATAGCCATTGTAACCTCATAGCCACTATCCCGTCACAGCCATTGAGACGGCGTAGCATTTGTAAGGTCACAGACATCGGAAAGTAATAATATTTGTAATATCGTAGCCATTGTGTCGGCGTAGCCATTTTCAATATACCCATCGTCACGTCGTAGCCATCATAACATCAGAGCCATTGTAACTTCGTAGCCACTGGGACGTCCTACCCACTATAATGTCATAGCTTTTATACCGTCATAGTCATGATAATATCACAGCCATTGCAACGCCATAGGAATTGTGAGGTTGTAGCAGTTGTGACATAGCAATTTTACCAGCATAGCTGTTGTGACATCACATAAACGTGAAGCCATATCAAGTGTGACTTCGTAGCAATTGTGATGTCACGGCCATTATCAAGTCATAGCCATAGTGATGACGGCGCCATAGTGACGTCATACCCACTTTAATTTCATAGCCATTGAAAAGTCACAGCTACTACAATGCCACAGGAATTGCATCGTCATAGCCACGATCATGTCACAGCCATTGTGACGTCACGGGCACCGTAATGACACAGACATATTGAAGTCATTGCAAATTTAACGCCATAGCCATTTGGATGTCATAGCCATTGTGATGTCTGAGCCATTGCAACGTCAGAGTTACTATAAAGTCATGGCCACTCTGATGGCATAGTCATTGTAGCTAGATAGCCACTGTGATCTCATGGCCATTGGAATGTCATAGCCACTATGATGTCATAGAAACTGTGATGTCATAGTCATTGTGACATCACAGCGACTATAACGTCATATCTATTGTAAGGTCAAAGCCACTGTAGTTTCATAGACATTGTTATGTCATCGCCTTTGACTTCATAACCACCATGATGTCAGAGACATTGTGATGGCATAGCCACTATAATGTCACGGCCATCGTAACGTGATAGGCCCCACAATGTCATAGAGATAGTATAGTCATTTCCACTGTCCCGTAAGAGCCATTGCGACGTCATAGCCATTGTTATGTCATAGGTATTGTGACGTCATAGCCATTGAAACCTCATAGCCACATTAATGTCATCGCCATTGAAACGGCGTCACCTTTGTAATATCATATACATTTCAAAGTCATCCCATTTGTAATATTCTAGCCATTGTGTTGGCATACTCATTGTCATCATAGCCATCGTCATCATGGCCATGAAAACATCAGAGCCGTGGTAACGTCATAGCTACTATGACGTCATAACCACAATAATGTCATAGCCTTTGTAAAGTCATAGTCACAATAATATCACAGACATTGTACCGTTATAGCCATTGTGTCCTCAGCCATTGTGACATCATAGCCACTGTAACATCATAGCCCTTGTGAGGTCATAGTCATTGTGAAGTCATGCCATTTGTGACTTCATAGCAATTGCGATGTCATTGCCATCATGACGTTACAGCAACAGTGACGTCCTGGCCACTATAATGTCACAGCCAATGTAATATCTTAGGCACTACCATGCAATAGACATAGTAAAGTCATTCCCACTGTATTGTCATAGACATTGTGACGTTCTAGCCACTGTGACGTCATAGCAACTGGAACATCGTAGCCCTTGTGATATCATGGTCATTGTGAAGGCCTGTCAATTGTGACTTCATACCATTTGTGATGTCATAGCCACTAGCACATCTTATCTACTGGAAAGATATGGCTCTTGCAATATCATAGCTACTGTAGTGTCATAGGCAATGAAACCTCGGATCCATAGTAATGGCCTAGCCACTCGAGTGCCATATCCATTGTGCCTTCAGACCCATTGTGAAATCATAGCCATTGTAACCTCATAGCCACTATCCCGTCACAGCCATTGAGACGGCGTAGCATTTGTAAGGTCACAGACATCGGAAAGTAATAATATTTGTAATATCGTAGCCATTGTGTCGGCGTAGCCATTTTCAATATACCCATCGTCACGTCGTAGCCATCATAACATCAGAGCCATTGTAACTTCGTAGCCACTGGGACGTCCTACCCACTATAATGTCATAGCTTTTATACCGTCATAGTCATGATAATATCACAGCCATTGCAACGCCATAGGAATTGTGAGGTTGTAGCAGTTGTGACATAGCAATTTTACCAGCATAGCTGTTGTGACATCACATAAACGTGAAGCCATATCAAGTGTGACTTCGTAGCAATTGTGATGTCACGGCCATTATCAAGTCATAGCCATAGTGATGACGGCGCCATAGTGACGTCATACCCACTTTAATTTCATAGCCATTGAAAAGTCACAGCTACTACAATGCCACAGGAATTGCATCGTCATAGGCACGATCATTTCACAGCCATTGTGACGTCACGGGCACCGTAATGAAACCGACATATTGAAGTCATTGCAAATTTAACGCCATAGCCATTTGGATGTCATAGAAATTGTGATGTCTGAGCCATTGCAACGTCAGAGGTACTATAAAGTCATGGCCACTCTGATGACATAGCCATTGTAGCTTGATAGCCACTGTGATCTCATGGCCATTGGAATGTCATAGCCACTATGATGTCATAGAAACTGTGATGTCATAGCCATTGTGACATCACAGCGACTATAACATCATATCTACTGTAAGGTCAAAGCCACTGTAGTTTCATAGACATTGTTATGTCATCGCCGTTGACTTCATAACCATCATGATGTCAGAGACATTGTGATGGCATAGCCACTATAATGTCACGGCCATCGTAACCTGATAGGCCCCACAATGCCATAGAGACAGTATAGTCATTTCCACTGTCCCGTAAGAGCCATTGTGACGTCATAGCCATTGTTATGTCATAGGCATTGTGACGTCATAGCCATTGAAACCTCATAGCCACATTAATGTCATCGCCATTGAAACGGCGTCACCTTTGTAATATCGTATACATTGTAAAGTCATCGCATTTGTAATATCCTAGCCATTGTGTCGGCATACTCATTGTCATCATAGCCATCGTCATCATGGCCATGAAAACATCAGAGCCGTGGTAACGTCATAGCTACTATGACGTTATAACCACAATAATGTCATAGCCTTTGTAAAGTCATAGTCACAATAATATCACAGACATTGTACCGTTATAGCCATTGTGTTCTCATAGCCATTGTGACATCATAGCCACTGTAACATCATTGCCCTTGTGATGTCATAGTCATTGTGAAGTCATACCATTTGTGACTTCATAGCAATTGCGATGTCATTGCCATCATGACGTTACAGCAACTGTGACGTCCTGGCCACTATAATGTCACAGCCAATGTAATATCTTAGGCACTACCATGCAATAGACATAGTAAAGTCATTACCACTGTTTTGTCATAGCCATTGTGACATCCTAGCCACTGTGACGTCATAGCAATTGGAACATCGGAGCCCTTGTGATATCATAGTCATTGTGAAGGCCTGTCAATTGTGACTTCATACCATTTGTGATGTCACAGCCACTAGCACATCATATCTACTGGAAATCATTGCTGTTGCAATATCATAGCTACTGTAGTGTCATAGGCAATGAAACCTCGGATCCATAGTAATGGCCTAGCCACTCTAGTGGCATATCCATTGTGCCTTCAGACCCATTGTGATATCATAGCCATTGTAACCTCATAGCCACTATCCCGTCACAGCCATTGAGATGGCGTAGCATTTGTAAGGTCACAGACATCGGAAAGTAATATTATTTGTAATATCGTTGCCATTGTGTCGGCGTAGCCATTTTCATTATAGCCATCGTCACGTCGTAGCCATCATAACATCAGAGCCATTGTAACTTCGTAGCCACTGGGACGTCCTACCCACTATAATGTCATACCTTTTATAACGTCAATGTCGTGATAATATCTCAGCCATTGCAACGCCATAGGTATTGTGACGTTGTAGCAGTTGTGACATAGCAATCTTAACGTCATGGCTGTTGTGACATCACATAAACGTGAAGCCATATCGAGTGTGACTTCGTAGCAATTGTGATGTCACAGCCATTATCAAGTCATAGCCATAGTGATGACGGCGCCATTGTGACATCTTACCCACTTTAATTTCATAGCCATTGAAAAGTCACAGCTACTACAATGCCACAGGAATTGCATCGTCATAGCCACGATCATGTCACAGCCATTGTGACGTCACGGGCACCGTAATGACACAGACATATTTAAGTCATTGCAAATTTAACGCCATAGCCATTTTGATGTCATAGCCATTGTGATGTCTGAGCCATTGCAACGTCAGAGTTACTATAAAGTCATGGCCACTCTGAATGCATAGAAATTGTAGCTAGATAGCCACTGTGATCTCATGGCCATTGGAATGTCATAGCCACTATGATGTCATAGAAACTGTGATGTCATAGCTATTGTGACATCACAGCGACTATAACATCATATCTACTGTAAGGTCAAAGCCACTGTAGTTTCATAGACATTGTTATGTCATCGCCCTTGACTTTATAACCATCATGATGTCAGAGTCATTGTGATGCCTTAGCCACTATAATGTCACGGCCATCGTAACGTGATAGGCCCCACAATGTCATAGAGATAGTATAGTCATTTCCACTGTCCCGTAAGAGCCATTGTGACGTCATAGCCATTGTTATGTCATAGGCATTGTGACGTCATAGCCATTGAAACCTCATTGCAACATTAATGTCATCGCCATTGAAACGTCGTCACCTTTGAAATATCATATACATTGTAAAGTCATCGCATTTGTATTATCCTAGCCATTGTGTCGGCATACTCATTGTCATCATAGCCATCGTCATCATGGCCTTAAAAACATCAGAGCCGTGGTAACGTCATAGCTACTATGACGTCATAACCACAATAATGTCATAGCCTTTGTAAAGTCATATTCACTATAATATCACAGACATTGTACCGTTATAGCCATTGTGTCCTCATAGCCATTGTGACATCATAGCCACTGTAACATCATAGCCCTTGTGATTTCATAGTCATTGTGAAGTCATGCCATTTTTGACTTCATAGCAATTGCGATGTCATTGCCATCATGACGTCACCGCAACCGTGACGTCCTGGCCACTATAATGTCACAGCCAATGTAATATCTTAGGCACTACCATGCAATAGACATAGTAAAATCATTCCCACTGTATTGTCATAGCCATTATGAAGTCGTAGCCATTGTGACGTCATAGCAACTGGAACATCGTAGCCCTTGTGATATCATAGTCATTGTGAAGGCTTGTCAATTGTGACTTCATACCATTTGTGATGTCATAGCCACTAGCACATCTTATCTACTGGAAAGTCATGGAACTTGCAATATCATAGCTACTGTAGTGTCATAGGCAATGAAACCTCGGATCCATAGTAATGGCCGAGCCACACTAGTGCCATATCCATTGTGCCTTCATACCCATTGTGATATCATAGCTATTGTAACCTCATAGCCACTATCCCGTCACAGCCATTGAGACCGCGTAGCATTTGTAAGGTCACAGACATCGGAAAGTAATAATATTTGTAATATCGTAGCCATTGTGTCAGCGTAGCCGTTTTCAATATAGCCATCGTCACGTCGTAGCCATCATAACATCAGAGCCATTGTACCTTCGTAGCCACTGGGACGTCCTACCCACTATAATGTCATAGCTGTTATAACGTCATAGTCATGATAATATCACAGCCATTGCAACGCCATAGGAATTGTGTCGTTGTAGTAATTGTGACATAGCAATCTTAACATCATACCTGTTGTGACACCACGTAAACGTGCAGCCATATCAAGTGTGACTTCGTAGCAATTGTGATGTCACGGCCATTATCAAGTCATAGACATAGTGATGACGGCGCCATTGTGACGTCATACCCACTCTAATTTCATAGCCATTGAAAAGTCACAGCTACTACAATGCCACAGGAATTGCGTCGTCATAGCCACGATCATGTCAAAGCCATTGTGGCGTCACGGGCACCGTAATGACACAGACATATTTAAGTCATTGCAAATTTAACGTCATAGCCATTTTGATGTCATAGCTATTGTGATGTCTGAGCCATTGCAACGTCAGAGTTACTATAAAGTCATGGCCACTCTGATGACATAGCCATTGTAGCTTGATAGCCACTGTGATCTCATGGCCATTGGAATGTCATAGCCACTATGATGACATAGAAACTGTGATGTCATAGCCATTGTGACATCACAGCGACAATAACATCATATCTATTGTAAGGTCAAAGCCACTGTAGTTTCATAGACATTGTTATGTCATCGCCGTTGACTTCAAAACCAACATGATGTCATAGACATTGTGATGGCATAGCCACTATAATGTCACGGCCATCGTAACGTGATAGGCCCCACAATGTCATAGAGATAGTATAGTCATTTCCACTGTCCCGTAAGAGCCATTGTGACGTCATAGCCATTGTTATGTCATAGGCATTGTGACGTCATAGCCATTGAAACCTCATAGCCACATTAATGTCATCGCCATTGAAACGGCGTCACCTTTGTAATATCGTATACATTGTAAAGTCATCACATTTGTAATATCCTCGCCATTGTGTGGGCATACTCATTGTCATCATAGCCATCGTCATCATGGCCATGAAAACATCAGAGCCGTGGTAACGTCATAGCTACTATGACGTCATAACCACAATAATGTCATAGCCTTTGTAAAGTCATAGTCACAATAATATCACAGACATTGTACCGTTATAGCCATTGTGTCCTCATAGCCATTGTGACATCATAGCCACTGTAACATCATAGCCCTTGTGATGTCATAGTCATTGTGAAGTCATGCCATTTGTGACTTCATAGCAATTGCAATGTCATTGCCATCATGACGTTACAGCAACCGTGAAGCCCTGCCACTATAATGTCACAGTCAATGTAATATCTTAGGCACTACCATGCAATAGACATAGTAAAGTCATTCCCACTGTATTGTCATAGCCATTGTGACGTCCTAGCCATTGTGACGTCTTAGCAATTGGAACATCGGAGCCCTTGTGATATCATAGGCATTGTGAAGGCCTGTCAATTGTGACTTCATACCATTTGTGATGTCATAGCCACTAGCACATCATATCTTCTGGAAAGTCATTGCTCTTGCAATATCATAGCTACTGTAGTGTCATAGGCAATGAAACCTCGGATCCATATAATGGCCTAGCCACTCTAGTGCCATATCCATTGTGCCTTCAGACCCATTGTGATATCATAGCCATCGTAACCTCATACCCACTAACCCGTCACAGCCATTGAAACGGCGTAGCATTTGTAAGGTCACAGACATCGGAAAGTAATAATATTTGTAATATCATAGCCATTTGTCGGCGTAGACATTTTCAATATAGCCACCGTCACGTCGTAGCCATCATAACATCAGAGCCAAAGTAACTTCGTAGCCACTGGGACGTCCTACCCACTATAATGTCATAGCTTTTATAACGTCATAGTCATGATAATATCACAGCCATTGCAACGCAATAAGAATTGTGACGTTGTAGCAGTTGTGACATAGCAATTTTAACATCACAGCTGTTGTGACATCACATAAACGTGAAGCCATATCTAGTGTGACTTCATAGCAATTGTGATGTCACGGCCATTATCAAGTCATAGCCATAGTGATGACGGCGCCGTTGTGACGTCATACCCACTTTAATTTCATAGCCATTGAAAAGTCACAGCTACTACAATGCCACAGGAATTGCATCGTCATAGCCACGATCATGTCACAGCCATTGTGACGTCACGGGCACCGTAATGACACAGACATATTTAAGTCATTGCAAAATTAACGTCATAGCCATTTTGATGTCGTAGCCATTGTGATGTCTGAGCCATTGGAACGTCACAGTTACTATAAAGTCATGGCCACTCTGATGGCATAGCCATTGTAGCTATATGGCCACTGTGATCTCATTGCCATTGGAATGTCATAGCCACTATGATGTCATAGAAACAGTGATGTCATAGCCATTGTGACATCACAGCGACTATAACATCATATCTACTGTAAGGTCAAAGCCACTGTAGTTTCATAGACATTGTTATGTCATCGCCGTTGACTTCATAACCATCATGATGTCAGAGACATTGTGATGGCATAGCCACTATAATGTCACGGCCATCGTAACGTGATACGCCCCACAATGCCATAGAGATAGTATAGTCATTTCCACTGTCCCGTAAGAGCCATTGTGACGTCATAGCCATTGTTATGTCATAGGCATTGTGACGTCATAGCCATTGAAACCTCATATCCACATTAATGTCATCGCCATTGAAACGTCGTCACATTTGTAATATCATATACATTGTAAAGTCATTGCATTTGTAATATCATAGCTATTGTGTCGGCATACTCATTTTCATCATAGCCATCGTCATCAAGGCCATGAAAACTTCAGAGCCGTGGTAACGGCATAGCTACTATGACGTCATAACCACAATAATGTCATAGCCTTTGTAAAGTCATAGTCACAATAATATCACAGACAATGTACCGTTATAGCCATTTTGTCCTCATAGCCATTGTGAAGTCATAGCCACTGTAACATCATAGCCCTTGTGATGTCATAGTCATTGTGAAGTCATGTATTTGTGACTTCATAGCAATTGCGTTGTCGTTGCCATCATGACATTACAGCAACCGTGACGACCTGGCCACTATAATGTCACAGCCAATGTAATATCTTAGGCACTACCATGCAATAGACATAGTAAAGTCATCCCCACTGTATTGTCATAGCCATTGTGACGTCATAGCCATTGTGACGTCATAGCAATTGGAACGTCGTAGCCCTTGTGATATCATATTCATTGTGAAGGCCTGTCAATTGTGACTTCATACCATTTGTGATGTCATAGCCACTGGCACATCATATCTACTGGAAAGTCATGGCTCTTGCAATATCATAGCTACTGTAGTGTCATAGGCAATGAAACCTGGGATCCATAGTAATGGCCTAGCAAGTCTAGTGCCATATCCATTGTGCCTTCAGACCCATTGTGATATCATAGCCATTGTAACGTCATAGCCACTATCCCGTCACAGCCATTGAGACGGCGTAGCATTTGTAAGGTCACAGACATCGGAAAGTAATAATATTTGTAATATCGTAGCCATTGTGTCGGCGTAGCCATTTTCAATATAGCCATCGTCACGTCGTAGCCATCATAACATCAGAGCCATTGTAACTTCGTAGCCGCTGGGACGTCCTACCCACTCTAATGTCATAGCTTTTATAACGTCATAGTCATGATAATATCACAGCCATTGCAACGCCATAGTAATTGTGACGTTGTTGCAGTTGTGACATAGCAATTTTAACATCATAGCTGTTGTGACAACACATAAACGTGAAGCCATATCAAGTGTGACTTCGTAGTAATTGTGATGTCACGGCCATTATCAAGTCATAGCCATAGTGATGACGGCGCGATTGTGACGCCATACCCACTTTAATTTCATAGCCATTGAAAAGTCACAGCTACTACAATGCCACAGGAATTGCATCGTCATAGCCACGGTCATGTCCCAGCCATTGTGACGTCACGGGCACCGTAATGACACAGACATATTTAAGTCATTGCAAATTTAACGCCATAGCCATTTTGATGTCATACCCAATGTGATGTCTGAGCCATTGCAACGTCAGAGTTACTATAAATTCATGGCCATGCTGATGGCATAGGCATTGTAGCTAGATAGCCACTGTGATCTCACGGCCATTGGAATGTCATAGCCACTATGATGTCATAGAAACTGTGATGTCATAGCCATTGTGACATCACAGCGTCTATAACATCATATCTACTGTAAGGTCAAAGCCACTGTAGTTTCATAGACATTGTTATGTCATCGCCGTTGACTTCATAACCATCATGTCAGAGACATTGTGATGGCATAGCCACTATAATGTCACGGCCATCGTAACGTGATAGGCCCCACAATGTCATAGAGATAGTATAGTCATTTCCACTGTCCCGTAAGAGCCATTGTGACGTCATAGCCATTGTTATGTCATAGGCATTGTGACGTCATAGCCATCGAAACCTCATAGCCACATTAATGTCATCGCCATTGAAACGGCGTCACCTTTGTAATATCATATACATTGTAAAGTCATCGCATTTGTAATATCCTAGCCATTGTGTCGGCATACTCATTGTCATCATAGCCATCGTCATCATGGCCATGAAAACATCAGAGCCGTGGTAACGTCATAGCTACTATGACATCATAACCAAAATAATGTCATAGCCTTTGTAAAGTCATAGTCACAATAACATCACAGACATTGTACCGTTATAGCCATTGTGTCCTCATTGCCATTGTGACATCATAGCCACCGTAACATCATAACCCTTGTCATGTCATAGTCATTGTGAAGTCATGCCATTTGTGACTTCATAGCAATTGCGATGTCATTGCCATCATGACGTTACAGCAACCATGATGTCCTGGCCACGATAATGTCACAGCCAATGTAATATCTTAGGCACTACCATGCAATAGACATAGTAAAGTCATTCCCACTGTATTGTCATAGCCATTGTGACGTCCTAGCCATTGTGACGTCACAGCAATTGGAACATCGGAGCCCTTGTGATATCATAGGCATTGTGAAGGCCTGTCAGTTGTGACTTCATACCATTTGTGATGTCATAGCCACTAGCACATCATATCTCCTGGAAAGTCATGGCTCTTGCAATATCATAGCTACTGTAGTGTCATAGGCAATGAAACCTCGGATCCATAGTAATGGCCTAGCCACTCTAGTGCCATATCCATTGTGCCTTCAGACCCATTGTGATATCAGAGCCATTTTAACCTCATAGCCACTATCCCGTCACAGCCATTGACATGGCGTAGCATTTGTAAGGTCACAGACATCGGAAAGTAATAATATTTGTAATATCGTAGCCATTGTGTCGGCGTAGCCATTTTCAATATAGCCATCATCACGTCATAGCCATCATAACATCAGAGCCATTGTAACTTCATATCCACTGGGACGTCCTACCCACTATAATGTCATAGCTTTTATAACGTCATAGTCATGATAATATCACAGCCATTGCAACGCCATAGGAATTGTGACGTTGTTGCAGTTGTGACATAACAATTTTAACATCATAGCTGTTGTGACATCACATAAACGTGAAGCCATATCAAGTGTGACTTCGTAGTAATTGTGATGTCACGGCCATTATCAAGTCATAGCCATAGTGATGACGGCGCCATTGTGACGTCATACCCACTTTAATTTCATAGCCATTGAAAAGTCACAGCTACTACAATGCCACAGGAATTGCATCGTCATAGCCACGGTCATGTCCCAGCCATTGTGACGTCACGGGCACCGTAATGACACAGACATATTTAAGTCATTGCAAATTTAACGCCATAGCCATTTTGATGTCATACCCATTGTGATGTCTGAGCCATTGCAACGTCAGAGTTACTATAAATTCATGGCCATGCTGATGGCATAGGCATTGTAGCTAGATAGCCACTGTGATCTCACGGCCATTGGAATGTCATAGCCACTATGATGTCAGAGAAACTGTGATGTCATAGCCATTGTGACATCACAGCGTCTATAACATCATATCTACTGTAAGGTCAAAGCCACTGTAGTTTCATAGACATTGTTATGTCATCGCCGTTGACTTCATAACCATCATGATGTCAGAGACATTGTGATGGCATAGCCACTATAATGTCACGGCCATCGTAACGTGATAGGCCCCACAATGTCATAGAGATAGTATAGTCATTTCCACTGTCCCGTAAGAGCCATTGTGACGTCATAGCCATTGTTATGTCATAGGCATTGTGACGTCATAGCCATCGAAACCTCATAGCCACATTAATGTCATCGCCATTGAAACGGCGTCACCTTTGTAATATCATATACATTGTAAAGTCATCGCATTTGTAATATCCTAGCCATTGTGTCGGCATACTCATTGTCATCATAGCCATCGTCATCATGGCCATGAAAACATCAGAGCCGTGGTAACGTCATAGCTACTATGACGTCATAACCAAAATAATGTCATAGCCTTTGTAAAGTCATAGTCACAATAACATCACAGACATTGTACCGTTATAGCCATTGTGTCCTCATTGCCATTGTGACATCATAGCCACCGTAACATCATAGCCCTTGTGATGTCATAGTCATTGTGAAGTCATGCCATTTGTGACTTCATGGCAATTGCGATGTCATTGCCATCATGACGTTACAGCAACCGTGATGTCCTGGCCACGATAATGTCACAGCCAATGTAATATCTTAGGCACTACCATGCAATAGACATAGTAAAGTCATTCCCACTGTATTGTCATAGCCATTGTGGCGTCCTAGCCATTGTCACGTCACAGCAATTGGAACATCGGAGCCCTTGTGATATCATAGGCATTGTGAAGGCCTGTCAGTTGTGACTTCATAACATTTGTGATGTCATAGCCACTAGCACATCATATCTACTGGAAATTCAAGGCTCTTGCAATATCATAGCTACTGTAGTGTCATAGGCAATGAAACCTCGGATCCATATTAATGGCCTAGCCACTCTAGTGCCATATCCATTGTGCCTTCAGACCCATTGTGATATCAGAGCCATTGTAACCTCATAGCCACTATCCAGTCACAGCCATTGAGACGGCGTACCATTTGTAAGGTCACAGACATTGGAAAGTAATAATATTTGTAATATCGTAGCCATTGTGTCGGCGTAGCCATTTTCAATATAGCCATCGTCACGTCGTAGCCATCATAACATCAGAGCCAAAGTAACTTCGTAGCCACTGGGACGTCCTACCCAGTATAATGTCATAGCTTTTATAACGTCATAGTCATGATAATATCACAGCCATTGCAACGCCATAGGAATTGTGACGTGGTAGCAGTTGTGACATAGCAATTTTAACATCATAGCTGTTGTGACATCACATAAACGTGAAGCCATATCAAGTGTGACTTCGTAGCAATTGTGATGTCACGGCCATTATCAAGTCATAGCCATAGTGATGACGGCGCCATTGTGACGTCATACCCACTTTAATTTCATAGCCATTGAAAAGTCACAGCTACTACAATGCCACAGGAATTGCATCGTCATAGCCACGGTCATGTCCCAGCCATTGTGACGTCACGGGCACCGTAATGACACAGACATATTTAAGTCATTGCAAATTTAACGCCATAGGCATTTTGATGTCATAGCCATTGTGATGTCTGAGCCATTGCAACGTCAGAGTTACTATAAAGTCATGGCCACGCTGATGGCATAGCCATTGTAGCTAGATAGCCACTGTGATCTCACGGCCATTGGAATGTCATAGCCACTATGATGTCATAGAAACTGTGATGTCATAGCCATTGTGACATCACAGCGACTATAACATCATATCTACTGTAAGGTCAAAGCCACTGTAGTTTCATAGACATTGTTATGTCATCGCCGTTGACTTCATAACCATCATGATGTCAGAGACGTTGTGATGGCATAGCCACTATAATGTCACGGCCATCGTAACGTGATAGGCCCCACAATGTCATAGAGATAGTATAGTCATTTCCACTGTCCCGTAAGAGCCATTGTGACGTCATAGCCATTGTTATGTCATAGGCATTGTGACGTCATAGCCAGTGAAACCTCATAGCCACATTAATGTCATCGCCATTGAAACGGCGTCACCTTTGTAATATCCTATACATTTTAAAGTCATCGCATTTGTAATATCCTAGCCATTGGGTCGGCATACTCATTGTCATCATAGCCATCGTCATCATGGCCATGAAACCATCAGAGCCGTGGTAACGTCATAGCTACTATGACGTCATAACCACAATAATGTCATAGCCTTTGTAAAGTCATAGTCACAATAACATCACAGACATTGTACCGTCATAGCCACTGTGTCCTCAAAGCCATTGTGACATCATAGCCACCGTAACATCATAGCCCTAGTGATGTCATAGTCATTGTGAAGTCATGCCATTTGTGACTTCATAGCAATTGCGATGTCATTGCCATCATGACGTTACAGCAACCGTGACGTCCTGGCCACGATAATGTCACAGCCAATGTAATATCTTAGGCACTACCATGCAATAGACATAGTAAAGTCATTCCCACTGTATTGTCATAGCCATTGTGACGTCCTAGCCATTGTGACGTCACAGCAATTGGAACATCGGAGCCCTTGTGATATCATAGGCATTGTGAAGGCCTGTCAGTTGTGACTTCATACCATTTGTGATGTCATAGCCACTAGCACATCATATCTCCTGGAAAGTCATGGCTCTTGCAATATCATAGCTACTGTAGTGTCATAGGCAATGAAACCTCGGATCCATAGTAATGGCCTAGCCACTCTAGTGCCATATCCATTGTGCCTTCAGACCCATTGTGATATCAGAGCCATTTTAACCTCATAGCCACTATCCCGTCACAGCCATTGACATGGCGTAGCATTTGTAAGGTCACAGACATCGGAAAGTAATAATATTTGTAATATCGTAGCCATTGTGTCGGCGTAGCCGTTTTCAATATACCCATCGTCACGTCGTAGCCAACATAACATCAGAGCCATTGTAACTTCGTAGCCACTGGGACGTCCTACCCACTATAATGTCATAGCTTTTATAACGTCATAGTCATGACAATATCACAGCCATTGCAACGCCATAGGAATTGTGACGTTGTAGCAGTTGTGACATAGCAATTTTAACATCATAGCTGTTGTGACATCACATAAACGTGAAGCCATATTAAGTGTGACTTCGTAGCAATTGTGATGTCACGGCCATTATCAAGTCATAGCCATAGTGATGACGGCGCCATTGTGACGTCATACCCACTTTAATTTCATAGCCATTGAAAAGTCACAGCTACTACAATGCCACAGGAATTGCATCGTCATAGCCACGGTCATGTCCCAGCCATTGTGACGTCACGGGCACCGTAATGACACAGACATATTTAAGTCATTGCAAATTTAACGCCATAGCCATTTTGATGTCATAGCCATTGTGATGTCTGAGCCATTGCAACGTCAGAGTTACTATAAAGTTATGGCCACGCTGATGGCATAGCCATTGTAGCTAGATAGCCACTGTGATCTCACGGCCATTGGAATGTCATAGCCACTATGATGTCATAGAAACTGTGATGTCATAGCCATTGTGACATCACAGCGACTATAACATCATATCTACTGTAAGGTCAAAGCCACTGTAGTTTCATAGACATTGTTATGTCATCGCCGTTGACTTCATAACCATCATGATGTCAGAGACATTGTGATGGCATAGCCACTATAATGTCACGGCCATCGTAACGTGATAGGCCCCACAATGTCATAGAGATAGTATAGTCATTTCCACTGTCCCGTAAGAGCCATTGTGATGTCATAGCCATTGTTATGTCATAGGCATTGTGACGTCATAGCCATTGAAACCTCATAGCCACATTAATGTCATCGCCATTGAAATGGCGTCACCTTTGTAATATCATATACATTGTAAAGTCATCGCATTTGTAATATCCTAGCCATTGTGTCGGCATACTCATTGTCATCATAGCCATCGTCATCATGGCCATGAAAACATCACAGCCGTGGTAACGTCATAGCTACTATGACGTCATAACCACAATAATGTCATAGCCTTTGTAAAGTCATAGTCACAATAACATCACAGACATTGTACCGTTATAGCCATTGTGTCCTCATTGCCATTGTGACATCATAGCCACCGTAACATCATAGCCCTTGTGATGTCATAGTCATTGTGAAGTCATGCCATTTGTGACTTCATAGCAATTGCGATGTCATTGCCATCATGACGTTACAGCAACCGTGATGTCCTGGCCACGATAATGTCACAGCCAATGTAATATCTTAGGCACTACCATGCAATAGACATAGTAAAGTCATTCCCACTGTATTGTCATAGCCATTGTGACGACCTAGCCATTGTCACGTCACAGCAATTGGAACGTCGGAGCCCGTGTGATATCATAGGCACTGTGAAGGCCTGTCAGTTGTGACTTCATACCATTTGTGATGTCATAGCCACTAGCACATCATATCTACTGGAAATTCAAGGCTCTTGCAATATCATAGCTACTGTAGTGTCATAGGCAATGAAACCTCGGATCCATATTAATGGCCTAGCCACTCTAGTGCCATATCCATTGTGCCTTCAGACCCATTGTGATATCAGAGCCATTGTAACCTCATAGCCACTATCCCGTCACAGCCATTGAGACGGCGTAGCATTTGTAAGGTCACAGACATCGGAAAGTAATAATATTTGTAATATCGTAGCCATTGTGTCGGCGTAGCCATTTTCAATATAGCCATCGTCACGTCGTAGCCATCATAACATCAGAGCCAAAGTAACTTCGTAGCCACTGGGACGTCCTACCCACTATAATGTCATAGCTTTTATAACGTCATAGTCATGATAATATCAAAGCCATTGCAACGCCACAGGAATTGTGACGTTGTAGCAGTTGTGACATAGCAATTTTAACATCATAGCTGTTGTGACATCACATAAACGTGAAGCCGTATCAAGTGTGACTTCGTAGCAATTGTGATGTCACGGCCATTATCAAGTCATAGCCATAGTGATGACGGCGCCATTGTGACGTCATACCCACTTTAATTTCATAGCCATTGAAAAGTCACAGCTACTACAATGCCACAGGAATTGCATTGTCATAGCCACGGTCATTTCCCAGCCATTGTGACGTCAAGGGCACCGTAATGACACAGACATATTTAAGTCATTGCAAATATAACGCCATAGCCATTTTGATGTCATAGGCATTGTGATGTCTGAGCTATTGCAACGTCAGAGTTACTATAAAGTCATGGCCACGCTGATGGCATAGCCATTGTAGCTAGATAGCCACTGTGATCTCACGGCCATTGGAATGTCATAGCCACTATGATGTCATAGAAACTGTGATGTTATAGCCATTGTGACATTACAGCGACTATAACATCATATCTACTGTAAGGTCAAAGCCACTGTAGTTTCATAGACATTGTTATGTCATCGCCGTTGACTTCATAACCATCATGATATCAGAGACATTGTGATGGCATAGCCACTATAATGTCACGGCCATCGTAACGTGATAGGCCCCACAAGGTCATAGATATAGTATAGTCATTTCCACTGTACCGTAAGAGCCATTGTGACGTCATAGCCATTGTTATGTCATAGGCATTGTGAAGTCATAGCCATTGAAACCTCATAGCCACATTAATGTCATCGCCATTGAAACGGCGTCACCTTAGTAATATCATATATATTGTAAAGTCATCGCATTTGTAATATCCTAGCCATTGTGTCGGCATACTCATTGTCATCATAGCCATCGTCATCATGGCCATGAAAACATCAGAGCCGTGGTAACGTCATAGCTACTATGACGTCATAACCACAATAATGTCATAGCCTTTGTAAAGTCATAGTCACAATAACATCACAGACATTGTACCGTTATAGCCATTGTGTCCTCATAGCCATTGTGACATCATAGCCACTGTAACATCATAGCCCTTGTGATGTCATAGTCATTGTGACGTCATGCCATTTGTGACTTCATAGCAATTGCGATGTCATTGCCATCATGACGTTACAGCAACCGTGACGTCCTGGCCACTATAATGTCACAGCCAATGTAATATCTTAGGCACTACCATGCAATAGACATAGTAAAGTCATTCCCACTGTATTGTCATAGGCATTGTGACGTCGTAGCCATTTTGACGTCATAGCTATTGGAACATCGTAGCCCTTGTGATATCATAGTCATTGTGAAGGCCTGTCAATTGTGACTTCATACCATTTGTGATGTCATAGCCACTAGCACATCATATCTACTGGAAAGTCATGGCTCTTGCAATATCATAGCTACTGTAGTGTCATAGGCAATGAAACCTCGGATCCATAGTAATGGCCTAGCCACTCGAGTGCCATATCCATTGTGCCTTCATACCCATTGTGATATCATAGCCATTGTAACCTCATAGCCACTATCCCGTCTCAGCCATTGAGACGGCGCAGCATTTGTAAGGTCACAGACATCGGAAAGTAATAATATTTGTAATATCGTAGCCATTGTGTCGGCGTAGCCGTTTCAATATACCCATCGTCACGTCGTAGCCAACATAACATCAGAGCCATTGTAACTTCGTAGCCACTGGGACGTCCTACCCACTATAATGTCATAGCTTTTATAACGTCATAGTCATGATAATATCACAGCCATTGCAACGCCATAGGAATTGTGACGTTGTAGCAGTTGTGACATAGCAATTTTAACATCATAGCTGTTGTGACATCACATAAACGTGAAGTTATATCAAGTGTGACTTCGTAGCAATTGTGATGTCACGGTCATTATCAAGTCATAGCCATAGTGATGACGGCGCCATTGTGAAGTCATACCCACTTTAATTTCATAGCCATTGAAAAGTCACAGCTACTACAATGCCACAGGAATTGCATCGTCATAGCCACGGTCATGTCCCAGCCATTGTGACGTCACGGGCACCTTAATGACACAGACATATTTAAGTCATTGCAAATTTAACGCCATAGCCATTTTGATGTCATAGCCATTGTGATGTCTGAGCCATTGCAACGTCAGAGTCACTATAAAGTCATGGCCACGCTGATGGCATAGCCATTGTAGCTAGATAGCCACTGTGATCTCACGGCCATTGGAATGTCATAGCCACTATGATGTCATAGAAACTGTGATGTCATAGCCATTGTGACATCACAGCGACTATAACATCATATCTACTGTAAGGTCAAAGCCACTGTAGTTTCATAGACATTGTTATGTCATCGCCGTTGACTTCATAACCATCATGATGTCAGAGACATTGTGATGGCATAGCCACTATAATGTCACGGCCATCGTAACGTGATAGGCCCCACAATGTCATAGAGATAGTATAGTCATTTCCACTGTCCCGTAAGAGCCATTGTGATGTCATAGCCATTGTTATGTCATAGGCATTGTGACGTCATAGCCATTGAAACCTCATAGCCTCATTAATGTCATCGCCATTGAAACGGCGTCACCTTTGTAATATCATATACATTGTAAAGTCATCGCATTTGTAATATCCTAGCCATTGTGTCGGCATACTCATTGTCATCATAGCCATCGTCATCATGGCCATGAAAACATCAGAGCCGTGGTAACGTCATAGCTACTATGACGTCATAACCAAAATAATGTCATAGCCTTTGTAAAGTCATAGTCACAATAACATCACAGACATTGTACCGTTATAGCCATTGTGTCCTCATAGCCATTGTGACATCATAGCCACCGTAACATCAGAGCCCTTGTGATGTCATAGTCATTGTGAAGTCATGCCATTTGTGACTTCATAGCAATTTCGATGTCATTGCCATCATGACGTTACAGCAACCGAGACGTCCTGGCCACGATAATGTCACAGCCAATGTAATATCTTAGGCACTACCATGCAATAGACATAGTAAAGTCATTCCCACTGTATTGTCATAGCCATTGTGACGTCCTAGCCATTGTGACGTCACAGCAATTGGAACATCGGAGCCCTTGTGATATCATAGGCATTGTGAAGGCCTGTCAGTTGTGACTTCATACCATTTGTGATGTCATAGCCACTAGCACATCATATCTACTGGAAAGTCATGGCTCTTGCAATATCATAGCTACTGTAGTGTCATATTCAATGAAACCTCAGATCCATAGTAATGGCCTAGCCACTCTAGTGCCATATCCATTGTGCCTTCAGACCCATTGTGATATCAGAGCCATTGTAACCTCATAGCCACTATCCCGTCACAGCCATTGAGACGGCGTAGCATTTGTAAAGTCACAGACATCGGAAAGTAATAATATTTGTAATATCGTAGCCATTGTGTCGGCGTAGCCATTTTCAATATAGCCATCGTCACGTCGTAGCCATCATAACATCAGAGCCAAAGTAACTTCGTAGCCACTGGGACGTCCTACCCACTATAATGTCATAGCTTTTATAACGTCATAGTCATGATAATATCACAGCCATTGCAACGCCACAGGAATTGTGACGTTGTAGCAGTTGTGACATAGCAATTTTAACATCATAGCTGTTGTGACATCACATAAACGTGAAGCCGTATCAAGTGTGACTTCGTAGCAATTGTGATGTCACGGCCATTATCAAGTCATAGCCATAGTGAAGACGGCGCCATTGTGACGTCATACCCACTTTAATTTCATAGCCATTGAAAAGTCACAGCTACTACAATGCCACAGGAATTGCATCGTCATAGCCACGGTCATGTCCCAGCCATTGTGACGTCAAGGGCACCGTAATGACACAGACATATTTAAGTCATTGCAAATTTAACGCCATAGCCATTTTGATGTCATAGGCATTGTGATGTCTGAGCCATTGCAACGTCAGAGTTACTATAAAGTCATGGCCACGCTGATGACATAGCCATTGTAGCTAGATAGCCACTGTGATCTCACGGCCATTGGAATGTCATAGCCACTATGATGTCATAGAAACTGTGATGTCATAGCCATTGTGACATCACAGCGACTATAACATCATATCTACTGTAAGGTCAAAGCCACTGTAGTTTCATAGACATTGTTATGTCATTGCCGTTGACTTCATAACCATCATGATGTCAGAGACATTGTGATGGCATAGCCACTGTAATGTCACGGACATCGTAACGTGATAGGCCCCACAATGTCATAGAGATAGTATAGTCATTTCCACTGTCCCGTAAGAGCCATTGTGACGTCATAGCCATTGTATGTCATAGGCATTGTGACGTCATAGCCATTGAAACCTCATAGCCACATTAATATCACCGGCATTGAAACGGCGTCACCTTTGTAATATCATATACATTGTAAAGTCATCGCATTTGTAATATCCTAGCCATTGGGTCGGCATACTCATTGTCATCATAGCCATCGTCATCATGGCCATGAAAACATCAGAGCCGTGGTAACGTCATAGCTACTATGACGTCATAACCACAATAATGTCATAGCCTTTGTAAAGTCATAGTCACAATGATATCACAGACATTGTACCGTTATAGCCATTGTGTCCTCATAGCCATTGTGACATCATAGCCACTGTAACATCATAGCCCTTGTGATGTCATAGTCATTGTGACGTCATGCCATTTGTGACTTCATAGCAATTGCGATGTCATTGCCATCATGACGTTACAGCAACCGTGACGTCCTGGCCACTATAATGTCACAGCCAATGTAATATCTTAGGCACTACCATGCAATAGATATAGTAAAGTCATTCCCACTGTATTGTCATAGGCATTGTGACGTCGTAGCCATTTTGATGTCATAGCAATTGGAACATCGTAGCCCTTGTGATATCATAGTCATTGTGAAGGCCTGTCAATTGTGACTTCATACCATTTGTGATGTCATAGCCACTAGCACATCATATCTCCTGGAAAGTCATGGCTCTTGCAATATCATAGCTACTGTAGTGTCATAGGCAATGAAACCTCGGATCCATAGTAATGGCCTAGCCACTCGAGTGCCATATCCATTGTGCCTTCATACCCATTGTGATATCATAGCCATTGTAACCTCATAGCCACTATCCCGTCTCAGCCATTGAGACGGCGCAGCATTTGTAAGGTCACAGACATCGGAAAGTAATAATATTTGTAATATCGTAGCCATTGTGTCGGCGTAGCCGTTTTCAATATACCCATCGTCACGTCGTAGCCAACATAACATCAGAGCCATTGTAACTTCGTAGCCACTGGGACGTCCTACCCACTATAATGTCATAGCTTTTATAACGTCATAGTCATGACAATATCACAGCCATTGCAACGCCATAGGAATTGTGACGTTGTAGCAGTTGTGACATAGCAATTTTAACATCATAGCTGTTGTGACATCACATAAAGGTGAAGCCATATTAAGTGTGACTTCGTAGCAATTGTGATGTCACGGCCATTATCAAGTCATAGCCATAGTGATGACGGCGCCATTGTGACGTCATACCCACTTTAATTTCATAGCCATTGAAAAGTCACAGCTACTACAATGCCACAGGAATTGCATCGTCATAGCCACGGTCATGTCCCAGCCATTGTGACGTCACGGGCACCGTAATGACACAGACATATTTAAGTCATTGCAAATTTAACGCCATAGCCATTTTGATGTCATAGCCATTGTGATGTCTGAGCCATTGCAACGTCAGAGTTACTACAAAGTTATGGCCACGCTGATGGCATAGCCATTGTAGCTAGATAGCCACTGTGATCTCACGGCCATTGGAATGTCATAGCCACTATGATGTCATAGAAACTGTGATGTCATAGCCATTGTGACATCACAGCGACTATAACATCATATCTACTGTAAGGTCAAAGCCACTGTAGTTTCATAGACATTGTTATGTCATCGCCGTTGACTTCATAACCATCATGATGTCAGAGACATTGTGATGGCATAGCCACTATAATGTCACGGCCATCGTAACGTGATAGGCCCCACAATGTCATAGAGATAGTATAGTCATTTCCACTGTCCCGTAAGAGCCATTGTGATGTCATAGCCATTGTTATGTCATAGGCATTGTGACGTCATAGCCATTGAAACCTCATAGCCACATTAATGTCATCGCCATTGAAATGGCGTCACCTTTGTAATATCATATACATTGTAAAGTCATCGCATTTGTAATATCCTAGCCATTGTGTCGGCATACTCATTGTCATCATAGCCATCGTTATCAAGGCCATGAAAACATCAGAGCCGTGGTAACGTCATAGCTACTATGACGTCATAACCAAAATAATGTCATAGCCTTTGTAAAGTCATAGTCACAATAACATCACAGACATTGTGCCGTTATAGCCATTGTGTCCTCATTGCCATTGTGACATCATAGCCACCGTAACATCATAGCCCTTGTGATGTCATAGTCATTGTGAAGTCATGCCATTTGTGACTTCATAGCAATTGCGATGTCATTGCCATCATGACGTTACAGCAACCGTGATGTCCTGGCCACGATAATGTCACAGCCAATGTAATATCTTAGGTACTACCATGCAATAGACATAGTAAAGTCATTCCCACTGTATTGTCATAGCCATTGTGACGTCCTAGCCATTGTCACGTCACAGCAATTGGAACATCGGAGCCCTTGTGATATCATAGGCATTGTGAAGGCCTGTCAGTTGTGACTTCATACCATTTGTGATGTCATAGCCACTAGCACATCATATCTACTGGAAATTCAAGGCTCTTGCAATATCATAGCTACTGTAGTGTCATAGGCAATGAAACCTCGGATCCATATTAATGGCCTAGCCACTCTAGTGCCATATCCATTGTGCCTTCAGACCCATTGTGATATCAGAGCCATTGTAACCTCATAGCCACTATCCCGTCACAGCCATTGAGACGGCGTAGCATTTGTAAGGTCACAGACATCGGAAAGTAATAATATTTGTAATATCGTAGCCATTGTGTCGGCGTAGCCATTTTCAATATAGCCATCGTCACGTCGTAGCCATCATAACATCAGAGCCAAAGTAACTTCGTAGCCACTGGGACGTCCTACCCACTATAATGTCATAGCTTTTATAACGTCATAGTCATGATAATATCACAGCCATTGCAACGCCATAGGAATTGTGACGTTGTAGCAGTTGTGACATAGCAATTTTAACATCATAGCTGTTGTGACATCACATAAACGTGAAGTTATATCAAGTGTGACTTCGTAGCAATTGTGATGTCACGGCCATTATCAAGTCATAGCCATAGTGATGACGGCGCCATTGTGACGTCATACCCACTTTAATTTCATAGCCATTGAAAAGTCACAGCTACTACAATGCCACAGGAATTGCATCGTCATAGCCACGGTCATGTCCCAGCCATTGTGACGTCACGGGCACCTTAATGACACAGACATATTTAAGTCATTGCAAATTTAACGCCATAGCCATTTTGATGTCATAGCCATTGTGATGTCTGAGCCATTGCAACGTCAGAGTTACTATAAAGTCATGGCCACGCTGATGGCATAGCCATTGTAGCTAGATAGCCACTGTGATCTCACGGCCATTGGAATGTCATAGCCACTATGATGTCATAGAAACTGTGATGTCATAGCCATTGTGACATCACAGCGACTATAACATCATATCTACTGTAAGGTCAAAGCCACTGTAGTTTCATAGACATTGTTATGTCATCGCCGTTGACTTCATAACCATCATGATGTCAGAGACATTGTGATGGCATAGCCAATATAATGTCACGGCCATCGTAACGTGATAGGCCCCACAATGTCATAGAGATAGTATAGTCATTTCCACTGTACCGTAAGAGCCATTGTGATGTCATAGCCATTGTTATGTCATAGGCATTGTGACGTCATAGCCATTGAAACCTCATAGCCTCATTAATGTCATCGCCATTGAAACGGCGTCACCTTTGTAATATCATATACATTGTAAAGTCATCGCATTTGTAATATCCTAGCCATTGTGTCGGCATACTCATTGTCATCATAGCCATCGTCATCATGGCCATGAAAACATCAGAGCCGTGGTAACGTCATAGCTACTATGACGTCATAACCACAATAATGTCATAGCCTTTGTAAAGTCATAGTCACAATAATATCACAGACATTGTACCTTTATAGCCATTGTGTCCTCATAGCCATTGTGACATCATAGCCACTGTAACATCATAGCCCTTTTCATGTCATAGTCATTGTGAAATCATGCCATTTGTGACTTCATAGCAATTGCGATGTCATTGCCATCATGACGTTACAGCAACCGTGCCGTCCTGGCCACTATAATGTCACAGCCAATGTAATATCTTAGGCACTACCATGCAATAGACATAGTAAAGTCATTCCCACTGTATTGTCATAGCCATTGTGACGTCCTAGCCACTGTGACGTCATAGCAATTGGAACATCGTAGCCCTTGTGATATCATAGTCATTGTGAAGGCCTTCAATTGAGACTTCATACCATTTGTGATGTCATAGCCACTAGCACATCATATCTACTGGAATGTCGTGGCTCTTGCAATATCATAGCTACTGTAGTGTCATAGGCAATGAAACCTAGGATCCATAGTAATGGCCTAGCCCTCTAGTGCCATATCCATTGTGCCTTCAGACCCATTGTGATATCATAGCCATTGTAACCTCATAGCCACTATCCCGTTACAGCCATTGAGACGGCGTAGCATTTGTAAGGTCACAGACATCGGAAAGTAATAATATTTGTAATATCGTATCCATTGTGTCGGCGTAGCCATTTTCAATATAGCCATCGTCACGTCGTAGCCATCATAACATCAGAGCCATTGTAACTTCGTAGCCACTGGGACGTCCTACCCACTATAATGTCATAGCTTTTATAACGTCATAGTCATGATAATATCAGAGCCACTACAACGCCATAGGAATTGTGACGTTGTAGCAGTTGTGACATAGCAATTTTAACATCAAGGCTGTTGTGACATCACATAAACGTGAAGCCATATCAAGTGTGACTTCGTAGCAATTGTGATGTCACAGCCATTATCAAGTCATATCCATAGTGATGACGGCGCCATTGTGACGTCATACCCACTTTAATTTCATAGCCATTGTAAAGTCACAGCTACTACAATGCCACAGGAATTGCATCGTCATAGCCACGATCATGTCACAGCCATTGTGACGTCACGGGCACCGTAATGACCCAGACATATTTAAGTCATTGCAAATTTAACGTCATAGCCATTTTCATGTCATAGCCATTGTGATGTCTGAGGCATTGCAACATCAGAGTTACTATAAAGTCATGGCCACTCCTTTGGCATAGCCTTTGTAGCTAGATAGCCACTGTGATCTCATGGCCATTGGAATGTCATAGCCACTATGATGTCATAGAAACTGTGATGTCATAGCCATTGTGACATCACAGCGACTATAACATCATATCTACTGTAAGGTCAAAAACACTGTAGTTTCACAGACATTGTTATGTCATCGCCGTTGACTTCATAACCATCATGATGTCAGAGACATTGTGATGGCATAGCCACTATAATGTCACGGCCATCGTAACGTGATAGGCCCCACAATGCCATAGAGATAGTATAGTCATTTCCACTGTCCCATAAGAGCCATTGTGACGTCAAACCCATTGTATGTCATAGGCATTGTGACGTCATAGCCATTGAAACCTCATAGCCACATTAATGTCATCGCCATTGAAACGTCGTCACCTTTGAAATATCATATACACTGTAAAGTCATCGCATTTGTAATATCCTAGCCATTGTGTCGGCATACTCATTGTCATCGTAGCCATCGTCATCATGGCCATGAAAACATCAGAGCCGTGGTAACGTCATAGCTACTATGACGTCATAACCACAATAATGTCATAGCCTTTGTAAAGTCATAGTCACAATAATATCACAGACATTGTACCGTTATAGCCATTGTGTCCTCATAGCCATTGTGACATCATAGCCACTGTAACATCATAGCCCTTGTGATGTCATAGTCATTGTGAAGTCATGCCATTTGTGACTTCATAGCAATTGCGATGTCATTGCCATCATGACGTTACAGCAACCGTGCCGTCCTGGCCACTATAATGTCACAGCCAATGTAATATCTTAGGCACTACTATGCAATAGACATAGTAAAGTCATTCCCACTGTATTGTCATAGCCATTTTGACATCGTAGCCATTGTGACGTCATAGCAATTGGAACATCGTAGCCCTTGTGATATCATAGTCATTGTGAAGGCCTGTCAATTATGACTTCATACCATTTGTGATGTCATTGCCACTGGCACATCATATCTACTGGACAGTAATCGCTCTTGCAATATCATAGCTCCTGTAGTGTCATAGGCAATGAAACCTCGGATCCATAGTAATGGCCTAGCCAGTCTAGTGCCATATCCATTGTGCCTTCAGACCCATTGTGATATCATAGCCATTGTAACCTCATAGCCACTATCCCGTCTCAGCCATTGAGACGGCATAGCATTTGTAAGGTCACAGACATCGGAAAGTAATAATATTTGTAATATCGTAGCCATTGTGTCGGCGTAGCCATTTTCAATATAGCCATCGTCACGTCGTAGCCATCATACCATCAGAGCCATTGTAAATTCGTAGCCACTGGGACGTCCTACCCACTATAATGTCATAGCTTTTATAACGTCATAGTCATGATAATATCACAGCCATTGCAACGCCATAGGAATTGTGACGTTGTTGCAGTTGTGACATAGCAATTTTAACATCATAGCTGTTGTGACATCACATAAACGTGAAGCCATATCAAGTGTGACTTCGTAGTAATTGTGATGTCACGGCCATTATCAAGTCATAGCCATAGTGATGACGGCGCCATTGTGACGTCATACCCACTTTAATTTCATAGCCATTGAAAAGTCACAGCTACTACAATGCCACAGGAATTGCATCGTCATAGCCACGGTCATGTCCCAGCCATTGTGACGTCACGGGCACCGTAATGACACAGACATATTTAAGTCATTGCAAATTTAACGCCATAGCCATTTTGATGTCATACCCATTGTGATGTCTGAGCCATTGCAACGTCAGAGTTACTATAAATTCATGGCCATGCTGATGGCATAGGCATTGTAGCTAGATAGCCACTGTGATCTCATGGCCATTGGAATGTCATAGCCACTATGATGTCATAGAAACTGTGATGTCATAGCCATTGTGACATCACAGCGACTATAACATCATATCTACTGTAAGGTCAAAGCCACTGTATTTTCATAGACATTGTTATGTCTTCGCCGTTGACTTCATAACCATCATGATGTCAGAGACATTGTGATGGCATAGCCACTATAATGTCACGGCCATCGTAACGTGATAGGCCCCACAATGTCATAGAGATAGTATAGTCATTTCCACTGTACCGTAAGAGCCATTGTGACGTCATAGCCATTGTTATGTCATAGGCATTGTGACGTCATAGCCATTGAAACCTCATAGCCACATTAATGTCATCGCCATTGAAACGGCGTCACCTTTGTAATATCCTATACATTGTAAAGTCATCGCATTTGTAATATCCTAGCCATTGGGTCGGCATACTCATTGTCATCATAGCCATCGTCATCATGGCCATGAAACCATCAGAGCCGTGGTAACGTCATAGCTACTATGACGTCATAACCACAATAATGTCATAGCCTTTGTAAAGTCATAGTCACAATAACATCACAGACATTGTACCGTCATAGCCACTGTGTCCTCAAAGCCATTGTGACATCATAGCCACCGTAACATCATAGCCCTAGTGATGTCATAGTCATTGTGAAGTCATGCCATTTGTGACTTCATAGCAATTGCGATGTCATTGCCATCATGACGTTACAGCAACCGTGACGTCCTGGCCACGATAATGTCACAGCCAATGTAATATCTTAGGCACTACCATGCAATAGACATAGTAAAGTCATTCCCACTGTATTGTCATAGCCATTGTGACGTCCTAGCCATTGTGACGTCACAGCAATTGGAACATCGGAGCCCTTGTGATATCATAGTCATTGTGAAGGCCTGTCAATTGTGACTTCATACCATTTGTGATGTCATAGCCACTAGCACATCATATCTCCTGGAAAGTCATGGCTCTTGCAATATCATAGCTACTGTAGTGTCATAGGCAATGAAACCTCGAATCCATAGTAATGGCCTAGCCACTCGAGTGCCATATCCATTGTGCCTTCATACCCATTGTGATATCATAGCCATTGTAACCTCATAGCCACTATCCCGTCTCAGCCATTGAGACGGCGCAGCATTTGTAAGGTCACAGACATCGGAAAGTAATAACATTTGTAATATCGTAGCCATTGTGTCGGCGTAGCCGTTTTCAATATACCCATCGTCACGTCGTAGCCAACATAACATCAGAGCCATTGTAACTTCGTAGCCACTGGGACGTCCTACCCACTATAATGTCATAGCTTTTATAACGTCATAGTCATGACAATATCACAGCCATTGCAACGCCATAGGAATTGTGACGTTGTAGCAGTTGTGACATAGCAATTTTAACATCATAGCTGTTGTGACATCACATAAACGTGAAGCCATATTAAGTGTGACTTCGTAGCAATTGTGATGTCACGGCCATTATCAAGTCATAGCCATAGTGATGACGGCGCCATTGTGACGTCATACCCACTTTAATTTCATAGCCATTGAAAAGTCACAGCTACTACAATGCCACAGGAATTGCATCGTCATAGCCACGGTCATGTCCCAGCCATTGTGACGTCACGGGCACCGTAATGACACAGACATATTTAAGTCATTGCAAATTTAACGCCATAGCCATTTTGATGTCATAGCCATTGTGATGTCTGAGCCATTGCAACGTCAGAGTTACTATAAAGTTATGGCCACGCTGATGGCATAGCCATTGTAGCTAGATAGCCACTGTGATCTCACGGCCATTGGAATGTCATAGCCACTATGATGTCATAGAAACTGTGATGTCATAGCCATTGTGACATCACAGCGACTATAACATCATATCTACTGTAAGGTCAAAGCCACTGTAGTTTCATAGACATTGTTATGTCATCGCCGTTGAATTCATAACCATCATGATGTCAGAGACATAGTGATGGCATAGCCACTATAATGTCACGGCCATCGTAACGTGATAGGCCCCACAATGTCAGAGAGATAGTATAGTCATTTCCATTGTCCCGTAAGAGCCATTGTGATGTCATAGCCATTGTTATGTCATAGGCATTGTGACGTCATAGCCATTGAAACCTCATAGCCACATTAATGTCATCGCCATTGAAACGGCGTCACCTTTGTAATATCATATACATTGTAAAGTCATCGCATTTGTAATATCCTAGCCATTGTGTCGGCATACTCATTGTCATCATAGCCATCGTCATCATGGCCATGAAAACATCAGAGCCGTGGTAACGTCATAGCTACTATGACGTCATAACCAAAATAATGTCATAGCCTTTGTAAAGTCATAGTCACAATAACATCACAGACATTGTACCGTTATAGCCATTGTGTCCTCATTGCCATTGTGACATCATAGCCACCGTAACATCATAGCCCTTGTGATGTCATAGTCATTGTGAAGTCATGCCATTTGTGACTTCATAGCAATTGTGATGTCATTGCCATCATGACGTTACAGCAACCGTGACGTCCTGGCCACTATAATGTCACAGCCAATGTAATATCTTAGGCACTACCATGCATTAGACATGGTAAAGTCATTCCCACTGTATTGTCATAGGCATTGTGACGTCCTAGCCATTGTGACGTCATAGCAATTGGAACATCGTAGCCCTTGTGATATCATAGTCATTGTGAAGGCCTGTCAATTGTGACTTCATACCATTTGTGATGTCATAGCCACTAGCACATCATATCTACTGGAAAGTCATGGCTCTTGCAATACCATAGCTACTGTAGTGTCATAGGCAATGAAACCTCGAATCCATAGTAATGGCCTAGCCACTCGAGTGCCATATCCATTGTGCCTTCATACCCATTGTGATATCATAGCCATTGTAACCTCATAGCCACTATCCCGTCACAGCCATTGAGACGGCGTAGCATTTGTAAGGTCACAGACATCGGAAAGTAATAATATTTGTAATATCGTAGCCATTGTGTCGGAGTAGCCGTTTTCAATATAGCCATCGTCACGTCGTAGCCATCATAACATCAGAGCCATTATAACTTCGTAGCCACTGGGACGTCCTACCCACTATAATGTCATAGCTTTTATAACGTCATAGTCATGATAATATCAGAGCCATTGCAACGCCATAGGAATTGTGACGTTGTGGCAGTTGTGACATAGCAATTTTAACATCACAGCTGTTGTGACATCATAAACGTAAAGCCATATCAAGTGTGACTTCGTAGCATTTGTGATGTCACGGCCATTATCAAGTCATAGGCATAGTGATGACGGCGCCATTGGGACGTCATACCTACTTTAATTTCATAGCCATTGAAAAGTCACAGCTACTACAATGCCACAGGAATTGCATCGTCATAGCCACGGTCATGTCCCAGCCATTTTGACGTCACGGGCACCGTAATGACACAGACATATTTAAGTCATTGCAAATTTAACGTCATAGCTATTTTGATGTCATAGCCATTGTGATGTCTGAGCCATTGCAACGTCAGAGTTACTATAAAGTCATGGCCCCTCTTATGGCATAGGCATTGTAGCTAGAGAGACACTGTGATCTCATGGCCATTGGAATGTCATAGCCACTATGATGTCATAGAAACTGTGATGTCATAGCCATTGTGACATCACAGCGACTATAACATCATATCTACTGTAAGGTCAAAGCCACTGTAGTTTCATAGGCATTGTTATGTCATTGCCGTTGACTTCATAACCATCATGATGTCATAGATATTGTGATGGCATAGCCACTATAATGTCACGGCCATCGTAACGTGATAGGCCCCACAATGTCATAGAGATAGTATAGTCATTTCCACTGTCCCGTAAGAGCCATTGTGACGTCATAGCCATTGTTATGTCATAGGCATTGTGACGTCATAGCCATTGAAACCTCATAGCCACATTAATGTCATCGCCATTGAAACGTCGTCGCCTTTGTAATATCATATACATTGTAAAGTCATCGCCTTTGTAATATCGTAGCCATTGTGTCAGCATACTCATTGTCATCATAGCCGTCGTCGTCATGGCCATGAAAACATCGGAGCCGTGGTAACGTCATAGCTACTATGACGTCATAACCACAGTAATGTCATAGCCTTTGTAAAGTCATAGTCACAATAATATCACAGACATTGTACCGTTATAGCCATTGTGTCCTCATAGCCATTTTGACATCATCGCCACCGTAACATCATAGCCCTTGTGATGTCATAGTCATTGTGAAGTCATGCCATTTGTGACTTCATAGCAATTGCGATGTCATTGCGATCATGACGTTACAGCAACCGTGACGTCCTGGCCACTATAATGTCACAGCCAATGTAATATCTTAGGCACTACCATGCAATAGACATAGTAAAGTCATTCCCACTGTATTGTCATAGCCATTGTGACGTCGTAGCCATTGTGACGTCATAGCAATTGGAACATCGTAGCCCTTGTGATATCATAGTCATTGTGAAGGCCTGTCAATTGTGACTTCATACCATTTGTGATGTCATAGCCATTAGCACATCATATCTACTGGAAAGTCATGGCTCTTGCAATACCATAGCTACTGTAGTGTCATAGGCAATGAAACCTCGAATCCATAGTAATGGCCTAGCCACTCGAGTGTCATATCCATTGTGCCTTCATACCCATTGTGATATCATAGCCATTGTAACCTCATAGCCACTATCCCGTCACAGCCATTGAGACGGCGTAGCATTTGTAAGGTCACAGACATCGGAAAGTAATAATATTTGTAATATCGTAGCCATTGTGTCGGCGTAGCCGTTTTCAATATAGCCATCGTCACGTCGTAGCCATCATAACATCAGAGCCATTGTAACTTCGTAGCCACTGGGACGTCCTACCCACTATAATGTCATAGCTTTTATAACGTCATAGTCATGATAATATCAGAGCCATTGCAACGCCATAGGAATTGTGACGTTGTTGCAGTTGTGACATAGCAATTTTAACATCATAGCTGTTGTGACATCATAAACGTGAAGCCATATCAAGTGTGACTTCGTAGCAATTGTGATGTCACGGCCATTATCAAGTCATAGGCATAGTGATGACGGCGCCATTGGGACGTCATACCCACTTTAAATTCATAGCCATTGAAAAGTTACAGCTACTACAATGCCACAGGAATTATATCGTCATAGCCAAGATCATGTCACAGCCATTGTGACGTCATGGGCACCGTAATGACACAGACATATTTAAGTCATTGAAAATTTAACGTCATAAATATTTTGATGTCATAGCCATTGTGATGTCTGAGCCATTGCAACGTCAGAGTTACTATAAAGTCATGGCCCCTCTTATGGCATAGCCATTGTATCTAGAGAGACACTGTGATCTCATGGCCATTGGAATGTCATAGCCACTATGATGTCATAGAAACTGTGATGTCATAGCCATTGTGACATCACAGCGACTATAACATCATATCTACTGTAAGGCCAAAGCCACTGTAGTTTCATAGGCATTGTTATGTCATCGCCGTTGACTTCATAACCATCATGATGTCATAGACATTGTGATGGCATAGCCACTATAATGTCACGGCCATCGTAACGTGACAGGCCCCACAATGTCATAGAGATAGTATAGTCATTTCCACTGTCCCGTAAGAGCCATTGTTATGTCATAGGCATTGTGACGTCATAGTCATTGAAACCTCATAGCCACATTAATGTCATCGCCATTGAAACGTCGTCGCCTTTGTAATATCATATACATTGTAAAGTCATCGCCTTTGTAATATCCTAGCCATTGTGTCAGCATACTCATTGTCATCATAGCCGTCGTCGTCATGGCCATGAAAACATCGGAGCCGTGGTAACGTCATAGCTACTATGACGTCATAACCACAATAATGTCATAGCCTTTGTAAAGTCATAGTCACAATAATATCACAGACATTGTACTGTTATAGCCATTGTGTCCTCATAGCCATTGTGACATCATCTCCACTGTAACATCATAGCCCTTGTGATGTCATAGTCATTGTGAAGTCATGCCATTTGTGACTTCATAGCAATTGCGATGTCATTGCCATCATGACGTTACAGCAACCGTGACGTCCTGGCCACTGTAATGTCAGAGCCAATGTAATATCTTAGGCACTACCATGCAATAGACATAGTAAAGTCATTCCCACTGTATTGTCACAGCCATTGTGACGTCCTAGCCACTGTGACGTCATAGCAATTGGAACATCGGAGCCCTTGTGATATCATAGGCATTGTGAAGGCCTGACAATTGTGACTTCATACCATTTGTGTGTCATAGCCACTAGCACATCATATCTCCTGGAAAGTCCTGGCTCTTGCAATATCATAGCTACTGTAGTGTCATAGGCAATGAAACCTCGGATCCATAGTAATGGCCTAGCCACTCGAGTGCCATATCCATTGTGCCTTCAGACCCATTGTGATATCATAGCCATTGTAACCTCATAGCCACTATCCCGTCACAGCCATTGAGACGGCGTAGCTTTTGTAAGGTCACAGACATCGGAAAGTAATAATATTTGTAATATCGTAGCCATTGTGTCGGCGTAGCCACTTTCAATATAGCCATCGTCACATTGTAGCCATCATAACATCAGAGCCATTGTAACTTCGTAGCCACTGGGACGTCCTACCCACTATAATGTCATAGCTTTTATAACGTCATAGTCATGATAATACCACAGCCATTGCAACGCCATAGGAATTGTGACGTTGTAGCAGTTGTGACATAGCAATTTTAACATCATGGCTGTTGTGACATCACATAAACGTGAAGCCATATCAAGTGTGACTTCGTAGCAATTGTGATGTCACGGTCAATATCAAGTCATAGCCATAGTGATGACGGCGCCATTGTGACGTCATACCCACTTTAATTTCATAGCCATTGAAAAGTCACAGCTACTACAATGCCACAGGAATTGCATCGACATAGCCACGATCATGTCACAGCCAATGTGACGTCAAGGGCACCGTAATGACACAGACATATTTAAGTGTTTGCAAATTTAACGTCATAGCCATTTTGATGTCATAGCCATTGTGATGTCTGAGCCATTGCAACGTCACAGTCACTATAAAGTCATGGCCACTCTGATGGCATAGCCATTGTAGCTAGATAGCCACTGTGATCTCATGGCCATTGGAATGTCATAGCCACTATGATGTCATAGAAACTGTGATGTCATAGCCATTGTGACATCACAGCGACTATAACATCATATCTACTGTAAGGCCAAAGCCACTGTAGTTTCATAGACATTGTTATGTCATCGCCGTTGACTTTATAACCATCATGATATAAGAGACATTGTGATGCCATAGCCCTATAATGTCACGGCCATCGTAACGTGATAGGCCCCACAATGTCATAGAGATAGTATAGTCATTTCCACTGTCCCGTAAGAGCCATTGTGACGTCATAGCCATTGTTATGTCATAGGCATTGTGACGTCATAGCCATTGAAACCTCAGAGCCACATTAATGTCATCGCCATTGAAACGTCGTCACCTTTGAAATATCATATACATTGTAAAGTCATCGCATTTGTATTATCCTAGCTATTGTGTCGGCATACTCATTGTCATCATAGCCATCGTCATCATGGCCATAAAAACATCAGAGCCGTGGTAACGTCATAGCTACTATGACGTCATAACCACAATAATGTCATAGCCTTTGTAAAGTCATAGTCACTATAATATCACAGACATTGTACCCTTATAGCCATTATGTCCTCATAGCCATTGTGACATCATAGCCACTGTAACATCATAGCCCTTGTGATGTCATAGTCATTGTGAAGTCATGCCATTTTTGACTTCATAGCAATTGCGATGTCATTGCCATCATGACGTTACAGCAACCGTGACGTCCTGGCCACTATAATGTCACAGCCAATGTAATATCTTAGGCACTACCATGCAATACACATAGTAAAGTCATAC
Organism: Myotis yumanensis; assembly: GCF_028538775.1. NCBI lineage: Eukaryota > Metazoa > Chordata > Mammalia > Chiroptera > Vespertilionidae > Myotis > Myotis yumanensis. The sequence continues at coordinate 212,046 of NW_027223777.1, forward strand.
CCAATGTATTGTAATACCCATTGTGACGTCATAGCAATTGAAATATCGGAGCCCTTGTGATATCATAGTCATTGTGAAGGCCTGTCTATTGTGACTTCGTACCATTTGTGATGTCATAGCCACTAGCACATCATATCTACTGGAAAGTCATGGCTCTTGCAATATCATAGCTACTGTAGTGTCATAGGCAATGAAACCTCGGATCAATAGTAATGGCCTAGCCACTCTAGTGCCATATCCATTGTGCCTTCAGACCCATTGTGATATCATAGCCATTGTAACCTCATAGCCACTATCCCGTCACAGCCATTGAGACGGCGTAGCATTTGTAAGGTCACCGACATCGGAAAGTAATAATATTTGTAATATCGTAGCCATTGTGTCGGCGTAGCCATTTTCAATATAGCCATCGTCACGTCATAGCCATCATAACATCAGAGACATTGTAACTTCGTAGCCACTGGGACGTCCTACCCACTATAATGTCATAGCTTTTATAACGTCATATTCATGATAATATCACAGCCATTGCTACACCATAGGAATTGTGACGTTGTAGCAGTTGTGACATAGCAATTTTAACATCATAGCTGTTGTGACATCACATAATCGTGAAGCCATATCAAGTGTGACTTCGTAGCAATTGTGATGTCACGGCCATTATCAAGTCATAGCCATAATGATGACGGCGCCATTGTGACGTCATACCCACTTTAATTTCACAGCCATTGAAAAGTCACAGCTACTACAATGCCACAGGATTTGCATCGTCATAGCCACGGTCATGTCCCAGCCATTGTGACGTCAAGGGCACCGTAATGACACAGACATATTTAAGTCATTGCAAATTTAACGCCATAGCCATTTTGATGTCTTAGCCATTGTGATGTCTGAGCCATTGCAACGTCAGAGTTACTATAAAGTCATGGCCACGCTGATGCCATAGCCCTTGTAGCTACATAGCCACTGTGATCTCACGGCCATTGGAATGTCATAGCCACTATGATGTCATAGAAACTGTGATGTCATAGCCAATGTGACATCACAGCGACTATAACATCATATCTACTGTAAGGTCAAAGCCACTGTAGTTTCATAGACATTGTTATGTCATCGCCGTTGACTTCATAACCATCATGATGTCAGAGACATTGTGATGGCATAGCCACTATAATGTCACGGCCATCGTAACGTGATAGGCCCCACAATGTCATATAGTATAGTCATTTCCACTGTCCCTTAAGAGCCATTGTGACGTCATAGCCATTGTTATGTCATAGGCATTGTGACGTCAGAGCCATTGAAACCTCAGAGCCACATTAATGTCATCGCCATTGAAACGTCGTCACCTTTGTAATATCATATACATTGTAAAGTCATCGCAGTTGTAATATCCTAGCCATTGTGTCGGCATACTCATTGTCATCATAACCGTCGTCATCATGGCCATGAAAACATCAGAGCCGTGGTAACGTCATAGCTACTATGACGTCATAACCACAATAATGTCATAGCCTTTGTAAAGTCATAGTCACAATAATATCACAGACATTGTACCGTTATAGCCATTGTGTCCTCATAGCCATTGTGACATCATAGCCACTGTAACATCATAGCCCTTGTTATGTCATAGTCATTGTGAAGTCATGCCATTTGTGACTTCATAGCAATTGCGTTGTCATTGCCATCATGACGTTACAGCAACCGTGACGTCCTGGCCACTGTAATGTCACAGCCAATGTAATATCTTAGGCACTACCATGCAATAGACATAGTAAAGTCATTCCCACTGTATTGTCATAGCCATTGTGACGGCCTAGCCACTGTGACGTCATAGCAATTGGAACATCGGAGCCCTTGTGATATCATAGGCATTGTGAAGGCCTGTCAATTGTGACTTCATACCATTTGTGTGTCATAGCCACTAGCACATCATATCTCCTGGAAAATCCTGGCTCTTGCAATATCATAGCTACTGTAGTGTCATAGGCAATGAAACCTCGGATCCATAGTAATGGCCTAGCCACTCTAGTGCCATATCCATTGTGCCTTCAGACCCATTGTGATATATAGCCATTGTAACCTCATAGCCACTATCCCGTCACAGCCATTGAGACGGCGTAGCATGTGTAAGGTCACAGACATCGGAAAGTAATAATATTTGTAATATCGTAGCCATTGTGTCGGCGTAGCCACTTTCAATATAGCCATCGTCACATCGTAGCCATCATAACATCAGAGCCATTGTAACTTCGTAGCCACTGGGACGTCCTACCCACTATAATGTCATAGCTTTTATAACGTCATAGTCATGATAATACCACAGCCATTGCAACGCCATAGGAATTGTGACGTTGTAGCAGTTGTGACATAGCAATTTTAACATCATGGCTGTTGTGACATCACATAAACGTGAAGCCATATCAAGTGTGACTTCGTAGCAATTGTGATGTCACGGCCATTATCAAGTCATAGCCATAGTGATGACGGCGCCATTGTGACGTCATACCCACTTTAATTTCATAGCCATTGAAAAGTCACAGCTACTACAATGCCACAGGAATTGCATAGTCATAGCCACGATCATGTCACAGCCATTGTGACGTCACGGGCACCGTAATGACACAGACATATTTAAGTCATTGCAAATTTAACGCCATAGCCATTTTGATGTCATAGCCATTGTGATGTCGGAGCCATTGCAACGTCAGAGTTATTATAAAGTCATGGCCACTCTGATGGCATAGCCATTGTAGCTAGATAGCCACTGTGATCTCATGGCCATAGGAATGTCATAGCCACGATGATGTCATAGAAACTGTGATGTCATAGCCATTGTGACATCACAGCGCTTATAACATCATATCTACTGTAAGGTCAAAGCCACTGTAGTTTCATAGACATTGTTATGTCATCGCCGTTGACTTCATAACTATCATGATGTCAGAGACATTGTGATTGCATAGCCACTATAATGTCACGGCCATCGTAACGTGATAGGCCACACAATGCCATAGAGATAGTATAGTCATTTCCACTGTCCCGTAAGAGCCATTGTGACGTCATAGCCATTGTTATGTCATAGGCATTGTGACGTCAGAGCCATTGAAACCTCAGAGCCACATTAATGTCATCGCCATTGAAACGTCGTCGCCTTTGTAATATCATATACATTGTAAAGTCATCGCCTTTGTAATATCCTAGCCATTGTGTCGGCATACTCATTGTCATCATAGCCGTCGTCGTCATGGCCATGAAAACATCGGAGCCGTGGTAACGTCATAACTACTATGATGTCATAACCACAATAATGTCATAGCCTTTGTAAAGTCATAGTCACAATAATATCACAGACATTGTACTGTTATAGCCATTGTGTCCTCATAGCCATTGTGACATCATCGCCACTGTAACATCATAGCCCTTGTGATGTCATAGTCATTTTGAAGTCATGCCATTTGTGACTTCATAGCAATTGCGATGTCATTGCCATCATGACGTTACAGCAACCGTGACGTCCTGGCCACTATAATGTCACAGCCAATGTAATATCTTAGGCACTACCATGCATTAGACATGGTAAAGTCATTCCCACTTTATTGTCATAGGCATTGTGACGTCCTAGCCATTGTGACGTCATAGCAATTGGAACATCGTAGCCCTTGTGATATCATAGTCATTGTGAAGGCCTGTCAGTTGTGACTTCATACCATTTGTGATGTCATAGCCACTAGCACATCATATCTACTGGAAAGTCATGGCTCTTGCAATACCATAGCTACTGTAGTGTCATAGGCAATGAAACCTCGGATCCATAGTAATGGCCTAGCAACTCGAGTGCCATATCCATTGTGCCTTCATACCCATTGTGATATCATAGCCATTGTAACCTCATAGCCACTATCCCGTCACAGCCATTGAGACGGCGTAGCATTTGTAAGGTCACAGACATCGGAAAGTAATAATATTTGTAATATCGTAGCCATTGTGTCGGCGTAGCCGTTTTCAATATAGCCATCGTCACGTCGTAGCCATCATAACATCAGAGCCATTATAACTTCGTAGACACTGGGACGTCCTACCCACTATAATGTCATAGCTTTTATAACGTCATAGTCATGATAATATCAGAGCCATTGCAACGCCATAGGAATTGTGACGTTGTGGCAGTTGTGACATAGCAATTTTAACATCATAGCTGTTGTGACATCATAAACGTGAAGCCATATCAAGTGTGACTTCGTAGCATTTGTGATGTCACGGCCATTATCAAGTCATAGGCATAGTGATGACGGCGCCATTGGGACGTCATACCCACTTTAATTTCATAGCCATTGAAAAGTCACAGCTACTACAATGCCACAGGAATTGCATCCTCATAGCCACGATCATGTCCCAGCCATTTTGACGTCACGGGCACCGTAATGACACAGACATATTTAAGTCATTGCAAATTTAACGTCATAGCTATTTTGATGTCATAGCCATTGTGATGTCTGAGCCATTGCAACGTCAGAGTTACTATAAAGTCATGGCCCCTCTTATGGCATAGGCATTGTAGCTAGAGAGACACTGTGATCTCATGGCCATTGGAATGTCATAGCCACTATGATGTCATAGAAACTGTGATGTCATAGCCATTGTGACATCACAGCGACTATAACATCATATCTACTGTAAGGTCAAAGCCACTGTAGTTTCATAGGCATTGTTATGTCATTGCCGTTGACTTCATAACCATCATGATGTCATAGACATTGTGATGGCATAGCCACTATAATGTCACGGCCATCGTAACGTGATAGGCCCCACAATGTCATAGAGATAGTATAGTCATTTCCACTGTCCCGTATGAGCCATTGTGACGTCATAGCCATTGTTATGTCATAGGCATTGTGACGTCATAGCCAATGAAACCTCATAGCCACATTAATGTCATCGCCATTGAAACGGCGTCACCTTTGTAATGTCATATACATTGTAAAGTCATCGCATTTGTAATATCCCAGCCATTGTGTCGGCATACTCATTGTCATCATAGCCATCGTCATCATGGCCATGTAAACATCGGAGCCGTGGTAACGTCATCGCTACTATGACCTCATAACCACAATAATGTCATAGCCTTTGTAAAGTCATAGTCACAATAACATCACAGACATTGTACCGTTATAGCCATTGTGTCCTCATTGCCATTGTGACATCATAGCCACCGTAACATCATAGCCCTTGTGATGTCATAGTCATTGTGAAGTCATGCCATTTGTGACTTCATAGCAATTGCGATGTCATTGCCATCATGACGTTACAGCAACCGTGACGTCCTGGCCACTATAATGTCACAGCCAATGTAATATCTTAGGCACTACCATGCAATAGACATAGTAAAGTCATTCCCACTGTGTTGTCATAGCCATTGTGACGTCCTAGCCATTGTGATGTCACAGCAATTGGAACATCGGAGCCCTTGTGATATCATAGGCATTGTGAAGGCCTGTCAGTTGTCACTTCATACCATTTGTGATGTCATAGCCACTAGCACATCATATCTACTGGAAAGTCATGGCTCTTGCAATATCATAGCTACTGTAGTGTCATAGGCAATGAAACCTCGATCCATAGTAATGGCCTAGCCACTCTAGTGCCATATCCATTGTGCCTTCAGACCCATTGTGATATCAGAGCCATTGTAAACTCATAGCCACTATCCCGTCACAGCCATTGAGACGGCGTAGCATTTGTAAGGTCACAGACATCGGAAAGTAATAATATTTGTAATATCGTAGCCATTGTGTCGGCGTAGCCATTTTCAATTTTAAAATCGTACGTCGTAGCCAACATAACATCAGAGCCAAAGTAACTTCGTAGCCACTGGGACGTCCTACCCACTATAATGTCATAGCATTTATAACGTCATAGTCATGATAATACCACAGCCATTGCAACGCCATAGGAATTGTGACGTTGTAGCAGTTGTGACATAGCAATTTTAACATCATGGCTGTTGCGACATCACATAAACGTGAAGCCATATCAAGTGTGACTTCGTAGCAATTGTGATGTCACTGCCATTATCAAGTCATAGCCATAGTGATGACGGCGCCATTGTGACGTCATACCCACTTTAATTTCATAGCCATTGAAAAGTCACAGCTACTACAATGCCACAGGAATTGCATAGTCATAGCCACGATCATGTCACAGCCATTGTGACGTCACGGGCACCGTAATGACACAGACATATTTAAGTCATTGCAAATTTAACGCCATAGCCATTTTGATGTCATAGCCATTGTGATGTCGGAGCCATTGCAACGTCAGAGTTATTATAAAGTCATGGTCACTCTGATGGCATAGCCATTGTAGCTAGATAGCCACTGTGATCTCATGGCCATAGGAATGTCATAGCCACGATGATGTCATAGAAACTGTGATGTCATAGCCATTGTGACATCACAGCGCTTATAACATCATATCTACTGTAAGGTCAAAGCCACTGTAGTTTCATAGACATTGTTATGTCATCGCCGTTGACTTCATAACTATCATGATGTCAGAGACATTGTGATGGCATAGCCACTATAATGTCACGGCCATCGTAACGTGATAGGCCACACAATGCCATAGAGATAGTATAGTCATTTCCACTGTCCCGTAAGAGCCATTGTGACGTCATAGCCATTGTTATGTCATAGGCATTGTGACGTCATAGCCATTGAAACCTCAGAGCCACATTAATGTCATCGCCATTGAAACGTCGTCACCTTTGTAATATCATATACATTGTAAAGTCATCGCATTTGTAATATCCTAGCCATTGTGTCGGCATACTCATTGTCATCATAGCCATCGTCATCATGGCCATGAAAACATCAGAGCCGCGGTAACGTCATAACTACTATGATGTCATAACCACAATAATGTCATAGCCTTTGTAAAGTCATAGTCACAATAATATCACAGACATTGTACTGTTATAGCCATTGTGTCCTCATAGCCATTGTGACATCATCGCCACTGTAACATCATAGCCCTTGTGATGTCATAGTCATTGTGAAGTCATGCCATTTGTGACTTCATAGCAATTGCGATGTCATTGCCATCATGACGTTACAGCAACCGTGACGTCCTGGCCACTATAATGTCACAGCCAATGTAATATCTTAGGCACTACCATGCATTAGACATGGTAAAGTCATTCCCACTTTATTGTCATAGGCATTGTGACGTCCTAGCCATTGTGACGTCATAGCAATTGGAACATCGTAGCCCTTGTGATATCATAGTCATTGTGAAGGCCTGTCAATTGTGACTTCATACCACTTGTGATGTCATAGCCACTAGCACATCATATCTACTGGAAAGTCATGGCTCTTGCAATACCATAGCTACTGTAGTGTCATAGGCAATGAAACCTCGAATCCATAGTAATGGCCTAGCCACTCGAGTGCCATATCCATTGTGCCTTCATACCCATTGTGATATCATAGCCATTGTAACCTCATAGGCACTATCCCGTCACAGCCATTGAGACGGCGTAGCATTTGTAAGGTCACAGACATCGGAAAGTAATAATATTTGTAATATCGTAGCCATTGTGTCGGCGTAGCCGTTTTCAATATAGCCATCGTCACGTCGTAGCCATCATAACATCAGAGCCATTATAACTTCGTAGCCACTGGGACGTCCTACCCACTATAATGTCATAGCTTTTATAACGTCATAGTCATGATAATATCACAGCCATTGCAAAGCCATAGGAATTGTGACGTTGTGGAAGTTGTGACATAGCAATTTTAACATCATAGCTGTTGTGACATCATAAACGTAAAGCCATATCAAGTGTGACTTCGTAGCATTTGTGATGTCACGGCCATTATCAAGTCATAGGCATAGTGATGACGGCGCCATTGGGACGTCATACCCACTTTAATTTCATAGCCATTGAAAAGTCACAGCTACTACAATGCCACAGGAATTGCATCCTCATAGCCACGATCATGTCCCAGCCATTTTGACGTCACGGGCACCGTAATGACACAGACATATTTAAGTCATTGCAAATTTAACGTCATAGCTATTTTGATGTCATAGCCATTGTGATGTCTGAGCCATTGCAACGTCTGAGTTACTATAAAGTCATGGCCCCTCTTATGGCATAGGCATTGTAGCTAGAGAGACACTGTGATCTCATGGCCATTGGAATGTCATAGCCACTATGATGTCATAGAAACTGTGATGTCATAGCCATTGTGACATCACAGCGACTATAACATCATATCTACTGTAAGGTCAAAGCCACTGTAGTTTCATAGGCATTGTTATGTCATCGCCGTTGACTTCATAACCATCATGATGTCATAGACATTGTGATGGCATAGCCACTATAATGTCACGGCCATCGTAACGTGATAGGCCCCACAATGTCATAGAGATAGTATAGTCATTTCCACTGTCCCGTAAGAGCCATTGTGACGTCATAGCCATTGTTATGTCATAGGCATTGTGACGTCATAGCCATTGAAACCTCATAGCCACATTAATGTCATCGCCATTGAAACGTCGTCGCCTTTGTAATATCATATACATTGTAAAGTCATCGCCTTTGTAATATCCTAGCCATTGTGTCAGCATACTCATTGTCATCATAGCCGTCGTCGTCATGGCCATGAAAACATCGGAGCCGTGGTAACGTCATAGCTACTATGACGTCATAACCACAATAATATCATAGCCTTTGTAAAGTCATAGTCACAATAATATCACAGACATTGTACCGTTATAGCCATTGTGTCCTCATAGCCATTTTGACATCAACGCCACTGTAACATCATAGCCCTTGTGATGTCATAGTCATTGTGAACTCATGCCATTTGTGACTTCATAGCAATTGCGATGTCATTGCCATCATGACGTTACAGCAACCGTGACGTCCTGGCCACTATAATGTCACAGCCAATGTAATATTTTAGGCACTACCATGCAATAGACACAGTAAATCATTCCCACTGTATTGTCATAGCCATTGTGACGTCCTAACCATTGTGACGTCATAGCAATTGGAACATCGGAGCCCTTGTGATATCATAGTCATTGTGAAGGCCTGTCAATTGTGACTTCATACCATTTGTGATGTCATAGCCACTAGCACATCATATCTACTGGAAAGTCATGGCTCTTGCAATATCATAGCTACTGTAGTGTCATAGGCAATGAAACCTCGGATACATAGTAATGGCCTAGCCACTCTTGTGCCATATACATTTTGCCTTCAGACCCATTGTGATATCATAGCCATTGTAACCTCATAGCCACTGTCCCGTCACAGCCTTTGAGACGGCGTAGCATTTGTAAGGTCACAGACATCGGAAAGTAATAATATTTGTAATATCGTAGCCATTGTGTCGGCGTAGCCATTTTCAATATAGCCATCGTCACGTCGTAGCCAACATAACATCAGAGCCAAAGTAACTTCGTAGCCACTGGGACGTCCTACCCACTATAATGTCATAGCATTTATAACGTCATAGTCATGATAATATCACAGCCATTGCAACGCCATAGGAATTGTGACGTTGTAGCAGTTGTGACATAGCAATTTTAACATCATAGCTGTTGTGACATCACATAAACGTGAAGCCATATCAAGTGTGACTTCGTATCAATTGTGATGTCACGGCCATTATCAAGTCATAGCCATAGTGATGACGGCGCCATTGTGACGTCATACCCACTTTAATTTCATAGCCATTGAAAAGTCACAGCTACTACAATGCCACAGGAATTGCATCGTCATAGCCACGGTCATGTCCCAGCCATTGTGACGTCACGGGCACCGTAATGACACAGACATATTTAAGTCATTGCAAATTTAACGCCATAGCCATTTTGATGTCATAGCCATTGTGATGTCTGAGCCATTGCAACGTCAGAGTTACTATAAAGTCATGGCCACGCTGATGGCATAGCCATTGTAGCTAGATAGCCACTGTGATCTCACGGCCATTGGAATGTCATAGCCACTATGATGTCATAGAAACTGTGATGTCATAGCCATTGTGACATCACAGCGACTATAACATCATATCTACAGTAAGGTCAAAGCCACTGTAGTTTCATAGACATTGTTATGTCATCGCCGTTGACTTCATAACCATCATGATGTCAGAGACATTGTGATGGCATAGCCACTATAATGTCACGGCCATCGTAACGTGATAGGCCCCACAATGTCATAGAGATAGTAAGGTCATTTCCACTGTCCCGTAAGAGACATTGTGAAGTCATAGCCATTGTTATTTCATAGGCATTGTGACGTCATAGCCATTGAAACCTCATAGCCACATTAATGTCATCGCCATTGAAACGGCGTCACCTTTGTAATATCATATACATTGTAAAGTCATCGCATTTGTAATATCCTAGCCATTGTGTCGGCATACTCATTGTCATCATAGCCATCGTCATCATGGCCATGAAAACATCAGAGCCGTGGTAACGTCATAGCTACTATGACGTCATAACCACAATAATGTCATAGCCTTTGTAAAGTTATAGTCACAATAATATCACAGACATTGTACCGTTATAGCCATTGTGTCCTCATAGCCATTGTGACATCACAGCCACCGTAACATCATAGACCTAGTGATGTCATAGTCATTGTGAAGTCATGCCATTTGTGACTTCATAGCAATTGCAATGTCATTGCCATCATAACGTTACAGCAACCGTGACGTCCTGGCCATTATAATGTCACAGCCAATGTAATATCTTAGGCACTACCATGCAATAGACATAGTAAAGTCATTCCCACTGTATTGTCATAGCCATTGTGACGTCCTAGCCATTGTCACGTCACAGCAATTGGAACATCGGAGCCCTTGTGATATCATAGGCATTGTGAAGTCCTGTCAGTTGTGACTTCATACCATTTGTGATGTCATAGCCACTAGCACATCATATCTACTGGAAAGTCATGGCTCTTGCAATATCATAGCTACTGTAGTGTCATAGGCAATGAAACCTCGGATCCATAGTAATGGCCTAGCCACTCTAGGGCCATATCCATTGTGCCTTCAGACCCATTGTGATATCAGAGCCATTGTAACCTCATAGCCACTATCCCGTCACAGCCATTGAGACGGCGTAGCATTTGTAAGGTCACAGACATCGGAAAGTAATAATATTTGTAATATCGTAGCCATTGTGTCGGCGTAGCCATTTTCAATTTTCAAATCGTACGTCGTAGCCAACATAACATCAGAGCCAAAGTAACTTCGTAGCCACTGGAACGTCCTACCCACTATAATGTCATAGCATTTATAACGTCATAGTCATGATAATATCACAGCCATTGCAACGCCATAGGAATTGTGACGTTGTAGCAGTTGTGACATAGCAATTTTAACATCATAGCTGTTGTTACATCACATAAACGTGAAGCCATATCAAGTGTGACTTCGTAGCAATTGTGATGTCACGGCCATTATCAAGTCATAGCCATAGTGATGACGGCGCCATTGTGACGTCATACCCACTTTAATTTCATAGCCATTGAAAAGTCACAGCTACTACAATGCCACAGGAATTGCATCGTCATAGCCACGGTCATGTCCCAGCCATTGTGACGTCACGGGCACCGTAATGACACAGACATATTTAAGTCATTGCAAATTTAACGCCATAGCCATTTTGATGTCATAGCCATTGTGATGTCTGAGCCATTGCAACGTCAGAGTTACTATAAAGTCATGGCCACGCTGATGGCATAGCCATTGTAGCTAGATAGCCACTGTGATCTCACGGCCATTGGAATGTCATAGCCACTATGATGTCATAGAAACTGTGATGTCATAGCCATTGTGACATCACAGCGACTATAACATCATATCTACAGTAAGGTCAAAGCCAGTGTAGTTTCATAGACATTGTTATGTCATCGCCGTTGACTTCATAACCATCATGATGTCAGAGCCATTGTGATGGCATAGCCACTATAATGTCACGGCCATCGTAACGTGATAGGCCCCACAATGTCATAGAGATAGTAAGGTCATTTCCACTGTCCCGTAAGAGACATTGTGACGTCATAGCCATTGTTATGTCATAGGCATTTTGACGTCATAGCCATTGAACCTCATAGCCACATTAATGTCATCGCCATTGAAACGGCGTCACCTTTGTAATATCATATACATTGTAAAGTCATCGCATTTGTAATATCCTAGCCATTGTGTCGGCATACTCATTGTCATCATAGCCATCGTCATCATGGCCATGAAAACATCAGAGCCGTGTAACGTCATAGCTACTATGACGTCATAACCACAATAATGTCATAGCCTTTGTAAAGTCATAGTCACAATAACATCACAGACATTGTACCGTCATAGCCATTGTGTCCTCATAGCCATTGTGACATCACAGCCACCGTAACATCATAGACCTAGTGATGTCATAGTCATTGTGAAGTCATGCCATTTGTGACTTCATAGCAATTGCGATGTCATTGCCATCATAACGTTACAGCAACCGTGACGTCCTGGCCATTATAATGTCACAGCCAATGTAATATCTTAGGCACTACCATGCAATAGACATAGTAAAGTCATTCCCACTGTATTGTCATAGCCATTGTGACGTCCTAGCCATTGTCACGTCACAGCAATTGGAACATCGGAGCCCTTGTGATATCATAGGCATTGTGAAGGCCTGTCAGTTCTGACTTCATACCATTTGTGATGTCATAGCCACTAGCACATCATATCTACTGGAAAGTCATGGCTCTTGCAATATCATAGCTACTGTAGTGTCATAGGCAATGAAACCTCGGATCCATAGTAATGGCCTAGCCACTCCAGTGCCATATCCATTGTGCCTTCAGACCCATTGTGATATCAGAGCCATTGTAACCTCATAGCCACTATCCCGTCACAGCCATTGAGACGGCGTAGCATTTGTAAGGTCACAGACATCGGAATGTAATAATATTTGTAATATCGTAGCCATTGTGTCGGCGTAGCCATTTTCAATATAGCCATCGTCACGTCGTAGCCATCATAACATCAGAGCCAAAGTAACTTCGTAGCCACTGGGACGTCCTACCCACTATAATGTCATAGCATTTAAAACGTCATAGTCATGATAATACCACAGCCATTGCAACGCCATAGGAATTGTGACGGTGTAGCAGTTGTGACATAGCAATTTTAACATCATAGCTGTTGTGACATCACATAAACGTGAAGCAATATCAAGTGTGACTTCGTAGCAATTGTGATGTCACGGCCATTATCAAGTCATAGCCATAGTGATGACGGCGCCATTGTGACGTCATACCCACTTTAATTTCATAGCCATTGAAAAGTCACAGCTACTACAATGCCACAGGAATTGCATCGTCATAGCCACGATCATGTCCCAGCCATTGTGACGTCAAGGGCACGGTAATGACACAGACATATTTAAGTCATTGCAAATTAAACGCCATAGCCATTTTGATGTCATAGCCATTGTGATGTCTGAGCCATTGCAACGTCAGAGTTTCTATAAAGTCATGGCCACGCTGATGTCATAGCCATTGTAGCTAGATAGCCACTGTGATCTCACGGCCATTGGAATGTCCTAGCCACTATGATGCCATAGAAACTGTGATGTCATAGCCATTGTGACATCACAGCGACTATAACATCATATCTACTGTAAGGTCAAAGCCACTGTAGTTTCATAGACATTGTTATGTCATCGCCGTTGACTTCATAACCATCATGATGTCAGAGACATCGTGATGGCTTAGCCACTATAATGTCACGGCCATCGTAACGTGATAGGCCCCACAATGTCATAGAGATAGTATAGTCATTTCCACTGTCCCGTAAGAGCCATTCTGACGTCATAGCCATTGTTATGTCATAGGCATTGTGACATCATAGCCATTGAAACCTCATAGCCACATTAATGTCATCGCCATTGAAACGGCGTCACCTTTGTAATATCGTATACATTGTAAAGTCATCGCAATTGTAATATCCTAGCCATTGTGTCGGCATACTCATTGTCTTCATAGCCATCGTCATCATGGCCTTGAAAACATCAGAGTCGTGGTAACATCATAGCTACTATGACGTCATAACCACAATAATGTCATAGCCTTTGTAAAGTCATAGTCACAATAATATCACAGACATTGTGCCGTTATAGCCATTGTGTCCTCATTGCCATTGTGACATCATAGCCACCGTAACATCATAGCCCTTGTGATGTCATAGTCATTGTGAAGTCATGCCATTTGTGACTTCATAGCAATTGCGATGTCATTGCCATCATGACGTTACAGCAACGGTGACGTCCTGGCCACGATAATGTCACAGCCAATGTAATATCTTAGGCACTACCATGCAATAGACATAGTAAAGTCATTCCCACTGTATTGTCATAGCCATTGTGACGTCCTAGCCATTGTGATGTCACAGCAATTGGAACATCGGAGCCCTTGTGATATCATAGGCATTGTGAAGGCCTGTCAGTTGTCACTTCATACCATTTGTGATGTCATAGCCAAGAGCACATCATATCTACTGGAAAGTCATGGCTCTGCAATATCATAGCTACTGTAGTGTCATAGGCAATGAAACCTCGGATCAATAGTAATGGCCTAGACACTCTAGTGCCATATCCATTGTGCCTTCAGACCCATTGTGATATCAGAGCCATTGTAACCTCATAGCCACTATCCCGTCACAGCCATTGAGACGGCGTAGCATGTGTAAGGTCACAGACATCGGAAAGTAATAATATTTGTAATATCGTAGCCATTGTGTCGGAGTAGCCATTTTCAATGTAGCCCTCGTCACGTCGTAGCCATCATAACATCAGAGCCAAAGTAAATTCGTAGCCACTGGGACGTCCTACCCACTATAATGTCATAGCTTTTATATCGTCATAGTCATGATAATATCACAGCCATTGCAACGCCATAGGAATTGAGACGTTGTAGCAGTTGTGACATAGCAATTTTAACATCATGGCTGTTGTGACATCACATAAACGTGAAGCCATATCAAGTGTGACTTCGTAGCAATTGTGATGTCACGGCCATTATCAAGTCATAGCCATAGTGATGGCGGCGCCATTGTGACGTCATACCCACTTTAATTTCATAGCCATTGAAAATTCACAGCTACTACAATGCCACAGGAATTGCATCGTCATAGCCACGATCATGTCACAGCCATTGTGACGTCACAGGCACCGTAATGACACAGACATATTTAAGTCATTGCAAATTTAACGCCATAGCCATTTTGATGTCATAGCCATTGTGATGTCTGAGCCATTGCAACGTCAGAGTTACTATAAAGTCATGGCCACTCTGATGGCATAGCCATTGTAGCTAGATAGCCACTGTGATCTCATGGCCATTGGAATGTCATAGCCACTATGATGTCATAGAAACTGTGATGTCATAGCCATTGTGACATCACAGCGACTATAACATCATATCTACTGTAAGGTAAAAGCCACTGTAGTTTCATAGACATTGTTATGTCATCGCCGTTGACTTCATAACCATCATGATGTCAGACACATTGTGATGGCATAGCCACTATAATGTAACGGCCATCGCAACGTGATAGGCCCCACAATACCATAGAGATAGTATAGTCATTTCCACTGTCCCGTAAGAGCCATTGTGACGTCATAGCCATTGTTATGTCATAGGCATTGTGACGTCAGAGACATTGAAACCTCATAGCCACATTAATGTCATCGCCATTGAAACGTCGTCACCTTTGTAATATCGTATACATTGTAAAGTCATCGCATTTGTAATATCCCAGCCATTGTGTCAGCATACTCATTGTCATCATAGCCGTCGTCATCATGGCCATGAAAACATCAGAGCCGTGGTAACGTCATAGCTACTATGACGTCATAACCACAATAATGTCATAGCCTTTGTAAAGTCATAGTCACAATAATATCACAGACATTTTACCGTTATAGCCATTGTGTCCTCATAGCCATTGTGGCATCATAGCCACTGTAACATCATAGCCCTTGTGATGTCATAGTCATTGTGAAGTCATGCCATTTGTGACTTCATAGCAATTGCGATGTCATTGCCATCATGACGTTACAGCAACCGTGACGTCCTGGCCACTATAATGTCACTGCCAATGTAATATCTTAGGCACTACCACGCAATAGACATAGTAAAGTCATTCCCACTGTATTATCATAGCCATTGTGACGTCATAGCAATTAGAACATCGGAGCCCTTGTGATGTTATAGTCATTGTGAAGGCCTGTCAATTGTGACTTCATACCATTTGTGATGTCATAGCCACTAGCACATCATATCTACTGGAAAGTCATGGCTCTTGCAATATCATAGCTACTGTAGTGTCATAGGCAATGAAACCTCGGATCCATAGTAATGGCCTAGCCACTCTAGTGCCATATCCATTGTGCCTTCAGACCCATTGTGATATCATAGCCATTGTAACCTCATAGCCACTATCTCGTCACAGCCATTGAGACGGCGTAGCATTTGTAAGGTCACAGATATCGGAAGTAATAATATTTGTAATATCGTAGCCATTGGGTCGGAGTAGCCATTTTCAATATAGCCATAGTCACGTCGTAACCATCAAACATCAGAGCCATTGTAACTTCGTAGCCACTGGGACGTCCTACCCACTATAATGTCATAGCTTTTATAACGTCATAGTCATGATAACATCACAGCCATTGCAACGCCATAGGAATTTTGACGTTGTAGCAGTTGTGACATAGCAATTTTAACATCATGGCTGTTGTGACATCACATAAACGTGAAGCCATATCAAGTGTGACTTCGTAGCAATTGTGATGTCACGGCCATTATCAAGTCGTAGCCATAGTGATGACGGCGCCATTGTGACGTCATACCCACTTTAATTTCATAGCCATTGAAAAGTCACAGCTACTACAATGCCACAGGAATTGCATCGTCATAGCCACGATCATGTCACAGCAATGGTGACGTCACGGGAAGCACCGTAATGACACAGAAATATTAAGTCATTGCAAATTTAACGCCATAGCCATTTTGATGTCATAGCCATTGTGATATCTGAGCCATTGCAATGTCAGAGTTACTATAAAGTCATGGCCACCATGATGGCATAGCCATTGAGCTAGAGAGCCACTGTGATCTCATGGCCATTGGAATGTCATAGCCACTATGATGTCATAGAAACTGTGATGTCATAGCCATTGTGACATCACAGCGACTATAATATCATATCTACTGTAAGGTCAAAGCCACTGTGGTTTCATAGACATTGTTATTTCATCGCCGTTGACTTCATAACCATCATGATGTCAGACACATTGTGATGGCATAGCCACTATAATGTCCCGGCCATCGTAACGTGATAGGCCAAACAATGCCATAGAGATAGTATAGTCATTTCCACTGTCCCGTAAGAGCCATTGTGACGTCATAGCCATTGTTATGTCATAGGCATTGTGACGTCATAGCCATTGTTATGTCATAGCCATTGTGACGTCATAGCCATTGAAACCACATAGCCACATTAATGTCATCGCCATTGAAACGTCGTCACCTTTGTAATATCATATACATTGTAAAGTCATCGCATTTGTAATATCCTAGCCATTGTGTCAGCATACTCATTGTCATCATAGCCATCGTCATCATGGCCATGAAAACATCAGAGCCGTGGTAACGTCATAGCTACTTGACGTCATAACCACAATAATGTCATAGCTTTTGTAAAGTCATACTCACAATAATATCACAGACATTGTACCGTTATAGCCATTGTGTCCTCATAGCCATTGTGACATCATAGCCACTGTAACATCATAGCTCTTGTGATGTCCTAGTCATTGTGAAGTCATGCCATTTGTGACTTCATAGCAATTGCGATGTCATTGCCATCATGACGTTACAGCAACCGTGACGTCCTGGCCACTATAATGTCACAGCCAATGTAATATCTTACGCACTACCATGCAATAGACACAGTAAATTCATTCCCACTGTATTGTCATAGCCATTGTGACGTCCTAGCCATTGTGACGTCATAGCAATTGGAACATCGGAGCCCTTGTGATATCATAGTCATTGTGAAGGCCTGTCAATTGTGACTTCATACCATTAGTGATGTCATAGCCACTAGCACATCATATCTACTGGAAAGTCATGGCTCTAGCAATATCATAGCTACTGTAGTGTCATAGGCAATGAAACCTCGGATACATAGTAATGGCCTAGCCACTCTAGTGCCATATACATTTTGCCTTCAGACCCATTGTGATATCATAGCCATTGTAACCTCATAGCCAATGTCCCGTCACAGCCATTGAGACGGCGTAGCATTTGTAAGGTCACAGACATCGGAAAGTAATAATATTTGTAATATCGTAGCCATTGTGTCGGCGTAGCCATTTTCAATATAGCCATCGTCACGTCGTAGCCATCATAACATCAGAGCCATTGTAACTTCGTAGCCACTGGGACGTCCTACCCACTCTAATGTCATAGCTTTTATAACGTCATAGTCATGATAATATCACAGCCATTGCAACGCCATAGGAATTGTGACGTTGTAGCAGTTGTGACATAGCAATTTTAACATCATGGCTGTTGTGACATCACATAAACGTGAAGCCATATCAAGTGTGACTTCGTAGCAATTGTGATGTCACGGCTATTATCAAGTCATAGCCATAGTGATGACGACGCAATTGTGACGTCATACCCACTTTAATTTCATAGCCATGAAAAGTCACAGCTACTACAATGCCACAGGAATTGCATCGTCATAGCCACGATCATGTCCCAGCCACTGTGACGTCACGGGCACCGTAATGACACAGACATATTTAAGTCATTGCAAATTTAACGCCATAGCCATTTTGATGTCATAGCCATTGTGATGTCTGAGCCATTGCAACGTCAGAGTTACTATAAAGTCATGGCCACTCTGATAGCATAGCCATTGTAGCTAGATGGCCACTGTGATCTCATGGCCATTGAATGTCATAGCCAGTATGATGTCATAGAAACTGTGATGTCATAGCCATTGTGACATCACAGCGACTATAACATCATATCTACGGTAAGGTCAAAGCCACTGTAGTTTCATAGACATTGTTATGTCATCGCCGTTGACTTCATAACCATCATGATGTCAGAGACATTGTGATGGCATAGCCACTATAATGTCACGGCCATCGTAACGTGAGAGGCCCCACAATGCCATAGAGATAGTATGGTCATTTCCACTGTCACGTAAGAGCCAATGTGACGTCATAGCCATTGTTATGTCATAGGCATTGTGACGTCATAGCCATTGAAACCTCATAGCCACATTAATGTCATCGCCAATGAAACGTCGTCACCTTTGTAATATATACCTTGTAAAGTCATCGCATTTGTAATATCCTAGCCATTGTGTCGGCATACTCATTGTCATCATAGCCATCGTCATCATGGCCATGAAAACATCAGAGCCGTGGTAACGTCATAGCTACTATGACGTCATAACCACAATAATGTCATAGCCTTTGTAAAGTCATAGTCACAATAATATCACAGACATTGTACCGTTATAGCCATTGTGTCCTCATAGCCATTGTGACATCATAGCCACTGAAACATCATAGCCCTTCTGATGTCATAGTCATTGTGAAGTCATGCCATTTGTGACTTCATAGCAATTGCGTTGTCATTGCCATCATGACGTTACAGCAACCGTGACGTCCTGGCCACTATAATGTCACAGCCAATGTAATATCTTAGGCACTACCATGCAATAGACATAGTAAAATCATTCCCACTGTATTGTCATAGCCATTGTGACGTTCTAGCCACTGTGACGTCATAGCAATTGGAACATCGGAGCCCTTGTGATATCGTAGTCATTGTGAAGGCCTGTCAATTGAGACTTCATACCATTTGTGATGTCACAGCCACTAGCACATCATATCTACTGGAAAGTCCTGGCTCTTGCAATATCATAGCTACTGTAGTGTCATAGGCAATGAAACCTCGGATCCATAGTAATGGCCTAGCCACGCTAGTGCCATATCCATTGTGCCTTCAGACCCATTGTGATATCATAGCCATTGTAACCTCATAGCCACTATCCCGTCACAGCCATTGAGACGGCGTAGCATTTGTAACGTCACAGACATCGGAAAGTAATAGTATTTGTAATATCGTTGCCATTGTATCGGCGTAGCCATTTTCAATATAGCCATCGTCACGTCGTAGCCATCATAACATCAGAGCCATTGCAACTTCGTAGCCACTGGGACGACCTACCCACTATAATGTCATAGCTTTTATAACGTCATAGTCATGATAATATCACAGCCATTGCAACACCATAGGAATTGTGATGTTGTAGCAGTTGTGACATAGCAATTTTAACATCATGGCTGTTGTGACATCACATAAACGTGAAGCCATATCGAGTGTGACTTCGTAGCAATTGTGATGTCACAGCCATTATCAAGTCATAGCCATAGTGATGACGGCGCCATTGTGACGTCATACCCACTTTAATTTCATAGCCATTGAAAAGTCAAAGCTACTACAATGCCACAGGAATTGCATCATCATAGCCACGATCATGTCACAGCCATTGTGACGTCACGGGCACCGTAATGACACAGACATAATTAAGTCATTGCAAATTTAACGCCATAGCCATTTTGATGTCATAGCCATTGTGATGTCTGAGCCATTGCAACGTCAGAGTTACTACAAAGTCATGGCCACTCTGATGGCATAGCCATTGTAGCTGGATAGCCACTGTGATCTCATGGCCATTGGAATGCCATAGCCACTATGATGTCATAGAAACTGTGATGTCATAGCCACTGTGACACCACAGCGACTATAACAACATATATACTGTAAGGTCAAAGCCACTGTAGTTTCATAGACATTGTTATGTCATCGCCGTTGACTTCATAACCATCATGATGTATGAGACATTGATATGGGAAAGCCACTATAATGTCACGGCCATCGTAACGTGATAGGCCCCACAATGCCAAGGAGACAGTATAGTCATTTCCACTGTCCCGTAAGAGCCATTGTGACATCATAGCCATTGTTATGTCATAGGCATTGTGACGTCATAGCCATTGAAACCTCATATCCACATTAATGTCATCGCCATTGAAACGGCGTCACCTTTGAAATATCATATACATTGTAAAGTCATCGCATTTGTAATATCCTAGCCATTGTGTCGGCATACTCATTGTCATCATAGCCATCATCATCATGGCCGTGAAAACATCAGAGCCGTAGTAACGTCATAGCTACTATGACGTCATAACCACAATAATGTCATAGCCTTTGTAAAGTCATAGTCACAATAATATCACAGACATTGTACCGTTATAGCCATTGTGTCCTCATAGCCATTGTGACATCATAGCCACTTTAACATCATAGCCCTTGTGATGTCATAGTCATTGTGAAGTCATGCCATTTGTGACTTCATAGAAATTGCGATGTCATTGCCTTCATGATGTTACAGCAACCGTGACGTCCTGGCCACTATAATGTCACAGCAAATGTAATATCTTAGGCACTACCATGCAATGGACATAGTAAAGTCATTCCCACTGTATTGTCATAGCCATTGTGACGTCCTAGCCATTCTGACGTCATAGCAATTGGAACATCATAGCCCTTGTGATATCATAGTCATTGTGAAGGCCTGTCAATTGTGACTTCATACCATTTGTGATGTCATAGCCACTAGCACATCATATCTACTGGAAAGTCCTGGCTTTTGCAATATCATAGCTACTGTAGTGTCATAGGCAATGAAACCTCGAATCCATAGTAATGGCCTAGCCACTCTGGTGCCATATCCATTGTGCCTTCAGACCCATTGTGATATCATAGCCATTGTAACCTCATAGCCACTATCCCGTCACAGCCATTGAGACGGCGTAGCATTTGTAAGGTCACAGACATCGGAAAGTAATAATATTTGTAATATCGTCGCCATTGTGTCGGCGTAGCCATTTTCAATATAGCCATCGTCACGTCGTAGCCATCATAACATCAGAGCCATTGTAACTTCGTAGCCACTGGGACGTCCTACCCACTCTAATGTCATAGCTTTTATAACGTCATAGTCATGATAATATCACAGCCATTGCGACGCCATAGGAATTGTGACGTTGTAGCAGTTGTGACATACCAATTTTAACATCATGGCTGTTGTGACATCACATAAACGTGAAGCCATATCAAGTGTGACTTCGTCGCAATTGTGATGTCACGGCCGTTATCAAGTCATAGCCATAGTGATGACGGCGCCATTGTGACGTCATACCCACTTTAATTTCATAGCCATAGAAAAGTCACTGCTACTTCAATGCCACTGGAATTGCATCGTCATAGCCACGATCATGTCTCAGCCATTGTGACGTCACGGGCACCGTAATGACACAGACATATTTAAGTCATTGCAAATTTAACGCCATAGCCATTTTGATGTCATAGCCATTGTGATGTCTGAGCCATTGCAACGTCGAAGTTACTATAAAGTCATGGCCACTCTGATGGCATAGCCATTGTAGCTAGATAGCCACTGTGAACTCATGGCCATTGGAATGTCATAGCCACTATGATGTCATAGAAACTGTGATGTCATAGCCATTGTGACATCACAGCGACTATAACATCATATCTACTGTAAGGTCAAAGCCACTGTAGTTTCATAGACATTGTTATGTCCTCGCCGTTGACTTTATAACCATCATGATGTCAGAGTCATTGTGATGCCTTAGCCACTATAATGTCACGGCCATCGTAACGTGATAGGCCCCACAATGTCATAGAGATAGTATAGTCATTTCCACTGTCCCGTAAGAGCCATTGTGACGTCATAGCCATTGTTATGTCATAGGCATTGTGACGTCATTGCCATTGAAACCTCATAGCCACATTAATGTCATCGCCATTGAAACGTCGTCACCTTTGAAATATCATATACATTGTAAAGTCATCGCATTTTTATTATCCTAGCCATTGTGTCGGCATACTCATTGTCATCATAGCCATCGTCATCATGGCCATAAAAACATCAGAGCCGTGGTAACGTCATAGCTACTATGATGTCATAACCACAATAATGTCATAGCCTTTGTAAAGTCATAGTCACTATAATATCACAGACATTGTACCGTTATAGCCATTGTGTCCTCATAGCTATTGTGACATCATAGCCACTGTAACATCATAGCCCTTGTGATGTCATAGTCATTGTGAAGTCATGCCATTTTTGACTTCATAGCAATTGCGATGTCATTGCCATCATGACGTCACAGCAACCATGACGTCCTGGCCACTATAATGTCACAGCCAATGTAATATCTTAGGCACTACCATGCAATAGACATAGTAAAATCATTCCCACTGTATTGTCATAGCCATTATGACGTCGTAGCCATTGTGACGTCATAGCAACTGGAACATCGTAGCCCTTGTGATATCATAGTCATTGTGAAGGCTTGTCAATTGTGTCTTCATACCATTTGTGATGTCATAGCCACTAGCACATCATATCTACTGGAAAGTCATGGCTCTTGCAATATCATAGCTACTGTAGTGTCATAGGCAATGAAACCTCGGATCCATAGTAATGGCCGAGCCACTCTAGTGCCATATCCATTGTGCCTTCATACCCATTGTGATATCATAGCTATTGTAACCTCATAGCCACTATCCCGTCACAGTCATTGAGACCGCATAGCATTAGTAAGGTCACAGACATCGGAAAGTAATAATATTTGTAATATCGTAGCCATTGTGTCGGCGTAGCCGTTTTCAATATAGCCATCGTCACGTCGTAGCCATCATAACATCAGAGCCATTGTACCTTCGTAGGCACTGGGACGTCCTACCCACTATAATGTCATAGCTTTTATAACGTCATAGTCATGATAATATCACAGCCATTGCAACGCCATAGGAATTGTGACGTTGTAGCAATTGTGACATAGCAATCTTAACATCATACCTGTTGTGACACCACATAAACGTGCAGCCATATCAAGTGTGACTTCGTAGCAATTGTGATGTCACGGCCATTATCAAGTCATAGCCATAGTGATGACGGCGCCATTGTGTCGTCATACCCACTCTAATTTCATAGCCATTGAAAAGTCACAGCTACTACAATGCCACAGGAATTGCGTCGTCATAGCTACAATCATGTCAAAGCCATTGTGGCGTCACGGGCACCGTAATGACACAGACATATTTAAGTCATGGCAAATTTAACGTCATAGCCATTTTGATGTCATAGCCATTGTGATGTCTGAGCCATTGCAACGTCAGAGTTACTACAAAGTCATGGCCACTCTGATGGCATAGCCATTGTAGCTAGATAGCCACTGTGATCTCATGGCCATTGGAATGCCATAGCCACTATGATGTCATAGAAACTGTGATGTCATAGCCATTGTGACATCACAGCGACTATAACAACATATATACTGTAAGGTCAAAGCCACTGTAGTTTCATAGACATTGTTATGTCATCGCCGTTGACTTCATAACCATCATGATGTCAGAGACATTGATATGGGAAAGCCACTATAATGTCACGGCCATCGTAACGTGATAGGCCCCACAATGCCAAGGAGACAGTATAGTCATTTCCACTGTCCCGTAAGAGCCATTGTGACATCATAGCCATTGTTATGTCATAGGCATTGTGACGTCATAGCCATTGAAACCTCATATCCACATTAATGTCATCGCCATTGAAACGGCGTCACCTTTGTAATATCATATACATTGTAAAGTCATCGCATTTGTAATATCCTAGCCATTGTGTCGGCATACTCATTGTCATCATAGCCATCATCATCATGGCCGTGAAAACATCAGAGCCGTGGTAACGTCATAGCTACTATGACGTCATAACCACAATAATGTCATAGCCTTTGTAAAGTCATAGTCACAATAATATCACAGACATTGTACCGTTATAGCCATTGTGTCCTCATAGCCATTGTGACATCATAGCCACTTTAACATCATAGCCCTTGTGATGTCACAGTCATTGTGAAGTCATGCCATTTGTGACTTCATAGCAATTGCGATGTCATTGCCTTCATGATGTTACAGCAACCGTGACGTCCTGGCCACTATAATGTCACAGCAAATGTAATATCTTAGGCACTACCATGCAATAGACATAGTAAAGTCATTCCCACTGTATTGTCATAGCCATTGTGACGTCCTAGCCATTGTGACGTCATAGCAATTGGAACATCATAGCCCTTGTGATATCATAGTCATTGTGAAGGCCTGTCAATTGTGACTTCATACCATTTGTGATGTCATAGCCACTAGCACATCATATCTACTGGAAAGTCCTGGCTTTTGCAATATCATAGCTACTGTAGTGTCATATGCAATGTAACCTCGGATCCATAGTAATGGCCTAGCCACTCTGGTGCCATATCCATTGTGCCTTCAGACCCATTGTGATATCATAGCCATTGTAACCTCATAGCCACTATCCCGTCACAGCCATTGAGACGGCGTAGCATTTGTAAGGTCACAGACATCGGAAAGTAATAATATTTGTAATATCGTCGCCATTGTGTCGGCGTAGCCATTTTCAATATAGCCATCGTCACGTCGTAGCCATCATAACATCAGAGCCATTGTAACTTCGTAGCCACTGGGACGTCCTACCCACTCTAATGTCATAGCTTTTATAACGTCATAGTCATGATAATATCACAGCCATTGCGACGCCATTGGAATTGTGACGTTGTAGCAGTTGTGACATACCAATTTTAACATCATGGCTGTTGTGACATCACATAAACGTGAAGCCATATCAAGTGTGACTTCGTCGCAATTGTGATGTCACGGCCGTTATCAAGTCATAGCCATAGTGATGACGGCGCCATTGTGACGTCATACCCACTTTAATTTCATAGCCATAGAAAAGTCACTGCTACTTCAATGCCACTGGAATTGCATCGTCATAGCCACGATCATGTCTCAGCCATTGTGACGTCACGGGCACCGTAATGACACAGACATATTTAAGTCATTGCAAATTTAACGCCATAGCCATTTTGATGTCATAGCCATTGTGATGTCTGAGCCATTGCAACGTCGAAGTTACTATAAAGTCATGGCCACTCTGATGGCATAGCCATTGTAGCTAGATAGCCACTGTGATCTCATGGCCATTGGAATGTCATAGCCACTATGATGTCATAGAAACTGTGATGTCATAGCCATTGTGACATCACAGCGACTATAACATCATATCTACTGTAAGGTCAAAGCCACTGTAGTTTCATAGACATTGTTATGTCCTCGCCGTTGACTTTATAACCATCATGATGTCAGAGTCATTGTGATGCCTTAGCCACTACAATGTCACTGCCATCGTAACATGATAGGCCCCACAATGTCATAGAGATAGTATAGTCATTTCCACTGTCCCGTAAGAGCCATTGTGACGTCATAGCCATTGTTATGTCATAGGCATTGTGACGTCATTGCCATTGAAACCTCATAGCCACATTAATGTCATCGCCATTGAAACGTCGTCACCTTTGAAATATCATATACATTGTAAAGTCATCGCATTTTTATTATCCTAGCCATTGTGTCGGCATACTCATTGTCATCATAGCCATCGTCATCATGGCCATAAAAACATCAGAGCCGTGGTAACGTCATAGCTACTATGATGTCATAACCACAATAATGTCATAGCCTTTGTAAAGTCATAGTCACTATAATATCACAGACATTGTACCGTTATAGCCATTGTGTCCTCATAGCCATTGTGACATCATAGCCACTGTAACATCATAGCCCTTGTGATGTCATAGTCATTGTGAAGTCATGCCATTTTTGACTTCATAGCAATTGCGATGTCATTGCCATCATGACGTCACAGCAACCGTGACGTCCTGGCCACTATAATGTCACAGCCAATGTAATATCTTAGGCACTACCATGCAATAGACATAGTAAAATCATTCCCACTGTATTGTCATAGCCATTATGACGTCGTAGCCATTGTGACGTCATAGCAACTGGAACATCGTAGCCCTTGTGATATCATAGTCATTGTGACGGCTTGTCAATTGTGACTTCATACCATTTGTGATGTCATAGCCACTAGCACATCATATCTACTGGAAAGTCATGGCTCTTGCAATATCATAGCTACTGTAGTGTCATAGGCAATGAAACCTCGGATCCATAGTAATGGCCGAGCCACTCTAGTGCCATATCCATTGTGCCTTCATACCCATTGTGATATCATAGCTATTGTAACCTCATAGCCACTATCCCGTCACAGTCATTGAGACCGCATAGCATTTGTAAGGTCACAGACATCGGAAAGTAATAATATTTGTAATATCGTAGCCATTGTGTCGGCGTAGCCGTTTTCAATATAGCCATCGTCACGTCGTAGCCATCATAACATCAGAGCCATTGTACCTTCGTAGCCACTGGGACGTCCTACCCACTATAATGTCATAGCTTTTATAACGTCATAGTCATGATAATATCACAGCCATTGCAACGCCATACGAATTGTGACGTTGTAGCAATTGTGACATAGCAATCTTAACATCATACCTGTTGTGACACCACATAAACGTGCAGCCATATCAAGTGTGACTTCGGAGCAATTGTGATGTCACGGCCATTATCAAGTCATAGCCATAGTGATGACGGCGCCATTGTGACGTCACACCCACTTTAATTTCATAGCCATTGAAAAGTCACAGCTACTACAATGCCACAGGAATTGCATCGTCATAGCCACGATCATGTCACAGCCATTGTGACGTCACAGGCACCTTAATGACACAGACATATTAAGTCATTGCAAATTTAACGCCATAGCCATTTTGATGTCATAGCCATTGTGATGTCTGAGCCATTGCAACATCAGAGTTACTATAAAGTCATGGCCACTCTGATGGCATAGCCATTGTAGCTAGATAGCCACTGTGATCTCATGGCCATTGGAATGTCATAGCCACTATGATGTCATAGAAACTGTGATGTCATAGCCATTGTGACATCACAGCGACTATAACGTCATATCTACTGTCAGGTCAAAGCCACTGTACTTTCATAGACATTGTTATGTCTTCGCCATTGACTTCATAACCATCATGATGTCAGAGACATTGTGATGGCATAGCCACTATAATGTCACGGCCATCGTAACGTGATAGGCCCACAATGCCATAGAGATAGTATAGTCATTTCCACTGTCCCGTAAAAGCCATTGTGACGTCATAGCCATTGTATGTCATAGGCATTGTGACGTCATAGCCATTGAAATCTCATAGCCACATTAATGTCATCGCCATTGAAACGTCGTCACCTTTGTAATATCATATACATTGTAAAGTCATCGCATTTGTAATATCCTAGCCATTGTGTCGACATACTCATTGTCATCATAGCCATCGTCATCATGGCCATGAAAACATCAGAGCCGTGCTAACGTCATAGCTACTATGACGTCATAACCACAATAATGTCATAGCCTTTGTAAAGTCATAGTCACAATAATATCACAGACATTGTACCGTTATAGCCATTCTGTCCTCATAGCCATTGTGACATCATAGCCACTGTAACATCACAGCCCTTGTGATGTCATAGTCATTTTGAAGTCATTCCATTTGTGACTTCATAGAAATTACGATGTCATTGCCATCATGACGTTACAGCAACCGTGCCGTCCTGGCCACTATAATGTCACAGCCAATGTAATATCTTATGCACTAACATGCAATAGACATAGTAAAGTCATTCCCACTGTATTGTCATAGCCATTGTGACATCGTAGCCATTGTGACGTCATAGCAATTGGAACATCGTAGCCCTTGTGATATCATAGTCATTGTGAAGGCCTGTCAATTGTGACTTCATACCATTTGTGATGTCATAGCCACTAGCACATCATATCTACTGGACAGTCATGGCTCTTGCAATATCATAGCTCCTGTAGTGTCATAGGCAATGAAACCTCGGACCCATAGTAATGGCCTAGCCAGTCTAGTGCCATATCCATTGTGCCTTCAGACCCATTGTGATATCATAGCCATTGTAACCTCATAGCCACTATCCCGTCACAGCCATTGAGACGGCGTAGCATTTGTAAGGTCACAGACATCGGAAAGTAATAATATTTGTAATATCCTAGCCATTGTGTCGGCGTAGCCATTTTCAATATAGCCATCGTCACGTCGTAGCCATCATAACATCAGAGCCATTGTAACTTCGTAGCCACTGGGACGTCCTACCCA
Source organism: Myotis yumanensis (assembly GCF_028538775.1). NCBI lineage: Eukaryota > Metazoa > Chordata > Mammalia > Chiroptera > Vespertilionidae > Myotis > Myotis yumanensis. The sequence continues at coordinate 241,425 of NW_027223777.1, forward strand.
CTATAATGTCATAGCTTTTATAACGTCATAGTCATGATAATATCACAGCCATTGCAACGCCATAGGAATTTTGACGTTGTAGCAGTTGTGACATAGCAATTTTAACATCATAGCTGTTGTGACATCACATAAACGTGAAGCCATATCAAGTGTGACTTCGTAGCAATTGTGATGTCACGGCCATTATCAAGTCATAGCCATAGTGATGACGGAGCCATTGTGACGTCATACCCACTTTAATATCATAGCCATTGAAAAGTCACAGCTACTACAATGCCACAGGAATTGCATCGTCATAGCCACGATCATGTCACAGCCATTGTGACGTCACGGGCACTGTAATGACACAGACATATTTAAGTCATTGCAAATTTAACGCCATAGCCATTTTGATGTCATAGCAATTGTGATGTCTGAGCCATTGCAACGTCAGAGTTACTATAAAATAATGGCCACTCTGATGGCATAGCCTCTGTAGCTAGATAGCCACTGTGATCTCATGGCCATTGGAATGTCATAGCCACTATGATGTCATAGAAACTGTGATGTCATAGCCATTGTGACATCACAGCGACTATAACGTCATATCTATTGTAAGGTCAAAGCCACTGTAGTTTCATAGACATTGTTATGTCATCGCCATTGACTTCATAACCATCCTGATGTCAGAGACATTGTGATGGCATAGCCACTATAATGTCACGGCCATCGTAAATTGATAGGCCCCACAATGTCATAGAGATAGTATAGTCATTTCCACTGTCCCGTAAGAGCCATTGTGACGTCATAGCCATTGTTATGTCATAGGCATTGTGACGTCATAGCCATTGAAACCTAATAGCCATATTAATGTCATCGCCATTGAAACGGTGTCCCCTTTGTAATATCATATACATTGTAAAGTCATCGCATTTGTAATATCCTAGCCATTGTGTCGGCATACTCATTGTCATAACAGCCATCGTCATCATGGCCATGAAAACATCAGAGCTGTGGTTACGTCATAGCTACTATGACGTCATAACCACAATAATGTCATAGCCTTTGTAAAGTCATAGTCACAATAATATCACAGACATTGTACCGTTATAGCCATTGTGTCCTCATAGCCATTGTGACATCATAGCCACTGTAACATCATAGCCCTTGTGAGGTCATAGTCATTGTGAAGTCATGCCATTTGTGACTTCATAGCAATTGCGATGTCATTGCCATCATGACGGTACAGCAACCGTGCCGTCCTGGCCACTATATGTCACAGCCAATGTAATACCTTAGGCACTACCATGCAATAGACATAGTAAAGTCATTCCCACTGTATTGTCATAGCCATTGTGACGTCGTAGCCATTGTGACGTCATAGCAATTGGAACATCGTAGCCCTTGTGATATCATAGTCATTGTGAAGGCCTGTCAATTGTGACTTCATACCATTTGTGATGTCATTGCCACTAGCACATCATATCTACTGGAAAGTCATGGCTCTTGCAATATCATAGCTATTGTAGTGTCATAGGCAATGAAATCGGATCCATAGTAATAGCCTAGGCACTCTAGTGCCATATCCATTGTGCCTTCAGACCCATTGTGATATCATAGCCATCGTAACCTCATAGCCACTTTCCCGTCACAGCCATTGAGACGGCGTAGCATTTGTAAGGTCACAGACATCGGAAAGTAATAATATTTGTAATATCGTAGCCATTGTGTCGGCGTAGCCATTTTCAATATAGCCATCGTCACGTCGTAGCCATCATAACATCAGAGCCATTGTAACTTCGTAGCCACTGGGACGTCCTACCCACTCTAACGTCATAGCTTTTATAACGTCATAGTCATGATAATATCACAGCCATTGCAACGCCATAGGAATTGTGACGTTGTAGCAGTTGTAACATAGCAATTTTAACATCATAGCTGTTGTGACATCACATAAACGTGAAGCCATTTCAAGTGTGACTTCGGAGCAATTGTGATGTCACGGCCATTATCAAGTCATAGCCATAGTGATGACGGCGCCATTGTGACGTCACACCCACTTTAATTTCATATCCATTGAAAAGTCACAGCTACTACAATGCCACAGGAATTGCATCGTCATAGCCACGATCATGTCACAGCCATTGTGACGTCACAGGCACCTTAATGACACAGACATATTAAGTCATTGCAAATTTAACGCCATAGCCATTTTGATGTCATAGCCATTGTGATGTCTGAGCCATTGCAACATCAGAGTTACTATAAAGTCATGGCCACTCTGATGGCATAGCCATTGTAGCTAGATAGCCACTGTGATCTCATGGCCATTGGAATGTCATAGCCACTATGATGTCATAGAAACTGTGATGTCATAGCCATTGTGACATCACAGCGACTATAACGTCATATCTACTGTCAGGTCAAAGCCACTGTACTTTCATAGACATTGTTATGTCTTCGCCATTGACTTCATAACCATCATGATGTCAGAGACATTGTGATGGCATAGCCACTATAATGTCACGGCCATCGTAACGTGATAGGCCCACAATGCCATAGAGATAGTATAGTCATTTCCACTGTCCCGTAAAAGCCATTGTGACGTCATAGCCATTGTATGTCATAGGCATTGTGACGTCATAGCCATTGAAATCTCATAGCCACATTAATGTCATCGCCATTGAAACGTCGTCACCTTTGTAATATCATATACATTGTAAAGTCATCGCATTTGTAATATCCTAGCCATTGTGTCGACATACTCATTGTCATCATAGCCATCGTCATCATGGCCATGAAAACATCAGAGCCGTGCTAACGTCATAGCTACTATGACGTCATAACCACAATAATGTCATAGCCTTTGTAAAGTCATAGTCACAATAATATCACAGACATTGTACCGTTATAGCCATTCTGTCCTCATAGCCATTGTGACATCATAGCCACTGTAACATCACAGCCCTTGTGATGTCATAGTCATTTTGAAGTCATGCCATTTGTGACTTCATAGAAATTACGATGTCATTGCCATCATGACGTTACAGCAACCGTGCCGTCCTGGCCACTATAATGTCACAGCCAATGTAATATCTTATGCACTAACATGCAATAGACATAGTAAAGTCATTCCCACTGTATTGTCATAGCCATTGTGACATCGTAGCCATTGTGACGTCATAGCAATTGGAACATCGTAGCCCTTGTGATATCATAGTCATTGTGAAGGCCTGTCAATTGTGACTTCATACCATTTGTGATGTCATAGCCACTAGCACATCATATCTACTGGACAGTCATGGCTCTTGCAATATCATAGCTCCTGTAGTGTCATAGGCAATGAAACCTCGGACCCATAGTAATGGCCTAGCCAGTCTAGTGCCATATCCATTGTGCCTTCAGACCCATTGTGATATCATAGCCATTGTAACCTCATAGCCACTATCCCGTCACAGCCATTGAGACGGCGTAGCATTTGTAAGGTCACAGACATCGGAAAGTAATAATATTTGTAATATCCTAGCCATTGTGTCGGCGTAGCCATTTTCAATATAGCCATCGTCACGTCGTAGCCATCATAACATCAGAGCCATTGTAACTTCGTAGCCACTGGGACGTCCTACCCACTATAATGTCATAGCTTTTATAACGTCATAGTCATGATAATATCACAGCCATTGCAACGCCATAGGAATTTTGACGTTGTAGCAGTTGTGACATAGCAATTTTAACATCATAGCTGTTGTGACATCACATAAACGTGAAGCCATATCAAGTGTGACTTCGTAGCAATTGTGATGTCACGGCCATTATCAAGTCATAGCCATAGTGATGACGGCGCCATTGTGACGTCATACCCACTTTAATATCATAGCCATTGAAAAGTCACAGCTACTACAATGCCACAGGAATTGCATCGTCATAGCCACGATCATGTCACAGCCATTGTGACGTCACGGGCACTGTAATGACACAGACATATTTAAGTCATTGCAAATTTAACGCCATAGCCATTTTGATGTCATAGCAATTGTGATGTCTGAGCCATTGCAACGTCAGAGTTACTATAAAATAATGGCCACACTGATGGCATAGCCTCTGTAGCTAGATAGCCACTGTGATCTCATGGCCATTGGAATGTCATAGCCACTATGATGTCATAGAAACTGTGATGTCATAGCCATTGTGACATCACAGCGACTATAACGTCATATCTATTGTAAGGTCAAAGCCACTGTAGTTTCATAGACATTGTTATGTCATCGCCATTGACTTCATAACCATCCTGATGTCAGAGACATTGTGATGGCATAGCCACTATAATGTCACGGCCATCGTAAATTGATAGGCCCCACAATGTCATAGAGATAGTATAGTCATTTCCACTGTCCCGTAAGAGCCATTGTGACGTCATAGCCATTGTTATGTCATAGGCATTGTGACGTCATAGCCATTGAAACCTCATAGCCATATTAATGTCATCGCCATTGAAACGGTGTCCCCTTTGTAATATCATATACATTGTAAAGTCATCGCATTTGTAATATCCTAGCCATTGTGTCGGCATACTCATTGTCATAACAGCCATCGTCATCATGGCCATGAAAACATCAGAGCTGTGGTTACGTCATAGCTACTATGACGTCATAACCACAATAATGTCATAGCCTTTGTAAAGTCATAGTCACAATAATATCACAGACATTGTACCGTTATAGCCATTGTGTCCTCATAGCCATTGTGACATCATAGCCACTGTAACATCATAGCCCTTGTGAGGTCATAGTCATTGTGAAGTCATGCCATTTGTGACTTCATAGCAATTGCGATGTCATTGCCATCATGACGGTACAGCAACCGTGCCGTCCTGGCCACTATATGTCACAGCCAATGTAATACCTTAGGCACTACCATGCAATAGACATAGTAAAGTCATTCCCACTGTATTGTCATAGCCATTGTGACGTCGTAGCCATTGTGACGTCATAGCAATTGGAACATCGTAGCCCTAGTGATATCATAGTCATTGTGAAGGCCTGTCAATTGTGACTTCATACCATTTGTGATGTCATTGCCACTAGCACATCATATCTACTGGAAAGTCATGGCTCTTGCAATATCATAGCTATTGTAGTGTCATAGGCAATGAAATCGGATCCATAGTAATAGCCTAGGCACTCTAGTGCCATATCCATTGTGCCTTCAGACCCATTGTGATATCATAGCCATCGTAACCTCATAGCCACTTTCCCGTCACAGCCATTGAGACGGCGTAGCATTTGTAAGGTCACAGACATCGGAAAGTAATAATATTTGTAATATCGTAGCCATTGTGTCGGCGTAGCCATTTTCAATATAGCCATCGTCACGTCGTAGCCATCATAACATCAGAGCCATTGTAACTTCGTAGCCACTGGGACGTCCTACCCACTCTAACGTCATAGCTTTTATAACGTCATAGTCATGATAATATCACAGCCATTGCAACGCCATAGGAATTGTGACGTTGTAGCAGTTGTAACATAGCAATTTTAACATCATAGCTGTTGTGACATCACATAAACGTGAAGCCATTTCAAGTGTGACTTCGGAGCAATTGTGATGTCACGGCCATTATCAAGTCATAGCCATAGTGATGACGGCGCCATTGTGACGTCACACCCACTTTAATTTCATAGCCATTGAAAAGTCACAGCTACTACAATGCCACAGGAATTGCATCGTCATAGCCACGATCATGTCACAGCCATTGTGACGTCACAGGCACCTTAATGACACAGACATATTAAGTCATTGCAAATTTAACGCCATAGCCATTTTGATGTCATAGCCATTGTGATGTCTGAGCCATTGCAACATCAGAGTTACTATAAAGTCATGGCCACTCTGATGGCATAGCCATTGTAGCTAGATAGCCACTGTGATCTCATGGCCATTGGAATGTCATAGCCACTATGATGTCATAGAAACTGTGATGTCATAGCCATTGTGACATCACAGCGACTATAACGTCATATCTACTGTCAAGTCAAAGCCACTGTACTTTCATAGACATTGTTATGTCTTCGCCATTGACTTCATAACCATCATGATGTCAGAGACATTGTGATGGCATAGCCACTATAATGTCACGGCCATCGTAACGTGATAGGCCCACAATGCCATAGAGATAGTATAGTCATTTCCACTGTCCCGTAAAAGCCATTGTGACGTCATAGCCATTGTATGTCATAGGCATTGTGACGTCATAGCCATTGAAATCTCATAGCCACATTAATGTCATCGCCATTGAAACGTCGTCACCTTTGTAATATCATATACATTGTAAAGTCATCGCATTTGTAATATCCTAGCCATTGTGTCGACATACTCATTGTCATCATAGCCATCGTCATCATGGCCATGAAAACATCAGAGCCGTGCTAACGTCATAGCTACTATGACGTCATAACCACAATAATGTCATAGCCTTTGTAAAGTCATAGTCACAATAATATCACAGACATTGTACCGTTATAGCCATTCTGTCCTCATAGCCATTGTGACATCATAGCCACTGTAACATCACAGCCCTTGTGATGTCATAGTCATTTTGAAGTCATGCCATTTGTGACTTCATAGAAATTACGATGTCATTGCCATCATGACGTTACAGCAACCGTGCCGTCCTGGCCACTATAATGTCACAGCCAATGTAATATCTTATGCACTAACATGCAATAGACATAGTAAAGTCATTCCCACTGTATTGTCATAGCCATTGTGACATCGTAGCCATTGTGACGTCATAGCAATTGGAACATCGTAGCCCTTGTGATATCATAGTCATTGTGAAGGCCTGTCAATTGTGACTTCATACCATTTGTGATGTCATAGCCACTAGCACATCATATCTACTGGACAGTCATGGCTCTTGCAATATCATAGCTCCTGTAGTGTCATAGGCAATGAAACCTCGGACCCATAGTAATGGCCTAGCCAGTCTAGTGCCATATCCATTGTGCCTTCAGACCCATTGTGATATCATAGCCATTGTAACCTCATAGCCACTATCCCGTCACAGCCATTGAGACGGCGTAGCATTTGTAAGGTCACAGACATCGGAAAGTAATAATATTTGTAATATCCTAGCCATTGTGTCGGCGTAGCCATTTTCAATATAGCCATCGTCACGTCGTAGCCATCATAACATCAGAGCCATTGTAACTTCGTAGCCACTGGGACGTCCTACCCACTATAATGTCATAGCTTTTATAACGTAATAGTCTTGATAATATCACAGCTAATGCAACGCCATAGGAATTGTGACGTTGTAGCAGTTGTGACATAGCAATTTTAACATCATAGCTGTTGTGACATCACATAAACGTAGAGCCATATCAAGTGTGACTTCGTAGCAATTGTGATGTCACAGCCATTATCAAGTCATATCCATAGTGATGACGGAGCCATTGTGACGTCATACCCACTTTAATTTCATAGCCATTGTAAAGTCACAGCTACTACAATGCCACAGGAATTGCATCGTCATAGCCACGATCATGTCACAGCCATTGTGACGTCACGGGCACCGTAATGACACAGACATATTTAAGTCATTGCAAATTTAACGTCATAGCCATTTTGATGTCATAGCCATTGTGATGTCTGAGCCATTGCAACATCAGAGTTACTATAAAGTCATGGCCACTCCTTTGGCATAGCCTTTGTATCTAGATAGCCACTGTGATCTCATGGCCATTGGAATGTCATAGCCACTATGATGTCATAGAAACTGTGATGTCATAGCCGTTGTGACATCACAGCGACTATAACATCATATCTACTGTAAGGTCAAAGCCACTGTAGTTTCATAGACATTGTTATGTCATCGCCGTTGACTTCATAACCATCATGATGTCAGAGACATTGTGATGGCATAGCCACTATAATGTCACGGCCATCGTAACGTGATAGGCCCCACAATGCCATAGAGATAGTATAGTCATTTCCACTGTCCCGTAAGAGCCATTGTGACGTCATAGCCATTGTATGTCATAGGCATTGTGACGTCATAGCCATTAAAACCTCATAGCCACATTAATGTCATCGCCATTGAATCGTCGTCACCTTTGAAATATCATATACATTGTAAAGTCATCGCATTGGTAATATCCTAGCCATTGTGTCGGCATACTCATTGTCATCATAGCCATCGACATCATGGCCATTAAAACATCAGAGCCGTGGTAACGTCATAGCTACTATGACGTCATAACCACAATAATGACATAGGCTTTGTAAAGTCATAGTCACAATAATATCACAGACATTGTACCGTTATAGCCATTGTGTCCTCATAGCCATTGTGACATCATAGCCACTGTAACATCATAGCCCTTGTGATGTCATAGTCATTGTGAAGTCATGCCATTTGTGACTTCATAGCAATTGCGATGTCATTGCCATCATGACATTACAGCAACCGTGCCGTCCTGGCCACTATAATGTCACAGCCAATGTAATATCTTAGGCACTACTATGCAATAGACATAGTAAAGTCATTCCCACTGTATTGTCATAGCCATTTTGACATCGTAGCCATTGTGACGTCATAGCAATTGGAACATCGGAGCCCTTGTGACATCATAGTCATTGTGAAGGCCTTCAATTGAGACTTCATACCATTTGTGATGTCATAGCCACTAGCACATCATATCTACTGGAAAGTCGTGGCTCTTGCAATATCATAGCTACTGTAGTGTCATAGGCAATGAAACCTCGGATCCATAGTAATGGCCTAGCCAGTCTAGTGCCATATCCATTGTGCCTTCAGACCCATTGTGATATCATAGCCATTGTAACCTCATAGCCACTATCCCGTCACAGCCATTGAGACGGCGTAGCATTTGTAAGGTCTCAGACATCGGAAAGTAATAATATTTGTAATATCGTAGCCATTGTGTGGGCGTAGCCATTTTCAATATAGCCATCGTCACGTCGTAGCCATCATAACATCAGAGCCATTGCAACTTCGTAGCCACTGGGACGTCCTACCCACTATAATGTCATAGCTTTTATAACGTCATAGTCATGATAATATCAGAGCCACTGCAACGCCATAGGAATTGTGACGTTGTAGCAGTTGTGACATAGCAATTTTAACATCAAGGCAGTTGTGACATCACATAAACGTAGAGCCATATCAAGTGTGACTTCGTAGCAATTGTGATGTCACGGCCATTATCAAGTCATAGCCATAGTGATGACGGCGCCATTGTGACGTCATACCCACTTTAATTTCATAGCCATTGTAAAGTCACAGCTACTACAATGCCACAGGAATTGCATCGTCATAGCCACGATCATGTTACAGCCATTGTGACGTCACGGGCACCGTAATGACACAGACATATTTAAGTCATTGCAAATTTAACATCATAGCCATTTTGATGTCATAGCCATTGTGATGTCTGAGCCATTGCAACATCAGAGTTACTATAAAGTCATGGCCACTCCTTTGGCATAGCCTTTGTAGCTAGATAGCCACTGTGATCTCATGGCCATTGGAATGTCATAGCCACTATGATGTCATAGAAACTGTGATGTCATAGCCATTGTGACATCACAGCGACTATAACATCATATCTACTGTAAGGTCAAAGCCACTGTAGTTTCATAGACATTGTTATGTCATCGCCGTTGACTTCATAACCATCATGATGTCAGAGACATTGTGATGGCATAGCCACTATAATGTCACGGCCATCGTAACGTGATAGGCCCCACAATGCCATAGAGATAGTATAGTCATTTCCACTGTCCCGTAAGAGCCATTGTGACGTCAAAGCCATTGTATGTCATAGGCATTTTGACGTCATAGCCATTGAAATCTCATAGCCACATTAATGTCATCGCCATTGAAATGTCGTCACCTTTGAAATATCATATACATTGTAAAGTCATCGCATTTGTAATATCCTAGCCATTGTGTCGGCATACTCATTGTCATCATAGCCATCGTCATCATGGCCATGAAAATATCAGAGCCGTGGTAACGTCATAGGTACTATGACGTCATAACCACAATAATGTCATAGCCTTTGTAAAGTCATAGTCACAATAATATCACAGACATTGTACCGTTATAGCCATTGTGTCCTCATAGCCATTGTGACATCATAGCCACTGTAACATCATAGCCCTTGTGATGTCATAGTCATTGTGAAGTCATGCCATTTGTGACTTCATAGCAATTGTGATGTCATTGCCATCATGACATTACAGCAACCGTGCCGTCCTGGCCACTATAATGTCACAGCCAATGTAATATCTTATGCACTAACATGCAATAGACATAGTAAAGTCATTCCCACTGTATTGTCATAGCCATTTTGACATCGTAGCCATTGTGACGTCGTAGCAATTGCAACATCGTAGCTCTTGTGATATCATAGTCATTGTGAAGGCCTGTCAATTGTGACTTCATACCATTTGTGATGTCATTGCCACTAGCACATCATATCTACTGGACAGTCATGGCTCTTGCAATATCATAGCTCCTGTAGTGTCATAGGCAATGAAACCTCGGATCCATAGTAATGGCCTAGCCAGTCTAGTGCCATATCCATTGTGCCTTCAGACCCATTGTGATATCATAGCCGTTGTAACCTCATAGCCACTATCCCGTCTCAGCCATTGAGACGGCATAGCATTTGTAAGGTCACAGACATCGGAAAGTAATAATATTTGTAATATCGTAGCCATTGTGTCGGCGTAGCCATTTTCAATATAGCCATCGTCACGTCGTCGCCATCATAACATCAGAGCCATTGTAAATTCGTAGCCACTGGGACGTCCTACCCACTATAATGTCATAGCTTTTATAACGTCATAGTCATGATAATATCACAGCTATTGCAACGCCATAGGAATTGTGACGTTGTAGCAGTTGTGACATAGCAATTTTAACATCAAGGCTGTTGTGACATCACATAAACGTAGAGCCATATCAAGTGTGACTTCGTAGCAATTGTGATGTCACGGCCATTATCAAGTCATAGCCATAGTAATGACGACGCCATTGTGACGTCATACCCACTTTAATTTCATAGCCATTGTAAAGTCACAGCTACTACAATGCCACAGGAATTGCATCGTCATAGCCACGATCATGTCACAGCCATTGTGACGTCACGGGCACCGTAATGACACAGACATATTTAAGTCATTGCAAATTTAACGTCATAGCCATTTTGATGTCATAGCCATTGTGATGTCTGAGCCATTGCAACATCAGAGTTACTATAAAGTCATGGCCACTCCTTTGGCATAGCCTTTGTAGCTAGATAGCCACTGTGATCTCATGGCCATTGGAATGTCATAGCCACTATGATGTCATAGAAACTGTGATGTCATAGCCATTGTGACATCACAGCGACTATAACATCATATCTACTGTAAGGTCAAAGCCACTGTAGTTTCATAGACATTGTTATGTCATCGCCGTTGACTTCATAACCATCATGATGTCAGAGACATTGTGATGGCATAGCCACTATAATGTCACGGCCATCGTAACGTGATAGGCCCCACAATGCCATAGAGATAGTATAGTCATTTCCACTGTCCCGTAAGAGCCATTGTGACGTCATAGCCATTGTATGTCATAGGCATTGTGACGTCATAGCCATTAAAACCTCATAGCCACATTAATGTCATCGCCATTGAATCGTCGTCACCTTTGAAATATCATATACATTGTAAAGTCATCGCATTGGTAATATCCTAGCCATTGTGTCGGCATACTCATTGTCATCATAGCCATCGACATCATGGCCATGAAAACATCAGAGCCGTGGTAACGTCATAGCTACTATGACGTCATAACCACAATAATGTCATAGGCTTTGTAAAGTTATAGTCACAATAATATCACAGACATTGTACCGTTATAGCCATTGTGTCCTCATAGCCATTGTGACATCATAGCCACTGTAACATCATAGCCCTTGTGATGTCATAGTCATTTTGAAGTCATGCCATTTGTGACTTCATTGCAATTGCGATGTCATTGCCATCATGATATTACAGCAACCGTGCCGTCCTGGCCACTATAATGTCACAGCCAATGTAATATCTTAGGCACTACTATGCAATAGACATAGTAAAGTCATTCCCACTGTATTGTCATAGCCATTGTGACATCGTAGCCATTGTGACGTCATAGCAATTGGAACATCGTAGCCCTTGTGATATCATAGTCATTGTGAAGGCCTGTGAATTGTGACTTCATACCATTTGTGATGTCATAGCCACTAGCACATCATATCTACTGGAAAGTCCTGGCTCTTGCAATATCATAGCTACTGTAGTGTCATAGGCAATGAAACCTCGGATCCATAGTAATGGCCTAGCCACTCTAGTGCCATATCCATTGTGCCTTCAGACCCATTGTGATATCATAGCCATTGTAACCTCATAGCCACTATCCCGTCACAGCCATTGAGACGGCGTAGCATTTGTAAGGTCACAGACATCGGAAAGTAATAATATTTGTAATATCCTAGCCATTGTGTCGGCGTAGCCATTTTCAATATAGCCATCGTCACGTCGTAGCCATCATAACATCAGAGCCATTGTAACTTCGTAGCCACTGGGACGTCCTACCCACTATAATGTCATAGCTTTTATAACGTCATAGTCATGATAATATCAGCCATTGCAACGCCATAGGAATTGTGACGTTGTGGCAGTTGTGACATAGCAATTTTAACATCATAGCTGTTGTGACATCACATAAACGTGAAGCCATATCAAGTGTGACTTCGTAGCAATTGTGATGTCACGGCCATTATCAAGTCATAGCCATAGTGATGACGGCGCCATTGTGACGTCATACCCACTTTAATTTCATAGCCATTGAAAAGTCACAGCTACTACAATGCCACAGGAATTGCATCGTCATAGCCACGATCATGTCACAGCCATTGTGACGTCACGGGCACCGTAATGACACAGACATATTTAAGTCATTGCAAATTTAACGCCATAGCCATTTTGATGTCATAGCCATTGTGATGTCTGAGCCATTGCATCATCAGAGTTACTATAAAGTCATGGCCACTCTGATGGCATAGCCATTGTAGCTAGATAGCCACTGTGATCTCATGGCCATTGGAATGTCATAGCCACTATGATGTCATAGAAACTGTGATGTCATAGCCATTGTGACATCACAGCGACATAACATCATATCTACTGTAAGGTCAAAGCCACTGTAGTTTCATAGACATTGTTATGTCATCGCCGTTGACTTCATAACCATCATGATGTCAGAGACATTGTGATGGCATAGCCACTATAATGTCACGGCCATCGTAACGTGATAGGCCCCACAATGTCATAGAGATAGTATAGTCATTTCCACTGTCCCGTAAGAGCCATTGTGACGTCATAGCCATTGTTATGTCATAGGCATTGTGACGTCATAGCCATTGAAACCTCATAGCCACATTAATGTCATCGCCACTGAAACGTCGTCACCTTTGTAATATCATATACATTGTAAAGTCATCGCATTTGTAGTATCCTAGCCATTGTGTCGGGATACTCATTGTCATCATAGCCATCGTCGACATGGCCATGAAAACATCAGAGCCGTGGTAACGTCATAGCTACTATGACGTCATAACCACAATAGTGTCATAGCCTTTGTAAAGTCATAGTCACAATAATATCACAGAAATTGTACCGTTATAGCCATTGTGTCCTCATAGCCATTGTGATATCATAGCCACTGTAGCATCATAGCCCTTGTGATGTCATAGTCATTGTGAAGTCATGCCATTTGTGACTTCATAGCAATTGCGATGTCATTGCCATCATGACGTTACAGCAACCGTGACGTCCTGGCCACTATAATGTCACAGCCAATGTAATATCTTAGGAACTACCATGCAATAGACATAGTAAAGTCATTCCCACTGTTTTGTCATTGACATTGTGACGTCGTAGCCATTGTGATGTCATAGCAATTGGAACATCGTAGCCCTTGTGATATCATAGTCATTGTGAAGGCTTGTCAATTGTGACTTCATACCATTTGTGATGTCATAGCCACTAGCACATCATATCTACTGGAAAGTCATGGCTCTTGCAATATCATAGCTACTGTAGTGTCATAGGCAATGAAACCTCGGATCCATAGTAATGGCCTAGCCACTCTCATGCCATATCCATTGTGCCTTCATACCCATTGTGATATCATAACTATTGTAACCTCATAGCCACTATCCCGTCGCAGCAATTGAGACCGCATAGCATTTGTAAGGTCACAGACATCGGAAAGTAATAATATTTGTAATATCGCAGCCATTGCGTCGGCGTAGCCATTTTCAATATAGCCATCGTCACGTCGTAGCCATCATAACAGCAGAGCCATTGTAACTTCGTAGCCACTGGGACGTCCTACCCACTCTAATGTCATAGCTTTTATAACGTCATAGTCATGATAATATCACAGCCATTGCAACGCCATAGGAATTGTGACGTTGTAGCAGTTGTGACATAGCAATTTTAACATCAAGGCTGTTGTGACATCACATAAACGTGAAGCCATATCAAGTGTGACTTTGTAGCAATTGTGATGTCACGGCCATTATCAAGTCATATCCATAGTGATGACGGCGCCATTGTGACGTCATACCCACATTAATTTCATAGCCATTGAAAAGTCACAGCTACTACAATGCCACAGGAATTGCGTCGTTAAGCCACGATCATGTCAAAGCCAATGTGGCGTCACGGGCACCGTAATGACACAGACATATTTAAGTCATTGCAAATTTAACGTCATAGCCATTTTGATGTCATAGCCATTGTGATGTCTGAGCCATTGCAACGTCAGAGTTACGATAAAGTCATGGCCACTCTGATGGCATAGCTATTGTAGCTAGATAGCCACTGTGATCTCATGGCCATTGGAATGTCATAGACACTATGATGTCATAGAAACTGTGATGTCATAGCCATTGTGACATCACAGCGACTATAACATCATATCTACTGTAAGGTCAAAGCCACTGTAGTTTCATAGACATTGTTATGTCATCGCCGTTGACTTCATAACCATCATGATGTCAGAGACATTGTGATGGCATAGCCACTATAATGTCATGGCCATCGTAACGTGATAGGCCCCACAGTGCCATAGAGATTGTATAGTCATTTCCACTGTCCAATAAGAGCCATTGTGACGTCATAGCCATTGTTATGTCATAGGCATTGTGACGTCATAGCCATTGAAACCTCATATCCACATTAATGTCATCGCCATTGAAACGTCGTCACATTTGTAATATCATATACATTGTAAAGTCATTGCATTTGTAATATCATAGACATTGTGTCGGCATACTCATTGTCATCATAGCCATCGTCATCATGGCCATGAAAACTTCAGAGCCGTGGTAACGGCATAGCTACTATGACGTCATAACCACAATAATGTCATAGCCTTTGTAAAGTCATAGTCACAATAATATCACAGACAATGTACCGTTATAGCCATTTTGTCCTCATAGCCATTGTGACGTCATTGCCACTGTAACATCATAGCCCTTGTGATGTCATAGTCATTGTGAAGTCATGCCATTTGTGACTTCATAGCAATTGCGTTGTCGTTGCCATCATGACGTTACAGCAACCGTGACGTCCTGGCCACTATAATGTCACAGCCAATGTAATATCTTAGGCACTACCATGCAATAGACATAGTAAAGTCATTCCCACTGTATTGTCATAGCCATTGTGACGTCATAGCCATTGTGACGTCAAAGCAATTGGAACATCGTAGCCCTTGTGATATCATAGTCATTGTGAAGGCCTGTCAATTGTTACTTCATACCATTTGTGATGTCATAGCCACTAGCACATCATATCTACTGGAAAGTCCTGGCTCTTGCAATATCATAGCTACTGTAGTGTCATAGGCAATGAAACCTGGGATCCATAGTAATGGCCTAGCCACTTTATTGCCATATCCATTGTGCCTTCAGACCCATTGTGATATCATAGCCATTGTAACGTCATAGCCACTATCCCGTCACAGCCATTGAGACGGCGTAGCATTTGTAAGGTCACAGACATCGGAAAGTAATAATATTTGTAATATCGTAGCCATTGTGTGGGCGTAGCCATTTTCAATATAGCCATCGTCACGTCGTAGCCATCATAACATCAGAGCCATTGTAACTTCGTAGCCACTGGGACGTCCTACCCACTCTAATGTCATAGCTTTTATAACGTCATAGTCATGATAATATCACAGCCATTGCAACGCCATAGGAATTGTGACGTTGTGGCAGTTGTGACATAGAAATTTTAACATCATAGCTGTTGTGACATCACATAAACGTGAGGCCATATCAAGTGTGACTTCGTAGCAATTGTGATGTCACGGCCATTATCAAGTCATAGCCATAGTGATGACGGCGCCGTTGTGACGTCATACCCACTTTAATTTCATAGCCATTGAAAAGTCACAGCTACTACAATGCCACAGGAATTGCATCGTCATAGCCACGATCATGTCACAGCCATTGAGACGTCACGGGCAACGTAATGACACAGACATATTATAGTCATTGCAAATTTAACGTCATAGCCATTTTGATGTCGTAGCCATTGTGATGTCTGAGCCATTGGAACGTCACAGTTACTATAAAGTCATGGCCACTCTGATGGCATAGCCATTGTAGCAAGAAAGCCACTGTGATCTCATGGCCATTGGAATGTCATAGCCACTATGATGTCATAGAAACTGTGATGTCATAGCCATCGTGACATCACAGCGACTATAACATCATATCTACTGTAAGGTCAAAGCCACTGTAGTTTCATAGACATTGTTATGTCATCGCCGTTGACTTCATAACCATCATGATGTCAGAGACATTGTGATGGCATAGCCACTATAATGTCACGGCCATCGTAACGTGATAGGCCCCACAATGCCATAGAGATAGTATATTTATTTCCACTGTCCCGTACGAGCCTTTGTGACGTCATAACCATTGTTATGTCATAGGCATTGTGACGTCATAGCCATTGAAACCTCATAGCCACATTAATGTCATCGCCATTGAAACGGCGTCACCTTTGTAATATCATATACATTGTAAAGTCATCGCATTTGTAATATCCTAGCCATTGTGTCGGCATACTCATTGTCATCATAGCCATCGTCATCATGGCCATGAAAACATCAGAGCCGTGGTAACGTCATAGCTACTATGACGTCATAACCACAATAAGGTCATAGCCTTTGTAAAGTCATAGTCACAATAATATCACAGACATTGTACCGTTATAGCCATTGTGTCCTCATAGCCACTGTGACATCCTAGCCACTGTAACATCATAGCCCTTGTGATGTCATAGTCATTGTGAAGTCATGCCATTTGTGACTTCATAGCAATTGCGATGTCATTGCCATCATGACGTTACAGCAACCGTGACGTCCTGGCCACTATAATGTCACAGCCAATGTAATATCTTAGCTACTACCATGCAATATACATGGTAAAGTCATTCCCACTGTATTGTCATAGCCATTGTGACGTCATAGCAATTGGACCATCGGAGTCCTTGTGATATCATAGTCATTGTGAGGGCCTGTCAATTGTGACTTTATACCATTTTTGATGTCATAGCCACTAGCACATCATATCTACTGGAAAGTCGTGGCTCTTGCAATATCATAGCTACTGTAGTGTCATAGGCAATGAAACCTCGGATCTATAGTAATGGCCTAGCCACTCTAGTGCCATATCTATTGTGCCTTCAGACCCATTGTCATATCATAGCCATTGTAACCTCATAGCCACTATCCCGTCACAGCCAATGAGACGGCGTAGCATTTGTAAGGTCACAGACATTGGACAGTAATAATATTTGTAATATCGTAGCCATTGTGTCGGCGTAGCCATTTTCAATATAGCCATCGTCACGTTGTAGCCATCATAACATCAGAGCCATTGTGACTTCGTAGCCACTGGGACGTCCTACCCACTAAAATGTCATAGCTTTTATAACGTCATAGTCATGATAATATCACAGCCATTGCAACGCCATAGGAATTGTGACGTTGTAGCAGTTGTGACATAGCAATATTAACATCATGGCTGTTGTGACATCACCTAAACGTGAAGCCATATCAAGTGTGACTTCGTAGGAATTGTGATGTCACGGCCATTATCAAGTCATAGCCATAGTGATGACGGCGCCATTGTGACGTCATACCCATTTTAATTTCATAGCCATTGAAAAGTCACAGCTACTACAATGCCACAGGAATTGCATCGTCATAGCCACGATCATGTCACAGCCATTGTGACGTCACTGGCAGCACCGTAATGACACAGACATATTTAAGTCATTGCAAATTTAACGCCATAGCCATTTTGATGTCATAGCCATTGTGATGTCTGAGCCATTGCAACGTCAGAGTTACTATAAAATCATGGCAACTCTGATGGCATAGCCATTGTAGCTAGATAGCCACTGTGATCTCATGGTCATTGGAATGTCATAGCCACTATGATGTCATAGAAACTGTGATGTCATAGCCATTGTGACATCACAGCGTCTATAACATCATATCTACTGTAAGGTCAAAGCCACTGTAGTTTCATAGACATTGTTTTGTCATCGCCGTTGACTTCATAACCATCATGATGTCAGAGACATTGTGATGGCATAGCCACTACAATGTCACGGCCATCGTAACGTGATAGGCCCCACAATGCCATAGAGATAGTATAGTCATTTCCACTGTCCCGTAAGAGCCATTGTGACGTCATAGCCATTGTTATGTCATAGGCATTGTGACGTCAGAGCCATTGAAACCTCATAGCCACATTAATGTCATCGCCATCGAAACGTCGTCACCTTTGTAATGTCATATACATTGTAAAGTCATCGCATTTGTAATATCCTAGCCATTGTGTCGGCATACTCATTGTAATCATAGCCATTGTCATCATAGCCATGAAATCATCAGAGCCGTGGTAACGTCATAGCTACTATGACGTCATAACCACAATAATGTCATAGCATTTGTAAAGTCATAGTCACAATAATATCACAGACTGTACCGTTATAGCCATTGTGTCCTCATAGCCATTGTGACATCATAGCCACTGTAACATCATAGCCCTTGTGATATCATAGTCATTGTGAAGTCATGCCATTTGTGACTTCATAGCAATTGCGATGTCATTGCCATCATGACGTTACAGCAACCGTGACGTCCTGGCCACTATAATGTCACATCCAATGTAATATCTTAGGCAATACCATGCAATAGACATAGTAAAGTCATTCCCACTGTATTGTCATAGCCATTGTGACGTCCTAGCCACTGTGACGTCATAGCAATTGGAACATCGGAGCCCTTGTGATATCATAGGCATTGTGAAGGCCTGTCAATTGTGACTTCATACCATTTGTGTGTCATAGCCACTAGCACATCATATCTCCTGGAAAGTCCTGGCTTTTTCAATATCATAGCTACTGTAGTGTCATAGGCAATGAAACCTCGGATCCATAGTAATGGCCTAGCCACTCTAGTGCCATATCCATTGTTCCTTCAGACCCATTGTGATATCATAGCCATTGTAACCTCATAGCCACTATCCCGTCACAGCCATTGAGACGGCGTAGCATTTGTAAGGTCACAGACATCGGAAAGTATTAATATTTGTAATATCATAGCCATTGTGTCGGCGTAGCCACTTTCAATATAGCCATCGTCACGTCGTAGCCATCATAACATCAGAGCCATTGTAACTTCGTAGCCACTGGGACGTCCTACCCACTATAATGTCATAGCTTTTATAACGTCATAGTCATGATAATATCACAGCCATTGCAACGCCATAGGAATTGTGACGTTGTACCAGTTGTGACATAGCAATTTTAACATCATGGCTGTTGTGACATCACATAAACGTGAAGCCATATCAAGTCTGTCTTCGTAGCAATTGTGATTTCACGGCCATTATCAAGTCATAGCCATAGTGATGACGGCGCCATTGTGACGTCATACCCACTTTAATTTCATAGCCATTGAAAAGTCACAGCTACTACAATGCCACAGGAATTGCATCGTCATAGCCACGATCATGTCACAGCCAATGTGACGTCACGGGCACCGTAATGACACAGACATATATAAGTCATTGCAAATTTAACGCCATTGCCATTTTGATGTCATAGCCATTGTGATGTCTGAGCCATTGCAACGTCAGAGTTACTAGAAAGTCATGGCCACTCTGATGGCATAGCCATTGTAGCTAGAAGCCACTGTGATCTCATGGCCATTGGAATGTCATAGCCACTATGATGTCATAGAAACTGTGATGTCATAGCCATTGTGACATCACAGCGACTATAACATCATATCTACTGTAAGGTCAAAGCCACTGTAGTTTCATAGACATTCTTATGTCATCGCCGTTGACTTCATAACCATCATGATGTCAGAGACATTGTGATGGCATAGCCACTATAATGTCACGGCCATCGTAACGTGATAGGCCACACAATGCCATAGAGATAGTATAGTCATTTCCACTGTCCCGTAAGAGCCATTTTGACGTCATAGCCATTGTTATGTCATAGGCATTGTGACGTCAGAGCCATTGAAACCTCAGAGCCACATTAATGTCATCGCCATTGAAACGTCGTCACCTTTGTAATATCATATACATTGTAAAGTCATCACATTTGTAATATCCTAGCCATTGTGTCGGCATACTCATTGTCATCATAACCGTCGTCATCATGGCCATGAAACTTCAGAGCCTTGGTAACGTCATAGCTACTATGACGTCATAACCACAATAATGTCATAGCCTTTGTAAAGTCATAGTCACAATAATATCACAGACATTGTACCGTTATAGCCATTGTGTCCTCATAGCCATTGTGACATCATAGCCACTGTAACATCATAGCCCTTGTGATGTCATAGTCATTGTGAAGTCATGCCATTTGTGACTTCATAGCAATTGCGATGTCATTGCCATCATGACGTTACAGCAACCGTGACGTCCTGGCCACTGTAATGTCACAGCCAATGTAATATCTTAGGCACTACCATGCAATAGACATAGTAAAGTCATTCCCACTGTATTGTCATAGCCATTGTGACGTCCTAGCCACTGTGACGTCATAGCAATTGGAACATCGGAGCCCTTGTGATATCATAGGCATTGTGAAGGCCTGTCAATTGTGACTTCATACCATTTGTGTGTCATAGCCACTAGCACATCATATCTCCTGGAAAGTCCTGGCTATTGCAATATCATAGCTACTGTAGTGTCATAGGCAATGAAACCTAGGATCCATAGTAATGGCCTAGCCACTCTAGTGCCATATCCATTGTGCCTTCAGACCCATTGTGATATCATAGCCATTGTAACCTCATAGCCACTATCCTGTCACAGCCATTGAGACGGCGTAGCATTTGTAAGGTCACAGACATCGGAAAGTAATAATATTTGTAATATCATAGCCATTGTGTCGGCGTAGCCACTTTCAATATAGCCATTGTCACGTCGTAGCCATCATAACATCAGAGCCATTGTAACTTCGTAGCCACTGGGACGTCCTACCCACTATAATGTCACAGCTTTTATAACGTCATAGTCATGATAATATCACAGCCATTGCAACGCCATAGGAATTGTGACGTTGTAGCAGTTGTGACATAGCAATTTTAACATCATGGCTGTTGTGACATCACATAAACGTGAAGCCATATCAAGTCTGTCTTCGTAGCAATTGTGATTTCACGGCCATTATCAAGTCATAGCCATAGTGATGACGGCGCCATTGTGACGTCATACCCACTTTAATTTCATAGCCATTGAAAAGTCACAGCTACTACAATGCCACAGGAATTGCATCGTCATAGCCACGATCATGTCACAGCCAGTGTGACGTCACGGGCACCGTAATGACACAGACATATATAAGTCATTGCAAATTTAACGCCATTGCCATTTTGATGTCATAGCCATTGGGATGTCGGAGCCATTGCAACGTCAGAGTTACTATAAAGTCATGGCCACTCTGATGGCATAGCCATTGTAGCTAGATAGCCACTGTGATCTCATGGCCATTGGAATGTCATAGCCACTTTGATGTCATAGAAACTGTGATGTCATAGCCATTGTGACATCACAGCGACTATAACATCATATCTAGTGTAAGGTCAAAGCCACTGTAGTTTCATAGACATTCTTATGTCATCGCCGTTGACTTCATAACCATCATGATGTCAGAGACATTGTGTTGGCATAGCCACTATAATGTCACGGCCATCGTAACGTGATAGGCCCCACAATGCCATAGAGATAGTATAGTCATTTCCACTGTCCCGTAAGAGCCATTGTGACGTCATAGCCATTGTTATGTCATAGGCATTGTGACGTCAGAGCCATTGAAATCTCAGAGCCACATTAATGTCATCGCCATTGAAACGTCGTCACCTTTGTAATATCATATACATTGTAAAGTCATCGCATTTGTAATATCCTAGCCATTGTGTCGGCATACTCATTGTCATCATAACCTTCGTCATAATGGCCATGAAAACATCAGAGCCGTGGTAACGTCATAGCTACTATGACGTCATAACCACAATAATGTCATAGCCTTTGTAAAGTCATAGTCACAATAATATCACAGACATTGTACCGTTATAGCCATTGTGTCCTCATAGCCATTGTGACATCATAGCCACTGTAACATCATAGCCCTTGTTATGTCATAGTCATTGTGAAGTCATGCCATTTGTGACTTCATAGCAATTGCGTTGTCATTGCCATCATGACGTTACAGCAACCGTGACGTCCTGGCCACTGTAATGTCACAGCCAATGTAATATCTTAGGCACTACCATGCAATAGACATAGTAAAGTCATTCCCACTGTATTGTCATAGCCATTGTGACGTCCTAGCCACTGTGACGTCATAGCAATTGGAACATCGGAGCCCTTGTGATATCATAGGCATTGTGAAGGCCTGTCAATTGTGACTTCATACCATTTGTGTGTCATACCCACTAGCACATCATATCTCCTGGAAAGTCCTGACTCTTGCAATATCATAGCTACTGTAGTGTCATAGGCAATGAAACCTCGGATCCATAGTAATGGCCTAGCCACTCTAGTGCCATATCCATTGTGCCTTCAGACCCATTGTGATATATAGCCATTGTAACCTCATAGCCACTATCCCGTCACAGCCATTGAGACGGCGTAGCATTTGTAAGGTCACAGACATCGGAAAGTAATAATATTTGTAATATCGTAGCCATTGTGTCGGCGTAGCCACTTTCAATATAGCCATCGTCACGTCATAGCCATCATAACATCAGAGCCATTGTAACTTCGTAGCCACTGGGACGTCCTACCCACTATAATGTCATAGGTTTTATAACGTCATAGTCATGATAATATCACAGCCATTGCAACGCCATAGGAATTGTGACGTTGTAGCAGTTGTGACATAGCAATTATAACATCATGGCTGTTGTGACATCAGATAAACGTGAAGCCATATCAAGTGTGACTTCGTAGCAATTGTGATGTCACGGCCATTATCAAGTCATAGCCATAGTGATGACGGCGCCATTGTGACGTCATACCCACTTTAATTTCATAGCTATTGAAAAGTCACAGCTAGTACAATGCCACAGGAATTGCATCGTCATAGCCACGATCATGTCACAGCCATTGTGACGTCACGGGCACCGTAATGACACAGGCATATTTAAGTCATTGCAAATTTAACACCATAGCCATTTTGACGTCATAGCCATTGTTATGTCTTAGGCATTGTGACGTCAGAGTCATTGAAACCTCAGAGCCACATTAATGTCATCGCCATTGAAACGGCGTCAACTTTGTAATATCATATATATTGTAAAGTCATCGCCTTTGTAATATCCTAGCCATTGTGTCGGCATACTCATTGTCATCATAGCCATCGTCATCATGGCCATGAAAACATCAGAGCCGTGGTAACGTCATAGCTACTATGATGTCATAACCACAATAATGTCATAGCCTTTGTAAAGTCATAGTCACAATAATATCACAGACATTGTACTGTTATAGCCATTGTGTCCTCATAGCCATTGTGACATCATAGCCACTGTAACATCATAGCCCTTGTGATGTCATAGTCATTGTGAAGTCATGCCATTTGTGACTTCATAGCAATTGCGATGTCATTGCCATCATGACGTTACAGCAACCGTGACGTCCTGGCCACTATAATGTCACAGCCAATGTAATATCTTATGCACTACCATGCAGTAGACATGGTAAAGTCATTCCCACTTTATTGTCATAGGCATTGTGACGTCCTAGCCATTGTGACGTCATAGCAATTGGAACATCGTAGCCCTTGTGATATCATAGTCATTGTGAAGGCCTGTCAATTGTGACTTCATACCATTTGTGATGTCATAGCCACTAGCACATCATATCTACTGGAAAGTCATGGCTCTTGCAATACCATAGCTACTGTAGTGTCATAGGCAATGAAACCTCGAATCCATAGTAATGGCCTAGCCACTCGAGTGCCATATCCATTGTGCCTTCATACCCATTGTGATATCATAGCCATTGTAACCTCATAGCCACTATCCCGTCACAGCCATTGAGACGGCGTAGCATTTGTAAGGTCACAGACATCGGAAAGTAATAATATTTGTAATATCATAGCCATTGTGTCGGCGTAGCCGTTTTCAATATAGCCATCGTCACGTCGTAGCCATCATAACATCAGAGCCATTGTAACTTCGTAGCCACTGGGACGTCCTACCCACTATAATGTCATAGCTTTTATAACGTCATAGTCATGATAATATCAGAGCCATTGCAAAGCCATAGGAATTGTGACGTTGTGGCAGTTGTAACATAGCAATTTTAACATCATAGCTGTTGTGACATCATAAACGTGAAGCCATATCAAGTGTGACTTCGTAGCATTTGTGATGTCACGGCCATTATCAAGTCATAGGCATAGTGATGACGGCGCCATTGGGACGTCATACCCACTTTAATTTCATAGCCATTGAAAAGTCACAGCTACTACAATGCCACAGGAATTGCATCCTCATAGCCACGATCATGTCCCAGCCATCGTGACGTCACGGGCACCGTAATGACAGACATATTTAAGTCATTGCAAATTTAACTTCATAGCTATTTTGATGTCATAGCCATTGTGATGTCTGAGCCATTGCAACGTCAGAGTTATTATAAAGTCATGGCCCCTCTTATGGCATAGGCATTGTAGCTAGAGAGACACTGTGATCTCATGGCCATTGGAATGTCATAGCCACTATGATGTCATAGAAACTGTGATGTCATAGCCATTGTGACATCACAGCGACTATAACATCATATCTACTGTAAGGTCAAAGCCACTGTAGTTTCATAGGCATTGTTATGTCATCGCCGTTGACTTCATAACCATCATGATGTCATAGACATTGTGATGGCATAGCCACTATAATGTCACGGCCATCGTAACGTGATAGGCCCCACAATGTCATAGAGATAGTATAGTCATTTCCACTGTCCCGTAAGAGCCATTGTGACGTCATAGCCATTGTTATGTCATAGGCATTGTGACGTCATAGCCATTGAAACCTCATAGCCACATTAATGTCATCGCCATTGAAACGTCGTCACCTTTGAAATATCATATACATTGTAAAGTCATCGCTTTTGTATTATCCTAGCTATTTTGTCGGCATACTCATTGTCATCATAGCCATCGTCATCATGGCCATAAAAACATCAGAGCCGTGGTAACGTCATAGCTACTATGACGTCATAACCACAATAATGTCATAGCCTTTGTAAAGTCATAGTCACTATAATATCACAGACATTGTACCCTTATAGCCATTATGTCCTCATAGCCATTGTGACATCATAGCCACTGTAACATCATAGCCCTTGTGATGTCATAGTCATTGTGAAGTCATGGCATTTTTGACATCATAGCAATTGCGATGTCATTGCCATCATGACGTTACAGCAACCGTGACGTCCTGGCCACTATAATGTCACAGCCAATGTAATATCTTAGTCACTACCATGCAATACACATAGTAAAGTCATACCCAATGTATTGTAATACCCATTGTGACGTCATAGCAATTGAAATATCGGAGCCCTTGTGATATCATAGTCATTGTGAAGGCCTGTCAATTGTGACTTCGTACCATTTGTGATGTCATAGCCACTAGCACATCATATCTACTGGAAAGTCATGGCTCTTGCAATATCATAGCTACTGTAGTGTCATAGGCAATGAACCCTGGATCAATAGTAATGGCCTAGCCACTCTAGTGCCATACCCATTGTGCCTTCAGACCCATTGTGATATCATAGCCATTGTAACCTCATAGCCACTATCCCGTCACAGCCATTGAGACGGCGTAGCATTTCTAAGGTCACCGACATCGGAAAGTAATAATTTTTGTAATATCGTAGCCATTGTGTCGGCGTAGCCATTTTCAATATAGCCATCGTCACGTCGTAGCCATCATAACATCAGAGACATTGTATCTTCGTAGCCACTGGGACGTCATACCCACTATAATGTCATAGCTTTTATAACGTCATAGTCATGATAATATCAGAGCCATTGCTACACCATAGGAATTGTGACGTTGTAGCAGTTGTGACATAGCAATTTTAACATCATAGCTGTTGTGACATCACATAAACTTGAAGCCATATCAAGTGTGACTTCGTAGCAATTGTGATGTCACGGCCATTATCAAGTCATAGCCATAATGATGACGGCGCCATTGTGACGTCATACCCACTTTAATTTCATAGCCATTGAAAAGTCACAGCTACTACAATGCCACAGGAATTGCATCGTCATAGCCACGGTCATGTCCCAGCCATTGTGACGTCAAGGGCACCGTAATGACACAGACATATTTAAGTCATTGCAAATTTAACGCCATAGCCATTTTGATGTCATAGCCATTGTGATGTCTGAGCCATTGCAACGTCAGAGTTACTATAATGTCATGGCCACGCTGATGCCATAGCCCTTGTAGCTACATAGCCACTGTGATCTCACGGTCATTGGAATGTCATAGCCACTATGATGTCATATAAACTGTGATGTCATAGCCAATGTGACATCACAGCGACTATAACATCATATCTACTGTAAGGTCAAAGCCACTGTAGTTTCATAGACATTGTTATGTCATCGCCGTTGACTTCATAACCATCATGATGTCAGAGACATTGTGATGGCATAGCCACTATAATGTCACGGCCATTGTAACGTGATAGGCCCCACAATGTCATATAGTATAGTCATTTCCACTGTCCCGTAAGAGCCATTATGACGTCATAGCCATTGTTATGTCATAGGCATTTTGACGTCAGAGCCATTGAAACCTCATAGCCACATTAATGTCATCGCCATTGAAACGGCGTCAACTTTGTAATATCATATATATTGTAAAGTCATCGCCTTTGTAATATCCTAGCCATTGTGTCGGCATACTCATTGTCATCATAGCCATCGTCATCATGGCCATGAAAACATCAGAGCCGTGGTAACGTCATAGCTACTATGATGTCATAACCACAATAATGTCATAGCCTTTGTAAAGTCATAGTCACAATAATATCACAGACATTGTACTGTTATAGCCATTGTGTCCTCATAGCCATTGAGACATCATCGCCACTGTAACATCATAGCCCTTGTGATGTCATTGTCATTGTGAAGACATGCCATTTGTGACTTCATAGCAATTGCGATGTCATTGCCATCATGACGTTACAGCAACCGTGACGTCCTGGCCACTATAATGTCACAGCCAATGTAATATGTTATGCACTACCATGCATTAGACATGGTAAAGTCATTCCCACTTTATTGTCGTAGGCATTGTGACGTCCTAGCCATTGTGACGTCATACCAATTGGAACATCGTAGCCCTTGTGATATCATAGTCATTGTGAAGGCCTGTCAATTGTGACTTCATACCATTTGTGATGTCATAGCCACTAGCACATCATATCTACTGGAAAGTCATGGCTCTTGCAATACCATAGCTACTGTAGTGTCATAGGCAATGAAACCTCGAATCCATAGTAATGGCCTAGCCACTCGAGTGCCATATCCATTGTGCCTTCATACCCATTGTGATATCATAGCCATCGTAACCTCATAGCCACTATCCCGTCACAGCCATTGAGACGGCGTAGCATTTGTAAGGTCACAGACATCGGAAAGTAATAATATTTGTAATATCATAGCCATTGTGTCGGCGTAGCCGTTTTCAATATAGCCATCGTCACGTCGTAGCCATCATAACATCAGAGCCATTGTAACTTCGTAGCCACTGGGACGTCCTACCCACTATAATGTCATAGCTTTTATAACGTCATAGTCATGATAATATCAGAGCCATTGCAAAGCCATAGGAATTGTGACGTTGTGGCAGTTGTGACATAGCAATTTTAACATCATAGCTGTTGTGACATCATAAACGTGAAGCCATATCAAGTGTGACTTCGTAGCAATTGTGATGTCACGGCCATTATCAAGTCATAGGCATAATGATGACGGCGCCATTGGGACGTCATACCCACTTTAATTTCATAGCCATTGAAAAGTCACAGCTACTACAATGCCACAGGAATTGCATCCTCATAGCCACGATCATGTCCCAGCCATTGTGACGTCACGGGCACCGTAATGACACAGACATATTTAAGTCATTGCAAATTTAACGTCATAGCTATTTTCATGTCATAGCCATTGTGATGTCTGAGCCATTGCAACGTCAGAGTTACTATAAAGTCATGGCCCCTCTTATGGCATAACCATTGTATCTAGAGAGACACTGTGATCTCATGGCCATTGGAATGTCATAGCCACTATGATGTCATAGAAACTGTGATGTCATAGCCATTGTGACATCACAGCGACTATAACATCATATCTACTGTAAGGTCAAAGCCACTGTAGTTTCATAGACATTCTTATGTCATCGCCGTTGACTTCATAACCATCATGATGTCAGAGACATTGTGATGGTATAGCCACTATAATGTCACGGCCATCGTAACGTGATAGGCCCCACAATGCCATAGAGATAGTATAGTCATTTCCACTGTCCCGTAAGAGCCATTGTGACGTCATAGCCATTGTTATGTTATAGGCATTGTGACGTCATAGCCATTGAAACCTCAGAGCCACATTAATGTCAGCGCCATTGAAACGTCGTCACCTTTGTAATATCATATACATTGTAAAGTCATCGCATTTGTAATATCCTAGCCATTGTGTCGGCATACTCATTGTCATCATAGCCGTCTTCATCATGGCCATGAAAACATCAGAGGCGTGGTAACGTCATAGCTACTATGACGTCATAACCACAATAATTTCATAGCCTTTGTAAAGTCATAGTCACAATAATATCACAGACATTGTACCATTATAGCCATTGTGTCCTCATAGCCATTGTGACATCATAGCCACTGTAACATCATAGCCCTTGTTATGTCATAGTCATTGTGAAGTCATGCCATTTGTGACTTCATAGCAATTGCGATGTCATTGCCATCGTGACGTTACAGCAACCGTGACGTCCTGGCCACTGTAATGTCACAGCCAATGTAATATCTTAGGCACTACCATGCAATAGACATAGTAAAGTCATTCCCACTGTATTATCATAGCCATGGTGACGTCCTAGCCACTGTGACGTCATAGCAATTGGAACATCGGAGCCCTTGTGATATCATAGGCATTGTGAAGGCCTGTCAATTGTGACTTCATACCATTTGTGTGTCATAGCCACTAGCACATCATATCTACTGGAATGTCCTGGCTCTTGCAATATCATAGCTACCGTAGTGTCATAGGCAATGAAACCTCGGATCCATAGTAATGGCCTAGCCACTCTAGTGCCATATCCATTGTGCCTTCAGACCCATTGTGATATCATAGCCATTGTAACCTCATAGCCACTATCCCGTCACAGCCATTGAGACGGCGTAGCATTTGTAAGGTCACAGACATCGGAAAGTAATAATATTTGTAATATCGTAGCCATTGTGTCGGCGTTGCCACTTTCAATATAGCCATCGTCACGTCGTAGCCATCATAACATCAGAACCATTGTAACTTCGTAGCCACTGGGACGTCCTACCCACTATAATGTCATAGCTTTTATAACGTCATAGTCATGATAATATCAGAGCCACTGCAACGCCATAGGAATTGTGACGTTGTAGCAGTTGTGACATACCAATTTTAACATCATGGCTGTTGTGACATCACATAAACGTGAAGCCATATCAAGTGTGACTTCGTCGCAATTGTGATGTCACCGCCGTTATCAAGTCATAGCCATAGTGATGACGACGCCATTGTGACGTCATACCCACTTTAATTTCATAGCCATAGAAAAGTCACTGCTACTTCAATGCCACTGGAATTGCATCGTCATAGCCAAGATCATGTCACAGCCATTGTGACGTCACGGGCACCGTAATGACACAGACATATTTAAGTCATTGCAAATTTAACGCCATAGCCATTTTGATGTCATAGCCATTGTGATGTCTGAGCCATTGCAACGTCGAAGTTACTATAAAGTCATGGCCACTCTGATGGCATAGTCATTGTAGCTAGATAGCCACTGTGATCTCATGGCCATTGGAATGTCATAGCCACTATGATGTCATAGAAACTGTGATGTCATAGCCATTGTGACATCACAGCGACTATAACATCATATCTACTGTAATGCCAAAGCCACTGTAGTTTCATAGACATTCTTATGTCATCGCCGTTGACTTCATAACCATCATGATGTCAGAGACATTGTGATGCCATTGCCCTATAATGTCACGGCCATCGTAACG
This sequence comes from Myotis yumanensis, assembly GCF_028538775.1. Classification (NCBI taxonomy): domain Eukaryota; kingdom Metazoa; phylum Chordata; class Mammalia; order Chiroptera; family Vespertilionidae; genus Myotis; species Myotis yumanensis. Next base: position 272,399 of record NW_027223777.1, read on the forward strand.
TGATAGGCCCGACAATGTCATAGAGATAGTATTGTCATTTCCACTGTCCCGTAAGAGCCATTGTGACGTCATAGCCATTGTTATGTTATAGGCATTGTGACGTCAGAGCCATTGAAACCTCATAGCCACATTAATGTCATCGCCATTGAAACGTCGTCACCTTTGTAATATCATATACATTGTAAAGTGATCGCATTTGTAATATCCTAGCCATTGTGTCGGCATACTCATTGTCATCATAGCCGTCGTCATCATGGCCATGAAAACATCAGAGGCGTGGTAACGTCATAGCTACTATGACGTCATAACCACAATAATGTCATAGCCTTTGTAAAGTCATAGTCACTATAATATCACAGACATTGTACCGTTATAGCCATTGTGTCCTCATAGCCATTGTGACATCATAGCCAACGTAACATCATAGCCCTGGTGATGTCATAGTCATTCTTAAGTCATGCCATTTGTGACTTCATAGCAATTGCGATGGCATTGCCATCATGACGTTACAGCAACCGTGACGTCCTGGCCACGATAATGTCACAGCCAATGTAATATCTTAGGCACTACCATGCAATAGACATAGTAAAGTCATTCCCACTGTATTGTCATAGCCATTGTGACGTCCTAGCCATTGAGATGTCACAGCAATTGGAAAATCGGAGCCCTTGTGATATCATAGGCATTGTGAAGGCCTGTCAATTGTGACTTCATACCATTTGTGATGTCAAAGCCACTAGCACATCATATCTACTGGAAAGTCATGGATCTTGCAATATCATAGCTACTGTAGTGTCATAGGCAATGAAACCTCGGATCCATAGTAATGGCCTAGCCACTCGAGTGCCATATCCATTGTGCCTTCATACCCATTGTGATATCATAGCCATTGTAATCTCATAGCCACTATCCCGTCACAGCCATTGACACGGCGTAGTATTTGTAAGGTCAAAGACATCGGAAAGTAATAATATTTGTAATATCATAGGCATTGTGTCGGCGTAGCAGTTTTCAATGTAGCCATCGTCACGTCGTTCCATCATAACATCACAGCCATTGTAACTTCGTAGCCACTGGGACGTCCTATCCACTATAATTTCATAGCTTTTATAACGTCATAGTCATGATAATATCGCAGCCATTGCAACGCCATAGGAATTGTGACGTTGTAGCAGTTGTGACATAGCAATTTTAACATCATAGCTGTTGTGACATCACATAAACGTGAAGCCATATCAAGTGTGACTTTGTAGCAATTGTGATGTCACGGCCATTATCAAGTCATAGCCATAGTGATGACGGCGCCATTGTGACGTCATACCCACTTTAATTTCATAGCCATTGAAATGTCACAGCTACTACAATGCCACAGGAATTGCATCGTCATAGTCACGGTCATGTCCCAGCCATTGTGACGTCACGGGCACCGTAATGACACAGACATATTTAAGTCATTGCAAATTTAACGCCATAGCCATTTTGATGTCATAGCCATAGTGATGTCTGAGCCATTGCAACGTCAGAGTTACTATAAAGTCATGGCCACGCTGATGGCATAGCCATTGTAGCTAGATAGCCACTGTGATCTCACGGCCATTGGAATGTCATAGCCACTATGCTGTCATAGAAACTGTGATGTCATAGCCATTGTGACATCACAGCGACTATAACATCATATCTACTGTAAGGTCAAAGCCACTGTAGTTTCATAGACATTGTTATGTCATCGCCGTTGACTTCATAACCATCATGATGTCAGAGACATTGTGATGGCATAGCCACTATAATGTCACGGCCATCGTAACGTGATAGGCCCCACAATGTCGTAGAGATAGTATAGTCATTTCCACTGTCCCGTGAGAGCCATTGTGACGTCATAGCCATTGTTATGTCATAGGCATTGTGACGTCATAGCCATTGAAACCTCATAGCCACATTACTGTCATCGCCATTGAAACGGCGTCACCTTTGTAATATCATATACATTGTAGAGTCATCGCATTTGTAATATCCTAGCCATTGTGTCGGCATACTCATTGTCATCATAGCCATCGTCATCATGGCCATGAAAACATCAGAGCCGTGGTAACGTCATAGCTACTATGACGTCATAACCACAATAATGTCATAGCCTTTGTAAAGTCATAGTCACAATAACATCACAGACATTGTACCGTCATAGCCATTGTGTCCTCATAGCCATTGTGACATCATAGCGACCGTAATATCATAGACCTAGTGATGTCATAGTCATTGTGAAGTCATGCCATTTGTGACTTCATAGCAATTGCGATGTCATTGCCATCATGACGTTACAGCAACTGTGACGTCCTGGCCACTATAATGTCACAGCCAATGTAATATCTTAGGCACTACCATGCAATAGACATAGTAAAGTCATTCATACTGTATTGTCATAGCCATGGTGACGTCCTAGCCATTGTCACGTCACAGCAATTGGAACATCGGTGCCCTTGTGATATCATAGGCATTGTGAAGGCCTGTCAGTTGTGACTTCATACCATTTGTGATGTCATAGCCACTAGCACATCATATCTACTGGAAATTCATGGCTCTTGCAATATCATAGCTACTGTAGTGTCATAGGCAATGAAACCTCGGATCCATAGTAATGGCCTAGCCACTCTAGTGCCATATCCATTGTGCCTTCAGACGCATTGTGATATCAGAGCCATTGTAACCTCATAGCCACTATCCCGTCACAGCCACTGAGACGGCGTAACACTTGTAAGGTCACAGACATCGGAAAGTAATAATATTTGCAATATCATAGCCATTGTGTCCGCGTAGCCATTTTCAATATAGCCATCATCACGTCGTAGCCATCATAACATCAGAGCCAAAGTAACTTCGTTGCCACTGGGACGTCCTACCCACTATAATGTCATAGCTTTTATAACGTCATAGTCATGATAATATCACAGCCATTGCAACGCCACAGGAATTGTGATGTTGTAGCAGTTGTAACATAGCAATTTTAACATCATAGCTGTTGTGACATCACATAAACGTGAAACCATATCAAGTGTGACTTCGTAGCAATTGTGATGTCACGGCCATTATCAAGTCATAGCCATAGTGATGACGGCGCCATTGTGACGTCATACCCACTTTAATTTCATAGCCATTGAAAAGTCACAGCTACTACAATGCCACAGGAATTGCATCGTCATAGCCACGATCATGTCCCAGCCATTGTGAAGTCACGGGCACCGTAATGACACAGACATATTTAAGTCATTGCAAATTTAACGCCATAGCCATTTTGATGTTATAGCCATTGTGATGTCTGAGCCATTGCAATGTCAGAGTTACTATAAAGTCATGGCCACGCTGATGGCATAGCCATTGTAGCTAGATAGCCAGTGTGATCTCACGGACATTGGAATGTCATACCCACTATGATGTCATAGAAACTGTGATGTCATAGCCATTGTGACATCACAGCGACTATAACATCATATCTACTGTAAGGTCAAATCCACTGTAGTTTCATAGACATTGTTATGTCATCGCCGTTGACTTCATAACTATCATGATGTCAGAGACATTGTGATGGCATAGCCACTATAATGTCACGGCCATCGTAACGTGATAGGCCCCACAATGTCATAGAGATAGTATAGTCATTTCCACTGTTCCGTAAGAGCCATTGTGACGTCATAGCCATTGTTATGTCATAGGCATTGTGAATTCATAGCCTTTGAAACCACATAGCCAAATTAATGTCATCGCCATTGAAACGGCGTCACCTTTGTAATATCATATACATTGTAAAGTCATCGCATTTGTAATATCCTAGCCATTGTGTCGGCATACTCATTGTCATCATAGCCATCGTCATCATGGCCATGAAAACATCAGAGCCGTGGTAACGTCATAGCTACTATGACGTCATAACCACAATAATGTCATAGACTTTGTAAAGTCATAGTCACAATAACATCACAGACATTGTACCGTCATAGCCATTGTGTCCTCATAGCCATTGTGACATCATAGCCACCGTAATATCATAGACCTAGTGATGTCATAGTCATTGTGAAGTCATGCCATTTGTGACTTCATAGCAATTGCGATGTCATTGCCATCATGACGTTACAGCAACTGTGACGTCCTGGCCACTATAATGTCACAGCCAATGTAATATCTTAGGCACTGCCATGCAATAGACATAGTAAAGTCATTCCCACTGTATTGTCATAGCCATGGTGACGTCCCAGCCATTGTCACGTCACAGCAATTGGAACATCGGAGCCCTTGTGATATCATAGGCATTGTGAAGGCCTGTCAGTTGTGACTTCATACCATTTGTGATGTCATAGCCACTAGCACATCATATCTACTGGAAATTCATGGCTCTTGCAATATCATAGCTACTGTAGTGTCATAGGCAATGAAACCTCGGATCCATAGTAATGGCCTAGCCACTCTAGTGCCATATCCATTGTGCCTTCAGACCCATTGTGATATCAGAGCCATTGTAACCTCATAGCCACTATCCCGTCACAGCCACTGAGACGGCGTAACATTTGTAAGGTCACAGACATCGGAAAGTAATAATATTTGCAATATCGTAGCCATTGTGTCCGCGTAGCCATTTTCAATATAGCCATCTTCACGTCGTAGCCATCATAACATCAGAGCCAAAGTAACTTCGTAGCCACTGGGACGTCCTACCCACTATAATGTCATAGCTTTTATAACGTCATAGTCATGATAATATCATAGCCATTGCAACGCCATAGGAATTGGGACGTTGTAGCAGTTGTGACATAGCAATTTTAACATCATAGCTGTTGTGACATCACATAAACGTGAAGCCATATCAAGTGTGACTTCGTAGCAATTGTGATGTCACGGCCATTATCAAGTCATAGCCATAGTGATGACGGCGCCATTGTGACGTCATACCCACTTTAATTTCATAGCCATTGAAAAGTCACAGCTACTACAATGCCACAGGAATTGCATCGTCATAGCCACGGTCATGTCCCAGCCATTGTGAAGTCACGGGCACCGTAATGACACAGACATATTTAAGTCACTGCAAATTTAACGCCATAGCCATTTTGATGTCATAGCCATTGTGATGTCTGAGCCATTGCAACGTCAGCGTTACTATAAAGTCATGGCCACGCTGATGGCATAGCCATTGTAGCTAGATAGCCACTGTGATCTCACGGCCATTGGAATGTCATAGCAACTATGATGTCATAGAAACTGTGATGTCATAGCCATTGTGACATCACAGCGACTATAACATCATATCTACTGTAAGGTCAAAGCCACTGTAGTTTCATAGACATTGTTATGTCATCGCCGTTGACATCATAACCATCATGATGTCAGAGACATTGTGATGGCATAGCCACTGTAATGTCACGGCCATCGTAACATGATACGCCCCACAATGTCATAGAGATAGTATAGTCATTTCCACTGTCCCGTAAGAGCCATTGTGACGTCATAGCCATTGTTATGTCATAGGCATTGTGACGTCATAGCCATTGAAACCTCATAGCCACATTAATGTCATCGCCATTGAAACGGCGTCACCTTTGTAATATCATATACATTGTAAAGTCATCGCATTTGTAATATCCTAGCCATTGGGTCGGCATACTCATTGTCATCATAGCCATCGTCATCATGGCCATGAAAACATCAGAGCCCTGGTAACGTCATAGCTTATATGACGTCAAAACCACAATAATGTCATAGCCTTTGTAAAGTCATAGTCACTATAATATCACAGACATTGTACTGTTATAGCCATTGTGTCCTCATAGCCATTGTGACATCATAGCCACTGTAACATCATAGCCCTTGTGATGTCATAGTCATTTTGAAGTCATGCCATTTGTGACTTCATAGCAATTGCTATGTCATTGCCATCATGATGTTACAGCAACCGTGACGTCCTGGCCACTATAATGTCACAGCCAATGTAATAACTTAGGCACTGCCATGCAATAGACATAGTAAAGTCATTCCCACTGTATTGTCATAGCCATTGTGACGTCCTAGCCATTGTGACGTCATAGCAATTGGAACATCGGAGCCCTTGTGATATCATAGGCATTGTGAAGGCCTGTCAATTGTGACTTCATACCATTTGTGATGTCATAGCCACTAGCACATCATATTTTCTGGAAAGTCATTGCTCTTGCAATATCATAGCTACTGTAGTGTCATAGGCAATGAAACCTGGGATCCATAGTAATGGCCTAGCCACTCTAGTGCCATATCCATTGTGCCTTCAGACCCATTGTGATATCATAGCCATTGTAACCTCATAGCCACTATCCCGTCACAGCCATTGAGACGGCGTAGCATTTGTAAGGTCACAGACATCGGAAAATAATAATATTTGTAATATCGTAGCCATTGTGTCGGCGTAGCCATTTTCAATATAGCCATCGTCACGTCGTAGCCATCATAACATCAGAGCCATTGTAACTTCGTAGCCACTGGGACGTCCTACCTACTCTAATGTCATAGCTTTTATAACGTCATAGTCATGATAATATCACAGCCATTGCAACGCCATAGGAAATGTTACGTTGTAGCAGTTGTGACATAGCAATTTTAACATCATGGCTGTTTTGACATCACATAAACGTGAAGCCATATCAAGTGTGACTTCGTAGCAATAGTGATGTCACGGCCATTATCAAGTCATAGCCATAGTGATGACGACGCTATTGTGACGTCATACCCACTTTAATTTCATAGCCATTGAAAAGTCACAGCTACTACAAGCCACAGGAATTGCATCGTCATAGCCACGATCATGTCCCAGCCATTGTGACGTCACGGGCACCGTAATGACACAGACATATTTAAGTCATTGCAAATTTAACGCCATAGCCATTTTGATGTCATAGCCATTGTGATGTCTGAGCCATTGCAACGTCAGAGTTACTATAAAGTCATGGCCACTCTGATGGCATAGCCATTGAGCTAGAGAGCCACTGTGATCTCATGGCCATTGGAATGTCATAGCCACTATGATGACATAGAAACTGTGATGTCATAGCCATTGTGACATCACAGCGACTATAACATCATATCTACGGTAAGGTCAAAGCCACTGTAGTTTCATAGACATTGTTATGTCATCGCCGCTGACTTCATAACCATCATGATGTCAGAGACATTGTGATGGCATAGCCACTATAATGTCACGGCCATCGTAATGTGATAGGCCCCACAATGACATAGAGATAGTATAGTCATTTCCACTGTCCCGTAAGAGCCATTGTGACGTCATAGCCATTGTTATGTCATAGGCATTGTGACGTCATAGCCATTGTTATGTCATAGGCATTGTGACGTCATAGCCATTGAAACCTCACAGCCACATTACTGTCATCGCCATTGAAACGGCGTCACCTTTGTAATATCATATACATTGTAAAGTCATCGCATTTGTAATATCCTAGCCATTGTGTCGGCATACTCATTGTCATCATAGCCATCGTCATCATGGCCATGAAAACATCAGAGCCGTGGTAACGTCATAGCTACTATGACGTCATAACCACAATAATGTCATAGCCTTTGTAAAGTCATAGTCACAATAATATCACAGACATTGTACCGTTATAGCCATTGTGTCCTCATAGCCATTGTGATATCATAGCCACTGTAACATCATAGCCCTTGTGATGTCATAGTCATTGTGAAGTCATGCCATTTGTGACTTCATAGCAATTGCGATGTCATTGCCATCATGACGTTACAGCAACCGTGACGTCCTGGCCACTATAATGTCACAGCCAATGTAAAATCTTAGGCACTACCATGCAATAGACATAGTAAAGTCATTCCCACTGTATTGTCATAGCCATTGTGACGTCCTAGCCATTGTGACGTCATAGCAATTGGAACATCGGAGCCCTTGTGATATCATAGTCATTGTGAAGGCCTGTCAATTGTGACTTCATACCATTTGTGATGTCATAGCCACTATCACATCATATCTACTGGAATGTCCTGGCTCTTGCAATATCATAGCTACTGTAGTGTCATAGGCAATGAAACCTCGGATCCATAGTAATGGCCTAGCCACTCTAGTGCCATATCCATCTTGCCTTCAGAACCATTGTGATATCATACCATTGTAACCTCATAGCCACTGTCCCGTCACACCCATTGAGACAGCGTAGCATTTGTAAGGTCACAGACATCGGAAAGTAATAATATTTGTAATATCGTAGCCATTGTGTCGGCGTAGCCATTTTCAATATAGCCATCGTCACGTCGTAGCCATCATAACATCAGAGCCATTGTAACTTCGTAGCCACTGGGACGTCCTACCCACTCTAATGTCATAGCTTTTATAACGTCATAGTCATGATAATATCACAGCCATTGCAACGCCATAGGAATTGTGACGTTGTAGCAGTTGTGACATAGCAATTTTAACATCATGGCTGTTTTGACATCACATAAACGTGAAGCCATATCAAGTGTGACTTCGTAGCAATTGTGATGTCACGGCCATTATCAAGTCATAGCCATAGTGATGACGACGCCATTGTGAAGTCATACCCACTTTAATTTCATAGCCATTGAAAAGTCACAGCTACTACAATGCCACAGGAATTGCATCGTCATAGCCACGATCATGTCACAGCCATTGTGACGTCACGGGCACCGTAAAGACACAGACATATTTAAGTCATTGCAAATTTAACGCCATAGCCATTTTGATGTCATAGCCATTGTGATGTCTGAGCCATTGCAACGTCAGAGTTAATATAAAGTCATGGCCACTCTGATGGCATAGCCATTGTAGCTAAATAGCCACTGTGATCTCATGGCCATTGGAATGTCATAGCCACGATGATGTCATAGAAACTGTGATGTCATAGCCATTGTGACATCACAGCGACTATAACATCATATCTACTGTAAGGTCAAAGCCACTGTAGTTTCATAGACATTGTTATGTCATCGCCGTTGACTTCATAACCATCATGATGTCAGAGACATTGTGATGGCATAGCCACTATAATGTCACGGCCATCGTAACGTGATAGGCCCCACAATGCCATAGAGATAGTATAGTCATTTCCACTGTCCCGTAAGAGCCATTGTGACGTCATAGCCATTGTATGTCATAGGCATTGTGACGTCATAGCCATTGAAACCTCATAGCCACATTAATGTCATCGCCATTGAAACGGCGTCACCTTTGTAATATCGTATACATTGTAAAGTCATCGCATCTGTAATATCCTAGCCATTGTGTCGGCATACTCATTGTCATCATAGCCATCGTCATCATGGCCATGAAAACATCAGAGCCGTGGTAACGTCATAGCTGCTATGATGTCATAACCACAATAATGTCATAGCCTTTGTAAAGTCATAGTCACAATAATATCACAGACATTGTACCGTTATAGCCATTGTGTCCTCATAGCCATTGTGACATCATAGCCACTGTAACATCATAGCGCTTGTGATGTCATAGTCATTGTGAAGTCATGCCATTTGAACTTCATAGCAATTGCGATGTCATTGCCATCATGACGTTACAGCAACCGTGACGTCCTGGCCACTATAATGTCACAACCAATGTAATATCTTAGGCACTGCCATGCAATAGACATAGTAAAGTCATTCCCACTGTATTGTCATAGCCATTGTGACGTCCTAGCCATTGTGACGTCATAGCAATTGGAACATCGGAGCCCTTGTGATATCATAGGCATTGTGAAGGCCTGTCAATTGTGACTTCATACCATTTGTGATGTCATAGCCACTAGCACATCATATCTTCTGGAAAGTCATTGCTCTTGCAATATCATAGCTACTGTAGTGTCATAGGCAATGAAACCTGGAATCCATAGTAATGGCCTAGCCACTCTAGTGCCATATCCATTGTGCCTTCAGACCCATTGTGATATCATAGCCATAGTAACCTCATAGCCACTATCCCATCACAGCCATTGAGACGGCGTAGCATTTGTAAGGTCACAGACATCGGAAAGTAATAATATTTGTAATATCGTAGCCATTGTGTCGGCGTAGCCATTTTCAATATAGCCATCGTCACGTCTTAGCCATCATAACATCAGAGCCAAAGTAACTTCGTAGCCACTGGGACGTCCTACCCACTATAATGTCATAGCTTTTATAACGTCATAGTCATGATAATATCACAGCCATTGCAACGCCATAGGAACTGTGACGTTGTAGCAGTTGTGACATAGCAATTTTAACATCATAGCTGTTGTGACATCACATAAACGTGAAGCCATATCAAGTGTGACTTTGAGCAATTGTGATGTCACGACCATTATCAAGTCATAGCCATAGTGATGACGGCGCCATTGTGACGTCATACCCACTTTAATTTCATAGCCATTGAAAAGTCACAGCTACTACAATGCCACAGGAATTGCATCGTCATAGCCACGATCATGTCACAGCCATTGTGACGTCACGGGCACCGTAAAGACACAGACATATTTAAGTCATTGCAAATTTAACGCCATAGCCATTTTGCTGTCATAGCCATTGTGATGTCTGAGCCATTGCAACGTCAGAGTTACTATTAAGTCATGGCCACGCTGATGGCATAGCCTTTGTAGCTAGATAGCCACTGTGATCTCTCGGCCATTGGAATGTCATAGCCACTATGATGTCATAGAAACTGTGATGTCATAGCCATTGTGACATCACAGCGACTATAACATCATATCTACTGTAAGGTCAAAGCCACTGTAGTTTCATAGACATTGTTATGTCATCGCCGTTGACTTCATAACCATCATGATGTCAGAGACATTGTGATGGCATAGAAACTATAATGTCACGGCCATCGTAACGTGATAGGCCCCACAATGCCATAGAGATAGTATAGTCATTTCCACTGTCCCGTAAGAGCCATTGTGACGTCATAGCCATTTTTATGTCATAGGCATTGTGACGTCATAGCCATTGAAACCTCATAGCCACATTAATGTCATTGCCATTGAAACGGCGTCACCTTTGTAATATCATATACATTGTAAAGTCATCGCATTTGTAATATCCTAGCCATTGGGTCGGCATACTCATTGTCATCATAGCCATCGTCATCATGGCCATGAAAACATCAGAGCCCTGGTAACGTCATAGCTTATATGACGTCAAAACCACAATAATGTCATAGCCTTTGTAAAGTCATAGTCACAATAATATCACAGACATTGTACCGTTATAGCCATTGTGTCCTCATAGCCATTGTGACATCATAGCCACTGTAACATCATAGCCCTTGTGATGTCATAGTCATTTTGAAGTCATGCCATTTGTGACTTCATAGCGATTGCGATGTCATTGTCATCATGACGTTACAGCAACCGTGACGTCCTGGCCACGATAATGTCACAGCCAATGTAATATCTTAGGCACTGCCATGCAATAGACATAGTAAAGTCATTCCCACTGTATTGTCATAGCCATTGTGACGTCCTAGCCATTGTGACGTCATAGCAATTGGAACATCGGAGCCCTTGTGATATCATAGGCATTGTGAAGGCCTGTCAATTGTTTCTTCATACCATTTGTGATGTCATAGCCACTAGCACATCATATTTTCTGGAAAGTCATTGCTCTTGCAATATCATAGCTACTGTAGTGTCATAGGCAATGAAACCTGGGATCCATAGTAATGGCCTAGCCACTCTAGTGCCATATCCATTGTGCCTTCAGACCCATTGTGATATCATAGCCATTGTAACCTCATAGCCACTATCCCGTCACAGCCATTGAGACGGCGTAGCATTTGTAAGGTCACAGACATCGGAAAATAATAATATTTGTAATATCGTAGCCATTGTGTCGGCGTAGCCATTTTCAATATAGCCATCGTCACGTCTTAGCCATCATAACATCAGAGCCATTGTAACTTCGTAGCCACTGGGACGTCCTACCTACTCTAATGTCATAGCTTTTATAACGTCATAGTCATGATAATATCACAGCCATTGCAACGCCATAGGAAATGTTACGTTGTAGCAGTTGTGACATAGCAATTTTAACATCATGGCTGTTTTGACATCACATAAACGTGAAGCCATATCAAGTGTGACTTCGTAGCAATAGTGATGTCACGGCCATTATCAAGTCATAGCCATAGTGATGACGACGCTATTGTGACGTCATACCCACTTTAATTTCATAGCCATTGAAAAGTCACAGCTACTACAAGCCACAGGAATTGCATCGTCATAGCCACGATCATGTCCCAGCCATTGTGACGTCACGGGCACCGTAATGACACAGACATATTTAAGTCATTGCAAATTTAACGCCATAGCCATTTTGATGTCATAGCCATTGTGATGTCTGAGCCATTGCAACGTCAGAGTTACTATAAAGTCATGGCCACTCTGATGGCATAGCCATTGAGCTAGAGAGCCACTGTGATCTCATGGCCATTGGAATGTCATAGCCACTATGATGACATAGAAACTGTGATGTCATAGCCATTGTGACATCACAGCGACTATTACATCATATCTACGGTAAGGTCAAAGCCACTGTAGTTTCATAGACATTGTTATGTCATCGCCGCTGACTTCATAACCATCATGATGTCAGAGACATTGTGATGGCATAGCCACTATAATGTCACGGCCATCGTAATGTGATAGGCCCCACAATGCCATAGAGATCGTATAGTCATTCCCACTGTCCCGTAAGAGCCATTGTGACGTCATAGCCATTGTTATGTCATAGGCATTGTGACGTCATAGCCATTGAAACCTCATAGCCACATTAATGTCATCACCATTGAAACGTCGTCACCTTTGTAATATCATATACATTGTACAGTCATCGCATTTGTAATATCCTAGCCATTGTGTCGGCATACTCATTGTCATCATAGCCATCGTCATCATGGACATGAAAACATCAGAGCCTTGGTAACGTCATAGCTACTATGACGTCATAACCACAATAATGTCATAGCCTTTGTAAAGTCATAGTCACAATAATATCACAGACATTGTACCGTTATAGCCATTGTGTCCTCATAGCCATTGTGATATCATAGCCACTGTAACATCATAGCCCTTGTGATGTCATAGTCATTGTGAAGTCATGCCATTTGTGACTTCATAGCAATTGCGATGTCATTGCCATCATGACGTTACAGCAACCGTGACGTCCTGGCCACTATAATGTCACAGCCAATGTAATATCTTAGGCACTACCATGCAATAGACATAGTAAAGTCATTCCCACTGTATTGTCATAGCCATTGTGACGTCCTAGCCATTGTGACGTCATAGCAATTGGAACATCGGAGCCCTTGTGATATCATAGTCATTGTGAAGGCCTGTCAATTGTGACTTCATACCATTTGTGATGTCATAGCCACTATCACATCATATCTACTGGAATGTCCTGGCTCTTGCAATATCATAGCTACTGTAGTGTCATAGGCAATGAAACCTCGGATCCATAGTAATGGCCTAGCCACTCTAGTGCCATATCCATCTTGCCTTCAGAACCATTGTGATATCATACCATTGTAACCTCATAGCCACTGTCCCGTCACAGCCATTGAGACAGCGTACCATTTGTAAGGTCACAGACATCGGAAAGTAATAATATTTGTAATATCGTAGCCATTGTGTCGGCGTAGCCATTTTCAATATAGCCATCGTCACGTCGTAGCCATCATAACATCAGAGCCATTGTAACTTCGTAGCCACTGGGACGTCCTACCCACTCTAATGTCATAGCTTTTATAACGTCATAGTCATGATAATATCACAGCCATTGCAACGCCATAGGAATTGTGACGTTGTAGCAGTTGTGACATAGCAATTTTAACATCATGGCTGTTTTGACATCACATAAACGTGAAGCCATATCAAGTGTGACTTCGTAGCAATTGTGATGTCACCGCCATTATCAAGTCATAGCCATAGTGATGACGACGCCATTGTGAAGTCATACCCACTTTAATTTCATAGCCATTGAAAAGTCACAGCTACTACAATGCCACAGGAATTGCATCGTCATAGCCACGATCATGTCACAGCCATTGTGACGTCACGGGCACCGTAAAGACACAGACATATTTAAGTCATTGCAAATTTAACGCCATAGCCATTTTGATGTCATAGCCATTGTGATGTCTGAGCCATTGCAACGTCAGAGTTAATATAAAGTCATGGCCACTCTGATGGCATAGCCATTGTAGCTAAATAGCCACTGTGATCTCATGGCCATTGGAATGTCATAGCCACGATGATGTCATAGAAACTGTGATGTCATAGCCATTGTGACATCACAGCGACTATAACATCATATCTATTGTAAGGTCAAAGCCACTGTAGTTTCATAGACATTGTTATGTCATCGCCGTTGACTTCATAACCATCATGATGTCAGAGACATTGTGATGGCATAGCCACTATAATGTCACGGCCATCGTAACGTGATAGGCCCCACAATGTCATAGAGATAGTATAGTCATTTCCACTGTCCCGTAAGAGCCATTGTGACGTCATAGCCATTGTTATGTCATAGGCATTGTGACGTCATAGCCATTGAAACCTCATAGCCACATTAATGTCATCGCCATTGAAACGTCGTCACCTTTGTAATATCATATACATTGTACAGTCATCGCATTTGTAATATCCTAGCCATTGTGTCGGCATACTCATTGTCATCATAGCCATCGTCATCATGGACATGAAAACATCAGAGCCGTGGTAACGTCATAGCTACTATGACTTCATAACCACAATAATGTCATAGCCTTTGTAAAGTCATAGTCACAATAATATCACAGACATTGTACCGTTATAGCCATTGTGTCCTCATAGCCATTGTGATATCATAGCCACTGTAACATCATAGCCCTTGTGATGTCATAGTCATTGTGAAGTCATGCCATTTGTGACTTCATAGCAATTGCGATGTCATTGCCATCATGACGTTACAGCAACCGTGACGTCCTGGCCACTATAATGTCACAGCCAATGTAATATCTTAGGCACTACCATGCAATAGACATAGTAAAGTCATTCCCACTGTATTGTCATAGCCATTGTGACGTCCTAGCCATTGTGACGTCATAGCAATTGGAACATCGGAGCCCTTGTGATATCATAGTCATTGTGAAGGCCTGTCAATTGTGACTTCATACCATTTGTGATGTCATAGCCACTATCACATCATATCTACTGGAATGTCCTGGCTCTTGCAATATCATAGCTACTGTAGTGTCATAGGCAATGAAACCTCGGATCCATAGTAATGGCCTAGCCACTCTAGTGCCATATCCATCTTGCCTTCAGAACCATTGTGATATCATACCATTGTAACCTCATAGCCACTGTCCCGTCACAGCCATTGAGACAGCGTAGCATTTGTAAGGTCACAGACATCGGAAAGTAATAATATTTGTAATATCGTAGCCATTGTGTCGGCGTAGCCATTTTCAATATTGCCATCGTCACGTCGTAGCCATCATAACATCAGAGCCATTGTAACTTCGTAGCCACTGGGACGTCCTACCCACTCTAATGTCATAGCTTTTATAACGTCATAGTCATGATAATATCACAGCCATTGCAACGCCATAGGAATTGTGACGTTGTAGCAGTTGTGACATAGCAATTTTAACATCATGGCTGTTTTGACATCACATAAACGTGAAGCCATATCAAGTGTGACTTCGTAGCAATTGTGATGTCACGGCCATTATCAAGTCATAGCCATAGTGATGACGACGCCATTGTGAAGTCATACCCACTTTAATTTCATAGCCATTGAAAAGTCACAGCTACTACAATGCCACAGGAATTGCATCGTCATAGCCACGATCATGTCACAGCCATTGTGACGTCACGGGCACCGTAAAGACACAGACATATTTAAGTCATTGCAAATTTAACGCCATAGCCATTTTGATGTCATAGCCATTGTGATGTCTGAGCCATTGCAACGTCAGAGTTAATATAAAGTCATGGCCACTCTGATGGCATAGCCATTGTAGCTAAAATGCCACTGTGATCTCATGGCCATTGGAATGTCATAGCCACGATGATGTCATAGAAACTGTGATGTCATAGCCATTGTGACATCACAGCGACTATAACATCTTATCTATTGTAAGGTCAAAGCCACTGTAGTTTCATAGACATTGTTATGTCATCGCCGCTGACTTCATAACCATCATGATGTCAGAGACATTGTGATGGCATAGCCACTATAATGTCACGGCCATCGTAATGTGATAGGCCCCACAATGACATAGAGATAGTATAGTCATTTCCACTGTCCCGTAAAGGCCATTGTGACGTCATAGCCATTGTTATGTCATAGGCATTGTGACGTCATAGCCATTGTTATGTCATAGGCATTGTGACGTCATAGCCATTGAAACCTCACAGCCACATTACTGTCATCGCCATTGAAACGGCGTCACCTTTGTAATATCATATACATTGTAAAGTCATCGCATTTGTAATATCCTAGCCATTGTGTCGGCATACTCATTGTCATCATAGCCATCGTCATCATGGCCATGAAAACATCAGAGCCGTGGTAACGTCATAGCTACTATGACGTCATAACCACAATAATGTCATATCCTTTGTAAAGTCATAGTCACAATAATATCACAGACATTGTACCGTTATAGCCATTGTGTCCTCATAGCCATTGTGATATCATAGCCACTGTAACATCATAGCCCTTGTGATGTCATAGTCATTGTGAAGTCATGCCATTTGTGACTTCATAGCAATTGCGATGTCATTGCCATCATGACGTTACAGCAACCGTGACGACATGGCCACTATAATGTCACAGCCAATGTAAAATCTTAGGCACTACCATGCAATAGACATAGTAAAGTCATTCCCACTGTATTGTCATAGCCATTGTGACGTCCTAGCCATTGTGACGTCATAGCAATTGGAACATCGGAGCCCTTGTGATATCATAGTCATTGTGAAGGCCTGTCAATTGTGACTTCATACCATTTGTGATGTCATAGCCACTATCACATCATATCTACTGGAATGTCCTGGCTCTTGCAATATCATAGCTACTGTAGTGTCATAGGCAATGAAACCTCGGATCCATAGTAATGGCCTAGCCACTCTAGTGCCATATCCATCTTGCCTTCAGAACCATTGTGATATCATACCATTGTAACCTCATAGCCACTGTCCCGTCACAGCCATTGAGACAGCGTAGCATTTGTAAGGTCACAGACATCGGAAAGTAATAATATTTGTAATATCGTAGCCATTGTGTCGGCGTAGCCATTTTCAATATAGCCATCGTCACGTCGTAGCCATCATAACATCAGAGCCATTGTAACTTCGTAGCCACTGGGACGTCCTACCCACTCTAATGTCATAGCTTTTATAACGTCATAGTCATGATAATATCACAGCCATTGCAACGCCATAGGAATTGTGACGTTGTAGCAGTTGTGACATAGCAATTTTAACATCATGGCTGTTTTGACATCACATAAACGTGAAGCCATATCAAGTGTGACTTCGTAGCAATTGTGATGTCACGGCCATTATCAAGTCATAGCCATAGTGATGACGACGCCATTGTGAAGTCATACCCACTTTAATTTCATAGCCATTGAAAAGTCACAGCTACTACAATGCCACAGGAATTGCATCGTCATAGCCACGATCATGTCACAGCCATTGTGACGTCACGGGCACCGTAAAGACACAGACATATTTAAGTCATTGCAAATTTAACGCCATAGCCATTTTGATGTCATAGCCATTGTGATGTCTGAGCCATTGCAACGTCAGAGTTAATATAAAGTCATGGCCACTCTGATGGCATAGCCATTGTAGCTAAATAGCCACTGTGATCTCATGGCCATTGGAATGTCATAGCCACGATGATGTCATAGAAACTGTGAAGTCATAGCCATTGTGACATTACAGCGACTATAACATCATATCTATTGTAAGGTCAAAGCCACTGTAGTTTCATAGACATTGTTATGTCATCGCCGTTGACTTCATAACCATCATGATGTCAGAGACATTGTGATGGCATAGCCACTATAATGTCACGGCCATCGTAACGTGATAGGCCCCACAATGTCATAGAGATAGTATACTCATTTCCACTGTCCCGTAAGAGCCATTGTGACGTCATAGCCATTGTTATGTCATAGGCATTGTGACGTCATAGCCATTGAAACCTCATAGCCACATTAATGTCATCGCCATTGAAACGGCGTCACCTTTGTAATATCGTATACATTGTAAAGTCATCGCATCTGTAATATCCTAGCCATTGTGTCGGCATACTCATTGTCATCATAGCCATCGTCATCATGGCCATGAAAACATCAGAGCCGTGGTAACGTCATAGCTGCTATGACGTCATAACCACAATAATGTCATAGCCTTTGTAAAGTCATAGTCACAATAATATCACAGACATTGTACCGTTATAGCCATTGTGTCCTCATAGCCATTGTGACATCATAGCCACTGTAACATCATAGCGCTTGTGATGTCATAGTCATTGTGAAGTCATGCCATTTGAACTTCATAGCAATTGCGATGTCATTGCCATCATGACGTTACAGCAACCGTGACGTCCTGGCCACTATAATGTCACAACCAATGTAATATCTTAGGCACTGCCATGCAATAGACATAGTAAAGTCATTCCCACTGTATTGTCATAGCCATTGTGACGTCCTAGCCATTGTGACGTCATAGCAATTGGAACATCGGAGCCCTTGTGATATCATAGGCATTGTGAAGGCCTGTCAATTGTGACTTCATACCATTTGTGATGTCATAGCCACTAGCACATCATATCTTCTGGAAAGTCATTGCTCTTGCAATATCATAGCTACTGTAGTGTCATAGGCAATGAAACCTGGAATCCATAGTAATGGCCTAGCCACTCTAGTGCCATATCCATTGTGCCTTCAGACCCATTGTGATATCATAGCCATAGTAACCTCATAGCCACTATCCCATCACAGCCATTGAGACGGCGTAGCATTTGTAAGGTCACAGACATCGGAAAGTAATAATATTTGTAATATCGTAGCCATTGTGTCGGCGTAGCCATTTTCAATATAGCCATCGTCACGTCGTAGCCATCATAACATCAGAGCCAAAGTAACTTCGTAGCCACTGGGACGTCCTACCCACTATAATGTCATAGCTTTTATAACGTCATAGTCATGATAATATCACAGCCATTGCAACGCCATAGGAACTGTGACGTTGTAGCAGTTGTGACATAGCAATTTTAACATCATAGCTGTTGTGACATCACATAAACGTGAAGCCATATCAAGTGTGACTTTGAGCAATTGTGATGTCACGGCCATTATCAAGTCATAGCCATAGTGATGACGGCGCCATTGTGACGTCATACCCACTTTAATTTCATAGCCATTGAAAAGTCACAGCTACTACAATGCCACAGGAATTGCATCGTCATAGCCACGATCATGTCACAGCCATTGTGACGTCACGGGCACCGTAAAGACACAGACATATTTAAGTCATTGCAAATTTAACGCCATAGCCATTTTGCTGTCATAGCCATTGTGATGTCTGAGCCATTGCAACGTCAGAGTTACTATTAAGTCATGGCCACGCTGATGGCATAGCCTTTGTAGCTAGATAGCCACTGTGATCTCTCGGCCATTGGAATGTCATAGCCACTATGATGTCATAGAAACTGTGATGTCATAGCCATTGTGACATCACAGCGACTATAACATCATATCTACTGTAAGGTCAAAGCCACTGTAGTTTCATAGACATTGTTATGTCATCGCCGTTGACTTCATAACCATCATGATGTCAGAGACATTGTGATGGCATAGAAACTATAATGTCACGGCCATCGTAACGTGATAGGCCCCACAATGCCATAGAGATAGTATAGTCATTTCCACTGTCCCGTAAGAGCCATTGTGACGTCATAGCCATTTTTATGTCATAGGCATTGTGACGTCATAGCCATTGAAACCTCATAGCCACATTAATGTCATTGCCATTGAAACGGCGTCACCTTTGTAATATCATATACATTGTAAAGTCATCGCATTTGTAATATCCTAGCCATTGGGTCGGCATACTCATTGTCATCATAGCCATCGTCATCATGGCCATGAAAACATCAGAGCCCTGGTAACGTCATAGCTTATATGACGTCAAAACACAATAATGTCATAGCCTTTGTAAAGTCATAGTCACAATAATATCACAGACATTGTACCGTTATAGCCATTGTGTCCTCATAGCCATTGTGACATCATAGCCACTGTAACATCATAGCCCTTGTGATGTCATAGTCATTTTGAAGTCATGCCATTTGTGACTTCATAGCGATTGCGATGTCATTGTCATCATGACGTTACAGCAACCGTGACGTCCTGGCCACGATAATGTCACAGCCAATGTAATATCTTAGGCACTGCCATGCAATAGACATAGTAAAGTCATTCCCACTGTATTGTCATAGCCATTGTGACGTCCTAGCCATTGTGACGTCATAGCAATTGGAACATCGGAGCCCTTGTGATATCATAGGCATTGTGAAGGCCTGTCAATTGTGACTTCATACCATTTGTGATGTCATAGCCACTAGCACATCATATTTTCTGGAAAGTCATTGCTCTTGCAATATCATAGCTACTGTAGTGTCATAGGCAATGAAACCTGGGATCCATAGTAATGGCCTAGCCACTCTAGTGCCATATCCATTGTGCCTTCAGACCCATTGTGATATCATAGCCATTGTAACCTCATAGCCACTATCCCGTCACAGCCATTGAGACGGCGTAGCATTTGTAAGGTCACAGACATCGGAAAATAATAATATTTGTAATATCGTAGCCATTGTGTCGGCGTAGCCATTTTCAATATAGCCATCGTCACGTCTTAGCCATCATAACATCAGAGCCATTGTAACTTCGTAGCCACTGGGACGTCCTACCTACTCTAATGTCATAGCTTTTATAACGTCATAGTCATGATAATATCACAGCCATTGCAACGCCATAGGAAATGTTACGTTGTAGCAGTTGTGACATAGCAATTTTAACATCATGGCTGTTTTGACATCACATAAACGTGAAGCCATATCAAGTGTGACTTCGTAGCAATAGTGATGTCACGGCCATTATCAAGTCATAGCCATAGTGATGACGACGCCATTGTGACGTCATACCCACTTTAATTTCATAGCCATTGAAAAGTCACAGCTACTACAAGCCACAGGAATTGCATCGTCATAGCCACGATCATGTCCCAGCCATTGTGACGTCACGGGCACCGTAATGACACAGACATATTTAAGTCATTGCAAATTTAACGCCATAGCCATTTTGATGTCATAGCCATTGTGATGTCTGAGCCATTGCATCGTCAGAGTTACTATAAAGTCATGGCCACTCTGATGGCATAGCCATTGAGCTAGAGAGCCACTGTGATCTCATGGCCATTGGAATGTCATAGCCACTATGATGACATAGAAACTGTGATGTCATAGCCATTGTGACATCACAGCGACTATTACATCATATCTACTGTAAGGTCAAAGCCACTGTAGTTTCATAGACATTGTTATGTCATCGCCGCTGACTTCATAACCATCATGATGTCAGAGACATTGTGATGGCATAGCCACTATAATGTCACGGCCATCGTAATGTGATAGGCCCCACAATGCCATAGAGATAGTATAGTCATTTCCACTGTCCCGTAAGAGCCATTGTGACGTCATAGCCATTGTTATGTCATAGGCATTGTGACGTCATAGCCATTGAAACCTCATAGCCACATTAATGTCATCGCCATTGAAACGTCGTCACCTTTGTAATATCATATACATTGTACAGTCATCGCATTTGTAATATCCTAGCCATTGTGTCGGCATACTCATTGTCATCATAGCCATCGTCATCATGGACATGAAAACATCAGAGCCGTGGTAACGTCATAGCTACTATGACGTCATAACCACAATAATGTCATAGCCTTTGTAAAGTCATAGTCACAATAATATCACAGACATTGTACCGTTATAGCCATTGTGTCCTCATAGCCATTGTGATATCATAGCCACTGTAACATCATAGCCCTTGTGATGTCATAGTCATTGTGAAGTCATGCCATTTGTGACTTCATAGCAATTGCGATGTCATTGCCATCATGACGTTACAGCAACCGTGACGTCCTGGCCACTATAATGTCACAGCCAATGTAATATCTTAGGCACTACCATGCAATAGACATAGTAAAGTCATTCCCACTGTATTGTCATAGCCATTGTGACGTCCTAGCCATTGTGACGTCATAGCAATTGGAACATCGGAGCCCTTGTGATATCATAGTCATTGTGAAGGCCTGTCAATTGTGACTTCATACCATTTGTGATGTCATAGCCACTATCACATCATATCTACTGGAATGTCCTGGCTCTTGCAATATCATAGCTACTGTAGTGTCATAGGCAATGAAACCTCGGATCCATAGTAATGGCCTAGCCACTCTAGTGCCATATCCATCTTGCCTTCAGAACCATTGTGATATCATACCATTGTAACCTCATAGCCACTGTCCCGTCACAGCCATTGAGACAGCGTAGCATTTGTAAGGTCACAGACATCGGAAAGTAATAATATTTGTAATATCGTAGCCATTGTGTCGGCGTAGCCATTTTCAATATAGCCATCGTCACGTCGTAGCCATCATAACATCAGAGCCAAAGTAACTTCGGAGCCACTGGGACGTCCTACCCACTATAATGTCATAGCTTTTATAACGTCATAGTCATGATAATATCACAGCCATTGCAACGCCATAGGAACTGTGACGTTGTAGCAGTTGTGACATAGCAATTTTAACATCATAGCTGTTGTGACATCACATAAACGTGAAGCCATATCAAGTGTGACTTTGAGCAATTGTGATGTCACGGCCATTATCAAGTCATAGCCATAGTGATGACGGCGCCATTGTGACGTCATACCCACTTTAATTTCATAGCCATTGAAAAGTCACAGCTACTACAATGCCACAGGAATTGCATCGTCATAGCCACGATCATGTCACAGCCATTGTGACGTCACGGGCACCGTAAAGACACAGACATATTTAAGTCATTGCAAATTTAACGCCATAGCCATTTTGCTGTCATAGCCATTGTGATGTCTGAGCCATTGCAACGTCAGAGTTACTATTAAGTCATGGCCACGCTGATGGCATAGCCTTTGTAGCTAGATAGCCACTGTGATCTCTCGGCCATTGGAATGTCATAGCCACTATGATGTCATAGAAACTGTGATGTCATAGCCATTGTGACATCACAGCGACTATAACATCATATCTACTGTAAGGTCAAAGCCACTGTAGTTTCATAGACATTGTTATGTCATCGCCGTTGACTTCATAACCATCATGATGTCAGAGACATTGTGATGGCATAGAAACTATAATGTCACGGCCATCGTAACGTGATAGGCCCCACAATGCCATAGAGATAGTATAGTCATTTCCACTGTCCCGTAAGAGCCATTGTGACGTCATAGCCATTGTTATGTCATAGGCATTGTGACGTCATAGCCATTGAAACCTCATAGCCACATTAATGTCATTGCCATTGAAACGGCGTCACCTTTGTAATATCATATACATTGTAAAGTCATCGCATTTGTAATATCCTAGCCATTGGGTCGGCATACTCATTGTCATCATAGCCATCGTCATCATGGCCATGAAAACATCAGAGCCCTGGTAACGTCATAGCTTATATGACGTCAAAACCACAATAATGTCATAGCCTTTGTAAAGTCATAGTCACAATAATATCACAGACATTGTACCGTTATAGCCATTGTGTCCTCATAGCCATTGTGACATCATAGCCACTGTAACATCATAGCCCTTGTGATGTCATAGTCATTTTGAAGTCATGCCATTTGTGACTTCATAGCGATTGCGATGTCATTGTCATCATGACGTTACAGCAACCGTGACGTCCTGGCCACGATAATGTCACAGCCAATGTAATATCTTAGGCACTGCCATGCAATAGACATAGTAAAGTCATTCCCACTGTATTGTCATAGCCATTGTGACGTCCTAGCCATTGTGACGTCATAGCAATTGGAACATCGGAGCCCTTGTGATATCATAGGCATTGTGAAGGCCTGTCAATTGTGACTTCATACCATTTGTGATGTCATAGCCACTAGCACATCATATTTTCTGGAAAGTCATTGCTCTTGCAATATCATAGCTACTGTAGTGTCATAGGCAATGAAACCTGGGATCCATAGTAATGGCCTAGCCACTCTAGTGCCATATCCATTGTGCCTTCAGACCCATTGTGATATCATAGCCATTGTAACCTCATAGCCACTATCCCGTCACAGCCATTGAGACGGCGTAGCATTTGTAAGGTCACAGACATCGGAAAATAATAATATTTGTAATATCGTAGCCATTGTGTCGGCGTAGCCATTTTCAATATAGCCATCGTCACGTCTTAGCCATCATAACATCAGAGCCATTGTAACTTCGTAGCCACTGGGACGTCCTACCTACTCTAATGTCATAGCTTTTATAACGTCATAGTCATGATAATATCACAGCCATTGCAACGCCATAGGAAATGTTACGTTGTAGCAGTTGTGACATAGCAATTTTAACATCATGGCTGTTTTGACATCACATAAACGTGAAGCCATATCAAGTGTGACTTCGTAGCAATAGTGATGTCACGGCCATTATCAAGTCATAGCCATAGTGATGACGACGCTATTGTGACGTCATACCCACTTTAATTTCATAGCCATTGAAAAGTCACAGCTACTACAAGCCACAGGAATTGCATCGTCATAGCCACGATCATGTCCCAGCCATTGTGACGTCACGGGCACCGTAATGACACAGACATATTTAAGTCATTGCAAATTTAACGCCATAGCCATTTTGATGTCATAGCCATTGTGATGTCTGAGCCATTGCAACGTCAGAGTTACTATAAAGTCATGGCCACTCTGATGGCATAGCCATTGAGCTAGAGAGCCACTGTGATCTCATGGCCATTGGAATGTCATAGCCACTATGATGACATAGAAACTGTGATGTCATAGCCATTGTGACATCACAGCGACTATTACATCATATCTACGGTAAGGTCAAAGCCACTGTAGTTTCATAGACATTGTTATGTCATCGCCGCTGACTTCATAACCATCATGATGTCAGAGACATTGTGATGGCATAGCCACTATAATGTCACGGCCATCGTAATGTGATAGGCCCCACAATGCCATAGAGATAGTATAGTCATTTCCACTGTCCCGTAAGAGCCATTGTGACGTCATAGCCATTGTTATGTCATAGGCATTGTGACGTCATAGCCATTGAAACCTCATAGCCACATTAATGTCATCGCCATTGAAACGTCGTCACCTTTGTAATATCATATACATTGTACAGTCATCGCATTTGTAATATCCTAGCCATTGTGTCGGCATACTCATTGTCATCATAGCCATCGTCATCATGGACATGAAAACATCAGAGCCGTGGTAACGTCATAGCTACTATGACGTCATAACCACAATAATGTCATAGCCTTTGTAAAGTCATAGTCACAATAATATCACAGACATTGTACCGTTATAGCCATTGTGTCCTCATAGCCATTGTGATATCATAGCCACTGTAACATCATAGCCCTTGTGATGTCATAGTCATTGTGAAGTCATGCCATTTGTGACTTCATAGCAATTGCGATGTCATTGCCATCATGACGTTACAGCAACCGTGACGTCCTGGCCACTATAATGTCACAGCCAATGTAATATCTTAGGCACTACCATGCAATAGACATAGTAAAGTCATTCCCACTGTATTGTCATAGCCATTGTGACGTCCTAGCCATTGTGACGTCATAGCAATTGGAACATCGGAGCCCTTGTGATATCATAGTCATTGTGAAGGCCTGTCAATTGTGACTTCATACCATTTGTGATGTCATAGCCACTATCACATCATATCTACTGGAATGTCCTGGCTCTTGCAATATCATAGCTACTGTAGTGTCATAGGCAATGAAACCTCGGATCCATAGTAATGGCCTAGCCACTCTAGTGCCATATCCATCTTGCCTTCAGAACCATTGTGATATCATACCATTGTAACCTCATAGCCACTGTCCCGTCACAGCCATTGAGACAGCGTAGCATTTGTAAGGTCACAGACATCGGAAAGTAATAATATTTGTAATATCGTAGCCATTGTGTCGGCGTAGCCATTTTCAATATAGCCATCGTCACGTCGTAGCCATCATAACATCAGAGCCATTGTAACTTCGTAGCCACTGGGACGTCCTACCCACTCTAATGTCATAGCTTTTATAACGTCATAGTCATGATAATATCACAGCCATTGCAACGCCATAGGAATTGTGACGTTGTAGCAGTTGTGACATAGCAATGTTAACATCGTGGCTGTTTTGACATCACATAAACGTGAAGCCATATCAAGTGTGACTTCGTAGCAATTGTGATGTCACGGCCATTATCAAGTCATAGCCATAGTGATGACGACGCCATTGTGAAGTCATACCCACTTTAATTTCATAGCCATTGAAAAGTCACAGCTACTACAATGCCACAGGAATTGCATCGTCATAGCCACGATCATGTCACAGCCATTGTGACGTCACGGGCACCGTAAAGACACAGACATATTTAAGTCATTGCAAATTTAACGCCATAGCCATTTTGATGTCATAGCCATTGTGATGTCTGAGCCATTGCAACGTCAGAGTTAATATAAAGTCATGGCCACTCTGATGGCATAGCCATTGTAGCTAAATAGCCACTGTGATCTCATGGCCATTGGAATGTCATAGCCACGATGATGTCATAGAAACTGTGATGTCATAGCCATTGTGACATCACAGCGACTATAACATCATATCTATTGTAAGGTCAAAGCCACTGTAGTTTCATAGACATTGTTATGTCATCGCCGTTGACTTCATAACCATCATGATGTCAGAGACATTGTGATGGCATAGCCACTATAATGTCACGGCCATCGTAACGTGATAGGCCCCACAATGTCATAGAGATAGTATAGTCATTTCCACTGTCCCGTAAGAGCCATTGTGACGTCATAGCCATTGTTATGTCATAGGCATTGTGACGTCATAGCCATTGAAACCTCATAGCCACATTAATGTCATCGCCATTGAAACGGCGTCACCTTTGTAATATCGTATACATTGTAAAGTCATCGCATCTGTAATATCCTAGCCATTGTGTCGGCATACTCATTGTCATCATAGCCATCGTCATCATGGCCATGAAAACATCAGAGCCGTGGTAACGTCATAGCTGCTATGACGTCATAACCACAATAATGTCATAGCCTTTGTAAAGTCATAGTCACAATAATATCACAGACATTGTACCGTTATAGCCATTGTGTCCTCATAGCCATTGTGACATCATAGCCACTGTAACATCAGAGCCCTTGTGATGTCATAGTCATTGTGAAGTCATGCCATTTGAACTTCATAGCAATTGTGATGTCATTGCCATCATGACGTTACAGCAACCGTGACTTCCTGGCAACTATAATGTCACAGCCAATGTAATATCTTAGGCACTGCCATGCAATAGACATAGTAAAGTCATTCCCACTGTATTGTCATAGCCATTGTGACGTCCTAGCCATTGTGACGTCATAGCAATTGGAACATCGTAGCCCTTGTGATATCATAGGCATTGTGAAGGCCTGTCAATTGTGACTTCATACCATTTGTGATGTCATAGCCACTAGCACATCATATCTTCTGGAAAGTCATTGCTCTTGCAATATCATAGCTACTGTAGTGTCATAGGCAATGAAACCTCGGATCCATAGTAATGGCCTAGCCACTCTAGTGCCATATACATTGTGCCTTCAGACCCATTGTGATATCAGAGCCATTGTAACCTCATAGCCACTATCTCGTCACAGCCATTGAGACGGCGTAGCATTTGTAAGGTCACAGACATCGGAAAGTAATAATATTTGTAATATCGTAGCCATTGTGTCGGCGTAGCCATTTTCAATATAGCCATCGTCACGTCGTAGCCATCATAACATCAGAGCCAAAGTAACTTCGTAGCCACTGGGACGTCCTACCCACTATAATGTCATAGCTTTTATAACGTCATAGTCATGATAATATCACAGCCATTGCAAGGCCATAGGAACTGTGACGTTGTAGCAGTTGTGACATAGCAATTTTAACATCATAGCTGTTGTGACATCACATAAACGTGAAGCCATATCAAGTGTGACTTTGAGCAATTGTGATGTCACGGCCATTATCAAGTCATAGCCATAGTGATGACGGCGCCATTGTGATGTCATACCCACTTTAATTTCATAGCCATTGAAAAGTCACAGCTACTACAATGCCACAGGAATTGCATCGTCATAGCGACGATCATGTCACAGCCATTGTGAAGTCACGGGCACCGTAAAGACACAGACATATTTAAGTCATTGCAAATTTAACGCCATAGCCATTTTGATGTCATAGCCATTGTGATGTCTGAGCCATTGCAACGTCAGAGTTACTATTAAGTCATGGCCACGCTGATGGCATAGCCTTTGTAGCTAGATAGCCACTGTGATCTCTCGGCCATTGGAATGTCATAGCCACTATGATGTCATAGAAACTGTGATGTCATAGCCATTGTGACATCACAGCGACTATAACATCATATCTACTGTAAGGTCAAAGCCACTGTAGTTTCATAGACATTGTTATGTCATCGCCGTTGACTTCATAACCATCATGATGTCAGAGACATTGTGATGGCATAGAAACTATAATGTCACGGCCATCGTAACGTGATAGGCCCCACAATGCCATAGAGATAGTATAGTCATTTCCACTGTCCCGTAAGAGCCATTGTGACGTCATAGCCATTGTTATGTCATAGGCATTGTGACGTCATAGCCATTGAAACCTCATAGCCACATTAATGTCATTGCCATTGAAACGGCGTCACCTTTGTAATATCATATACATTGTAAAGTCATCGCATTTGTAATATCCTAGCCATTGTGTCGGCATACTCATTGTCATCATAGCCATCGTCATCATGGCCATGAAAACATCAGAGCCCTGGTAACGTCATAGCTTATATGACGTCAAAACCACAATAATGTCATAGCCTGTGTAAAGTCATAGTCACAATAATATCACAGACATTGTACCGTTATAGCCATTGTGTCCTCATAGCCATTGTGACATCATAGCCACTGTAACATCATAGCCCTTGTGATGTCATAGTCATTTTGAAGTCATGCCATTTGTGACTTCATAGCGATTGCTATGTCATTGCCATCATGACGTTACAGCAACCGTGACGTCCTGGCCACTATAATGTCACAGCCAATGTAATATCTTAGGCACTGCCATGCAATAGACATAGTAAAGTCATTCCCACTGTATTGTCATAGCCATTGTGACGTCCTAGCCATTGTGACGTCATAGCAATTGGAACATCGGAGCCCTTGTGATATCATAGGCATTGTGAAGGCCTGTCAGTTGTGACTTCATACCATTTGTGATGTCATAGCCACTAGCACATCATATTTTCTGGAAAGTCATTGCTCTTGCAATATCATAGCTACTGTAGTGTCATAGGCAATGAAACCTGGGATCCATAGTAATGGCCTAGCCACTCTAGTGCCATATCCATTGTGCCTTCAGACCCATTGTGATATCATAGCCATTGTAACCTCATAGCCACTATCCCGTCACAGCCATTGAGACGGCGTAGCATTTGTAAGGTCACAGACATCGGAAAATAATAATATTTGTAATAACCTAGCCATTGTGTCGGCGTAGCCATTTTCAATATAGCCATCGTCACGTCTTAGCCATCATAACATCAGAGCCATTGTAACTTCGTAGCCACTGGGACGTCCTACCTACTCTAATGTCATAGCTTTTATAACGTCATAGTCATGATAATATCACAGCCATTGCAACGCCATAGGAAATGTTACGTTGTAGCAGTTGTGACATAGCAATTTTAACATCATGGCTGTTTTGACATCACATAAACGTGAAGCCATATCAAGTGTGACTTCGTAGCAATAGTGATGTCACGGCCATTATCAAGTCATAGCCATAGTGATGATGACGCTATTGTGACGTCATACCCACTTTAATTTCATAGCCATTGAAAAGTCACAGCTACTACAAGCCACAGGAATTGCATCGTCATAGCCACGATCATGTCCCAGCCATTGTGACGTCACGGGCACCGTAATGACACAGACATATTTAAGTCATTGCAAATTTAACGCCATAGCCATTTTGATGTCATAGCCATTGTGATGTCTGAGCCATTGCAACGTCAGAGTTACTATAAAGTCATGGCCACTCTGATGGCATAGCCATTGAACTAGAGAGCCACTGTGATCTCATGGCCATTGGAATGTCATAGCCACTATGATGACATAGAAACTGTGATGTCATAGCCATTGTGACATCACAGCGACTATAACATCATATCTACGGTAAGGTCAAAGCCACTGTAGTTTCATAGACATTGTTATGTCATCGCCGCTGACTTCATAACCATCATGATGTCAGAGACATTGTGATGGCATAGCCACTATAATGTCACGGCCATCGTAACGTGATAGGCCCCACAATGCCATAGAGATAGTATAGTCATTTCCACTGTCCCGTAAGAGCCATTGTGACGTCATAGCCATTGTTATGTCATAGGCATTGTGACGTCATAGCCATTGAAACCTCATAGCCACATTAATGTCATTGCCATTGAAACGGCGTCACCTTTGTAATATCATATACATTGTAAAGTCATCGCATTTGTAATATCCTAGCCATTGGGTCGGCATACTCATTGTCATCATAGCCATCGTCATCATGGCCATGAAAACATCAGAGCCCTGGTAACGTCATAGCTTCTATGACATCATAACCACAATAATGTCATAGCCTTTGTAAAGTCATAGTCACAATAAGATCACAGACATTGTACCGTTATAGCCATTGTGTCCTCATACCCATTGTGACATCATAGCCACTGTAACATCATAGCCCTTGTGATGTCATAGTCATTGTGAAGTCATGCCATTTGTGACTTCATAGCAATTGCTATGTCATTGCCATCATGACGTTACAGCAACCGTGACGTCCTTGCCACTATAATGTCACAGCCAATGTAATATCTTAGGCACTGCCATGCAATAGACATAGTAAAGTCATTCCCACTGTATTGTCATAGCCATTGTGACGTCCTAGCCATTGTGACGTCATAGCAATTGGAACATCGGAGCCCTTATGATATCATAGGCATTGTGAAGACCTGTCAATTGTGACTTCATACCATTTGTGATGTCATAGCCACTAGCACATCATATCTTCTGGAAAGTCATTGCTATTGCAATATCATACCTACTGTAGTGTCATAGGCAATGAAACCTGGGATCCATAGTAATGGCCTACCACTCTAGTGCCATATCCATTGTGCCTTCAGACCCATTGTGATATCATAGCCATAGTAACCTCATAGCCACTATCCCGTCACAGCCATTGAGACGGCGTAGCATTTGTAAGGTCACAGACATCGGAAAGTAATAATATTTGTAATATCGTAGCCATTGTGTCGGCGTAGCCATTTTCAATATAGCCATCGTCACGTCGTAGCCATCATAACATCAGAGCCAAAGTAACTTCGTAGCCACTGGGACGTCCTACCCACTATAATGTCATAGCTTTTAAACGTCATAGTCATGATAATATCACAGCCATTGCAACGCCATAGGAATTGTGACGTTGTAGCAGTTGTGACATAGCAATTTTAACATCATAGCTGTTGTGACATCACATAAACGTGAAGCCATATCAAGTGTGACTTCGTAGCAATTGTGATCTCACGGCCATTATCAAGTCATAGCCATAGTGATGACGGCGCCATTGTGACGTCATACCCACTTTAATTTCATAGCCATTGAAAAGTCACAGCTACTACAATGCCACAGGAATTGCATCGTCATAGCCACGGTCATATCCCAGCCATTGTGACGTCATGGGCACCGTAATGACACAGAAATATTTAAGTCATTGCAAATTTAACGCCATAGCCATTTTGATGTCATAGCCATTGTGATGTCTGAGCCATTGCAACGTCAGAGTTACTATTAAGTCATGGCCACGCTGATGGCATAGCCTTTGTAGCTAGATAGCCACTGTGATCTCTTGGCCATTGGAATGTCATAGCCACTATGATGTCATAGAAACTGTGATGTCATAGCCATTGTGACATCACAGCGACTATAACATCATATCTACTGTAAGGTCAAAGCCACTGTAGTTTCATAGACATTGTTATGTCATCGCCGTTGACTTCATAACCATCATGATGTCAGAGACATTGTGATGGCATAGAAACTATAATGTCACGGCCATCGTAACGTGATAGGCCCCACAATGCCATAGAGATAGTATAGTCATTTCCAATGTCCCGTAAGAGCCATTGTGACGTCATAGCCATTGTTATGTCATAGGCATTGTGACGTCATAGCCATTGAAACCTCATAGCCACATTAATCTCATTGCCATTGAAACGGCGTCACCTTTGTAATTTCATATACATTGTAAAGTCATCGCATTTGTAATATCCTAGCCATTGGGTCGGCATACTCATTGTCATCATAGCCATCGTCATCATGGCCATGAAAACATCAGAGCCCTGGTAACGTCATAGCTTCTATGACGTCATAACCACAATAATGTCATAGCCTTTGTAAAGTCATAGTCACAATAATATCACAGACATTGTACCGTTATAGCCACTGTGTTTTCATAGCCATTGTGACATCATAGCCACTGTAACATCATAGCCCTTGTGATGTCATAGTCATTGTAAAGTCATGCCATTTGTGACTTCATAGCAATTGCTATGTCATTGCCATCATGACGTTACAGCAACCGTGACGTCCTGGCCACTATAATGTCACAGCCAATGTAATATCTTATGCACTGCCATGCAATAGACATAGTAAAGTCATTCCCACAGTATTTTCAGAGCCATTGTGACGTCCTAGCCATTGTGACGTCATAGCAATTGGAACATCGGAACCCTTGTGATATCATAGTCATTGTGAAGGCCTGTCAAATGTGACTTCATACCATTTGTGATGTCATAGCCACTAGCACATCATATCTACTGGAAAGTCATGGCTCTTGCAATATCATAGCTACTGTAGTGTCATAGGCAATGAAACCTGGGATCCATAGTAATGGCCTAGCCACTCTAGTGCCATATCCATTGTGCCTTCAGACCCATTGTGATATCATAGCCATTGTAACCTCATAGCCATTATCCCGTCACAGCCATTGAGACGGCGTAGCATTTGTAAGGTCACAGACATCGGAAAGTAATAATATTTGTAATATCGTAGCCATTGTGTCGGCGTAGCCATTTTCAATATAGCCATCGTCACGTCGTAGCCATCATAACATCAGAGCCAAGGTAACTTCGTAGCCACTGGGATGTCCTACCCACTATAATGTCATAGCTTTTATAACGTCATAGTCATGATAATATCACAGCCATTGCAACGCCATAGGAATTGTGACGTTGTAGCAGTTGTGACATAGCAATTTTAACATCATGGCTGTTGTGACATCACATAAACGTGAAGCCATATCAAGTGTGACTTCGTAGCAATTGTGATGTCACGGCCATTATCAAGTCATAGCCATAGTGATGACGGCGCCATTGTGACGTCATACCCACTTTAATTTAATAGCCATTGAAAAGTCACAGCTACTACAATGCCACAGGAATTGCATCGTCATAGCCACGACCATGTCCCAGCCATTGTGACGTCACGGGCACCATAATGACACAGACATATTTAAGTCATTGCAAATTTAACACCATAGCCATTTTGATGTCATAGCCATTGTGATGTCTGAGCCATTGCAACGTCAGAGTTACTATAAAGTCATGGCCACTCTGATGGCATAGCCATTGTAGCTAGATAGCCACTGTGATCTCATGGCCATAGGAATGTCATAGCCACTATGATGTCATAGAAACTGTGATGTCATAGCCATTGTGACATCACAGCGACTATAATATCATATCTACTGTAAGGTCAAAGCCACTGTAGTTTCATAGACATTGTTATGCCATCGCCGTGGACTTCGTAACCATCATGATGTCAGAGACATTGTGAAGGCACAGCCACTATAATGTCACGGCCATCGTAATGTGATAGGCCCCACAATGTCATAGAGATAGTATAGTCATTTCCACTGTTCCGTGAGAGCCATTGTGACGTCATAGCCATTGTTATGTCATAGGCATTGTGCCGTCATAGCCATTGAAACCTCATAGCCACATTAATGTCATCGCCATTGAAACGGCGTCACCTTAGTAATATCGTATACATTGTAAAGTCATCGCATTTGTAATATCCTAGCCATTGTGACGGCATACTCATGTCATCATAGCCATCGTCATCATGGCCATGAAAACATCAGAGCCGTGGTAACGTCATAGCTACTATGACGTCATAACCACAATAATGTCATAGCCTTTTTAAAGTCATAGTCACAATAACATCACAGACATTGTACCGTCAAAACCATTGTGTCCTCATAGCCATTGTTACATCATAGCCACCAATATCATAGCCCTAGTGATGTCATAGTCATTGTGAAGTTATGCCATTTGTGACTTCATAGCAATTGCGATGTCATTGCCATCATGACGTTACACCAACCGTGACGTCCTGGCCACTATAATGTCACAGCCAATGTAATATCTTAGGCACTACCATGCAATAGACATAGTAAAGTCATTCCCACTGTATTGTCATAGCATTGTGACTTCCTAGCCATTGTGACGTCACAGCAATTGGAACATCGGAGCCCTTGTGATATCATAGGCATTGTTAAGGCCTGTCAGTTGTGACATCATACCATTTGTGATGTCATAGCCACTAGCACATCATATCTACTGGAAAGTCATGGCTCTTGCAATATCATAGCTACTGTAGTGTCATAGGCAATAAAACCTCGGATCCATAGAAATGGCCTAGCCACTCTAGTGCCATATCCATTGTGCCTTCAGACCAATTGTGATATCATAGCCATCGTAACCTCATAGCCACTATCCCGTCACAGCCATTGAGACGGCGTAGCATTTGTAAGGTCACAGACATCGGAAAGTAATAATATTTGTAATATCGTAGCCATTGTGTCGGCGTAGCCATTTTCAAAATAGCCATCGTCACGTCGTAGCCATCATAACATCAGAGCCATTGTAACTTCGTAGCCACTGGGACGTCCTACCCACTCTAATGTCATAGCTTTTATAACGTCATAGTCATGATAATATCACAGCCATTGCAACGCCATAGGAATGGTGATGTTGTAGCAGTTGTGACATAGCAATTTTAACATCACAGCTGTTGTGACATCACATAAACGTGAAGCCATATCAAGTGTGACTTCGTAGCAATTGTGATGTCACGGCCATTATCAAGTCATAGCCATAGTGATGACGGCGCTATTGTGACGTCATACCCACTTTAATTTCATAGCGATAGAAAGGTCACAGCTACTACAATGCCACAGGAATTGCATCGTCATAGCCACGATCATGTCACAGCCATTGTGACGTCACGGGCACCGTAATGACACAGACATATTTAAGTCATGGCAAATTTAACGCCATAGCCATTTTGATGTCATAGCCATTGTGATGTCTGAGCCATTGCAACGTCAGAGTTACTATAAAGTCATGGCCACTCTGATGTCATAGCCATTGTAGCTAGATAGCCACTGTGATCTTATCGCCATTGGAATGTCATAGCCACTATGATGTCATAGAAACTGTGATGTCATAGCCATTGTGACATCACAGCGACTGTAACGTCATATCTATTGTAAGGTCAAAGCCACTGTAGTTTCATAGACATTGTTATGTCATCGCCACATTAATGTCATCGCCATTGAAACGGCGTCAACTTTGTAATATATACATTGTAAAGTCATCGCATTAGTAATATCCTAGCCATTGTGTCGGCATACTCATTGTCATCATAGCCATCGTCATCATGGCCATGAAAACATCAGAGCCGTGGTAACGTCATAGCTACTATGACGTCATAACCAAAATAATGTCATAGCCTTTGTAAAGTCATAGTCACAATAATATCACAGACATTGTACCGTTATAGCCATTGTGTCCTCATAGCCATTGTTACATCATAGCCACTGTAACAACATAGCCCTTGTGAGGTCATAGACATTGTGAAGTCATGCCATTTGAGACTTCATAGCAATTGCGATGTCATTGCCATCATGACGTTACAGCAACAGTGACGACCTGGCCACTATAATGTCACAGCCAATGTAATATGTTAGGCACTACCATGAAATAGACATAGTAAAGTCGTTCCCACTGTATTGTCATAGCCATTGTGACGTCCTAGCCACTGTGACGTCATAGCAACTGGAACATCGTAGCCCTTGTGATATCATGGTCATTGTGAAGGCCTATCAATTATGACTTCATACCATTTGTGATGTCATAGCCACTAGCACATCTTATCTACTGTAAAGTCATGGCTCTTGCAATATCATAGCTACTGTAGTATCATCGGCAATGAAACCTCGGATCCATAGTAATGGCCAAGCCACTCTAGTGCCATATCCATTGTGCCTTCAGACCCATTGTGATATCATAGCCATTGTAACCTCATAGCCACTATCCCGTCACAGCCATTGAGACGGCGTAGCATTTGTAAGGTCACAGACATCGGCAAGTAATAATATTTGTAATATCGTAGCCATTGTGTCGGCGTAGCCATTTTCAATATAGCCATCGTCACGTCGTAGCCATCATAACATCAGAGCCATTGTAACTTCGTAGCCACTGGGACGTCCTACCCTCTCTAATGTCATAGCTTTTATAACGTCATAGTCATGATAATATCACAGCCATTGCAACGCCATAGGAATTGTGACGTTGTAGCAGTTGTGACATAGCAATTTTAACATCACAGCTGTTGTGACATCACATAAACGTGAAGCCATATCAAGTGTGACTTCGTAGCAATTGTGATGTCACGGCCATTATCAAGTCATAGCCATAGTGATGACGGCGCCATTGTGACGTCATACCCACTTTGCCATAGACACAGTATAGTCATTTCCACTGTCCCGTAAGAGCCCTGTGACGTCATAGCCATTGTTATGTCATAGGCATTGTGACGTCATAGCCATTGAAACCTCATAGCCACATTAATGTCATCGCCATTGAAACGGCGTCACCTTTGTAATATTATATACATTGTAAAGTCATCGCATTTGTAATATCCTAGCCATTTTGTCGGCATACTCATTGTCATCATAGCCATCGTCATCATGGCCATGAAAACATCAGAACCGTGGTAACGTCATAGCTACTATGACGTCATAACCACAATAACCTCATAGCCTTTGTAAAGTCATAGTCACAATAATATCACAGACATTGTACCGTTATAGCCATTGTGTCCTCATAGCCATTGTGACATCATAGCCACTGTAACATCATAGCCCTTGTGATGTCATAGTCATTGTGAAGTCATGCCATTTGTGACTTCATAGCAATTGCGATGTCATTGCCATCATGACGTTACAGCAACCGTGACGTCCTGGCCACTATAATGTCACAGCCAATGTAATATCTTAGGCACTACCATGCAATAGACATAGTAAAGTCATTCCCACTGTATTGTCATAGCCATTGTGATGTCCTAGCCACTGTGACGTCATAGCACCTGGAACATCGTTGCCCTTGTGATATCATAGTCTTTGTGAAGGCCTGTCAATTGTGACTTCATACCATTTGTTATGTCATAGCCACTAGCACATCTTATCTACTGGAAAGTCATGGCTCTTGCAATATCATAGCTACTGTAGTGTCATAGGCAATGAAAACTCGGATCCATAGTAATGGCCTAGCCACTCTAGTGCCATGTCCATTGTGTCTTCAGACCCATTGTAATATCATAGCCATTGAAACCTGATAGCCACTATCCCGTCACAGCCATTGAGACGGCGTAGCATTTGTAAGGTCACAGACATCGGAAAGTAATAATATTTGTAATATCGTAGCCATTGTGTCGGAGTAGCCATTTTCAATATAGCCATCGTCACGTCGTAGCCATCATAACATCAGAGCCATTGTAACTTCGTAGCCACTGGGACGTCCTACCCACTCTAAGGTCATAGCTTTTATAACGTCATAGTCATGATAATATCACAGCCATTGCAACGCCATCGGAATTGTGACGTTGTAGCAGTTGTGACATAGCAATTTTAACATCACAGCTGTTGTGACATCACATAAACGTGAAGCCATATCAAGTGTGACTTCGTAGCAATTGTGATGTCACGGCCATTATCAAGTCATAGCCATAGTGATGACGGCGCCATTGTGACGTCATACCCACTTTAATTTCATAGCCATTGAAAAGTCACAGCTACTACAATGCCACAGGAATTGCATCGTCATAGCCACGATCATGTCACAGCCATTGTGACGTCACGGGCAGCACCGTAATGACACAGACATATTTAAGTCATTGCAAATTTAACGCCATAGCCATTTGGATGTCATAGCCATTGTGATGTCTGAGCCATTGCAACGTCAGAGTTACTATAAAGTCATGGCCACTCTGATGGCATAGCCATTTTAGCTAGATAGCCACTGTGATCTCATGGCCATTGGAATGTCATAGCCACTATGATGTCATAGAAACCGTGATGTCATAGCCATTGTGACATCACAGCGACAATAACGTCATATCTATTGTAAGGTCAAAGCCACTGTAGTTTCATAGACATTGTTATGTCATCGCCATTGACTTCATAACCATCATGATGTCAGAGACATTGTGATGGCATAGCCACAATAATGTCACGGCCATCGTAACGTGATAGGCCCCACAATGTCATAGAGATAGTATAGTCATTTCCACTGTCCCGTAAGAGCCATTGCGACGTCATAGCCATTGTTATGTCATAGGCATTCTGACGTCATAGCCATTGAAACATCATAGCCACATTGTCATCGCCATTGAAACGGCGTCAACTTTGTAATATATACATTGTAAAGTCATCGCATTAGTAATATCCTAGCCATTGTGTCGGCATACTCATTGTCATCATAGCCATCGTGATCATGGCCATGAAAACATCAGAGCCGTGGTAACGTCATAGCTACTATGACGTCATAACCAAAATAACGTCATAGCCTTTGTAAAGTCATAGTCACAATAATATCACAGACATTGTACCGTTATAGCCATTGTGTCCTCATAGCCATTGTTACATCATAGCCACTGTAACATCATAGCCCTTGTGATGTCATAGTCATTGTGAAGTCATGCCATTTGTGACTTCATAGCAATTGCGATGTCATTGCCATCATGACGTTACAGAAACCGTGACGTCCTGGCCACTATAATGTCACAGACAATGTAATATCTTAGGCACTACCATGAAATAGAAATAGTAAAGTCATTCCCACTGTATTGTCATAGCCATTGTGACGTCCTAGCCACTGTGACGTCATAGCAACTGGAACATCGTAGCCCTTGTGATATCATAGTCATTGTGAAGGCCTGTCTATTGTGACTTCATACCATTTGTGATGTTATAGCCACTAGCACATCATATCTACTGGAAAGTCATGGCTCTTGCAATATCATAGCTACTGTAGTGTCATAGGCAATAAAACCTCGGATCCATAGAAATGGCCTGGCCACTCTAGTGCCATATCCATTGTGCCTTCAGACCAATTGTGATATCATAGCCATCGTAACCTCATAGCCACTATCCCGTCACAGCCATTGAGACGGCGTAGCATTTGTAAGGTCACAGACATCGGAAAGTAATAATATTTGTAATATCGTAGCCATTGTGTCGGCGTAGCCATTTTCAAAATAGCCATCGTCACGTCGTAGCCATCATAACATCAGAGCCATTGTAACTTCGTAGCCACTGGGACGTCCTACCCACTCTAATGTCATAGGTTTTATAACGTCATAGTCATGATAATATCACAGCCATTGCAACGCCATCGGAATTGTGACGTTGTAGCAGTTGTGACATAGCAATTTTAACATCACAGCTGTTGTGACATCACATAAACGTGAAGCCATATCAAGTGTGACTTCGTAGCAATTGTGATGTCACGGCCATTATGAAGTCATAGCCATAGTGATGACGGCGCCATTGTGACGTCATACCCACTTTAATTTCATAGCCATTGAAAAGTAACAGCTACTACAATGCCACAGGAATTGCATCGTCATAGCCTCGATCATGTCAAAGCCATTGTGACGTCACGGGCACCGTAATGACACAGACATATTTAAGTCATTGCAAATTTAACGCCATAGCCATTTGGATGTCATAGCCATTGTGATGTATGAGCCATTGCAACGTCAGAGTTACTATAAAGTCATGGCCACTCTGATGGCATAGCCATTGTAGCTAGATAGCCACTGTGATCTCATGGCCATTGGAATGTCATAGCCACTATGATGTCATAGAAACTGTGATGTCATAGCCATTGTGACATCACAGCGACTATAACGTCTTATCTATTGTAAGGTCAAAGCCACTGTAGTTTCATAGACATTGTTATGTCATCGCCGTTGACTTCATAACCATCATGATGTCAGAGACATTGTGATGGCATAGCCACTATAATGTCACGGCCATCATAACGTGATAGGACCCACAGTGTCATAGAGGTAGTACAGTCATTTCCACTGTCCCGTAAGAGCCATTGTGACGTCATAGCCATTGTTATGTCATAGGCATTGTGACGTCATAACCATTGAAACCTCATAGCCACATTAATGTCGTCGCCATTGAAACGGCGTCACCTTTGTAATATCATATACATTGTAAAGTCATCACATTTGTAATATCTTAGCCATTGTGTCAGCATACTCATTGTCATCATAGCCATCGTCATCATGGCCATGAAAACATCAGAACCGTGGTAACGTCATAGCTACTATGACGTCATAACCACAATAATGTCATAGCCTTTGTAAAGTCATAGTCACAATAATATCACAGACATTGTACCGTTATAGCCATTGTGTCCTCATAGCCATTGTGGCATCATAGCCACTGTAACATCATAGCCCTTGTGATGTCATAGTCATTGTGAAGTCATGCCATTTGTGACTTCATAGCAATTGCGATGTCATTGCCATCATGACGTTACAGCAACCGTGACGTCCTGGCCACTATAATGTCACAGCCAATGTAATATCTTAGGCACTACCATGCAATAGACATAGTAAAGTCATTCCCACTGTATTGTCATAGCCATTGTGACGTCCTAGCCACTGTGACGTCATAGGAACTGGAACATCGTAGCACTTGTGATATCATAGTCATTGTGAAGGCCTGTCTATTGTGACTTCATACCATTTGTGATGTCATAGCCACTAGCACATCATATCTACTGGAAAGTCATGGCTCTTGCAATATCATAGCTACTGTAGTGTCATAGGCAATGAAACCTCGGATCCATAGTAATGGCCTAGCCACTCTAGTGCCATATCCATTGTGCCTTCAGACCCATTGTGATATCATAGCCATCGTAACCTCATAGCCACTATCCTGTGACAGCCATTGAGACGGCGTAGCATTTGTAAGGTCACAGACATCGGAAAGTAATAATATTTGTAATATCGTAGCCATTGTGTCGGCGTAGCCATTTTCAATATAGCCATCGTCACGTCGTAGCCATCAAAACATCAGAGCCATTGTAACTTCGTAGCCACTGGGACGTCCTACCGACTCTAATGTCATAGCTTTTATAACGTCATAGTCATGATAATATCACAGCCATTGCAACGCCATCGGAATTGTGACGTTGTAGCAGTTGTGACATAGCAATTTTAACATCACAGCTGTTGTGACATCACATAAACGTGAAGCCATATCAAGTGTGACTTCGTAGCAATTGTGATGTCACGGCCATTATGAAGTCATAGCCATAGTGATGACGGCGCCATTGTGACGTCATACCCACTTTAATTTCATAGCCATTGAAAAGTCACAGCTACTACAATGCCACAGGAATTGCATCGTCATAGCCACTATCATGTCCCAGCCATTGTGCCGTAACGGGCA
Organism: Myotis yumanensis; assembly: GCF_028538775.1. Taxonomy (NCBI): domain Eukaryota; kingdom Metazoa; phylum Chordata; class Mammalia; order Chiroptera; family Vespertilionidae; genus Myotis; species Myotis yumanensis. The sequence continues at coordinate 314,720 of NW_027223777.1, forward strand.
CCGTAATGACACAGACATATTTAAGTCATTGCAAATTTAACGCCATAGCCATTCGGATGTCATAGCCATTGTGATGTCGGAGCCATTGCAACGTCAGAGTTACTATAAAGTCATGGCCACTCTGATGGCATAGCCATTGTAGCTAGATAGCCACTGTGATCTCATGGCCATTGGAATGTCATAGCCACTATGATGTCATAGAAACTGTGATGTCATAGCCATTGTGACATCACAGCGACTATAACGTCTTATCTATTGTAAGGTCAAAGCCACTGTAGTTTCATAGACATTGTTATGTCATCGCCGTTGACTTCATAACCATCATGATGTCAGAGACATTGTGATGGCATAGCCACTATAATGTCACGGCCATCATAACGTGATAGGCCCCACAATGTCATAGAGATAGTACAGTCATTTCCACTGTCCCGTAAGAGCCATTGTGACGTCATAGCCATTGTTATGTCATAGGCATTGTGACGTCATAACCATTGAAACCTCATAGCCACATTAATGTCGTCGCCATTGAAACGTCGTCACCTTTGTAATATCATATACATTGTAAAGTCATCCCATTTGTAATATCTTAACAATTGTGTCAGCATACTCATTGTCATCATAGCCATCGTCATCATGGCCATGAAAACATCAGAGCCGTGGTAACGTCATAGCTACTATGACGTCATAACCACAATAACCTCATAGCCTTTGTAAAGTCATAGTCACAATAATATCACAGACATTGTACCGTTATAGCCATTGTGTCCTCATAGCCATTGTGACATCATAGCCACTGTAACATCATAGCCCTTGTGATGTCATAGTCATTGTGAAGTCATGCCATTTGTGACTTCATAGCAATTGCGATGTCATTGCCATCATGACGTTACAGCAACCGTGACGTCCTGGCCACTATAATGTCACAGCCAATGTAATATCTTAGGCACTACCATGCAAAGGACATAGTAAAGTCCTTCCCACTGTATTGTCATAGCCATTGTGACGTCCTAGCCACTGTGACGTCATAGCAACTGGAACATCGTAGCCCTTGTGATATCATAGTCATTGTGAAGGCCTGTCTATTGTGACTTCATACCATTTGTGATGTCATAGCCACTAGCACATCATATCTACTGGAAAGTCATGGCTCTTGCAATATCATAGCTACTGTATTGTCATAGGCAATGAAACCTCGGATCCATAGAAATGGCCTAGCCACTCTAGTGCCATATCCATTGTGCCTTCAGACCCATTGTGATATCATAGCCATCGTAACCTCATAGCCACTATCCTGTGACAGACATTGAGACGGCGTAGCATTTGTAAGGTCACAGACATCGGAAAGTAATAATATTTGTAATATCGTAGCCATTGTGTCGGCGTAGCCATTTTCAATATAGCCATCGTCACGTCGTAGCCATCATAACATCAGAGCCATTGTAACTTCGTAGCCACTGGGACGTCCTACCCACTCTAATGTCATAGCTCTTATAACGTCATAGTCATGATAATATCACAGCCATTGCAACGCCATCGGAATTGTGACGTTGTAGCAGTTGTGACATAGCAATTTTAACATCACAGCTGTTGTGACATCACATAAACGTGAAGCCATATCAAGTGTGACTTCGTAGCAATTGTGATGTCACGGCCATTATGAAGTCATAGCCATAGTGATGACGGCGCCATTGTGACGTCATACCCACTTTAATTTCATAGCCATTGAAAAGTAACAGCTACTACAACGCCACAGGAATTGCATCGTCATAGCCACGATCATGTCAAAGCCATTGTGACGTCATGGGCACCGTAATGACACAGACATATTTAAGTCATTGCAAATTTAACGCCATAGCCATTTGGATGTCATAGCCATTGTGATGTATGAGCCATTGCAACGTCAGAGTTACTATAAAGTCATGGCCACTCTGATGGCATAGCCATTGTAGCTAGATAGCCACTGTGATCTCATGGCCATTGGAATGTCATAGCCACTATGATGTCATAGAAACTGTGATGTCATAGCCATTGTGACATCACAGCGATTATAACGTCTTATCTATTGTAAGGTCAAAGCCACTGTAGTTTCATAGACATTGTTATGTCTTCGCCGTTGACTTCATAACCATCATGATGTCAGAGACATTGTGATGGCATAGCCACTATAATGTCACGGCCATCATAACGTGATAGGCCCCACAATGTCATAGAGGTAGTACAGTCATTTCCACTGTCCCGTAAGAGCCATTGTGACGTCATAGCCATTGTTATGTCATAGGCATTGTGACGTCATAACCATTGAAACCTCATAGCCACATTAATGTCGTCGCCATTGAAACGGCGTCACCTTTGTAATATCATATACATTGTAAAGTCATCACATTTGTAATATCTTAGCCATTGTGTCAGCATACTCATTGTCATCATAGCCATCGTCATCATGGCCATGAAAACATCAGAGCCGTGGTAACGTCATAGCTACTAAGACGTCATAACCACAATAAGGTCATAGCCTTTGTAAAGTCATAGTCACAATAATATCACAGACATTGTACCGTTATAGCCATTGTGTCCTCATAGCCATTGAGGCATCATAGCCACTGTAACATCATAGCCCTTGTGATGTCATAGTCATTGTGAAGTCATGCCATTTGTGACTTCATAGCAATTGCGATGTCATTGCCATCATGACGTTACAGCAACCGTGACGTCCTGGCCACTATAATGTCACAGCCAATGTAATATCTTAGGCACTACCATGCAATAGACATAGTAAAGTCATTCCCACTGTATTGTCATAGCCATTGTGACGTCCTAGCCACTGTGACGTCATAGCAACTGGAACATCGTAGCACTTGTGATATCATAGTCATTGTGAAGGCCTGTCTATTGTGACTTCATACCATTTGTGATGTCATAGCCACTAGCACATCATATCTACTGGAAAGTCATGGCTCTTGCAATATCATAGCTACTGTAGTGTCATAGGCAATGAAACCTCGGATCCATAGTAATGGCCTAGCCACTCTAGTGCCATATCCATTGTGCCTTCAGACCCATTGTGATATCATAGCCATCGTAACCTCATAGCCACTATCCTGTGACAGCCATTGAGACGGCGTAGCATTTGTAAGGTCACAGACATCGGAAAGTAATAATATTTGTAATATCGTAGCCATTGTGTCGGCGTAGCCATTTTCAATATAGCCATCGTCACGTCGTAGCCATCATAACATCAGAGCCATTGTAACTTCGTAGCCACTGGGACGTCCTACCCACTCTAATGTCATAGCTTTTATAACGTCATAGTCATGATAATATCACAGCCATTGCAACGCCATCGGAATTGTGACGTTGTAGCAGTTGTGACATAGCAATTTTAACATCACAGCTGTTGTGACATCACATAAACTTGAAGCCATATCAAGTGTGACTTCGTAGCAATTGTGATGTCACGGCCATTATGAAGTCATAGCCATAGTGATGACGGCGCCATTGTGACGTCATACCCACTTTAATTTCATAGCCATTGAAAAGTCACAGCTACTACAATGCCACAGGAATTGCATCGTCATAGCCACTATCATGTCCCAGCCATTGTGCCGTAACGGGCACCGTAATGACACAGACATATTTAAGTCATTGCAAATTTAACGCCATAGCCATTCGGATGTCATAGCCATTGTGATGTCGGAGCCATTGCAACGTCAGAGTTACTATAAAGTCATGGCCACTCTGATGGCATAGCCATTGTAGCTAGATAGCCACTGTGATCTCATGGCCATTGGAATGTCATAGCCACTATGATGTCATAGAAACTGTGATGTCATAGCCATTGTGACATCACAGCGACTATAACGTCATATCTATTGTAAGGTCAAAGCCAGTGTAGTTTCATAGACATTGTTATGTCATCGCCGTTGACTTCATAACCATCATGATGTCAGAGACATTGTGATGGCATAGCCACTATAATGTCACGGCCATCGTAACTTGATAGGCCCCACAATGCCATTGAGATAGTATAGTCATTTCCACTGTCCCGTAAGAGCCATTGTGACGTCATAGCCATTGTTATGTCATCGGCATTGTGAAGTCAGAGCCATTGAAACCTCATAGCCACATTAATGTCATCGCCATTGAAACGGCGTCACCTTTGTAATATCATATACATTGTAAAGTCATCGCATTTGTAATATCTTAGCCATTGTGTCAGCATACTCATTGTCATCATAGCCATCGTCATCATGGCCATGAAAACATCAGAGTCGTGGTAACGTCATAGCTACTATGACGTCATAACCACAATAAGGTCATAGCCTTTGTAAAGTCATAGTCACAATAATATCACAGACATTGTACCGTTATAGCCATTGTGTCCTCATAGCCATTGTGGCATCATAGCCACTGTAACATCATAGCCCTTGTGATGTCATAGTCATTGTGAAGTCATGCCATTTGTGACTTCATAGCAATTGCGATGTCATTGCCATCATGACGTTACAGCAACCGTGACGTCCTGGCCACTATAATGTCACAGCCAATGTAATATCTTAGGCACTACCATGCAATAGACATAGTAAAGTCATTCCCACTGTATTGTCATAGCCATTGTGACGTCCTAGCCACTGTGATGTCATAGCAATTGGAACATCGTAGCCCTTGTGATATCATAGGCATTGTGAAGGCCTGTCAATTGTGACTTCATACCATTTGTGATGTCATAGCCACTAGCACATCATATCTACTGGAAAGTCGTGGCTCTTGCAATATCATAGCTACTGTAGTGTCATAGGCAATGAAACCTCGGATCCATAGTAATGGCCTAGCCACTCTAGTGCCATATCCATTGTGCCTTTAGACCCATTGTGATATCATAGCGATTGTAACCTCATTGCCACTATCCCGTCACAGCCATTGAGACGGCTGAGCATTTGTAAGGTCACAGACATCGGAAAGTAATAATATTTGTAATATCGTAACCATTGTGTCGGCGTAGCCATTTTCAATATAGCCACCGTCACGTCGTAGCCATCATAACATCAGAGCCAAACGAACTTCGTAGCCACTGGGACGTCCTACCCACTATAATGTCATAGCTTTTATAACGTCATAGTCATGATAATATCACAGCGATTGCAACGCCATAGGAATTGTGACGTTGTAGCAGTTGTGACATAGCAATTTTAACATCATGGCTGTTTTGACATCACATAAACGTGAAGCCATATCAAGTGTGACTTCCTAGCAATTGTGATGTCACGGCCATTATCAAGTCATAGCCATAGTGATGACGGCGCCATTGTGACGTCATACCCACTTTAATTTCATAGCCATTGAAAAGTCACAGCTACTACAATGCCACAGGAATTGCATCGTCATAGCCACGATCATGTCACAGCCATTGTGACGTCACGGGCACCGTAATGACACACACATATTTAAGTCATTGCAAATTTAACGCCATAGCCATTTGGATGTCATAGCCATTGTGATGTCTGAGCCATTGCAACGTCAGAGTTACTATAAAGTCATGGCCACGCTGATGGCATAGCCATTGTAGCTAGATAGCCACTGTGATCTCACCGCCATTGGAATGTCATAGCCACTATGATGTCTTAGAAACTGTGATGTCATAGCCATTGTGACATCACAGCGACTATAACATCATATCTACTGTAAGGTCAAAGCCACTGTAGTTTCATACACATTGTTATGTCATCGCCGTTGACTTCATAACCATCATGATGTCAGAGATATTGTGATGGCATAGCCACTATAATGTCACGGCCATCGTAACGTGATAGGCCCCACAATGTCATAGAGATAATATAGTCATTTCCACGGTCCCGTAAGAGCCATTGTGACGTCATAGCCATTGTTATGTCATAGGCATTGTGACGTCATAGCCATTGAAACCTCATAGCCACATTAATGTCATCGCCATTGAAACGGCGTCACCTTTGTAATATCATATACATTGTAAAGTCATCGCATTTGTAATAACCTAGCCATTGGGTTGGCATACTTTTTGTCATCATAGCCATCGTCATCATGGCCATGAAAACATCAGAGCCGTGGTAACGTCATAGCTACTATGACGTCATAACCACAATAATGTCATAGCCTTTGTAAAGTCATAGTCACAATAACATCACAGACATTGTACCGTCATAGCCATTGTGTCCTCATAGCCATTGTGACATCATAGCCACCGTAACATCATAGCCCAAGTGATGTCATAGTCATTGTGAAGTCATGCCATTTGTGACTTCATAGCAATTACGATGTCATTGCCATCATGACGTTACAGCAACCGTGACGTCCTGGCCACTATAATGTCACAGCCAATGTAATATCTTAGGCACTACCATGCAATAGACATAGTAAAGTCATTCCCACTGTATTGTCATAGCCATTGTGACGTCCTAGCCACTGTGACTTCATAGCAACTGGAACATCGTAGACCTTGTGATATCATGGTCATTGTGAAGGCCTGTCAATTGTGACTTCATACCATTTGTGATGTCATAGCCGCTAGCACATCATATCTACTGGAAAGTCCTGGCTCTTGCAATATCATAGCTACTGTAGTGTCATAGGCAATGAAACCTCGGATCCATAGTAATGGCCTAGCCACTCGAGTGCCATATCCATTGTGCCTTCAGACCCATTGCGATATCATAGCCATTGTAACCTCATAGCCAATATCCCGTCACAGCCATTGAGACGGCGTAGCATTTGTAAGGTCACAGACATCGGAAAGTAATAATATTTGTAATATCGTAGCCATTGTGTCGGCGTAGCCATTTTCAATATAGCCATCGTCACGTCGTAGCCATCATAATATCAGAGCCAAAGTAACTTCGTAGCCACTGGGACGTCCTACCCACTATAATGTCATAGCTCTTATAACGTCATAGTCATGATAATTTCAGCCATTGCAACGCCATAGGAATTGTGACGTTGTAGCAGTTGTGACATAGCAATTTTAACATCAAGGCTGTTGTGACATCACATAAACGTGAAGCCATATCTAGTGTGACTTCGTAGCAATTGTGATGTCACGGCCATTATCAAGTCATAGCCATAGTGATGACGGCGCCATTGTGACATCATACCCACTTTAATTTCATAGCCATTGAAAAGTCACAGCTACTACAATGCCACAGGAATTGCATCGTCATAGCCACGGTCATGTCCCAGCCATTGTGACGTCACGGGCACCGTAATGACACAGATATATTTAAGTCATTACAAATTTAACGCCATAGCCATTTTGATGTCATAGCCATTGCGATGTCTGAGCCATTGCAACGTCAGAGTTACTATAAAGTCATGGCCACGCTGATGGCATAGCCATTGTAGCTAGATAGCCACTGTGATCTCACGGATATTGGAATGTCATAGCCACTATGATGTCATAGAAACTGTGATGTCATAGCCATTGTGACATCACAGCGACTATAACATCATATCTACTGTAAGGTCAAAGCCACTGTAGTTTCATAGACATTGTTATGTCATCGCCGTTGACTTCATAACCATCATGATGTCAGAGACATTGTGATGGCATAGCCACTATAATGTCACGTCCATCGTAACGTGATAGGCCCCACAATGTCATAGTGGTAGTATAGTCATTTCCACTGTCCCGTAAGAGCCATTGTGACGTCATAGCCATTGTTATGTCATAGGCATTGTGACGTCATAGCCATTCAAACATCATAGCCAATTAATGTCATCGCCATTGAAACGGCGTCACCTTTGTAATATATACATTGTAAAGTCATCGCATTTGTAATATCCTAGCCATTGTGTCGGCATACTCATTGTCATCATAGCCATCGTCATCATGGCCATGAAAACGTCGGAGCCGTGGTAACGTCATAGCTACTATGACGTCATAACCACAATAATGTCATAGCCTTTGTAAAGTCATAGTCACAATAATATCACATTGTACCGTTATAGCCATTGTGTCCTCAGCCATTGTGACATCATAGCCACTGTAACATCATAGCCCTTGTGAGGTCATAGTCATTGTGAAGTCATGCCATTTGTGACTTCATAGCAATTGCGATGTCATTGCCATCATGACGTTACAGCAACAGTGACGTCCTGGCCACTATAATGTCACAGCCAATGTAATATCTTAGGCACTACCATGCAATAGACATAGTAAAGTCATTCCCACTGTATTGTCATAGCCATTGTGACGTCCTAGCCACTGTGACGTCATAGCAACTGGAACATCGTAGCCCTTGTGATATCATGGTCATTGTGAAGGCCTGTCAATTGTGACTTCATACCATTTGTGATGTCATAGCCACTAGCACATCTTATCTACTGGAAAGTCATGGCTCTTGCAATATCATAGCTACTGTAGTGTCATAGGCAATGAAACCTCGGATCCATAGTAATGGCCTAGCCACTCGAGTGCCATATCCATTGTGCCTTCAGACCCATTGTGATATCATAGCCATTGTAACCTCATAGCCATTATCCCGTCACAGCCATTGAGACGGCGTAGCATTTGTAAGGTCACAGACATCGGAAAGTAATAATATTTGTAATATCGTAGCCATTGTGTCGGCGTAGCCATTTTCAATATAGCCATCGTCACGTCGTAGCCATCATAACATCAGAGCCATTGTAACTTCGTAGCCACTGGGACGTCCTACCCACTATAATGTCATAGCTTTTATAACGTCATAGTCATGATAATATCACAGCCATTGCAACGCCATAGGAATTGTGACGTTGTAGCAGTTGTGACATAGCAATTTTAACATCATACCTGTTGTGACACCACATAAACGTGCAGCCATATCAAGTGTGACTTCGTAGCAATTGTGATGTCACGGCCATTATCAAGTCATAGCCATAGTGATGACGGCGCCATTGTGACGTCATACCCACTTTAATTTCATAGCCATTGAAAAGTCACAGCTACTACAATGCCACAGGAATTGCATCGTCATAGCCACGATCATGTCACAGCCATTGTGACGTCACGGGCACCGTAATGACACACACATATTTAAGTCATTGCAAATTTAACGCCATAGCCATTTGGATGTCATAGCCATTGTGATGTCTGAGCCATTGCAACGTCAGAGTTACTATAAAGTCATGGCCACGCTGATGGCATAGCCATTGTAGCTAGATAGCCACTGTGATCTCACCGCCATTGGAATGTCATAGCCACTATGATGTCTTAGAAACTGTGATGTCATAGCCATTGTGACATCACAGCGACTATAACATCATATCTACTGTAAGGTCAAAGCCACTGTAGTTTCATACACATTGTTATGTCATCGCCGTTGACTTCATAACCATCATGATGTCAGAGATATTGTGATGGCATAGCCACTATAATGTCACGGCCATCGTAACGTGATAGGCCCCACAATGTCATAGAGATAATATAGTCATTTCCACGGTCCCGTAAGAGCCATTGTGACGTCATAGCCATTGTTATGTCATAGGCATTGTGACGTCATAGCCATTGAAACCTCATAGCCACATTAATGTCATCGCCATTGAAACGGCGTCACCTTTGTAATATCATATACATTGTAAAGTCATCGCATTTGTAATAACCTAGCCATTGGGTTGGCATACTTTTTGTCATCATAGCCATCGTCATCATGGCCATGAAAACATCAGAGCCGTGGTAACGTCATAGCTACTATGACGTCATAACCACAATAATGTCATAGCCTTTGTAAAGTCATAGTCACAATAACATCACAGACATTGTACCGTCATAGCCATTGTGTCCTCATAGCCATTGTGACATCATAGCCACCGTAACATCATAGCCCAAGTGATGTCATAGTCATTGTGAAGTCATGCCATTTGTGACTTCATAGCAATTACGATGTCATTGCCATCATGACGTTACAGCAACCGTGACGTCCTGGCCACTATAATGTCACAGCCAATGTAATATCTTAGGCACTACCATGCAATAGACATAGTAAAGTCATTCCCACTGTATTGTCATAGCCATTGTGACGTCCTAGCCACTGTGACTTCATAGCAACTGGAACATCGTAGACCTTGTGATATCATGGTCATTGTGAAGGCCTGTCAATTGTGACTTCATACCATTTGTGATGTCATAGCCGCTAGCACATCATATCTACTGGAAAGTCCTGGCTCTTGCAATATCATAGCTACTGTAGTGTCATAGGCAATGAAACCTCGGATCCATAGTAATGGCCTAGCCACTCGAGTGCCATATCCATTGTGCCTTCAGACCCATTGCGATATCATAGCCATTGTAACCTCATAGCCAATATCCCGTCACAGCCATTGAGACGGCGTAGCATTTGTAAGGTCACAGACATCGGAAAGTAATAATATTTGTAATATCGTAGCCATTGTGTCGGCGTAGCCATTTTCAATATAGCCATCGTCACGTCGTAGCCATCATAATATCAGAGCCAAAGTAACTTCGTAGCCACTGGGACGTCCTACCCACTATAATGTCATAGCTCTTATAACGTCATAGTCATGATAATTTCAGCCATTGCAACGCCATAGGAATTGTGACGTTGTAGCAGTTGTGACATAGCAATTTTAACATCAAGGCTGTTGTGACATCACATAAACGTGAAGCCATATCTAGTGTGACTTCGTAGCAATTGTGATGTCACGGCCATTATCAAGTCATAGCCATAGTGATGACGGCGCCATTGTGACATCATACCCACTTTAATTTCATAGCCATTGAAAAGTCACAGCTACTACAATGCCACAGGAATTGCATCGTCATAGCCACGGTCATGTCCCAACCATTGTGCCGTAACGGGCACCGTAATGACACAGACATATTTAAGTCATTGCAAATTTAACGCCATAGCCATTCGGATGTCATAGCCATTGTGATGTCGGAGCCATTGCAACGTCAGAGTTACTATAAAGTCATGGCCACTCTGATGGCATAGCCATTGTAGCTAGATAGCCACTGTGATCTCATGGCCATTGGAATGTCATAGCCACTATGATGTCATAGAAACTGTGATGTCATAGCCATTGTGACATCACAGCGACTATAACGTCATATCTATTGTAAGGTCAAAGCCAGTGTAGTTTCATAGACATTGTTATGTCATCGCCGTTGACTTCATAACCATCATGATGTCAGAGACATTGTGATGGCATAGCCACTATAATGTCACGGCCATCGTAACTTGATAGGCCCCACAATGCCATTGAGATAGTATAGTCATTTCCACTGTCCCGTAAGAGCCATTGTGACGTCATAGCCATTGTTATGTCATCGGCATTGTGAAGTCAGAGCCATTGAAACCTCATAGCCACATTAATGTCATCGCCATTGAAACGGCGTCACCTTTGTAATATCATATACATTGTAAAGTCATCGCATTTGTAATATCTTAGCCATTGTGTCAGCATACTCATTGTCATCATAGCCATCGTCATCATGGCCATGAAAACATCAGAGCCGTGGTAACGTCATAGCTACTATGACGTCATAACCACAATAAGGTCATAGCCTTTGTAAAGTCATAGTCATAATAATATCACAGACATTGTACCGTTATAGCCATTGTGTCCTCATAGCCATTGTGGCATCATAGCCACTGTAACATCATAGCCCTTGTGATGTCATAGTCATTGTGAAGTCATGCCATTTGTGACTTCATAGCAATTGCGATGTCATTGCCATCATGACGTTACAGCAACCGTGACGTCCTGGCCACTATAATGTCACAGCCAATGTAATATCTTAGGCACTACCATGCAATAGACATAGTAAAGTCATTCCCACTGTATTGTCATAGCCATTGTGACGTCCTAGCCACTGTGACGTCATAGCAATTGGAACATCGTAGCCCTTGTGATATCATAGGCATTGTGAAGGCCTGTCAATTGTGACTTCATACCATTTGTGATGTCATAGCCACTAGCACATCATATCTACTGGAAAGTCGTGGCTCTTGCAATATCATAGCTACTGTAGTGTCATAGGCAATGAAACCTCGGATCCATAGTAATGGCCTAGCCACTCTAGTGCCATATCCATTGTGCCTTTAAACCCATTGTGATATCATAGCGATTGTAACCTCATAGCCACTATCCCGTCACAGCCATTGAGACGGCTTAGCATTTGTAAGGTCACAGACATCGGAAAGTAATAATATTTGTAATATCGTAACCATTGTGTCGGCGTAGCCATTTTCAATATAGCCACCGTCACGTCGTAGCCATCATAACATCAGAGCCAAACTAACTTCGTAGCCACTGGGACGTCCTACCCACTATAATGTCATAGCTCTTATAACGTCATAGTCATGATAATTTCAGCCATTGCAACGCCATAGGAATTGTGACATTGCAGCAGTTGTGACATAGCAATTTTAACATCACAGCTGTTGTGACATCACATAAACGTGAAGCCATATCAAGTGTGACTTCCTAGCAATTGTGATGTCACGGCCATTATCAAGTCATAGCCATAGTGATGAGGGCGCCATTGTGACATCATACCCACTTTAATTTCATAGCCATTGAAAAGTTACAGCTACTACAATGCCACAGGTATTGCATCGTCATAGCCACGATCATGTCACAGCCATTGTGACGTCACGGGCACCGTAATGACACAGACATATTTAAGTCATTCCAAATTTAACGCCATAGCCATTTGGATGTCATAGCCATTGTGATGTCTGAGCCATTGCAACGTCAGAGTTACTATAAAGTCATGGCCACTCTGATGGCATAGCCATTGTAGCTAGATAGCCACTGTGATCTCATGGCCATTGGAATGTCATAGCCACTATGATGTCATAGAAACTGTGATGTCATAGCCATTGTGACATCACAGCGACTATAACGTCATATCTATTGTAAGGTCAAAGCCACTGTAGTTTCATAGACATTGTTATGGCATCGCCGTTGACTTCATAACCATCATGATGTCAGAGACATTGTGATGGCATAGCCACTATAATGTCACGGCCATCGTAACGTGATAGGCCCCACAATGTCATAGAGATAGTATAGTCATTTCCACTGTCCCGTAAGAGCCATTGTGACATCATAGCCATTGTTATGCCATAGGCATTGTGACGTCATAGCCTTTGAAACCTCATAGCCAATTAATGTCATCGCCATTGAAATGGCGTCACCTTTGTAATATCATATACATTGTAAAGTCATCGCATTTGTAATATCCTAGCCATTGTGTCGGCATACTCATTGTCATCATAGCCATCGTCATCATGGCCATGAAAACATCAGAGCCGTGGTAACGTCATAGCTACTTTGACGTCATAACCACAATAATGTCATAGCCTTTGTAAAGTCATAGTCACAATAATATCACAGACATTGTACCGTTATAGCCATTGTGTCCTCATAGCCATTGTGACATAATAGCCACTGTCACAACATAGCCCTTGTGATGTCATAGTCATTGTGAAGTCATGCCATTTGTGACTTCATAGCAATTGCGATGTCATTGCCATCATGACGTTACAGCAACCGTGACGTCCTGGCCACTATAATGTCACAGCCAATGTAATATCTTAGGCACTACCATGCAATAGACATAGTAAAGTCATTCCCACTGTATTGTCATAGCCATTGTGACGTCCTAGCCACTGTGACGTCATAGCAACTGGAACATCGTAGCCCTTGTGATATCATGGTCATTGTGAAGGCCTGTCAATTGTGACTTCATACCATTTGTGATGTCATAGCCACTAGCACATCTTATCTACTGGAAAGTCATGGCTCTTGCAATATCATAGCTACTGTAGTGTCATAGGCAATGAAACCTCGGATCCATAGTAATGGCCTAGCCACTCGAGTGCCATATCCATTGTGCCTTCAGACCCATTGTGATATCATAGCCATTGTAACCTCATAGCCATTATCCCGTCACAGCCATTGAGACAGCGTAGCATTTGTAAGGTCACAGACATCGGAAAGTAATAATATTTGTAATATCGTAACCATTGTGTCGGCGTAGCCATTTTCAATATAGCCATCGTCACGTCGTAGCCATCATAACATCAGAGCCATTGTAACTTCGTAGCCACTGGGACGTCCTACCCACTATAATGTCATAGCTTTTATAACGTCATAGTCATGATAATATCACAGCCATTGCAACGCCATAGGAATTGTGACGTTGTAGCAGTTGTGACATAGCAATTTTAACATCATACCTGTTGTGACACCACATAAACGTGCAGCCATATCAAGTGTGACTTCGTAGCAATTGTGATGTCACGGCCATTATCAAGTCATAGCCATTGTGATGACGGCGCCATTGTGACGTCATACCCACTTTAATTTCATAGCCATTGAAAAGTCACAGCTACTACAATGCCACAGGAATTGCATCGTCATAGCCACGATCATGTCACAGCCATTGTGACGTCACGGGCACCGTAATGACACACACATATTTAAGTCATTGCAAATTTAACGCCATAGCCATTTGGATGTCATAGCCATTGTGATGTCTGAGCCATTGCAACGTCAGAGTTACTATAAAGTCATGGCCACGCTGATGGCATAGCCATTGTAGCTAGATAGCCACTGTGATCTCACCGCCATTGGAATGTCATAGCCACTATGATGTCTTAGAAACTGTGATGTCATAGCCATTGTGACATCACAGCGACTATAACATCATATCTACTGTAAGGTCAAAGCCACTGTAGTTTCATACACATTGTTATGTCATCGCCGTTGACTTCATAACCATCATGATGTCAGAGATATTGTGATGGCATAGCCACTATAATGTCACGGCCATCGTAACGTGATAGGCCCCACAATGTCATAGAGATAATATAGTCATTTCCACTGTCCCGTAAGAGCCATTGTGACGTCATAGCCATTGTTATGTCATAGGCATTGTGACGTCATAGCCATTGAAACCTCATAGCCACATTAATGTCATCGCCATTGAAACGGCGTCACCTTTGTAATATCATATACATTGTAAAGTCATCGCATTTGTAATAACCTAGCCATTGGGTTGGCATACTTTTTGTCATCATAGCCATCGTCATCATGGCCATGAAAACATCAGAGCCGTGGTAACGTCATAGCTACTATGACGTCATAACCACAATAATGTCATAGCCTTTGTAAAGTCATAGTCACAATAACATCACAGACATTGTACCGTCATAGCCATTGTGTCCTCATAGCCATTGTGACATCATAGCCACCGTAACATCATAGCCCTTGTGATGTCATAGTCATTGTGAAGTCATGCCATTTGTGACTTCATAGCAATTACGATGTCATTGCCATCATGACGTTACAACAACCGTGACGTCCTGGCCACTATAATGTCACAGCCAATGTAATATCTTAGGCACTACCATGCAATAGACATAGTAAAGTCATTCCCACTGTATTGTCATAGCCATTGTGACGTCCTAGCCACTGTGACTTCATAGCAACTGGAACATCGTAGACCTTGTGATATCATGGTCATTGTGAAGGCCTGTCAATTGTGACTTCATACCATTTGTGATGTCATAGCCGCTAGCACATCATATCTACTGGAAAGTCCTGGCTCTTGCAATATCATAGCTACTGTAGTGTCATAGGCAATGAAACCTCGGATCCATAGTAATGGCCTAGCCACTCGAGTGCCATATCCATTGTGCCTTCAGACCCATTGCGATATCATAGCCATTGTAACCTCATAGCCAATATCCCGTCACAGCCATTGAGACGGCGTAGCATTTGTAAGGTCACAGACATCGGAAGTAATAATATTTGTAATATCGTAGCCATTGTGTCGGCGTAGCCATTTTCAATATAGCCATCGTCACGTCGTAGCCATCATAATATCAGAGCCAAAGTAACTTCGTAGCCACTGGGACGTCCTACCCACTATAATGTCATAGCTCTTATAACGTCATAGTCATGATAATTTCAGCCATTGCAACGCCATAGGAATTGTGACGTTGTAGCAGTTGTGACATAGCAATTTTAACATCAAGGCTGTTGTGACATCACATAAACGTGAAGCCATATCTAGTGTGACTTCGTAGCAATTGTGATGTCACGGCCATTATCAAGTCATAGCCATAGTGATGACGGCGCCATTGTGACATCATACCCACTTTAATTTCATAGCCATTGAAAAGTCACAGCTACTACAATGCCACAGGAATTGCATCGTCATAGCCACGGTCATGTCCCAGCCATTGTGACGTCACGGGCACCGTAATGACACAGATATATTTAAGTCATTACAAATTTAACGCCATAGCCATTTTGATGTCATAGCCATTGCGATGTCTGAGCCATTGCAACGTCAGAGTTACTATAAAGTCATGGCCACGCTGATGGCATAGCCATTGTAGCTAGATAGCCACAGTGATCTCACGGATATTTGAATGTCATAGCCACTATGATGTCATAGAAACTGTGATGTCATAGCCATTGTGACATCACAGCGACTATAACATCATATCTACTGTAAGGTCAAAGCCACTGTAGTTTCATAGACATTGTTATGTCATCGCCGTTGACTTCATAACCATCATGATGTCAGAGACATTGTGATGGCATAGCCACTATAATGTCACGTCCATCGTAACGTGATAGGCCCCACAATGTCATAGTGGTAGTATAGTCATTTCCACTGTCCCGTAAGAGCCATTGTGACGTCATAGCCATTGTTATGTCATAGGCATTGTGACGTCATAGCCATTCAAACATCATAGCCAATTAATGTCATCGCCATTGAAACGGCGTCACCTTTGTAATATATACATTGTAAAGTCATCGCATTTGTAATATCCTAGCCATTGTGTCGGCATACTCATTGTCATCATAGCCATCGTCATCATGGCCATGAAAACGTCGGAGCCGTGGTAACGTCATAGCTACTATGACGTCATAACCACAATAATGTCATAGCCTTTGTAAAGTCATAGTCACAATAATATCACATTGTACCGTTATAGCCATTGTGTCCTCAGCCATTGTGACATCATAGCCACTGTAACATCATAGCCCTTGTGAGGTCATAGTCATTGTGAAGTCATGCCATTTGTGACTTCATAGCAATTGCGATGTCATTGCCATCATGACGTTACAGCAACAGTGACGTCCTGGCCACTATAATGTCACAGCCAATGTAATATCTTAGGCACTACCATGCAATAGACATAGTAAAGTCATTCCCACTGTATTGTCATAGCCATTGTGACGTCCTAGCCACTGTGATATCATAGCAACTGGAACATCGTAGACCTTGTGATATCATGGTCATTGTGAAGGCCTGTCAATTGTGACTTCATACCATTTGTGATGTCATAGCCACTAGCACATCTTATCTACTGGAAAGTCATGGCTCTTGCAATATCATAGCTACTGTAGTGTCATAGGCAGTGAAACCTCGGATCCATTGTAATGGCCTAGCCACTCTAGTGCCATATCCATTGTGCCTTCATACCCATTGTGATATCATAGCCATTGTAACCTCATAGCCACTATCCCGTCACAGCCATTGAGACGGCGTAGCATTTGTAAGGTCACAGACATCGGAAAGTAATAATATTTGTAATATCGTAGCCATTGTGTCGGCGTAGCCATTTTCAATATAGCCATCGTCACGTCGTAGCCATCATAACTTCAGAGCCATTGTAACTTCGTAGCCACTGGGACGTCCTACCCACTATAATGTCATAGCTTTTATAACGTCATAGTCATAATATCACAGCCATTGCAACGCGTTGGAATTGTGACATTGCAGCAGTTGTGACATAGCAATTTTAACATCACAGCTGTTGTGACATCACATAAACGTGAAGCCATATCAAGTGTGACTTCCTAGCAATTGTGATGTCACGGCCATTATCAAGTCATAGCCATAGTGATGAGGGCGCCATTGTGACATCATACCCACTTTAATTTCATAGCCATTGAAAAGTCACAGCTACTACAATGCCACAGGTATTGCATCGTCATAGCCACGATCATGTCACAGCCATTGTGACGTCACGGGGACCGTAATGACACAGACATATTTAAGTCATTCCAAATTTAACGCCATAGCCATTTGGATGTCATAGCCATTGTGATGTCTGAGCCATTGCAACGTCAGAGTTACTATAAAGTCATGGCCACTCTGATGGCATAGCCATTGTAGCTAGATAGCCACTGTGATCTCATGGCCATTGGAATGTCATAGCCACTATGATGTCATAGAAACTGTGATGTCATAGCCATTGTGACATCACAGCGACTATAACGTCATATCTATTGTAAGGTCAAAGCCACTGTAGTTTCATAGACATTGTTATGGCACCGCCGTTGACTTCATAACCATCATGATGTCAGAGACATTGTGATGGCATAGCCACTATAATGTCACGGCCATCGTAACGTGATAGGCCCCACAATGTCATAGAGATAGTATAGTCATTTCCACTGTCCCGTAAGAGCCATTGTGATGTCATAGCCATTGTTATGCCATAGGCATTGTGACGTCATAGCCTTTGAAACCTCATAGCCAATTAATGTCATCGCCATTGAAATGGCGTCACCTTTGTAATATCATATACATTGTAAAGTCATCGCATTTGTAATATCCTAGCCATTGTGTCGGCATACTCATTGTCATCATAGCCATCGTCATCATGGCCATGAAAACATCAGAGCCGTGGTAACGTCATAGCTACTATGACGTCATAACCACAATAATGTCATAGCCTTTGTAAAGTCATAGTCACAATAATATCTCAGACATTGTACCGTTATAGCCATTGTGTCCTCATAGCCATGGTGACATCATAGCCACTGTAACATCATAGCCCTTGTGAGGTCATAGTCATTGTGAAGTCATGCCATTTGTGACTTCATAGCAATTGCGATGTCATTGCCATCATGACGTTACAGCAACAGTGACGTCCTGGCCACTATAATGTCACAGCCAATGTAATATCTTAGGCACTACCATGCAATAGACATAGTAAAGTCATTCCCACTGTATTGTCATAGCCATTGTGACGTCCTAGCCACTGTGACGTCATAGCAACTGGAACATCGTAGCCCTTGTGATATCATGGTCATTGTGAAGGCCTGTCAATTGTGACTTCATACCATTTGTGATGTCATAGCCACTAGCACATCTTATCTACTGGAAAGTCATGGCTCTTGCAATATCATAGCTACTGTAGTGTCATAGGCAATGAAACCTCGGATCCATAGTAATGGCCTAGCCACTCGAGTGCCATATCCATTGTGCCTTCAGACCCATTGTGATATCATAGCCATTGTAACCTCATAGCCATTATCCCGTCACAGCCATTGAGACGGCGTAGCATTTGTAAGGTCACAGACATCGGAAAGTAATAATATTTGTAATATCGTAGCCATTGTGTCGGCGTAGCCATTTTCAATATAGCCATCGTCACGTCGTAGCCATCATAACATCAGAGCCATTGTAACTTCGTAGCCACTGGGACGTCCTACCCACTATAATGTCATAGCTTTTATAACGTCATAGTCATGATAATATCACAGCCATTGCAACGCCATAGGAATTGTGACGTTGTAGCAGTTGTGACATAGCAATTTTAACATCATACCTGTTGTGAAACCACATAAACGTGCAGCCATATCAAGTGTGACTTCGTAGCAATTGTGATGTCACGGCCATTATCAAGTCATAGCCATAGTGATGACGGCGCCATTGTGACGTCATACCCACTTTAATTTCATAGCCATTGAAAAGTCACAGCTACTACAATGCCACAGGAATTGCATCGTCATAGCCACGATCATGTCACAGCCATTGTGACGTCACGGGCACCGTAATGACACACACATATTTAAGTCATTGCAAATTTAACGCCATAGCCATTTGGATGTCATAGCCATTGTGATGTCTGAGCCATTGCAACGTCAGAGTTACTATAAAGTCATGGCCACTCTGATGGCATAGCCATTGTAGCTAGATAGCCACTGTGATCTCATGGCCATTGGAATGTCATAGCCACTATGATGTCATAGAAACTGTGATGTCATAGCCATTGTGACATCACAGCGACTATAACGTCATATCTATTGTAAGGTCAAAGCCACTGTAGTTTCATAGACATTGTTATGGCATCGCTGTTGACTTCATAACCATCATGATGTCAGAGACATTGTGATGGCATAGCCACTATAATGTCACAGCCATCGTAACGTGATAGGCCCCACAATGTCATAGGGGTAGTATAGTCATTTCCACTGTCCCGTAAGAGCCATTGTGACGTCATAGCCATTGTTATGTCATAGGCATTGTGACGTCATAGCCATTGAAACATCATAGCCAATTAATGTCATCGCCATTGAAACGGCGTCACCTTTGTAATATCATATACAGTGTAAAGTCATCGCATTTGTAATAACCTAGCTATTGGGTCGGCATATTTATTGTCATCATAGCCATCGTCATCATGGCCATGAAAACATCAGAGCCGTGGTAACGTCATAGCTACTATGACGTCATAACCACAATAATGTCATAGCCTTTGTAAAGTCATAGTCACAATAATATCACAGACATTGTACCGTCATAGCCATTGTGTCCTCATAGCCATTGTGACATCATAGCCACCGTAACATCATAGCCCTAGTGATGTCATAGTCATTGTGAAGTCATGCCATTTGTGACTTCATAGCAATTACGATGTCATTGCCATCATGATGTTACAGCAACCGTGACGTCCTGGCCACTATAATGTCACAGCCAATGTAATATCTTAGGCACTACCATGCAATAGACATAGTAAAGTCATTCCCACTGTATTGTCATAGCCATTGTGACGTCCTAGCCACTGTGACGTCATAGCAACTGGAACATCGTAGACCTTGTGATATAATGGTCATTGTGAAGGCCTGTCAATTGTGACTTCATACCATTTGTGATGTCATAGCCACTAGCACATCTTATCTACTGGAAAGTCATGGCTCTTGCAATATCATAGCTACTGTAGTGTCATAGGCAATGAAACCTCGGATCCATAGTAATGGCCTAGCCACTCTAGTGCCATATCCATTGTGCCTTCAGACCCATTGTGATATCATAGCCATTGTAACCTCATAGCCACTATCCCGTCACAGCCATTGAGACGGCGTAGCATTTGTAAGGTCACAGACATCGGAAAGTAATAATATTTGTAATATCGTAGCCATTGTGTCGGCGTAGCCTTTTTCAATATAGCCATCGTCACGTCGTAGACATCATAACATCAGAGCCATTGTAACTTCGTAGCCACTGGGACGTCCGACCCACTATAATGTCATAGCTTTTATAACGTCATAGTCATGATAATATCACAGCCATTGCAACGCCATAGGAATTGTGACGTTGTAGCAGTTGTGACATAGCAATTTTAATATCACAGCTGTTGTGACATCACATAAACGTGAAGCCATATCAAGTGTGACTTCATAGCAATTGTGATGTCACGGCCATTATCAAGTCATAGCCATGGTGATGACGGCGCCATTGTGACGTCATACCCACTTTAATTTCATAGCCATTGAAAAGTCACAGCTACTACAATGCCACAGGAATTGCATCGTCATAGCCACGATCATGTCACAGCCATTGTGACGTCACGGGCACTGTAATGACACAGACATAATGACACAGTCATTGCAAATTTAACGCCATAGCCATTTGGATGTCATAGCCATTGTGATGTCTGAGCCATTGCAACGTCAGAGTTACTATAAAGTCATGGCCACTCTGATGGCATAGCCATTGTAGCTAGATAGCCACTGTGATCTCATGGCCATTGGAATGTCATAGCCACTATGATGTCATAGAAACTGTGATGTCATAGCCATTGTGACATCACAGCGACTATAACGTCATATCTATTGTAAGGTCAAAGCCACTGTAGTTTCATAGACATTGTTATGGCATCGCCGTTGACTTCATAACCATCATGATGTCAGAGACATTGTGATGGCATAGCCACTATAATGTCACGGCCATCGTAACGTGATAGGCCCCACAATGTCATAGAGGTAGTATAGTCATTTCCACTGTCCCGTAAGAGCCATTGTGACGTCATAGCCATTGTTATGTCATAGGCATTGTGACGTCATAGCCATTGAAACATCATAGCCAATTAATGTCATCGCCATTGAAACGGCGTCACCTTTGTAATATCATATACATTGTAAAGTCATCGCATTTGTAATAACCTAGCTATTGGGTCGGCATATTTATTGTCATCATAGCCATCGTCATCATGGCCATGAAAACATCAGAGCCGTGGTAACGTCATAGCTACTATGACGTCATAACCACAATAATGTCATAGCCTTTGTAAAGTCATAGTCACAATAACATCACAGACATTGTACCGTCATAGCCATTGTGTCCTCATAGCCATTGTGACATCATAGCCACCGTAACATCATAGCCCTAGTGATGTCATAGTCATTGTGAAGTCATGCCATTTGTGACTTCATAGCAATTACGATGTCATTGCCATCATGACGTTACAGCAACCGTGACGTCCTGGCCACTATAATGTCACAGCCAATGTAATCTCTTAGGCACTACCATGCAATAGACATAGTAAAGTCATTCCCACTGTATTGTCATAGCCATTGTGACGTCCTAGCCACTGTGACGTCATAGCAACTGGAACATCGTAGACCTTGTGATATAATGGTCATTGTGAAGGCCTGTCAATTGTGACTTCATACCATTTGTGATGTCATAGCCACTAGCACATCTTATCTACTGGAAAGTCATGGCTCTTGCAATATCATAGCTACTGTAGTGTCATAGGCAATGAAACCTCGGATCCATAGTAATGGCCTAGCCACTCTAGTGCCATATCCATTGTGCCTTCAGACCCATTGTGATATCATAGCCATTGTAACCTAATAGCCACTATCCCGTCCCAGCCATTGAGACGGCGTAGCATTTGTAAGGTCACAGACATCGGAAAGTAATAATATTTGTAATATCGTAGCCATTGTGTCGGCGTAGCCTTTTTCAATATAGCCATCGTCACGTCGTAGACATCATAACATCAGAGCCATTGTAACTTCGTAGCCACTGGGACGTCCGACCCACTATAATGTCATAGCTTTTATAACGTCATAGTCATGATAATATCACAGCCATTGCAACGCCATAGGAATTGTGACGTTGTAGCAGTTGTGACATAGCAATTTTAATATCACAGCTGTTGTGACATCACATAAACGTGAAGCCATATCAAGTGTGACTTCATAGCAATTGTGATGTCACGGCCATTATCAAGTCATAGCCATGGTGATGACGGCGCCATTGTGACGTCATACCCACTTTAATTTCATAGCCATTGAAAAGTCACAGCTACTACAATGCCACAGGAATTGCATCGTCATAGCCACGATCATGTCACAGCCATTGTGACGTCACGGGCACTGTAATGACACAGACATAATGACACAGTCATGGCAAATTTAACGCCATAGCCATTTGGATGTCATAGCCATTGTGATGTCTGAGCCATTGCAACGTCAGAGTTACTATAAAGTCATGGCCACTCTGATGGCATAGCCATTGTAGCTAGATAGCCACTGTGATCTCATGGCCATTGGAATGTCATAGCCACTATGATGTCATAGAAACTGTGATGTCATAGCCATTGTGACATCACAGCGACTATAACGTCATATCTATTGTAAGGTCAAAGCCACTGTAGTTTCATAGACATTGTTATGGCATCGCCGTTGACTTCATAACCATCATGATGTCAGAGACATTGTGATGGCATAGCCACTATAATGTCACGGCCATCGTAACGTGATAGGCCCCACAATGTCATAGAGGTAGTATAGTCATTTCCACTGTCCCGTAAGAGCCATTGTGACGTCATAGCCATTGTTATGTCATAGGCATTGTGACGTCATAGCCATTGAAACATCATAGCCAATTAATGTCATCGCCATTGAAACGGCGTCACCTTTGTAATATCATATACATTGTAAAGTCATCGCATTTGTAATAACCTAGCTATTGGGTCGGCATATTTATTGTCATCATAGCCATCGTCATCATGGCCATGAAAACATCAGAGCCGTGGTAACGTCATAGCTACTATGACGTCATAACCACAATAATGTCATAGCCTTTGTAAAGTCATAGTCACAATAACATCACAGACATTGTACCGTCATAGCCATTGTGTCCTCATAGCCATTGTGACATCATAGCCACCGTAACATCATAGCCCTAGTGATGTCATAGTCATTGTGAAGTCATGCCATTTGTGACTTCATAGCAATTACGATGTCATTGCCATCATGACGTTACAGCAACCGTGACGTCCTGGCCACTATAATGTCACAGCCAATGTAATATCTTAGGCACTACCATGCAATAGACATAGTAAAGTCATTCCCACTGTATTGTCATAGCCATTGTGACGTCCTAGCCACTGTGACGTCATAGCAACTGGAACATCGTAGACCTTGTGATATAATGGTCATTGTGAAGGCCTGTCTATTGTGACTTCATACCATTTGTGATGTCATAGCCACTAGCACATCTTATCTACTGGAAAGTCATGGCTCTTGCAATATCATAGCTACTGTAGTGTCATAGGCAATGAAACCTCGGATCCATAGTAATGGCCTAGCCACTCTAGTGCCATATCCATTGTGCCTTCAGACCCATTGTGATATCATAGCCATTGTAACCTAATAGCCACTATCCCGTCACAGCCATTGAGACGGCGTAGCATTTGTAAGGTCACAGACATCGGAAAGTAATAATATTTGTAATATCGTAGCCATTGTGTCGGCGTAGCCTTTTTCAATATAGCCATCGTCACGTTGTAGACATCATAACATCAGAGCCATTGTAACTTCGTAGCCACTGGGACGTCCGACCCACTATAATGTCATAGCTTTTATAACGTCATAGTCATGATAATATCACAGCCATTGCAACGCCATAGGAATTGTGACGTTGTAGCAGTTGTGACATAGCAATTTTAATATCACAGCTGTTGTGACATCACATAAACGTGAAGCCATATCAAGTGTGACTTCATAGCAATTGTGATGTCACGGCCATTATCAAGTCATAGCCATGGTGATGACGGCGCCATTGTTACGTCATACCCACTTTAATTTCATAGCCATTGAAAAGTCACAGCTACTACAATGCCACAGGAATTGCATCGTCATAGCCACGATCATGTCACAGCCATTGTGACGTCACGGGCACTGTAATGACACAGACATAATGACACAGTCATTGCAAATTTAACGCCATAGCCATTTGGATGTCATAGCCATTGTGATGTCTGAGCCATTGCAACGTCAGAGTTACTATAAAGTCATGGCCACTCTGATGGCATAGCCATTGTAGCTAGATAGCCACTGTGATCTCATGGCCATTGGAATGTCATAGCCACTATGATGTCATAGAAACTGTGATGTCATAGCCATTGTGACATCACAGCGACTATAACGTCATATCTATTGTAAGGTCAAAGCCACTGTAGTTTCAGAGACATTGTTATGGCATCGCCGTTGACTTCATAACCATCATGATGTCAGAGACATTGTGATGGCATAGCCACTATAATGTCACGGCCATCGTAACGTGATAGGCCCCACAATGTCATAGAGACAGTATAGTCATTTCCACTGTCCCGTAAGAGCCATTGTGACGTCATAGCCATTGTTATGTCATAGGCATTGTGACGTCATAGCCATTGAAACATCATAGCCAATTAATGTCATCGCCATTGAAACGGCGTCACCTTTGTAATATCATATACATTGTAAAGTCATCGCATTTGTAATAACCTAGCCATTGGGTTGGCATACTTTTTGTCATCATAGCCATCGTCATCATGGCCATGAAAACATCAGAGCCGTGGTAACGTCATAGCTACTATGACGTCATAACCACAATAATGTCATAGCCTTTGTAAAGTCATAGTCACAATAACATCACAGACATTGTACCGTCATAGCCATTGTGTCCTCATAGCCATTGTGATATCATAGCCACCGTAACATCATAGCCCTAGTGATGTCATAGTCATTGTGAAGTCATGCCATTTGTGACTTCATAGCAATTACGATGTCATTGCCATCATGACGTTACAGCAACCGTGACGTCCTGGCCACTATAATGTCACAGCCAATGTAATATCTTAGGCACTACTATGCAATAGACATAGTAAAGTCATTCCCACTGTATTGTCATAGCCATTGTGACGTCCTAGCCACTGTGATTTCATAGCAACTGGAACATCGTAGACCTTGTGATATCATGGTCATTGTGAAGGCCTGTCAATTGTATCTTCATACCATTTGTGATGTCATAGCCACTAGCACATCATATCTACTGGAAAGTCCTGGCTCTTGCAATATCATAGCTACTGTAGTGTCATAGGCAATGAAACCTCGGAAACCTAGTAATGGCCTAGCCACTCGAGTGCCATATCCATTGTGCCTTCAGACCCATTGCGATATCATAGCCATTGTAACCTCATAGCCAATATCCCGTCACAGCCATTGAGATGGCGTAGCATTTGTAAGGTCACAGACATCGGAAAGTAATAATATTTGTAATATCGTAGCCATTGTGTCGGCGTAGCCATTTTCAATAGAGCCATCGTCACGTCGTAGCCATCATAACATCAGAGCCACTGTAACTTCGTAGCCACTGGGACGTCCTACCCACTATAATGTCATAGCTTTTATAACGTCATAGTCATGGTAATATCACAGCCATTGCAACGCCATAGGAATTGTGACGTTGTAGCAGTTGTGACATAGCAATTTTAGTATCGCAGCTGTTGTGACATCACATAACCGTGAAGCCATATCAAGTGTGACTTCATAGCAATTGTGATGTCACGGCCATTATCAAGTCATAGCCATAGTGATGACG
This sequence comes from Myotis yumanensis, assembly GCF_028538775.1. Classification (NCBI taxonomy): domain Eukaryota; kingdom Metazoa; phylum Chordata; class Mammalia; order Chiroptera; family Vespertilionidae; genus Myotis; species Myotis yumanensis. Next base: position 341,670 of record NW_027223777.1, read on the forward strand.
GCGCCATTGTGACGTCATACCCACTTTAATTTCATAGCCATTGAAAAGTCACAGCTACTACAATGCCACAGGAATTGCATCGTCATAGCCACGATCATGTCACAGCCATTGTGACGTCACGGGCACCGTAATGACACAGACATATTTAAGTCATTGCAAATTTAACGCCATAGCCATTTGGATGTCATAGCCATTGTGATGTCTGAGCCATTGCAACGTCAGAGTTACTATAAAGTCATGGCCACTCTGATGGCATAGCCATTGTAGCTAGATAGCCACTGTGATCTCATGGCCATTGGAATGTCATAGCCACTATGATGTCATAGAAACTGTGATGTCATAGCCATTGTGACATCACAGCGACTATAACGTCATATCTATTGTAAGGTCAAAGCCACTGTAGTTTCATAGACATTGTTATGGCACCGCCGTTGACTTCATAACCATCATGATGTCAGAGACATTGTGATGGCATAGCCACTATAATGTCACGGCCATCGTAACGTGATAGGCCCCACAATGTCATAGAGACAGTATAGTCATTTCCACTGTCCCGTAAGAGCCATTGTGACGTCATAGCCATTGTTATGTCATAGGCATTGTGACGTCATAGCCATTGAAACATCATAGCCAATTAATGTCATCGCCATTGAAACGGCGTCACCTTTGTAATATCATATACATTGTAAAGTCATCGCATTTGTAATATCCTAGCCATTGTGTCGGCATACTCATTGTCATCATAGCCATCGTCATCATGGCCATGAAAACGTCGGAGCCGTGGTAACGTCATAGCTACTATGACGTCATAACCACAATAATGTCATAGCCTTTGTAAAGTCATAGTCACAATAATATCACAGACATTGTACCGTTATAGCCATTGTGTCCTCATAGCCATTGTGACATCATAGCCACTGTCACAACATAGCCCTTGTGAGGTCTTAGTCATTGTGAAGTCATGCCATTTGTGACTTCATAGCAATTGCGATGTCATTGCCATCATGACGTTACAGCAACCGTGACGTCCTGGCCACTATAATGTCACAGCCAATGTAATATCTTAGGCACTACCATGCAATAGTCATAGTAAAGTCTTTCCCACTGTATTGTCATAGCCATTGTGACGTCCTAGCCACTGTGACGTCATAGCAACTGGAACATCGTAGCCCTTGTGATATCATGGTCATTGTGAAGGCCTGTCAATTGTGACTTCATACCATTTGTGATGTCATAGCCACTAGCACATCTTATCTACTGGAAATTCATGGCTCTTGCAATATCATAGCTACTGTAGTGTCATAGGCAATGAAACCTCGGATCCATAGTAATGGCCTATCCACTCTAGTGCCATATCCATTGTGCCTTCAGACCCATTGTGATATCATAGCCATTGTAACCTCATAGCCACTATCCCGTCACAGCCATTGAGACGGCATAGCATTTGTAAGGTCACAGACATTGGAAAGTAATAATATTTGTAATATCGTAGCCATTGTGTCGGCGTAGCCATTTTCAATATAGCCATCGTCAGGTCGTAGCCATCATAACTTCAGAGCCATTGTAACTTCGTAGCCACTGGGACGTCCTACCCACTATAATGTCATAGCTTTTATAACGTCTTAGTCATGATAATATCACAGCCATTGCAACGCCATAGGCATTGTGATGTTGTAGCAGTTGTGACATAGCAATTTTAACATCACAGCTGTTGTGACATCACATAAACGTGAAGCCATATCAAGTGTGACTTTATAGCAATTGTGATGTCACGGCCATTATCAAGTCATAGCCATAGTGATTACGGCGCCATTGTGACGTCATACCCAGTTTAATTTCATAGCCATTGAAAAGTCACAGCTACTACAATGCCACAGGAATTGCATCGTCATAGCCACGATCATGTCACAGCCATTGTGACGTCACGGGCACCGTAATGACACAGACATATTTAAGTCATTGCACATTTAACGCCATAGCCATTTGGATGTCATAGCCATTGTGATGTCTGAGCCATTGCAACGTCAGAGTTACTATAAAGTCATGGCCACTCTGATGGCATAGCCATTGTAGCTAGATAGCCACTGTGATCTCATGGCCATTGGAATGTCATAGCCACTATGATGTCATAGAAACTGTGATGTCATAGCCATTGTGACATCACAGCGACTATAACGTCATATCTATTGTAAGGTCAAAGCCACTGTAGTTTCATAGACATTGTTATGTCATCGCAGTTGACTTCATAACTATCATGATGTCAGAGACATTGTGATGGCATAGCCATTATAATGTCACGGCCATCATAACGTGATAGGCCCCACAATGTCATAGAGATAGTATAGTCCCTTCCACTGTCCCGTAAGAGCCATTGTGACGTCATAGCCATTGCTATGTCATAAGTATTGTGACGTCATAGCCATTGAAACCTTAGCCACATTAATGTCATCGCCATTGAAACGGCGTCACCTTTGTAATATCATATACATTTTAAAGTCATCCCATTTGTAATATCCTAGCCATTGTGTCGGCATACTCATTGTCATCATAGCCATCGTCATCATGGCCATGAAAACATCAGAGCCGTGGTAACGTCATAGCTACTATGACGTCATAACCACAATAATGTCATAGCCTTTGTAAAGTCATAGTCACAATAATATCACATTGTACCGTTATAGCCATTGTGTCCTCATAGCCATTGTGACATCATAGCCACTGTCACAACATAGCCCTTGTGAGGTCTTAGTCATTGTGAAGTCATGCCATTTGTGACTTCATAGCAATTGCGATGTCATTGCCATCATGACGTTACAGCAACAGTGACGTCCTGGCCACTATAATGTCACAGCCAATGTAATATCTTAGGCACTATCATGCAATAGACATAGTAAAGTCATTCCCACTGTATTGTCATAGCCATTGTGACGTCCTAGCCACTGTGACGTCATAGCAACTGGAACATCGTAGCCCTTGTGATATCATGGTCATTGTGAAGGCCTGTCAATTGTGACTTCATACCATTTGTGATGTCATAGCCACTAGCACATCTTATCTACTGGAAAGTCATGGCTCTTGCAATATCATAGCTACTGTAGTGTCATAGGCAATGAAACCTCGGATCCATAGTAATGGCCTAGCCACTCTAGTGCCATATCCATTGTGCCTTCAGACCCATTGTGATATCATAGCCATTGTAACTTCATAGCCACTATCCCGTCACAGCCATTGAGACGGCGTAGCATTTGTAAGGTCACAGACATTGGAAAGTAATAATATTTGTAATATCGTAGCCATTGTGTCGGCGTAGCCATTTTCAATATAGCCATCGTCAGGTCGTAGCCATCATAACTTCAGAGCCATTGTAACTTCGTAGCCACTGGGACGTCCTACCCACTATAATGTCATAGCTTTTATAACGTCATAGTCATGATAATATCACAGCCATTGCAACGCCATAGGAATTGTGACGTTGTAGCAGTTGTGACATAGCAATTTTAGTATCACAGCTGTTGTGACATCACATAAACGTGAAGCCATATCAAGTGTGACTTCATAGCAATTGTGATGTCACGGCCATTATCAAGTCATAGCCATAGTGATGACGGCGCCATTGTGACGTCATACCCACTTTAATTTCATAGCCATTGAAAAGTCACAGCTACTACAATGCCACAGGAATTGCATCGTCATAGCCACGATCATGTCATAGCCATTGTGACGTCACGGGCACCGTAATGACACAGACATATTTAAGTCATTGCAAATTTAACGCCATAGCCATTTGGATGTCATAGCCATTGTGATGTCTGAGCCATTGCAACGTCAGAGTTACTATAAAGTCATGGCCACTCTGATGGCATAGCCATTGTAGCTAGATAGCCACTGTGATCTCATGGCCATTGGAATGTCATAGCCACTATGATGTCATAGAAACTGTGATGTCATAGCCATTGTGACATCACAGCGACTATAACGGCATATCTATTGTAAGGTCAAAGCCACTGTAGTTTCATAGACATTGTTATGGCATCGCCGTTGACTTCATAACCATCATGATGTCAGAGACATTGTGATGGCATAGCCACTATAATGTCACGGCCATCGTAACGTGATAGGCCCCACAATGTCATAGAGGTAGTATAGTCATTTCCACTGTCCCGTAAGAGCCATTGTGACGTCATAGCCATTGTTATGTCATAGGCATTGTGACGTCATAGCCATTGAAACATCATAGCCAATTAAAGTCATCGCCATTGAAACGGCGTCACCTTTGTAATATCATATACATTGTAAAGTCATCGCATTTCTAATATCCTAGCCATTGTGTCGGCATACTCATTGTCATCATAGCCATCGTCATCATGGCCATGAAAACGTCAGAGCCGTGGTAACGTCATAGCTACTATGACGTCATAACCACAATAATGTCATAGCCTTTGTAAAGTCATAGTCACAATATTATCACAGACATTGTACCGTTATAGCCATTGTGTCCTCATAGCCATTGTGACATCATAGCCACTGTCACAACATAGCCCTTGTGAGGTCTTAGTCATTGTGAAGTCATGCCATTTGTGACTTCATATCAATTGCGATGTCATTGCCATCATGACGTTACAGCAACCGTGACGTCCTGGCCACTATAATGTCACAGCCAATGTAATATCTTAGGCACTACCATGCAATAGTCATAGTAAAGTCTTTCCCACTGTATTGTCATAGCCATTGTGACGTCCTAGCCACTGTGACGTCATAGCAACTGGAACATCGTAGCCCTTGTGATATCATGGTCATTGTGAAGGCCTGTCAATTGTGACTTCATACCATTTGTGATGTCATAGCCACTAGCACATCTTATCTACTGGAAAGTCATGGCTCTTGCAATATCATAGCTACTGTAGTGTCATAGGCAATGAAACCTCGGATCCATAGTAATGGCCTAGCCACTCTAGTGCCATATCCATTGTGCCTTCAGACCCATTGTGATATCATAGCCATTGTAACGTCATAGCCACTATCCCGTCACAGCCATTGAGACGGCGTAGCATTTGTAAGGTCACAGACATTGGAAAGTAATAATATTTGTAATATCCTAGCCATTGTGTCGGCGTAGCCATTTTCAATATAGCCATCGTCAGGTCGTAGCCATCATAACTTCAGAGCCATTGTAACTTCGTAGCCACTGGGACGTCCTACCCACTATAATGTCATAGCTTTTATAACGTCATAGTCATGATAATATCACAGCCATTGCATCGCCATAGGAATTGTGACGTTGTAGCAGTTTTGACATAGCAATTTTAATATCACAGCTGTTGTGACATCACATAAACGTGAAGCCATATCAAGTGTGACTTCATAGCAATTGTGATGTCACGGCCATTATCAAGTCATAGCCATAGTGATGACGGCGCCATTGTGACGTCATACCCACTTTAATTTCATAGCCATTGAAAAGTCACAGCTACTACAATGCCACAGGAATTGCATCGTCATAGTCACGATCATGTCACAGCCATTGTGACGTCACGGGCACCGTAATGACACAGACATATTTAAGTCATTGCAAATTTAACGCCATAGCCATTTGGATGTCATAGCCATTGTGATGTCTGAGCCATTGCAACGTCAGAGTTACTATAAAGTCATGGCCACTCTGATGGCATAGCCATTGTAGCTAGATAGCCACTGTGATCTCATGGCCATTGGAATGTCATAGCCACTATGATGTCATAGAAACTGTGATGTCATAGCCATTTTGACATCACAGCGACTATAACGTCATATCTATTGTAAGGTCAAAGCCACTGTAGTTTCATAGACATTGTTATGGCATCGCCGTTGACTTCATAACCATCATGATGTCAGAGACATTGTGATGGCATAGCCACTATAATGTCACGGCCATCGTAACGTGATAGGCCCCACAATGTCATAGAGGTAGTATAGTCATTTCCACTGTCCCGTAAGAGCCATTGTGACGTCATAGCCATTGTTATGTCATAGGCATTGTGACGTCATAGCCATTGAAACATCATAGCCAATTAATGTCATCGCCATTGAAACGGCGTCACCTTTGTAATATCATATACATTGTAAAGTCATCGCATTTGTAATATCCTAGCCATTGTGTCGGCATACTCATTGTCATCATAGCCATCGTCATCATGGCCATGAAAACGTCAGAGTCGTGGTAACGTCATAGCTACTATGACGTCATAACCACAATAATGTCATAGCCTTTGTAAAGTCATAGTCACAATAATATCACAGACATTGTACCGTTATAGCCATTGTGTCCTCATAGCCATTGTGACATCATAGCCACTGTCACAACATAGCCCTTGTGAGGTCTTAGTCATTGTGAAGTCATGCCATTTGTGACTTCATAGCAATTGCGATGTCATTGCCATCATGACGTTACAGCAACAATGACGTCCTGGCCACTATAATGTCACAGCCAATTTAATATCTTAGGCACTACCATGCAATAGACATAGTAAAGTCATTCCCACTGTATTGTCATAGCCATTGTGACGTCCTAGCCACTGTGACGTCATAGCAACTGGAACATCGTAGCCCTTGTGATATCATGGTCATTGTGAAGGCCTGTCAATTGTGATTTCATACCATTTGTGATGTCATAGCCACTAGCACATCTTATCTACTGGAAAGTCATGGCTCTTGCAATATCATAGCTACTGTAGTGTCATAGGCAATGAAACCTCGGATCCATAGTAATGGCCTAGCCACTCTAGTGCCATATACATTGTGCCTTCAGACCCATTGTGATATCATAGCCATTGTAACCTCATAGCCACTATCCCGTCACAGCCATTGAGACGGCGTAGCATTTGTAAGGTCATAGACATTGGAAAGTAATAATATTTGTAATATCGTAGCCATTGTGTCGGCGTAGCCATTTTCAATATAGCCATCGTCAGGTCGTAGCCATCATAACTTCAGAGCCATTGTAACTTCGTAGCCACTGGGATGTCCTACCCACTATAATGTCATAGCTTTTATAACGTCATAGTCATGATAATATCACAGCCATTGCAACGCCATAGGAATTGTGACGTTGTAGCAGTTGTGACATAGCAATTTTAATATCACAGCTGTTGTGACATCACATAAACGTGAAGCCATATCAAGTGTGACTTCATAGCAATTGTGATGTCACGGCCATTATCAAGTCATAGCCATGGTGATGACGGCGCCATTGTGACGTCATACCCACTTTAATTTCATAGCCATTGAAAAGTCACAGCTACTACAATGCCAAAGGAATTGCATCGTCATAGCCACGATCATGTCACAGCCATTGTGACGTCACGGGCACCGAAATGACACAGACATAATGACACAGTCATTGCAAATTTAACGCCATAGCCATTTGGATGTCATAGCCATTGTGATGTCTGAGCCATTGCAACGTCAGAGTTACTATAAAGTCATGGCCACTCTGATGGCATAGCCATTGTAGCTAGATAGCCACTGTGATCTCATGGCCATTGGAATGTCATAGCCACTATGATGTCATAGAAACTGTGATGTCATAGCCATTGTGACATCACAGCGACTATAACGGCATATCTATTGTAAGGTCAAAGCCACTGTAGTTTCATAGACATTGTTATGGCATCGCCGTTGACTTCATAACCATCATGATGTCAGAGACATTGTGATGGCATAGCCACTATAATGTCACGGCCATCGTAACGTGATAGGCCCCACAATGTCATAGAGGTAGTATAGTCATTTCCACTGTCCCGTAAGAGCCATTGTGACGTCATAGCCATTGTTATGTCATAGGCATTGTGACGTCATAGCCATTGAAACATCATAGCCAATTAAAGTCATCGCCATTGAAACGGCGTCACCTTTGTAATATCATATACATTGTAAAGTCATCGCATTTGTAATATCCTAGCCATTGTGTCGGCATACTCATTGTCATCATAGCCATCGTCATCATGGCCATGAAAACGTCAGAGCCGTGGTAACGTCATAGCTACTATGACGTCATAACCACAATAATGTCATAGCCTTTGTAAAGTCATAGTCACAATAATATCACAGACATTGTACCGTTATAGCCATTGTGTCCTCATAGCCATTGTGACATCATAGCCACTGTCACAACATAGCCCTTGTGAGGTCTTAGTCATTGTGAAGTCATGCCATTTGTGACTTCATAGCAATTGCGATGTCATTGCCATCATGACGTTACAGCAACAATGACGTCCTGGCCACTATAATGTCACAGCCAATTTAATATCTTAGGCACTACCATGCAATAGACATAGTAAAGTCATTCCCACTGTATTGTCATAGTCATTGTGACGTCCTAGCCACTGTGACCTCATAGCAACTGGAACATCGTAGCCCTTGTGATATCATGGTCATTGTGAAGGCCTGTCAATTGTGACTTCATACCATTTGTGATGTCATAGCCACTAGCACATCTTATCTACTGGAATGTCATGGCTCTTGCAATATCATAGCTACTGTAGTGTCATAGGCAATGAAACCTCGGATCCATAGTAATGGCCTAGCCACTCTAGTGCCATATCCATTGTGCCTTCAGACCCATTGTGATATCATAGCCATTGTAACCTCATAGCCACTATCCCGTCACAGCCATTGAGACGGCGTAGCATTTGTAAGGTCACAGACATTGGAAAGTAATAATATTTGTAATATCGTAGCCATTGTGTCGGCATAGCCATTTTCAATATAGCCATCGTCAGGTCGTAGCCATCATAACTTCAGAGCCATTGTAACTTCGTAGCCACTGGGATGTCCTACCCACTATAATGTCATAGCTTTTATAACGTCATAGTCATGATAATATCACAGCCATTGCAATGCCATAGGAATTGTGACGTTGTAGCAGTTGTGACATAGCAATTTTAATATCACAGCTGTTGTGACATCACATAAACGTGAAGCCATATCAAGTGTGACTTCATAGCAATTGTGATGTAACGGCCATTATCAAGTCATAGCCATGGTGATGACGGCGCCATTGTGACGTCATACCCACTTTAATTTCATAGCCATTGAAAAGTCACAGCTACTACAATGCCAAAGGAATTGCATCGTCATAGCCACGATCATGTCACAGCCATTGTGACGTCACGGGCACCGAAATGACACAGACATAATGACACAGTCATTGCAAATTTAACGCCATAGCCATTTGGATGTCATAGCCATTGTGATGTCGGAGCCATTGCAATGTCAGAGTTACTATAAAGTCATGGCCACTCTGATGGCATAGCCATTGTAGCTAGATAGCCACTGTGATCTCATGGCCATTGGAATGTCATAGCCACTATGATGTCATAGAAACTGTGATGTCATAGCCATTGTGACATCACAGCGACTATAACGGCATATCTATTGTAAGGTCAAAGCCACTGTAGTTTCATAGACATTGTTATGGCATCGCCGTTGACTTCATAACCATCATGATGTCAGAGACATTGTGATGGCATAGCCACTATAATGTCACGGCCATCGTAACGTGATAGGCCCCACAATGTCATAGAGGTAGTATAGTCATGTCCACTGTCCCGTAAGAGCCATTCTGACGTCATAGCCATTGTTATGTCATAGGCATTGTGACGTCATAGCCATTGAAACATCATAGCCAATTAAAGTCATCGCCATTGAAACGGCGTCACCTTTGTAATATCATATACATTGTAAAGTCATCGCATTTGTAATATCCTAGCCATTGTGTCGGCATACTCATTGTCATCATAGCCATCGTCATCATGGCCATGAAAACGTCAGAGCCGTGGTAACGTCATAGCTACTATGACGTCATAACCACAATAATGTCATAGCCTTTGTAAAGTCATAGTCACAATAATATCACAGACATTGTACCGTTATAGCCATTGTGTCCTCATAGCCATTGTGACATCATAGCCACTGTAACATCATAGCCCTTGTGATTTCATAGTCATTGTGAAGTCATGCCATTTGTGACTTCATAGCAATTGCGATGTCATTGCCATCATGACGTTACAGCAACCATGAAGTCCTGGCCCTATAATGTCACAGCCAATGTAATATCTTAGGCACTACCATGCAATAGAAATAGTGAAGTTTTTCCCACTGTATTGTCATAGCCATTGTGAGGTCCTAGCCACTGTGACGTCATAGCAATTGGAACATCGTATCCCTTGTGATATCATAGTCATTGTGAAGACCTGTCAATTGTGACTTCATACCATTTGTGATGTCATAACCACTAGCACATCATATCTACTGGAAAGTCATGGCTCTTGCAATATCATAGCTACTGTAGTGTCATAGGCAATGAAACCTCGGATCCATAGTAATGGCCTAGCCACTCTAGTGCCATATCCATTGTGCCTTCAGACCCATTGTGATATCATAGCCATTGTAACCTCATAGCCACTATCTCGTCACAGCCATTGAGACGGCGTAGCATTTGTAAGGTCACAGACATCGGAGAGTAATAATATTTGTAATATCGTAGCCATTGTGTTGGCGTAGCCATTTTCAATATAGCCATCGTCACGTCGTAGCCATCATAACATCAGAGCCATTGTGACTTCGTAGCCACTGGGACGTCCTACCCACTATAATGTCATAGCTTTTATAACGTCATAGTCATGATAATATCACAGCCATTGCAACGCCATAGGAATTGTGACGTCGTAGCAGTTTCTAACATAGCAATTTTAACATCATGGCTGTTGTGACATCACATAAACTTGAAGCCATATCAAGTGTGATTTCGTAGCAATTGTAATGTCACGGCCATTATCAAGTCATAGCCATAGTGATGACGGCGCCATTGTGACGTCATACCCACTTTAATTTCATAGCCATTGAAAAGTCACAGCTACTACAATGCCACAGGAATTGCATCGTCATAGCCACGATCATGTCACAGCCATTGTGACGTCACGGGCAGCACCGTAATGACACAGACATATTTAAGTCATTGCAAATTTAACAACATAGCCATTTTGATGTCATAGCCATTGTGATGTCTGAGCCATTGCAACGTCAGAGTTACTATAAAGTCATGGCCACTCTGATGGCATAGCCATTGTAGCTAGATAGCCACTGTGATCTCATGGCCATTGGAATGTCATAGCCACTATGATGTCATAGAAACTGTGATGTCATAGCCATTGTGACATCACAGCGACTATAACGTCATATCTACTGTAAGGTCAAAGCCACTGTAGTTTCATAGACATTGTTATGTCATCGCCGTTGACTTCATAACCATCATGATGTCAGAGATATTGTGATGCCATAGCCACTATAATGTCATGGCCATCGTAACGTGATAGGCCCCACAATGCCATAGAGATAGTATAGTCATTTCCAATGTCCCGTAACAGCCATTGTGACGTCATAGCCATTGTTATGTCATAGGCATTGTGACGTCAGAGCCATTGAAACCTCATAGCCACATTAATGTCATCGCCATTGAAACGTTGTCACCTTTGTAATATCGTATACATTGTAAAGTCATCGCATTTGTAATATCCTAGCCATTGTGTCGGCATACTCATTGTCATCATAGCCGTCGTCATCATGGCCATGAAAACATCAGAGCCGTGGTAACGTCATAGCTACTATGACGTCATAACCACAATAATGTCATAGCCTTTGTAAAGTCATAGTCACAATAATATCACAGACATTGTACCGTTATAGCCATTGTGTCCTCATAGCCATTGTGACATCATAGCCACTGTAACATCATAGCCCTTGTGATGTCATAGTCATTGTGAAGTCATGCCATTTGTGACATCATAGCAATTGCGATGTCATTGCCATCATGACGTTACAGCAACCGTGACGTCCTGGCCACTATAATGTCACAGCCAATGTAATATCTTAGGCACTACCATGCAATAGACATAGTAAAGTCTTTCCCACTGTATTGTCAAAGCCATTGTGACGTCCTAGCCACTGTGACGTCATAGCAATTGGAACATCGCAGCCCTTGTGATATCATAGTCATTGTGAAGGCCTGTCAATTGTGACTTCATACCATTTGTGATGTCATAACCACTAGCACATCATATCTACTGGAAAGTCCTGGCTCTTGCAATATCATAGCTACTGTAGTGTCATAGGCAATGAAACCTCGGATCCATAGTAATGGCCTAGCCACACTAGTGCCATATCCATTATGCCTTCAGACCCATTGTGATATCATAGCCATTGTAAACTCATAGCCACTATCTCGTCACAGCCATTGAGACGGCGTAGCATTTGTAAGGTCACAGACATCGGAGAGTAATAATATTTGTAATATCGTAGCCATTGTGTTGGCGTAGCCATTTTCAATATAGCCATCGTCACGTCGTAGCCATCATAACATCAGAGCCATTGTGACTTCGTAGCCACTGGGACGTCCTACCCACTATAATGTCATAGCTTTTATAACGTCATAGTCATGATAATATCACAGCCATTGCAACGCCATAGGAATTGTGACGTCGTAGCAGTTTCTGACATAGCAATTTTAACATCATGGCTGTTGTGACATCACATAAACTTGAAGCCATATCAAGTGTGATTTCGTAGCAATTGTGATGTCACGGCCATTATCAAGTCATAGCCATAGTGATGACGGCGCCATTGTGACGTCATACCCACTTTAATTTCAGAGCCATTGAAAAGTCACAGCTACTACAATGCCACAGGAATTGCATCGTCATTGACACGATCATGTCACAGCCATTGTGACGTCACGAGCAGCACCGTAATGACACAGACATATTTAAGTCTTTGCAAATTTAACGCCATAGCCATTTGGATGTCATAGCCATTGTGATGTCTGAGCCATGGCAACGTCAGAGTTACTATAAAGTCATGGCCACTCTTATGGCATAGCCATTGTAGCTAGGTAGCCACTGTGATCTCATGGCCATTGGAATGTCATAGCCACTATGATGTCATAGAAACTGTGATGTCATAGCCATTGTGACATCACAGCGACTATAACATCATATCTATTGTAAGGTCAAAGCCACTGTAGTTTCATAGACATTGTTATGTCATCGCCGTTGACCTCATAACCATCATGATGTCAGAGACATTGTGATGGCATAGCCACTATAATGTCACGGCCATCGTAACGTGATAGGCCCCACAATGCCATAGAGATAGTATATTTATTTCCACTGTCCCGTAAGAGCCATTGTGACGTCATAGCCATGGTTATGTCATAGGCATTGTGACGTCAGAGCCATTGAAACCTCATAGCCACATTAATGTCATCGCCATTGAAACGTCGTCACCTTTGTAATATCATATACATTGTAAAGTCATTGCATTTGGAATATCCTAGCCATTGTGTCGGCATACTCATTGTCATCATAGCCGTCGTCATCATGGCCATGAAAACATCAGAGCCGTGGTAACGTCATAGCTACTATGACGTCATAACCACAATAATGTCATAGCTTTGGAAAGTCATAGTCACAATAATATCACAGACATTGTACCGTTATAGCCATTGTGTCCTCATAGCCATTGTGACATCATAGCCACTGTAATATCATAGCCCTTGTGATGTCATAGTCATTGTGAAGTCATGCCATTTGTGACTTCATAGCAATTGCGATGTCATTGCCATCATGACGTTACAGCAACCGTGACGTCCTGGCCACTATAATGTCACAGCCAATGTAATATCTTAGGCACTACCATGCAATAGACATAGTAAAGTCATTCCCACTGTATTGTCATAGCCATTGTGACGTCCTAGCCACTGTGACGTCATAGCAATTGGAACATCGTAGCCCTTGTGATATCATAGTCATTGTGAAGGCCTGTGAATTGTGACTTCATACCATTTGTGATGTCATAACCACTTGCACATCATATCTACTGGAAAGTCCTGGCTCTTGCAATATCATAGCTACTGTAGTGTCATAGGCAATGAAACCTCGGATCCATAGTAATGGCCTAGCCACTCTAGTGCCATATCCATTGTGCCTTCAGACGCATTGTGATATCATAGCCATTGTAACCTCATAGCCACTATAACGTCACAACCATTGAGACGGCGTAGCATTTGTAAGGTCACAGACATCGGAAAGTAATAATATTTGTAATATCGTAGCCATTGTGTCGGCGTAGCCATTTTCAATATAGCCATCGTCACGTCGTAGCCATCATAACATCAGAGCCATTGTAACTTCGTAGCCACTGGGACGTCCTACCCACTCTAATGTCATAGCTTTTATAACGTCATAGTCATGATAATATCACAGCCATTGCAATGCCATAGGAATTGTGACGTTGTAGCAGTTGTGCCATAGCAATTTTAACATCATGGCTGTTGTGACATCACAAAAACGTGAAGCCAAATCAAGTGTGACTTCGTAGCAATTATGATGTCACGGCCATTATCAAGTCATAGCCATAGTGATGACGGCGCGATTGTGACGTCATACCCACTTTAATTTCATAGCCATTGAAAAGTCACAGCTACTACAATGCCACAGGAATTGCATCGTCATAGCCACGATCATGTCACAGCCATTGTGACGTCACGGGCACCGTAATGACACAGACATATTTAAGTCATTGCAAATTTAACGCCATAGCCATTTTGATGTCATAGCCATTGTGATGTCTGAGCCATTGCAACGTAAGAGTTACTATAAAGTCATGGCCACTCTGATGGCATAGCCATTGTAGCTAGAGCGCCACTGTGATTTCATGGCCATTGGAATGTCATAGCCACTATGATGTCATAGAAACTGTGATGTCATAGCCATTGTGACATCACAGCGACTATAACATCATATCTACTGTAAGGTCAAAGCCACTGTAGTTTCATAGACATTGTAATGTCATCGCCGTTGACTTCATAACCATCATGATGTCAGAGACATTGTGATGGCATAGCCACTATAATGTCACGGCCATCGTAACGTGATAGGCCCCACAATGCCATAGAGATAGTATAGTCATTTCCACTGTCCCGTAAGAGCTATTGTGACGTCATAGCCATTGTTATGTCATAGGCATTGTGACGTCAGAGCCATTGAAACCTCACAGCCACATTAATGTCATCGCCATTGAAACGTCGTCACCTTTGTAATATCGTATACATTGTAAAGTCATCGCATTTGTAATATCCTAGCCATTGTGTCGGCATACTCATTGTCATCATAGCCGTCGTCATCATGGCCATGAAAACATCAGAGGCGTGGTAACGTCATAGCTACTATGACGTCATAACCACAATAATGTCATTGCCTTTGTAAAGTCATAGTCACAATAATATCACAGACATTGTATCGTTATAGCCATTGTGTCCTCATAGCCATTGTGACATCATAGCCACTATAACATCATAGCCCTTGTGATGTCATAGTCATTGTGAAGTCATGCCATTTGTGACTTCATAGCAATTGCGATGTCATTGCCATCATGACGTTACAGCAACCGTGACGTCCTGGCCACTATAATGTCACAGCCAATGTAATATCTTAGGCACTACCATGCAATAGACATAGTAAAGTCATTCCCACTGTATTGTCAAAGCCATTGTGACGTCCTAGCCACTGTGACGTCATAGCAATTGGAACATCGCAGCCTTTGTGATATCATAGTCATTGTGAAGGCCTGTCAATTGTGACTTCATACCATTTGTGATGTCATAACCACTAGCACATCATATATACTGGAAAGTCCTGGCTCTTGCAATATCATAGCTACTGTAGTGTCATAGGCAATGAAACCTCGGATCCATAGTAATGGCCTAGCCACACTAGTGCCATATCCATTATGCCTTCAGACCCATTGTGATATCATAGCCATTGTAAACTCATAGCCACTATCTCGTCACAGCCATTGAGACGGCGTAGCATTTGTAAGGTCACAGACATCGGAGAGTAATAATATTTGTAATATCGTAGCCATTGTGTTGGCGTAGCCATTTTCAATATAGCCATCGTCACGTCGTAGCCATCATAACATCAGAGCCATTGTGACTTCGTAGCCACTGGGACGTCCTACCCACTATAATGTCATAGCTTTTATAACGTCATAGTCATGATAATATCACAGCCAT
The DNA here is from genome assembly GCF_028538775.1 of Myotis yumanensis. NCBI lineage: Eukaryota > Metazoa > Chordata > Mammalia > Chiroptera > Vespertilionidae > Myotis > Myotis yumanensis. The sequence continues at coordinate 357,775 of NW_027223777.1, forward strand.
TGCAACGCCATAGGAATTGTGACGTCGTAGCAGTTTCTGACATAGCAATTTTAACATCATGGCTGTTGTGACATCACATAAACTTGAAGCCATATCAAGTGTGATTTCGTAGCAATTGTGATGTCACGGCCATTATCAAGTCATAGCCATAGTGATGACGGCGCCATTGTGACGTCATACCCACTTTAATTTCAGAGCCATTGAAAAGTCACAGCTACTACAATGCCACAGGAATTGCATCGTCATTGACACGATCATGTCACAGCCATTGTGACGTCACGAGCAGCACCGTAATGACACAGACATATTTAAGTCTTTGCAAATTTAACGCCATAGCCATTTGGATGTCATAGCCATTGTGATGTCTGAGCCATGGCAACGTCAGAGTTACTATAAAGTCATGGCCACTCTTATGGCATAGCCATTGTAGCTAGGTAGCCACTGTGATCTCATGGCCATTGGAATGTCATAGCCACTATGATGTCATAGAAACTGTGATGTCATAGCCATTGTGACATCACAGCGACTATAACATCATATCTATTGTAAGGTCAAAGCCACTGTAGTTTCATAGACATTGTTATGTCATCGCCGTTGACCTCATAACCATCATGATGTCAGAGACATTGTGATGGCATAGCCACTATAATGTCACGGCCATCGTAACGTGATAGGCCCCACAATGCCATAGAGATAGTATATTTATTTCCACTGTCCCGTAAGAGCCATTGTGACGTCATAGCCATGGTTATGTCATAGGCATTGTGACGTCAGAGCCATTGAAACCTCATAGCCACATTAATGTCATCGCCATTGAAACGTCGTCACCTTTGTAATATCATATACATTGTAAAGTCATTGCATTTGGAATATCCTAGCCATTGTGTCGGCATACTCATTGTCATCATAGCCGTCGTCATCATGGCCATGAAAACATCAGAGCCGTGGTAACGTCATAGCTACTATGACGTCATAACCACAATAATGTCATAGCTTTGGAAAGTCATAGTCACAATAATATCACAGACATTGTACCGTTATAGCCATTGTGTCCTCATAGCCATTGTGACATCATAGCCACTGTAATATCATAGCCCTTGTGATGTCATAGTCATTGTGAAGTCATGCCATTTGTGACTTCATAGCAATTGCGATGTCATTGCCATCATGACGTTACAGCAACCGTGACGTCCTGGCCACTATAATGTCACAGCCAATGTAATATCTTAGGCACTACCATGCAATAGACATAGTAAAGTCATTCCCACTGTATTGTCATAGCCATTGTGACGTCCTAGCCACTGTGACGTCATAGCAATTGGAACATCGTAGCCCTTGTGATATCATAGTCATTGTGAAGGCCTGTGAATTGTGACTTCATACCATTTGTGATGTCATAACCACTTGCACATCATATCTACTGGAAAGTCCTGGCTCTTGCAATATCATAGCTACTGTAGTGTCATAGGCAATGAAACCTCGGATCCATAGTAATGGCCTAGCCACTCTAGTGCCATATCCATTGTGCCTTCAGACGCATTGTGATATCATAGCCATTGTAACCTCATAGCCACTATAACGTCACAACCATTGAGACGGCGTAGCATTTGTAAGGTCACAGACATCGGAAAGTAATAATATTTGTAATATCGTAGCCATTGTGTCGGCGTAGCCATTTTCAATATAGCCATCGTCACGTCGTAGCCATCATAACATCAGAGCCATTGTAACTTCGTAGCCACTGGGACGTCCTACCCACTCTAATGTCATAGCTTTTATAACGTCATAGTCATGATAATATCACAGCCATTGCAATGCCATAGGAATTGTGACGTTGTAGCAGTTGTGCCATAGCAATTTTAACATCATGGCTGTTGTGACATCACAAAAACGTGAAGCCAAATCAAGTGTGACTTCGTAGCAATTATGATGTCACGGCCATTATCAAGTCATAGCCATAGTGATGACGGCGCGATTGTGACGTCATACCCACTTTAATTTCATAGCCATTGAAAAGTCACAGCTACTACAATGCCACAGGAATTGCATCGTCATAGCCACGATCATGTCACAGCCATTGTGACGTCACGGGCACCGTAATGACACAGACATATTTAAGTCATTGCAAATTTAACGCCATAGCCATTTTGATGTCATAGCCATTGTGATGTCTGAGCCATTGCAACGTAAGAGTTACTATAAAGTCATGGCCACTCTGATGGCATAGCCATTGTAGCTAGAGCGCCACTGTGATCTCATGGCCATTGGAATGTCATAGCCACTATGATGTCATAGAAACTGTGATGTCATAGCCATTGTGACATCACAGCGACTATAACATCATATCTACTGTAAGGTCAAAGCCACTGTAGTTTCATAGACATTGTAATGTCATCGCCGTTGACTTCATAACCATCATGATGTCAGAGACATTGTGATGGCATAGCCACTATAATGTCACGGCCATCGTAACGTGATAGGCCCCACAATGCCATAGAGATAGTATAGTCATTTCCACTGTCCCGTAAGAGCTATTGTGACGTCATAGCCATTGTTATGTCATAGGCATTGTGACGTCAGAGCCATTGAAACCTCACAGCCACATTAATGTCATCGCCATTGAAACGTCGTCACCTTTGTAATATCGTATACATTGTAAAGTCATCGCATTTGTAATATCCTAGCCATTGTGTCGGCATACTCATTGTCATCATAGCCGTCGTCATCATGGCCATGAAAACATCAGAGGCGTGGTAACGTCATAGCTACTATGACGTCATAACCACAATAATGTCATTGCCTTTGTAAAGTCATAGTCACAATAATATCACAGACATTGTATCGTTATAGCCATTGTGTCCTCATAGCCATTGTGACATCATAGCCACTATAACATCATAGCCCTTGTGATGTCATAGTCATTGTGAAGTCATGCCATTTGTGACTTCATAGCAATTGCGATGTCATTGCCATCATGACGTTACAGCAACCGTGACGTCCTGGCCACTATAATGTCACAGCCAATGTAATATCTTAGGCACTACCATGCAATAGACATAGTAAAGTCATTCCCACTGTATTGTCAAAGCCATTGTGACGTCCTAGCCACTGTGACGTCATAGCAATTGGAACATCGCAGCCCTTGTGATATCATAGTCATTGTGAAGGCCTGTCAATTGTGACTTCATACCATTTGTGATGTCATAACCACTAGCACATCATATCTACTGGAAAGTCCTGGCTCTTGCAATATCATAGCTACTGTAGTGTCATAGGCAATGAAACCTCGGATCCATAGTAATGGCCTAGCCACACTAGTGCCATATCCATTATGCCTTCAGACCCATTGTGATATCATAGCCATTGTAAACTCATAGCCACTATCTCGTCACAGCCATTGAGACGGCGTAGCATTTGTAAGGTCACAGACATCGGAGAGTAATAATATTTGTAATATCGTAGCCATTGTGTTGGCGTAGCCATTTTCAATATAGCCATCGTCACGTCGTAGCCATCATAACATCAGAGCCATTGTGACTTCGTAGCCACTGGGACGTCCTACCCACTATAATGTCATAGCTTTTATAACGTCATAGTCATGATAATATCACAGCCATTGCAACGCCATAGGAATTGTGACGTTGTAGCAGTTTCTGACATAGCAATTTTAACATCATGGCTGTTGTGACATCACATAAACTTGAAGCCATATCAAGTGTGATTTCGTAGCAATTGTGATGTCACGGCCATTATCAAGTCATAGCCATAGTGATGACGGCGCCATTGTGACGTCATACCCACTTTAATTTCATAGCCATTGAAAAGTCACAGCTACTACAATGCCACAGGAATTGCATCGTCATAGCCACGATCATGTCACAGCCATTGTGACGTCACGGGCAGCACCGTAATGACACAGACATATTTAGGTCATTGCAAATTTAACAACATAGCCATTTTGATGTCATAGCCATTGTGATGTCTGAGCCATTGCAACGTCAGAGTTACTATAAAGTCATGGCCACTCTGATGGCATAGCCATTGTAGCTAGATAGCCACTGTGATCTCATGGCCATTGGAATGTCATAGCCACTATGATGTCATAGAAACTGTGATGTCATAGTCATTGTGACATCACAGCGACTATAACGTCATATCTACTGTAAGGTCAAAGCCACTGTAGTTTCATAGACATTGTTATGTCATCGCCATTGACTTCATAACCATCATGATGTCAGAGATATTGTGATGCCATAGCCACTATAATGTCATGGCCATCGTAACGTGATAGGCCCCACAATGCCATAGACATAGTATAGTCATTTCCAATGTCCCGTAACAGCCATTGTGACGTCATAGCCATTGTTATGTCATAGGCATTGTGAAGTCAGAGCCATTGAAACCTCATAGCCACATTAATGTCATCGCCATTGAAACGTTGTCACCTTTGTAATATCGTATACATTGTAAAGTCATCGCATTTGTAATATCCTAGCCATTGTGTCGGCATACTCATTGTCATCATAGCCGTCGTCATCATGGCCATGAAAACATCAGAGCCGTGGTAACGTCATAGCTACTATGACGTCATAACCACAATAATGTCATTGCCTTTGTAAAGTCATAGTCACAATAATATCACAGACATTGTACCGTTATAGCCATTGTGTCCTCATAGCCATTGTGACATCATAGCCACTGTAACATCATAGCCCTTGTGATGTCATAGTCATTGTGAAGTCATGCCATTTGTGACATCATAGCAATTGCGATGTCATTGCCATCATGACTACAGCAACCGTGACGTCCTGGCCACTATAATGTCACAGCCAATGTAATATCTTAGGCACTACCATGCAATAGACATAGTAAAGTCATTCCCACTGTATTGTCAAAGCCATTGTGACGTCCTAGCCACTGTGACGTCATAGCAATTGGAACATCGCAGCCCTTGTGATATCATAGTCATTGTGAAGGCCTGTCAATTGTGACTTCATACCATTTGTGATGTCATAACCACTAGCACATCATATCTACTGGAAAGTCCTGGCTCTTGCAATATCATAGCTACTGTAGTGTCATAGGCAATGAAACCTCGGATCCATAGTAATGGCCTAGCCACACTAGTGCCATATCCATTATGCCTTCAGACCCATTGTGATATCATAGCCATTGTAAACTCATAGCCACTATCTCGTCACAGCCATTGAGACGGCGTAGCATTTGTAAGGTCACAGACATCGGAGAGTAATAATATTTGTAATATCGTAGCCATTGTGTTGGCGTAGCCATTTTCAATATAGCCATCGTCACGTCGTAGCCATCATAACATCAGAGCCATTGTGACTTCGTAGCCACTGGGACGTCCTACCCACTATAATGTCATAGCTTTTATAACGTCATAGTCATGATAATATCACAGCCATTGCAACGCCATAGGAATTGTGACGTTGTAGCAGTTGTGACATAGCAATTTTAACATCATGGCTGTTGTGACATCACATAAACGTGAAGCCATATCAAGTGTGATTTCGTGGCAATGGTGATGTCACGGCCATTATCAAGTCATAGCCATAGTGATGACGGCGCCATTGTGATGTCATACCCACTTTAATTTCATAGCCATTGAAAAGTCACAGCTACTACAATGCCACAGGAAGTGCATCGTCATAGGCACGATCATGTCACAGCCATTGTGACGTCACGGGCACCGTAATGACACAGACATATTTAAGTCATTGCAAATTTAACGCCATAGCAATTTGATGTCATAGCCATTATGATGACTCAGCCTTTGCAACGTCAGAGTTACTATAAAGTCATGGCCACTCTGATGGCATAGCCATTGTAGCTAGATAGCCACAGTGATCTCATGGCCATTGGAATGTCCTAGGCACTATGATGTCATAGAAACTGTGATGTCATAGCCATTGTGACATCACAGCGACTATAACATCATATCTATTGTAAGGTCAAAGCCACTGTAGTTTCATAGACATTGTTATGTCATCGCCGTTGACCTCATAACCATCATGATGTCAGAGACATTGTGATGGCATAGCCACTATAATGTCACGGCCATCGTAACGTGATATGCCCCACAATGCCATAGAGATAGTATAGTCATTTCCACTGTCCCGTAAGAGCCATTGTGACGTCATAGCCATTGTTATGTCATAGGCATTGTGACGTCATAGCCATCGAAACCTCATAGCCACATTAATGTCATCGCCATTGAAACGTCGTCACCTCTGTAATATCATATACATTGTAAAGTCATCGCATTTGTAATATCCTACCTTTGTGTCGGCATACTCATTGTCATCATAGCCATCGTCATCATGGCCATGAAAACATCAGAGCCGTGGTAACGTCATAGCTACTATGACGTCATAACCACAATAATGTCATAGCCTTTGTAAAGTCATAGTCACAATAATATCACAGACATTGTACCGTTATAGCCATTGTGTCCTCATAGCCATTGTGACATCATAGCCACTGTAACATCATAGCCCTTGTGATGTCATAGTCATTGTGAAGTCATGCCATTTGTGACTTCATAGCAATTTTGATGTCGTTTCCATCATGACGTTACAACAACTGTGATGTCCTGGCCACTATAATGTCACAGCCAATGTAATATCTTAGGCACTACCATGCAATAGACATAGTAAAGTCATTCCCACTGTATTGTCATAGCCATTGTGACGTCCTAGCCATTGTACGTCATAGCAATTGGAACATCGGAGCCCTTGTGATATCATAGTCATTGTGAAGGCCTGTCAATTGTGACTTCATACCATTTGTGATGTCATAGCCACTAGCACATCATATCTACTGGAAAGTACTGGCTCTTGCAATATCATAGCTACTGTAGTGTCATAGGCAATGAAACCTCGGATCCATAGTTATGGCCTAGCCACTCTAGTGCCATATCCATTGTGCCTTCAGACCCATTGTGATATCATAGCCATTGTAAACTCATAGCCACTATCTCGTCACAGCCATTGAGACGGCGTAGCATTTGTAAGGTCACAGACATCGGAAAGTAATAATATTTGTAATATCGTAGCCATTGTGTTGGCGTAGCCATTTTCAATATAGCCATCGTCACGTCGTAGCCATCATAACATCAGAGCCATTGTAACTTCGTAGCCACTGGGACGTCCTAACCACTATAATGTCATAGCTTTTATAACGTCATAGTCATGATAATATCACAGCCATTGCAACGCCATAGGAATTGTGACGTTGTAGCAGTTGTGACATAGCAATTTTAACATCATGGCTGTTGTGACATCACATAAACGTGAAGCCATATCAAGTGTGACTTCGTAGCAATTGTGATGTCACGGCCATTATCAAGTCATAGCCATAGTGATGACGGCGCCATTGTGACGTCCTACCCACTTTTATTTCATAGCCATTGAAAAGTCACAGCTACTAAAATGCCACAGGAATTGCATCGTCATAGCCACGATCATGTCACAGCCATTGTGACGGCACGGGAAGCACCGTAATGACACAGATATATTTAAGTCATTGCAAATTTAACGCCATAGCCATTTTGATGTCATAGCCATTGTGATGTCTGAGCCATTGCAACGTCAGAGTTACTATAAAGTCATGGCCACTCTGATGGCATAGCCATTGTAGCTAGATAGCCACTGTGATCTCATGGCCATTGGAATGTCATAGCCACTACGATGTCATAGAAACTGTGATATCATAGCCATTGTGACATCACAGCGACTATAACATCATATCTACTGTAAGGTCAAAGCCACTGTAGTTTCATAGACATTGTTATGTCATCGCCGTTGACTTCATAACCATCATGATGTCAGAGACATTGTGATGGCATAGCCACTATAATGTCACGGCCATCGTAACGTGATAGGCCCCACAATGCCATAGAGATAGTATATTTATTTCCACTGTCCTGTAAGAGCCATTGTGACGTCATAGCCATGGTTATGTCATAGGCATTGTGACGTCAGAGCCATTGAAATCTCATAGCCACATTAATGTCATCGCCATTGAAACGGCGTCACCTTTGTAATATCATATACATTGTAAAGTCATCGCATTTGTAATATCCTAGCCATTGTGTCGGCACACTCATTGTCATCATAGCCATCGTCATCATGGCCATGAAAACATCAGAGCCGTGGTAACGTCATAGCTACTATGACGTCATAACCACAATAATGTCATAGCCTTTGTAAAGTCATAGTCACAATAATATCACAGACATTGTACCGTTATAGCCATTGTGTCCTCATAGCCATTGTGACATCATAGCCACTGTAACATCATAGCCCTTGTGATGTCATAGTCATTGTGAAGTCATGCCATTTGTGACTTCATAGCAATTGCGATGTCATTGCCATCATGACGTTACAGCAACCGTGACGTCCTGGCCACTATAATGTCACAGCCAATGTAATATCTTAGGCACTACCATGCAATAGACATGGTAAAGTCCTTCCCACTGTATTGTCATAGCCATTGTGACGTCCTAGCCCTTGTACGTCATAGCAATTGGAACATCGAAGCCCTTGTGATATCATAGTCATTGTGAAGGCCTGTCAATTGTGACTTCATACCATTTGTGATGTCATAGCCACTAGCACATCATATCTACTGGAAAGTACTGGCTCTTGCAATATCATAGCTACTGTAGTGTCATAGGCAATGAAACCTCGGATCCATAGTAATGGCCTAGCCACTCTAGTGCCATATCCATTGTGCCTTCAGACCCATTGTGATATCATAGCCATTGTAAACTCATAGCCACTATCTCGTCACAGCCATTGAGACGGCGTAGCATTTGTAAGGTCACAGACATCGGAAAGTAATAATATTTGTAATATCGTAGCCATTGTGTCGGCGTAGCCATTTTCAATATAGCCATCGTCACGTCATAGCCATCATAACATCAGAGCCATTGTGACTTCGTAGCCACTGGGACGTCCTACCCACTATAATGTCATAGCTTTTATAACGTCATAGTCATGATAATATCACAGCCATTGCAACGCCATAGGAAGTGTGTCGTTGTAGCAGTTGTGACATAGCAATTTTAACATCATGGCTGTTGTGACATCACATAAACGTGAAGCCATATCAAGTGTGACTTCGTAGAAATTGTGATGTCACGGCCATTATCAAGTCATAGCCATAGTGATGACGGCGCCATTGTGACGTCATACCCACTTTTATTTCATAGCCATTGAAAAGTCACAGCTACTAAAATGCCACAGGAATTGCATCGTCATAGCCACGATCATGTCACAGCCATTGTGACGGCACGGGAAGCACCGTAATGACACAGATATATTTAAGTCATTGCAAATTTAACGCCATAGCCATTTTGATGTCATAGCCATTGTGATGTCTGAGCCATTGCAACGTCAGAGTTACTATAAAGTCATGGCCACTCTGATGGCATAGCCATTGTAGCTAGATAGCCACTGTGATCTCATGGCCATTGGAATGTCATAGCCACTACGATGTCATAGAAACTGTGATGTCATAGCCATTGTGACATCACAGCGACTATAACATCATATCTACTGTAAGGTCAAAGCCACTGTAGTTTCATAGACATTGTTATGTCATCGCCGTTGACTTCATAACCATCATGATGTCAGAGACATTGTGATGGCATAGCCACTATAATGTCACGGCCATCGTAACGTGATAGGCCCCACAGTGCCATAGAGATAGTATATTTATTTCCACTGTCCCGTAAGAGCCATTGTGACGTCATAGCCATGGTTATGTCATAGGCATTGTGACGTCAGAGCCATTGAAACCTCATAGCCACATTAATGTCATCGCCATTGAAATGGCGTCACCTTTGTAATATCATATACATTGTAAAGTCATCGCATTTGTAATATCCTAGCCATTGTGTCGGCACACTCATTGTCATCATAGCCATCGTCATCATGGCCATGAAAACATCAGAGCCGTGGTAACGTCATAGCTACTATGACGTCATAACCACAATAATGTCATAGCCTTTGTAAAGTCATAGTCACAATAATATCACAGACATTGTACCGTTATAGCCATTGTGTCCTCATAGCCATTGTGACATCATAGCCACTGTAACATCATAGCCATTGTGATGTCATAGTCATTGTGAAGTCATGCTATTTGTGACTTCATAGCAATTGCGATGTCATTGCCATCATGACGTTACAGCAACCGTGACGTCCTGGCCACTATAATGTCACAGCCAATGTAATATCTTAGGCACTACCATGCAATAGACATGGTAAAGTCCTTCCCACTGTATTGTCATAGCCATTGTGACGTCATAGCAATTGGAACATCGGAACCCTTGTGATATCATAGTCATTGTGAGGGCCTGTCAATTGTGACTTTATACCATTTTTGATGTCATAGCCACTAGCACATCATATCTACTGGAAAGTCATGGCTCTTGCAATATCATAGCTACTGTAGTGTCATAGGCAATGAAACCTCGGATACATAGTAATGGCCTAGCCACTCTAGTGCCATATCTATAGTGCCTTCAGACCCATTGTGATATCATAGCCATTGTAACCTCATAGCCACTATCCCGTCACAGCCAATGAGACGGCGTAGCATTTGTAAGGTCACAGACATCGGAAAGTAATAGTATTTGTAAAATCGTAGCCATTGTGTCGGCATAGCCATTTTCAATATAGCCATCGTCACGTCGTAGCCATCATAACATCAGAGCCATTGTAACTTCGTAGCCACTGGGACGTCCTACCCACTATAATGTCATAGCTTTTATAACGTCATAGTCATGATAATATCACAGCCATTGCAACGCCATAGGAATTGTGACGTTGTAGCAGTTGTGACATAGCAATTTTAACATCATGGCTGTTGTGACATCACATAAACGTGAAGCCATATCAAGTATGAATTCGTAGCAATTGTGATGTCACGGCCATTATCAAGTCATAGCCATAGTGATGACGGCGCCATTGTGACGTCATACCCACTTTAATTTCAGAGCCATTGAAAAGTCACAGCTACTACAATGCCACAGGAATTGCATCGTCATGGACACGATCATGTCACAGCCATTGTGACGTCACGAGCAGCACCGTAATGACACAGACATATTTAAGTCTTTGCAAATTTAACGCCATAGCAATTTGATGTCATAGCCATTATGATGACTCAGCCTTTGCAACGTTAGAGTTACTATAAAGTCATGGCCACTCTGATGGCATAGCCATTGTAGCTAGATAGCAACTGTGATCTCATGGCCATTGGAATGTCCTAGGCACTATGATGTCATAGAAACTGTGATGTCATAGCCATTGTGACATCACAGCGACTATAACATCATATCTATTGTAAGGTCAAAGCCACTGTAGTTTCATAGACATTGTTATGTCATCGCCGTTGACCTCATAACCATCATGATGTCAGAGACATTGTGATGGCATAGCCACTATAATGTCACGGCCATCGTAACGTGATATGCCCCACAATGCCATAGAGATAGTATAGTCATTTCCACTGTCCCGTAAGAGCCATTGTGACGTCATAGCCATTGTTATGTCATAGGCATTGTGACGTCATAGCCATCGAAACCTCATAGCCACATTAATGTCATTGCCATTGAAACGTCGTCACCTTTGTAATATCATATACATTGTAAAGTCATCGCATTTGTAATATCCTACCTTTGTGTCGGCATACTCATTGTCATCATAGCCATCGTCATCATGGCCATGAAAACATCAGAGCCGTGGTAACGTCATCGCTACTATGACGTCATAACCACAATAATGTCATAGCCTTTGTAAAGTCATAGTCACAATAATATCACAGACATTGTACCGTTATAGCCATTGTGTCCTCATAGCCATTGTGACATCATGGGCACTGTAACATCATAGCCCTTGTGATGTCATAGTCATTGTGAAGTCATGCCATTTGTGACTTCATAGCAATTTCGATGTCGTTTCCATCATGACGTTACAACAACTGTGATGTCCTGGCCACTATAATGTCACAGCCAATGTAATATCTTAGGCACTACCATGCAATAGACATAGTAAAGTCATTCCCACTGTATTGTCATAGCCATTGTGACGTCCTAGCCCTTGTACGTCATAGCAATTGGAACATCGGAGCCCTTGTGATATCATAGTCATTGTGAAGGCCTGTCAATTGTGACTTCATACCATTTGTGATGTCATAGCCACTAGCACATCATATCTACTGGAAAGTACTGGCTATTGCAATATCATAGCTACTGTAGTGTCATAGGCAATGAAACCTCGGATCCATAGTAATGGCCTAGCCACTCTAGTGCCATATCCATTGTGCCTTCAGACCCATTGTGATATCATAGCCATTGTAAACTCATAGCCACTATCTCGTCACAGCCATTGAGACGGCGTAGCATTTGTAAGGTCACAGACATCGGAAAGTAATAATATTTGTAATATCGTAGCCATTGTGTCGGCGTAGCCATTTTCAATATAGCCATCGTCACGTCATAGCCATCATAACATCAGAGCCATTGTGACTTCGTAGCCACTGGGACGTCCTACCCACTATAATGTCATAGCTTTTATAACGTCATAGTCATGATAATATCACAGCCATTGCAACGCCATAGGAAGTGTGTCGTTGTAGCAGTTGTGACATAGCAATTTTAACATCATGGCTGTTGTGACATCACATAAACGTGAAGCCATATCAAGTGTGACTTCGTAGAAATTGTGATGTCACGGCCATTATCAAGTCATAGCCATAGTGATGACGGCGCCATTGTGACGTCATACCCACTTTTATTTCATAGCCATTGAAAAGTCACAGCTACTAAAATGCCACAGGAATTGCATCGTCATAGCCACGATCATGTCACAGCCATTGTGACGTCACGGGAAGCACCGTAATGACACAGACATATTTAAGTCATTGCAAATTTAACGCCATAGCCATTTTGATGTCATAGCCATTGTGATGTCTGAGCCATTGCAAAGTCAGAGTTACTATAAAGTCATGGCCACTCTGATGGCATAGCCATTGTAGCTAGATAGCCACTGTGATCTCATGGCCATTGGAATGTCATAGCCACTACGATGTCATAGAAACTGTGATGTCATAGCCATTGTGACATCACAGCGAGTATAACATCATATCTACTGTAAGGTCAAAGCCACTGTAGTTTCATAGACATTGTTATGTCATCGCCGTTGACTTCATAACCAGCATGATGTCAGAGACATTGTGATGGCATAGCCACTATAATGTCACGGCCATCGTAACGTGATAGGCCCCACAATGCCATAGAGATAGTATATTTATTTCCACTGTCCCGTAAGAGCCATTGTGACGTCATAGCCATTGTTATGTCATAGGCATTGTGACGTCATAGCCATTGAAACATCATAGCCACATTAATGTCATCGCCATTGAAACGGCGTCACCTTTGTAATATCATATACATTGTAAAGTCATCGCATTTGTAATATCCTAGCCATTGTGTCGGCATACTCATTGTCATCATAGCCATCGTCATCATGGCCATGAAAACATCAGAGCCGTGATAACGTCATAGCTACTATAACGTCATAACCACAATAATGTCATAGCCTTTGTAAAGTCATAGTCACAATAATATCACAGACATTATACCGTTATAGCCATTGTGTCCTCATAGCCATTGTGACATCATAGCCACTGTAACATCATAGCCCTTGTGATGTCATAGTCATTGTGAAGTCATGCCATTTGTGACTTCATAGCAATTGCGATGTCATTGCCATCATGACGTTACAGCAACCGTGACGTCCTGGCCACTATAATGTCACAGCCAATGTAATATCTTAGGCACTACCATGCAGTAGACATGGTAAAGTCATTCCCACTGTATTGTCATAGCCATTGTGACGTCATAGCAATTGGAACATCGGAACCCTTGTGATATCATAGTCATTGTGAGGGCCTGTCAATTGTGACTTTATACCATTTTTGATGTCATAGCCACTAGCACATATATCTACTGGAAAGTCGTGGCTCTTGCAATATCATAGCTACTGTAGTGTCATAGGCAATGAAACCTCGGATCTATAGTAATGGCCTAGCCACTCTAGTGCCATATCTATTGTGCCTTCAGACCCATTGTGATATCATAGCCATTGTAACCTCATAGCCACTATCCCGTCACAGCCAATGAGATGGCGTAGCATTTGTAAGGTCACAGACATCGGAAAGTAATAATATTTGTAATATCGTAGCCATTGTGTCGGCGTAGCCATTTTCAATATAGCCATCGTCACGTCGTAGTCATCATAACATCAGAGCCATTGTAAATTCGTAGCCACTGGGACGTCCTACCCACTATAATGTCATAGCTTTTATAACGTCATAGTCATGATAATATCACAGCCATTGCAACGCCATAGGAATTGTGACGTTGTAGCAGTTGTGACATAGCAATTTTAACATCATGGCTGTTGTGACATCACATAAACGTGAAGCCATATCAAGTGTGACTTCGTAGCAATTGTGATGTCACGGCCATTATCAAGTCATAGCCATAGTGATGACAGCGCCATTGTGACGTCATACCCACTTTAATTTCATAGCCATTGAAAAGTCACAGCTACTACAATGCCACAGGAATTGCATCGTCATAGCCACGATCATGTCACAGCCATTGTGACGTCACGGGCACCATAATGACACAGACACATTTAAGTCATTGCAAATTTAACGCCATAGCCATTTTGATGTCATAGCCATTGTGATGTCTGAGCCATTGCAACGTCAGAGTTACTATAAAGTCATGGCCACTCTGATGGCATAGCCGTTGTAGCTAGAGCGCCACTGTGATCTCATGGCCATTGGAATGTCATAGCCACTATGATGTCATAGAAACTGTGATGTCATAGCCATTGTGACATCACAGCGAGTATAACATCATATCTACTGTGATGTCAAAGCCACTGTAGTTTCATAGACATTGTTATGTCATCGCCGTTGACTTCATAACCATCATGATGTCAGAGACATTGTGATGGCATAGCCACTATAATGTAACGGCCATCGTAACGTGATAGGCCCCACAATGCCATAGAGATAGTATAGTCATTTCCACTGTCCCGTAAGAGCCATTGTGACGTCATAGCCATTGTTATGTCATAGGCATTGTGACGTCAGAGCCATTGAAACCTCATAGCCACATTAATGTCGCCATTGAAACGTTGTCACCTTTGTAATATCGTATACATTGTAAAGTCATCGCATTTGTAATATCCTAGCCATTGTGTCGGCATACTCATTGTCATCATAGCCGTCGTCATCATGGCCATGAAAACATCAGAGCCGTGGTAAAGTCATAGCTACTATGACGTCATAACCACAATAATGTTATAGCCTTTGTAAAGTCATAGTCACAATAATATCACAGACATTGTACCGTTATAGCCATTGTGTCCTCATAGCCATTGTGACATCATAGCCACTGTAACATCATAGCCCTTGTTATGTCATAGTCATTGTGAAGTCATGCCATTTGTGACTTCATAGCAATTGCGATGTCATTGCCATCATGACGTTACAGCAACCGTGACGTCCTGGCCACTATAATGTCACAGCCAATGTAATATCTTAGGCACTACCATGCAATAGACATAGTAAAGTCATTCCCACAGTATTGTCATAGCCATTGTGACGTCCTAGCCACTGTGACGTCATAGCAATTGGAACATCGGAGCCCTTGTGATATCATAGTCATTGTGAAGGCCTGTCAATTGTGACTTCATACCATTTGTGATGTCATAGCCACTAGCACATCATATCTACTGGAAAGTCCTGGCTCTTGCAATATCATAGCTACTGTAGTGTCATAGGCAATGAAACCTCGGATACATAGTAATGGCCTAGCCACTCTAGTGCCATATCCATTTTGCCTTCATACCCATTGTGATATAGCCATTGTAACCTCATAGCCACTATCTCGTCACAGCCATTGAGACGGCGTAGCATTTGTAAGGTCACAGACATCGGAAAGTAATATTTGTAATATCGTAGCCATTGTTTCGGCGTAGCCATTTTCAATATAGCCATCGTCACGTCGTAGCCATCATAACATGAGAGCCATTGTAACTTCGTAGCCACTGGGACGTCCTACCCACTATAATGTCATAGCTTTTATAACGTCATAGTCATGATAGTATCACAGCCATTGCAACGCCATAGGAATTGTGACGTTGTAGCAATTGTGACATACCAATTTTAACATCATGGCTGTTGTGACATCACATAAACGTGAAGCCATATCACGTGTGATTTCGTAGCAATTGTGATGTCACGGCCATTATCAAGTCATAGCCATAGTGATGACGGCGCCATTGTGACGTCATACCCACATTAATTTCATAGCCATTGAAAAGTCATAGCTACTACAATGCCACAGGAATTGCATCGTCATAGCCACGATCATGTCCCAGCCATTGTGACGTCACGGGCACCGTAATGACACAGACATATTTAAGTCATTGCAAATTTAACGCCATAGCCATTTTGATGTCATAGCCATTGTGATGTCTGAGCCATTGCAACGTCAGAGTTACTATAAAGTCATGGCCACTCTGATGGCATAGCCGTTGTAGCTTGAGCGCCACTGTGATCTCATGGCCATTGGAATGTCATAGCCACTATGATGTCATAGAAACTGTGATGTCATAGCCATTGTGACATCACAGCGAGTATAACATCATATCTACTGTGAGGTCAAAGCCACTGTAGTTTCATAGACATTGTTATGTCATCGCCGTTGACTTCATAACCATCATGATGTCAGAGACATTGTGATGGCATAGCCACTATAATGTAACGGCCATCGTAACGTGATAGGAACCACAATGCCATAGAGATAGTATAGTCATTTCCACTGTCCCGTAAGAGCCATTGTGACGTCATAGCCATTGTTATGTCATAGGCATTGTGACGTCAGAGACATTGAAACCTCATAGCCACATTAATGTCATCGCCATTGAAACGTCGTCACCTTTGTAATATCGTATACATTGTAAAGTCATCTCATTTGTAATATCCTAGCCATTGTGTCGGCATACTCATTGTCATCATAGCCGTCGTCATCATGGCCATGAAAACATCAGAGCCGTGGTAACGTCATCGCTACTATGACGTCATAACCACAATAATGTCATAGCCTTTGTAAAGTCATAGTCACAATAATATCACAGACATTGTACCGTTATAGCCATTGTGTACTCATAGCCATTGTGACATCATAGCCACTGTAACATCATAGCCCTTGTGATGTCATAGTCATTGTGAAGTCATGCCATTTGTGACTTCATAGCAATTGCGATGTCATTGCCATCATGACGTTACAGCAACCGTGACGTCCTGGCCACTATAATGTCAAGCCAATGTAATATCTTAGGCACTACCATGCAATAGACATAGTAAAGTCATTCCCACTGTATTATCATAGCCATTGTGACGTCATAGCCATTGTGACGTCATAGCAATTGGAACATCGGAGCCCTTGTGATATCATAGTCATTGTGAAGGCCTGTCAATTGTGACTTCATACCATTTGTGATGTCAAAGCCACTATCACATCATATCTACTGGAATGTCCTGGCTCTTGCAATATCATAGCTACTGTAGTGTCATAGGCAATGAAACCTCAGATCCATAGTAATGGCCTAGCCACTCTAGTGCCATATCCATGTTGCCTTCAGACCCATTGTGATATCATAGCCATTGTAACCTCATAGCCACTATCCTGTCACAGCCATTGAGACGGCGTAGCATTTGTAAGGTCACAGACATCGGAAAGTAATAATATTTGTAATATCGTAGCCATTGTGTCAGCGTAGCCATTTTCAATATAGCCATCGTCACGTCATAGCCATCATAACATCAGAGCCATTGTAATTTCGTAGCCACTGGCACGTTCTACCCACTCTAATGTCATAGATTTTATAACGTCATAGTCATGATAATATCACAGCCATTGCAACGCCATAGGAATTGTGACGTTGTAGCAGTTGTGACATAGCAATTTTAACATCATGGCTGTTTTGACATCACATAAACGTGAAGCCATATCAAGTGTGACTTCATAGCAATTGTGATGTCACAGCCATTATCAAGTCATACCCATAGTGATGACGGCGCCATTGTGACGTCATACCCACTTTAATTTCATAGCGATAGGAAAGTCACAGCTACTACAATGCCACAGGAATTGCATCGTCATAGCCACGATCAAGTCACAGCCATTGTGACGTCACGGGCACAGTAATGACACAGACATATTTAAGTCATTGCAAATTTAACGCCATAGCCATTTTGATGTCATAGCCATTGTGATGTCTGAGCCATTGCAACGTCAGAGTTACTATAAAGTCATGGCCACTCTGATGGCATAGCCATTGTAGCTAGATAGCCACTGTGATCTCATGGCCATTGGAATGTCATAGCCACTACGATGTCATAGAAACTGTGATGTCATAGCCATTGTGACATCACAGCGAGTATAACATCATATCTACTGTAAGGTCAAAGCCACTGTAGTTTCATAGACATTGGTATGTCATCGCCGTTGACTTCATAACCATCATGATGTCAGAGACATTGTGATGGCATAGCCACTATAATGTCACGGCCATCGTAACGTGATAGGCCCCACAATGCCATAGAGATAGTATATTTATTTCCACTGTCCCGTAAGAGCCATTGTGACGTCATAGCCATTGTTATGTCATAGGCATTGTGACGTCATAGCCATTGAAACCTCATAGCCACATTAATGTCATCGCCATTGAAACGGCGTCACCTTTGTAATATCATATACATTGTAAAGTGATCGCATTTGTAATATCCTAGCCATTGTGTCGGCATACTCATTGTCATCATATCCATCGTCATCATGGCCATGAAAACATCAGAGCCGTGATAACGTCATAGCTACTATGACGTCATAACCACAATAATGTCATAGCCTTTGTAAAGTCATAGTCACAATAATATCACAGACATTATACCGTTATAGCCATTGTGTCCTCATAGCCATTGTGACATCATAGCCACTGTAACATCATAGCCCTTGTGATGTCATAGTCATTGTGAAGTCATGCCATTTGTGACTTCATAGCAATTGCGATGTCATTGCCATCATGACGTTACAGCAACCGTGACGTCCTGGCCACTATAATGTCACAGCCAATGTAATATCTTAGGCACTACCATGCAATAGACATGCTAAAGTCATTCCCACTGTATTGTCATAGCCATTGTGACGTCATAGCAATTGGAACATCGGAACCCTTGTGATATCATAGTCATTGTGAGGGCCTGTCAATTGTGACTTTATACCATTTTTGATGTCATAGCCACTAGCACATATATCTACTGGAAAGTCGTGGCTCTTGCAATATCATAGCTACTGTAGTGTCATAGGCAATGAAACCTCGGATCTATAGTAATGGCCTAGCCACTCTAGTGCCATATCCATTTTGCCTTCATACCCATTGTGATATAGCCATTGTAACCTCATAGCCACTATCTCGTCACAGCCATTAAGACGGCGTAGCATTTGTAAGGTCACAGACATCGGAAAGTAATATTTGTAATATCGTAGCCATTGTTTCGGCGTAGCCATTTTCAATATAGCCATCGTCACGTCGTAGCCATCATAACATGAGAGCCATTGTAACTTCGTAGCCACTGGGACGTCCTACCCACTATAATGTCATAGCTTTTATAACGTCATAGTCATGATAGTATCACAGCCATTGCAACGCCATAGGAATTGTGACGTTGTAGCAATTGTGACATACCAATTTTAACATCATGGCTGTTGTGACATCACATAAACGTGAAGCCATATCACGTGTGATTTCGTAGCAATTGTGATGTCACGGCCATTATCAAGTCATAGCCATAGTGATGACGGCGCCATTGTGACGTCATACCCACATTAATTTCATAGCCATTGAAAAGTCATAGCTACTACAATGCCACAGGAACTGCATCGTCATAGCCACGATCATGTCCCAGCCATTGTGACGTCACGGGCACCGTAATGACACAGACATATTTAAGTCATTGCAAATTTAACGCCATAGCCATTTTGATGTCATAGCCATTGTGATGTCTGAGCCATTGCAACGTCAGAGTTACTATAAATCATGGCCACTCTGATGGCATAGCCGTTGTAGCTAGAGCGCCACTGTGATCTCATGGCCATTGGAATGTCATAGCCACTATGATGTCATAGAAACTGTGATGTCATAGCCACTGTGACATCACAGCGACTATAACGTCATATCTCTTGTAAGGTCAAAGCCACTGTAGTTTCATAGACATTGTTATGTCATCGCGGTTGACTTCATAACCATCATGATGTCAGAGACATTGTGATGGCATAGCCACTATAATGTCACGGCCATCGTAACGTGATAGGCCCCACAATGTCATAGAGATAGTATAGTCATTTCCACTGTCCCGTAAGAGCCATTGTGACGTCATAGCCATTGTTATGTCATAGGCATTGTGACGTCATAGCCATTGAAACCTCATAGCCAATTAATGTCATCGCCATTGAAACGGCGTCACCTTTGTAATATCATATACATTGTAAAGTCATCGCATTTGTAATATCCTAGCCATTGTGTCGGCATACTCATGGTCATCATAGCCATCGTCATCATGGCCATGAAAACATCAGAGCCGTGGTAACGTCATAGCTACTATGACGTCATAACCACAATAATGTCATAGCCTTTGTAAAGTCATAGTCACAATAATATCACAGACATTGTACCGTTATAGCCATTGTGTCCTCATAGCCATTGTGACATCATAGCCACTGTCACAACATAGCCCTTGTGAGGTCATAGTCATTGTGAAGTCATGCCATTTGTGACTTCATAGCAATTGCGATGTAATTGCCATCATGACGTTACAGCAACAGTGACGTCCTGGCCACTATAATGTCACAGCCAATGTGATATCTTAGGCACTACCATGCAATAGACATAGTAAAGTCATTCCCACTGTATTGTCATAGCCATTGTGACGTCCTAGCCACTGTGACGTCATAGCAACTAGAACATCGTAGCCCTTGTGATATCATGGTCATTGTGAAGGCCTGTCAATTGTGACTTCATACCATTTGTGATGTCATAGCCACTAGCTCATCTTATCTAATGGAAAGTCATGGCTCTTGCAATATCATAGCTACTGTAGTGTCATAGGCAATGAAACCTCGGATCCGTAGTAATGGCCTAGCCACTCTAGTGCCATATCCATTGTGCCTTCAGACCCATTGTGATATCATAGCCATTGTAACCTCATAGCCAGTATCCCGTCACAGCCATTGAGACGGCGTAGCATTTGTAAGGTCACAGATATCGGAAAGTAATAATATTTGTAATATCGTAGCCATTGGGTCGGAGTAGCCATTTTCAATATAGCCATAGTCACGTCGTAACCATCATAACATCAGAGCCATTGTAACTTCGTGGCCACTGGGACGTCCTACCCACTATAATGTCATAGCTCTTATAACGTCATAGTCATGATAACATCACAGCCATTGCAACGCCATAGGAATTTTGACGTTGTAGCAGTTGTGACATAGCAATTTTAACATCATGGCTGTTGTGACATCACATAAACGTGAAGCCATATCAAGTGTGACTTCGTAGCAATTGTGATGTCACGGCCATTATCAAGTCATAGCCATAGTGATGACGGCGCCATTGTGACGTCATACCCACTTTAATTTCATAGCCATTGAAAAGTCACAGCTACTACAATGCCACAGGAAGTGCATCGTCATAGGCACGATCATGTCACAGCCATTGTGACGTCACGGGCACCGTAATGACAGACATATTTAAGTCATTGCAAATTTAACGCCATAGCCATTTTGATGTCATAGCCATTATGATGTCTCAGCCTTTGCAACGTCAGAGTTACTATAAAGTCATGGCCACTCTGATGGCATAGCCATTGTAGCTAGATAGCCACTGTGATCTCATGGCCATTGGAATGTCATAGCCACTATGATGTCATAGAAACTGTGATGTCATAGCCATTGTGACATCACAGCGACTATAACATCATATCTACGGTAAGGTCAAAGGCACTGTAGTTTCATAGACATTGTTATGTCATCGCCGCTGACTTAATAACCATCATGATGTCAGAGACATTGTGATGGCATAGCCACTATAATGTCACGGCCATCGTAACGTGATTGGCCCCACAATGCCATAGAGATAGTATAGTCATTTCCACTGTCACGTAAGAGCCATTGTGACGTCATAGCCATTGTTATGTCATAGGCATTGTGACGTCATAGCCATTGAAACCTCATAGCCACATTAATGGCATCGCCATTGAAACGTCGTCACGTTTGTAATATCATATACATTGTACAGTCATCGCATTTGTAATATCCTAGCCATTGTGTCGGCATACTCATTGTCATCATAGCCATCGTCATCATGGCCATGAAAACATCAGAGCCGTGGTAACGTCATAGCTACTATGACGTCATAACCACAATAATGTCATAGCCTTTGTAAAGTCATAGTCACAATAATATCACAGAAATTGTACCGTTATAGCCATTGTGTCCTCATAGCCATTGTGACATCATAGCCACTGTAACATCATAGCCCTTGTGATGTCATAGTCATTGTGAAGTCATGCCATTTGTGACTTCATAGCAATTGCGATGTCATTGCCATCATGACGTTACAGCAACCGTGACGTCCTGGCCACTATAATGTCACAGCCAATGTAATATCTTAGGCACTACCATGCAATAGACATAGTAAAGTCATTCCCACTGTATTGTCATAGCCATTGTGACGTCGTAGCCATTGTGACGTCATAGCAATTGGAACATCGGAGCCCTTGTGATATCATAGTCATTGTGAAGGCCTGTCAATTGTGACTTCATACCATTTGTGATGTCATAGCCACTATCACATCATATCTACTGGAATGTCCTGGCTCTTGCAATATCATAGCTACTGTAGTGTCATAGGCAATGAAACCTCGGATCCATAGTAATGGCCTAGCCACTCTAGTGCCATATCCATGTTGCTTCAGACCCATTGTGATATCATAGCCATTGTAACCTCATAGCCACTATCCCGTCACAGCCATTGAGACGGCGTAGCATTTGTAAGGTCACAGACATCGGAAAGTAATAATATTTGTAATATCGTAGCCATTGTGTCAGCGTAGCCATTTTCAATATAGCCATCGTCATGTCGTAGCCATCATAACATCAGAGCCATTGTAATTTCGTAGCCACTGGGACGTCCTACCCACTATAATGTCATAGCTTTTATAACGTCATAGTCATGATAATATCACAGCCATTGCAACGCCATAGGAATTGTGACGTTGTAGCAGTTGTGCATAGCAATTTTAACATCATAGCTGTTGTGACATCACATAAACGTGAAGCCATATCAAGTGTGACTTCGTAGCAATTGTGATGTCACGGCCATTATCGTCATTGCCATAGTGATGACGGCGCCATTGTGACGTCATACCCACTTTAATTTCATAGCCATTGAAAAGTCACAGCTACTACAATGCCACAGGAATTGCATCGTCATAGCCACGATCATGTCCCAGCCATTGTGACGTCACGGGCACCGTAATGACACAGACATATTTAAGTCATTGCAAATTTAACGCCATAGCCATTTTGATGTCATAGCCATTGTGATGTCTGAGCCATTGCAACGTCAGAGTTACTATAAATCATGGCCACTCTGATGGCATAGCCGTTGTAGCTAGAGCGCCACTGTGATCTCATGGCCATTGGAATGTCATAGCCACTATGATGTCATAGAAACTGTGATGTCATAGCCACTGTGACATCACAGCGACTATAACGTCATATCTATTGTAAGGTCAAAGCCACTGTAGTTTCATAGACATTGTTATGTCATCGCGGTTGACTTCATAACCATCATGATGTCAGAGACATTGTGATGGCATAGCCACTATAATGTCACGGCCATCGTAACGTGATAGGCCCCACAATGTCATAGAGATAGTATAGTCATTTCCACTGTCCCGTAAGAGCCATTGTGACGTCATAGCCATTGTTATGTCATAGGCATTGTGACGTCATAGCCATTGAAACCTCATAGCCAATTAATGTCATCGCCATTGAAACGGCGTCACCTTTGTAATATCATATACATTGTACAGTCATCGCATTTGTAATATCCTAGCCATTGTGTCGGCATACTCATTGTCATCATAGCCATCGTCATCATGGCCATGAAAACATCAGAGCCGTGATAACGTCATAGCTACTATAACGTCATAACCACAATAATGTCATAGCCTTTGTAAAGTCATAGTCACAATAATATCACAGACATTATACCGTTATAGCCATTGTGTCCTCATAGCCATTGTGACATCATAGCCACTGTAACATCATAGCCCTTGTGATGTCATAGTCATTGTGAAGTCATGCCATTTGTGACTTCATAGCAATTGCGATGTCATTGCCATCATGACGTTACAGCAACCGTGACGTCCTGGCCACTATAATGTCACAGCCAATGTAATATCTTAGGCACTACCATGCAGTAGACATGGTAAAGTCATTCCCACTGTATTGTCATAGCCATTGTGACGTCATAGCAATTGGAACATCGGAACCCTTGTGATATCATAGTCATTGTGAGGGCCTGTCAATTGTGACTTTATACCATTTTTGATGTCATAGCCACTAGCACATATATCTACTGGAAAGTCGTGGCTCTTGCAATATCATAGCTACTGTAGTGTCATAGGCAATGAAACCTCGGATCTATAGTAATGGCCTAGCCACTCTAGTGCCATATCTATTGTGCCTTCAGACCCATTGTGATATCATAGCCATTGTAACCTCATAGCCACTATCCCGTCACAGCCAATGAGATGGCGTAGCATTTGTAAGGTCACAGACATCGGAAAGTAATAATATTTGTAATATCGTAGCCATTGTGTCGGCGTAGCCATTTTCAATATAGCCATCGTCACGTCGTAGTCATCATAACATCAGAGCCATTGTAAATTCGTAGCCACTGGGACGTCCTACCCACTATAATGTCATAGCTTTTATAACGTCATAGTCATGATAATATCACAGCCATTGCAACGCCATAGGAATTGTGACGTTGTAGCAGTTGTGACATAGCAATTTTAACATCATGGCTGTTGTGACATCACATAAACGTGAAGCCATATCAAGTGTGACTTCGTAGCAATTGTGATGTCACGGCCATTATCAAGTCATAGCCATAGTGATGACAGCGCCATTGTGACGTCATACCCACTTTAATTTCATAGCCATTGAAAAGTCACAGCTACTACAATGCCACAGGAATTGCATCGTCATAGCCACGATCATGTCACAGCCATTGTGACGTCACGGGCACCATAATGACACAGACACATTTAAGTCATTGCAAATTTAACGCCATAGCCATTTTGATGTCATAGCCATTGTGATGTCTGAGCCATTGCAACGTCAGAGTTACTATAAAGTCATGGCCACTCTGATGGCATAGCCGTTGTAGCTAGAGCGCCACTGTGATCTCATGGCCATTGGAATGTCATAGCCACTATGATGTCATAGAAACTGTGATGTCATAGCCATTGTGACATCACAGCGAGTATAACATCATATCTACTGTGATGTCAAAGCCACTGTAGTTTCATAGACATTGTTATGTCATCGCCGTTGACTTCATAACCATCATGATGTCAGAGACATTGTGATGGCATAGCCACTATAATGTAACGGCCATCGTAACGTGATAGGCCCCACAATGCCATAGAGATAGTATAGTCATTTCCACTGTCCCGTAAGAGCCATTGTGACGTCATAGCCATTGTTATGTCATAGGCATTGTGACGTCAGAGCCATTGAAACCTCATAGCCACATTAATGTCGCCATTGAAACGTTGTCACCTTTGTAATATCGTATACATTGTAAAGTCATCGCATTTGTAATATCCTAGCCATTGTGTCGGCATACTCATTGTCATCATAGCCGTCGTCATCATGGCCATGAAAACATCAGAGCCGTGGTAAAGTCATAGCTACTATGACGTCATAACCACAATAATGTTATAGCCTTTGTAAAGTCATAGTCACAATAATATCACAGACATTGTACCGTTATAGCCATTGTGTCCTCATAGCCATTGTGACATCATAGCCACTGTAACATCATAGCCCTTGTTATGTCATAGTCATTGTGAAGTCATGCCATTTGTGACTTCATAGCAATTGCGATGTCATTGCCATCATGACGTTACAGCAACCGTGACGTCCTGGCCACTATAATGTCACAGCCAATGTAATATCTTAGGCACTACCATGCAATAGACATAGTAAAGTCATTCCCACAGTATTGTCATAGCCATTGTGACGTCCTAGCCACTGTGACGTCATAGCAATTGGAACATCGGAGCCCTTGTGATATCATAGTCATTGTGAAGGCCTGTCAATTGTGACTTCATACCATTTGTGATGTCATAGCCACTAGCACATCATATCTACTGGAAAGTCCTGGCTCTTGCAATATCATAGCTACTGTAGTGTCATAGGCAATGAAACCTCGGATACATAGTAATGGCCTAGCCACTCTAGTGCCATATCCATTTTGCCTTCATACCCATTGTGATATAGCCATTGTAACCTCATAGCCACTATCTCGTCACAGCCATTGAGACGGCGTAGCATTTGTAAGGTCACAGACATCGGAAAGTAATATTTGTAATATCGTATCCATTGTTTCGGCGTAGCCATTTTCAATATAGCCATCGTCACGTCGTAGCCATCATAACATGAGAGCCATTGTAACTTCGTAGCCACTGGGACGTCCTACCCACTATAATGTCATAGCTTTTATAACGTCATAGTCATGATAGTATCACAGCCATTGCAACGCCATAGGAATTGTGACGTTGTAGCAATTGTGACATACCAATTTTAACATCATGGCTGTTGTGACATCACATAAACGTGAAGCCATATCACGTGTGATTTCGTAGCAATTGTGATGTCACGGCCATTATCAAGTCATAGCCATAGTGATGACGGCGCCATTGTGACGTCATACCCACATTAATTTCATAGCCATTGAAAAGTCATAGCTACTACAATGCCACAGGAATTGCATCGTCATAGCCACGATCATGTCCCAGCCATTGTGACGTCACGGGCACCGTAATGACACAGACATATTTAAGTCATTGCAAATTTAACGCCATAGCCATTTTGATGTCATAGCCATTGTGATGTCTGAGCCATTGCAACGTCAGAGTTACTATAAAGTCATGGCCACTCTGATGGCATAGCCGTTGTAGCTTGAGCGCCACTGTGATCTCATGGCCATTGGAATGTCATAGCCACTATGATGTCATAGAAACTGTGATGTCATAGCCATTGTGACATCACAGCGAGTATAACATCATATCTACTGTGAGGTCAAAGCCACTGTAGTTTCATAGACATTGTTATGTCATCGCCGTTGACTTCATAACCATCATGATGTCAGAGACATTGTGATGGCATAGCCACTATAATGTAACGGCCATCGTAACGTGATAGGAACCACAATGCCATAGAGATAGTATAGTCATTTCCACTGTCCCGTAAGAGCCATTGTGACGTCATAGCCATTGTTATGTCATAGGCATTGTGACGTCAGAGACATTGAAACCTCATAGCCACATTAATGTCATCGCCATTGAAACGTCGTCACCTTTGTAATATCGTATACATTGTAAAGTCATCTCATTTGTAATATCCTAGCCATTGTGTCGGCATACTCATTGTCATCATAGCCGTCGTCATCATGGCCATGAAAACATCAGAGCCGTGGTAACGTCATCGCTACTATGACGTCATAACCACAATAATGTCATAGCCTTTGTAAAGTCATAGTCACAATAATATCACAGACATTGTACCGTTATAGCCATTGTGTACTCATAGCCATTGTGACATCATAGCCACTGTAACATCATAGCCCTTGTGATGTCATAGTCATTGTGAAGTCATGCCATTTGTGACTTCATAGCAATTGCGATGTCATTGCCATCATGACGTTACAGCAACCGTGACGTCCTGGCCACTATAATGTCAAGCCAATGTAATATCTTAGGCACTACCATGCAATAGACATAGTAAAGTCATTCCCACTGTATTATCATAGCCATTGTGACGTCATAGCCATTGTGACGTCATAGCAATTGGAACATCGGAGCCCTTGTGATATCATAGTCATTGTGAAGGCCTGTCAATTGTGACTTCATACCATTTGTGATGTCAAAGCCACTATCACATCATATCTACTGGAATGTCCTGGCTCTTGCAATATCATAGCTACTGTAGTGTCATAGGCAATGAAACCTCAGATCCATAGTAATGGCCTAGCCACTCTAGTGCCATATCCATGTTGCCTTCAGACCCATTGTGATATCATAGCCATTGTAACCTCATAGCCACTATCCTGTCACAGCCATTGAGACGGCGTAGCATTTGTAAGGTCACAGACATCGGAAAGTAATAATATTTGTAATATCGTAGCCATTGTGTCAGCGTAGCCATTTTCAATATAGCCATCGTCACGTCATAGCCATCATAACATCAGAGCCATTGTAATTTCGTAGCCACTGGCACGTTCTACCCACTCTAATGTCATAGATTTTATAACGTCATAGTCATGATAATATCACAGCCATTGCAACGCCATAGGAATTGTGACGTTGTAGCAGTTGTGACATAGCAATTTTAACATCATGGCTGTTTTGACATCACATAAACGTGAAGCCATATCAAGTGTGACTTCATAGCAATTGTGATGTCACGGCCATTATCAAGTCATACCCATAGTGATGACGGCGCCATTGTGACGTCATACCCACTTTAATTTCATAGCGATAGGAAAGTCACAGCTACTACAATGCCACAGGAATTGCATCGTCATAGCCACGATCAAGTCACAGCCATTGTGACGTCACGGGCACAGTAATGACACAGACATATTTAAGTCATTGCAAATTTAACGCCATAGCCATTTTGATGTCATAGCCATTGTGATGTCTGAGCCATTGCAACGTCAGAGTTACTATAAAGTCATGGCCACTCTGATGGCATAGCCATTGTAGCTAGATAGCCACTGTGATCTCATGGCCATTGGAATGTCATAGCCACTACGATGTCATAGAAACTGTGATGTCATAGCCATTGTGACATCACAGCGAGTATAACATCATATCTACTGTAAGGTCAAAGCCACTGTAGTTTCATAGACATTGGTATGTCATCGCCGTTGACTTCATAACCATCATGATGTCAGAGACATTGTGATGGCATAGCCACTATAATGTCACGGCCATCGTAACGTGATAGGCCCCACAATGCCATAGAGATAGTATATTTATTTCCACTGTCCCGTAAGAGCCATTGTGACGTCATAGCCATTGTTATGTCATAGGCATTGTGACGTCATAGCCATTGAAACCTCATAGCCACATTAATGTCATCGCCATTGAAACGGCGTCACCTTTGTAATATCATATACATTGTAAAGTGATCGCATTTGTAATATCCTAGCCATTGTGTCGGCATACTCATTGTCATCATATCCATCGTCATCATGGCCATGAAAACATCAGAGCCGTGATAACGTCATAGCTACTATGACGTCATAACCACAATAATGTCATAGCCTTTGTAAAGTCATAGTCACAATAATATCACAGACATTATACCGTTATAGCCATTGTGTCCTCATAGCCATTGTGACATCATAGCCACTGTAACATCATAGCCCTTGTGATGTCATAGTCATTGTGAAGTCATGCCATTTGTGACTTCATAGCAATTGCGATGTCATTGCCATCATGACGTTACAGCAACCGTGACGTCCTGGCCACTATAATGTCACAGCCAATGTAATATCTTAGGCACTACCATGCAATAGACATGCTAAAGTCATTCCCACTGTATTGTCATAGCCATTGTGACGTCATAGCAATTGGAACATCGGAACCCTTGTGATATCATAGTCATTGTGAGGGCCTGTCAATTGTGACTTTATACCATTTTTGATGTCATAGCCACTAGCACATATATCTACTGGAAAGTCGTGGCTCTTGCAATATCATAGCTACTGTAGTGTCATAGGCAATGAAACCTCGGATCTATAGTAATGGCCTAGCCACTCTAGTGCCATATCCATTTTGCCTTCATACCCATTGTGATATAGCCATTGTAACCTCATAGCCACTATCTCGTCACAGCCATTAAGACGGCGTAGCATTTGTAAGGTCACAGACATCGGAAAGTAATATTTGTAATATCGTAGCCATTGTTTCGGCGTAGCCATTTTCAATATAGCCATCGTCACGTCGTAGCCATCATAACATGAGAGCCATTGTAACTTCGTAGCCACTGGGACGTCCTACCCACTATAATGTCATAGCTTTTATAACGTCATAGTCATGATAGTATCACAGCCATTGCAACGCCATAGGAATTGTGACGTTGTAGCAATTGTGACATACCAATTTTAACATCATGGCTGTTGTGACATCACATAAACGTGAAGCCATATCACGTGTGATTTCGTAGCAATTGTGATGTCACGGCCATTATCAAGTCATAGCCATAGTGATGACGGCGCCATTGTGACGTCATACCCACATTAATTTCATAGCCATTGAAAAGTCATAGCTACTACAATGCCACAGGAACTGCATCGTCATAGCCACGATCATGTCCCAGCCATTGTGACGTCACGGGCACCGTAATGACACAGACATATTTAAGTCATTGCAAATTTAACGCCATAGCCATTTTGATGTCATAGCCATTGTGATGTCTGAGCCATTGCAACGTCAGAGTTACTATAAATCATGGCCACTCTGATGGCATAGCCGTTGTAGCTAGAGCGCCACTGTGATCTCATGGCCATTGGAATGTCATAGCCACTATGATGTCATAGAAACTGTGATGTCATAGCCACTGTGACATCACAGCGACTATAACGTCATATCTATTGTAAGGTCAAAGCCACTGTAGTTTCATAGACATTGTTATGTCATCGCGGTTGACTTCATAACCATCATGATGTCAGAGACATTGTGATGGCATAGCCACTATAATGTCACGGCCATCGTAACGTGATAGGCCCCACAATGTCATAGAGATAGTATAGTCATTTCCACTGTCCCGTAAGAGCCATTGTGACGTCATAGCCATTGTTATGTCATAGGCATTGTGACGTCATAGCCATTGAAACCTCATAGCCAATTAATGTCATCGCCATTGAAACGGCGTCACCTTTGTAATATCATATACATTGTAAAGTCATCGCATTTGTAATATCCTAGCCATTGTGTCGGCATACTCATGGTCATCATAGCCATCGTCATCATGGCCATGAAAACATCAGAGCCGTGGTAACGTCATAGCTACTATGACGTCATAACCACAATAATGTCATAGCCTTTGTAAAGTCATAGTCACAATAATATCACAGACATTGTACCGTTATAGCCATTGTGTCCTCATAGCCATTGTGACATCATAGCCACTGTCACAACATAGCCCTTGTGAGGTCATAGTCATTGTGAAGTCATGCCATTTGTGACTTCATAGCAATTGCGATGTAATTGCCATCATGACGTTACAGCAACAGTGACGTCCTGGCCACTATAATGTCACAGCCAATGTGATATCTTAGGCACTACCATGCAATAGACATAGTAAAGTCATTCCCACTGTATTGTCATAGCCATTGTGACGTCCTAGCCACTGTGACGTCATAGCAACTAGAACATCGTAGCCCTTGTGATATCATGGTCATTGTGAAGGCCTGTCAATTGTGACTTCATACCATTTGTGATGTCATAGCCACTAGCTCATCTTATCTAATGGAAAGTCATGGCTCTTGCAATATCATAGCTACTGTAGTGTCATAGGCAATGAAACCTCGGATCCGTAGTAATGGCCTAGCCACTCTAGTGCCATATCCATTGTGCCTTCAGACCCATTGTGATATCATAGCCATTGTAACCTCATAGCCAGTATCCCGTCACAGCCATTGAGACGGCGTAGCATTTGTAAGGTCACAGATATCGGAAAGTAATAATATTTGTAATATCGTAGCCATTGGGTCGGAGTAGCCATTTTCAATATAGCCATAGTCACGTCGTAACCATCATAACATCAGAGCCATTGTAACTTCGTGGCCACTGGGACGTCCTACCCACTATAATGTCATAGCTCTTATAACGTCATAGTCATGATAACATCACAGCCATTGCAACGCCATAGGAATTTTGACGTTGTAGCAGTTGTGACATAGCAATTTTAACATCATGGCTGTTGTGACATCACATAAACGTGAAGCCATATCAAGTGTGACTTCGTAGCAATTGTGATGTCACGGCCATTATCAAGTCATAGCCATAGTGATGACGGCGCCATTGTGACGTCATACCCACTTTAATTTCATAGCCATTGAAAAGTCACAGCTACTACAATGCCACAGGAAGTGCATCGTCATAGGCACGATCATGTCACAGCCATTGTGACGTCACGGGCACCGTAATGACAGACATATTTAAGTCATTGCAAATTTAACGCCATAGCCATTTTGATGTCATAGCCATTATGATGTCTCAGCCTTTGCAACGTCAGAGTTACTATAAAGTCATGGCCACTCTGATGGCATAGCCATTGTAGCTAGATAGCCACTGTGATCTCATGGCCATTGGAATGTCATAGCCACTATGATGTCATAGAAACTGTGATGTCATAGCCATTGTGACATCACAGCGACTATAACATCATATCTACGGTAAGGTCAAAGGCACTGTAGTTTCATAGACATTGTTATGTCATCGCCGCTGACTTAATAACCATCATGATGTCAGAGACATTGTGATGGCATAGCCACTATAATGTCACGGCCATCGTAACGTGATTGGCCCCACAATGCCATAGAGATAGTATAGTCATTTCCACTGTCACGTAAGAGCCATTGTGACGTCATAGCCATTGTTATGTCATAGGCATTGTGACGTCATAGCCATTGAAACCTCATAGCCACATTAATGGCATCGCCATTGAAACGTCGTCACGTTTGTAATATCATATACATTGTACAGTCATCGCATTTGTAATATCCTAGCCATTGTGTCGGCATACTCATTGTCATCATAGCCATCGTCATCATGGCCATGAAAACATCAGAGCCGTGGTAACGTCATAGCTACTATGACGTCATAACCACAATAATGTCATAGCCTTTGTAAAGTCATAGTCACAATAATATCACAGAAATTGTACCGTTATAGCCATTGTGTCCTCATAGCCATTGTGACATCATAGCCACTGTAACATCATAGCCCTTGTGATGTCATAGTCATTGTGAAGTCATGCCATTTGTGACTTCATAGCAATTGCGATGTCATTGCCATCATGACGTTACAGCAACCGTGACGTCCTGGCCACTATAATGTCACAGCCAATGTAATATCTTAGGCACTACCATGCAATAGACATAGTAAAATCATTCCCACTGTATTGTCATAGCCATTGTGACGTCGTAGCCATTGTGACGTCATAGCAATTGGAACATCGGAGCCCTTGTGATATCATAGTCATTGTGAAGGCCTGTCAATTGTGACTTCATACCATTTGTGATGTCATAGCCACTATCACATCATATCTACTGGAATGTCCTGGCTCTTGCAATATCATAGCTACTGTAGTGTCATAGGCAATGAAACCTCGGATCCATAGTAATGGCCTAGCCACTCTAGTGCCATATCCATGTTGCTTCAGACCCATTGTGATATCATAGCCATTGTAACCTCATAGCCACTATCCCGTCACAGCCATTGAGACGGCGTAGCATTTGTAAGGTCACAGACATCGGAAAGTAATAATATTTGTAATATCGTAGCCATTGTGTCAGCGTAGCCATTTTCAATATAGCCATCGTCATGTCGTAGCCATCATAACATCAGAGCCATTGTAATTTCGTAGCCACTGGGACGTCCTACCCACTATAATGTCATAGCTTTTATAACGTCATAGTCATGATAATATCACAGCCATTGCAACGCCATAGGAATTGTGACGTTGTAGCAGTTGTGCATAGCAATTTTAACATCATAGCTGTTGTGACATCACATAAACGTGAAGCCATATCAAGTGTGACTTCGTAGCAATTGTGATGTCACGGCCATTATCGTCATTGCCATAGTGATGACGGCGCCATTGTGACGTCATACCCACTTTAATTTCATAGCCATTGAAAAGTCACAGCTACTACAATGCCACAGGAATTGCATCGTCATAGCCACGATCATGTCCCAGCCATTGTGACGTCACGGGCACCGTAATGACACAGACATATTTAAGTCATTGCAAATTTAACGCCATAGCCATTTTGATGTCATAGCCATTGTGATGTCTGAGCCATTGCAACGTCAGAGTTACTATAAATCATGGCCACTCTGATGGCATAGCCGTTGTAGCTAGAGCGCCACTGTGATCTCATGGCCATTGGAATGTCATAGCCACTATGATGTCATAGAAACTGTGATGTCATAGCCACTGTGACATCACAGCGACTATAACGTCATATCTATTGTAAGGTCAAAGCCACTGTAGTTTCATAGACATTGTTATGTCATCGCGGTTGACTTCATAACCATCATGATGTCAGAGACATTGTGATGGCATAGCCACTATAATGTCACGGCCATCGTAACGTGATAGGCCCCACAATGTCATAGAGATAGTATAGTCATTTCCACTGTCCCGTAAGAGCCATTGTGACGTCATAGCCATTGTTATGTCATAGGCATTGTGACGTCATAGCCATTGAAACCTCATAGCCAATTAATGTCATCGCCATTGAAACGGCGTCACCTTTGTAATATCATATACATTGTAAAGTCATCGCATTTGTAATATCCTAGCCATTGTGTCGGCATACTCATGGTCATCATAGCCATCGTCATCATGGCCATGAAAACATCAGAGCCGTGGTAACGTCATAGCTACTATGACGTCATAACCACAATAATGTCATAGCCTTTGTAAAGTCATAGTCACAATAATATCACAGACATTGTACCGTTATAGCCATTGTGTCCTCATAGCCATTGTGACATCATAGCCACTGTCACAACATAGCCCTTGTGAGGTCATAGTCATTGTGAAGTCATGCCATTTGTGACTTCATAGCAATTGCGATGTAATTGCCATCATGACGTTACAGCAACAGTGACGTCCTGGCCACTATAATGTCACAGCCAATGTGATATCTTAGGCACTACCATGCAATAGACATAGTAAAGTCATTCCCACTGTATTGTCATAGCCATTGTGACGTCCTAGCCACTGTGACGTCATAGCAACTAGAACATCGTAGCCCTTGTGATATCATGGTCATTGTGAAGGCCTGTCAATTGTGACTTCATACCATTTGTGATGTCATAGCCACTAGCTCATCTTATCTAATGGAAAGTCATGGCTCTTGCAATATCATAGCTACTGTAGTGTCATAGGCAATGAAACCTCGGATCCGTAGTAATGGCCTAGCCACTCTAGTGCCATATCCATTGTGCCTTCAGACCCATTGTGATATCATAGCCATTGTAACCTCATAGCCAGTATCCCGTCACAGCCATTGAGACGGCGTAGCATTTGTAAGGTCACAGATATCGGAAAGTAATAATATTTGTAATATCGTAGCCATTGGGTCGGAGTAGCCATTTTCAATATAGCCATAGTCACGTCGTAACCATCATAACATCAGAGCCATTGTAACTTCGTGGCCACTGGGACGTCCTACCCACTATAATGTCATAGCTCTTATAACGTCATAGTCATGATAACATCACAGCCATTGCAACGCCATAGGAATTTTGACGTTGTAGCAGTTGTGACATAGCAATTTTAACATCATGGCTGTTGTGACATCACATAAACGTGAAGCCATATCAAGTGTGACTTCGTAGCAATTGTGATGTCACGGCCATTATCAAGTCATAGCCATAGTGATGACGGCGCCATTGTGACGTCATACCCACTTTAATTTCATAGCCATTGAAAAGTCACAGCTACTACAATGCCACAGGAAGTGCATCGTCATAGGCACGATCATGTCACAGCCATTGTGACGTCACGGGCACCGTAATGACAGACATATTTAAGTCATTGCAAATTTAACGCCATAGCCATTTTGATGTCATAGCCATTATGATGTCTCAGCCTTTGCAACGTCAGAGTTACTATAAAGTCATGGCCACTCTGATGGCATAGCCATTGTAGCTAGATAGCCACTGTGAT
This sequence comes from Myotis yumanensis, assembly GCF_028538775.1. Taxonomy (NCBI): domain Eukaryota; kingdom Metazoa; phylum Chordata; class Mammalia; order Chiroptera; family Vespertilionidae; genus Myotis; species Myotis yumanensis. Next base: position 394,226 of record NW_027223777.1, read on the forward strand.
CTCATGGCCATTGGAATGTCATAGCCACTATGATGTCATAGAAACTGTGATGTCATAGCCATTGTGACATCACAGCGACTATAACATCATATCTACGGTAAGGTCAAAGGCACTGTAGTTTCATAGACATTGTTATGTCATCGCCGCTGACTTAATAACCATCATGATGTCAGAGACATTGTGATGGCATAGCCACTATAATGTCACGGCCATCGTAACGTGATTGGCCCCACAATGCCATATAGATAGTATAGTCATTTCCACTGTCACGTAAGAGCCATTGTGACGTCATAGCCATTGTTATGTCATAGGCATTGTGACGTCATAGCCATTGAAACCTCATAGCCACATTAATGGCATCGCCATTGAAACGTCGTCACGTTTGTAATATCATATACATTGTACAGTCATCGCATTTGTAATATCCTAGCCATTGTGTCGGCATACTCATTGTCATCATAGCCATCGTCATCATGGCCATGAAAACATCAGAGCCGTGGTAACGTCATAGCTACTATGACGTCATAACCACAATAATGTCATAGCCTTTGTAAAGTCATAGTCACAATAATATCACAGAAATTGTACCGTTATAGCCATTGTGTCCTCATAGCCATTGTGACATCATAGCCACTGTAACATCATAGCCCTTGTGATGTCATAGTCATTGTGAAGTCATGCCATTTGTGACTTCATAGCAATTGCGATGTCATTGCCATCATGACGTTACAGCAACCGTGACGTCCTGGCCACTATAATGTCACAGCCAATGTAATATCTTAGGCACTACCATGCAATAGACATAGTAAAGTCATTCCCACTGTATTGTCATAGCCATTGTGACGTCGTAGCCATTGTGACGTCATAGCAATTGGAACATCGGAGCCCTTGTGATATCATAGTCATTGTGAAGGCCTGTCAATTGTGACTTCATACCATTTGTGATGTCATAGCCACTATCACATCATATCTACTGGAATGTCCTGGCTCTTGCAATATCATAGCTACTGTAGTGTCATAGGCAATGAAACCTCGGATCCATAGTAATGGCCTAGCCACTCTAGTGCCATATCCATGTTGCTTCAGACCCATTGTGATATCATAGCCATTGTAACCTCATAGCCACTATCCCGTCACAGCCATTGAGACGGCGTAGCATTTGTAAGGTCACAGACATCGGAAAGTAATAATATTTGTAATATCGTAGCCATTGTGTCAGCGTAGCCATTTTCAATATAGCCATCGTCATGTCGTAGCCATCATAACATCAGAGCCATTGTAATTTCGTAGCCACTGGGACGTCCTACCCACTATAATGTCATAGCTTTTATAACGTCATAGTCATGATAATATCACAGCCATTGCAACGCCATAGGAACTGTGACGTTGTAGCAGTTGTGCATAGCAATTTTAACATCATAGCTGTTGTGACATCACATAAACGTGAAGCCATATCAAGTGTGACTTCGTAGCAATTGTGATGTCACGGCCATTATCGTCATTGCCATAGTGATGACGGCGCCATTGTGACGTCATACCCACTTTAATTTCATAGCCATTGAAAAGTCACAGCTACTACAATGCCACAGGAATTGCATCGTCATAGCCACGATCATGTCCCAGCCATTGTGACGTCACGGGCACCGTAATGACACAGACATATTTAAGTCATTGCAAATTTAACGCCATAGCCATTTGGATGTCATAGCCATTGTGATGTCTGAGCCATTGCAACGTCAGAGTTACTATAAAGTCATGGCCACTCTGATGGCATAGCCATTGTAGCTAGATAGCCACTGTGATCTCATGGCCATTGGAATGTCATAGCCACTATGACGTCATAGAAACTGTGATGTCATAGCCATTGTGACATCACAGCGACTATAACGTCATATCTATTGTAAGGTCAAAGCCACTGTAGTTTCATAGACATTGTTATGTCATCGCCGTTGACCTCATAACCATCATGATGTCAGAGACATTGTGATGGCATAGCCACTATAATGTCACGGCCATCGTAAAGTGATAGGCCCCACAATGTCATAGAGATAGTATAGTCATTTCCACTGTCCCGTAAGAGCCATTGCGACGTCATAGCCATTGTTATGTCATAGGTATTGTGACGTCATAGCCATTGAAACCTCATAGCCACATTAATGTCATCGCCATTGAAACGGCGTCACCTTTGTAATATCATATACATTTTAAAGTCATCCCATTGGTAATATCCTAGCCATTGTGTCGGCATACTCATTGTCATCATAGCCATCGTCATCATGGCCATGAAAACATCAGAGCCGTGGTAACGTCATAGCTACTATGACGTCATAACCACAATAATGTCATAGCCTTTGTAAAGTCATAGTCACAATAATATCACAGACATTGTACCGTTATAGCCATTGTGTCCTCAGCCATTGTGACATCATAGCCACTGTAACATCATAGCCCTTGTGAGGTCATAGTCATTGTGAAGTCATGCCATTTGTGACTTCATAGCAATTGCGATGTCATTGCCATCATGACGTTACAGCAACAGTGACGTCCTGGCCACTATAATGTCACAGCCAATGTAATATCTTAGGCACTACCATGCAATAGACATAGTAAAGTCATTCCCACTGTATTGTCATAGCCATTGTGACGTTCTAGCCACTGTGACGTCATAGTAACTGGAACATCGTAGCCCTTGTGTTATCATGGTCATTGTGAAGGCCTGTCAATTGTGACTTCATACCATTTGTGATGTCATAGCCACTAGCACATCTTATCTACTGGAAAGATATGGCTCTTGCAATATCATAGCTACTGTAGTGTCATAGGCAATGAAACCTCGGATCCATAGTAATGGCCTAGCCACTCGAGGGCCATATCCATTGTGCCTTCAGACCCATTGTGATATCATAGCCATTGTAACCTCATAACCACTATCCCGTCACAGCCATTGAGACGGCGTAGCATTTGTAAGGTCACAGACATCGGAAAGTAATAATATTTGTAATATCGTAGCCATTGTGTCGGCGTAGCCATTTTCAATATAGCCATCGTGACGTCGTAGCCATCATAACATCAGAGCCATTGTAACTTCGTAGCCACTGGGACGTCCTACCCACTATAATGTCATAGCTTTTATAACGTCATAGTCATGATAATATCACAGCCATTGCAACGCCATAGGAATTGTGACGTTGTAGCAGTTTCTGACATAGCAATTTTAACATCATAGCTGTTGTGACATCACATAAACGTGAAGCCATATCAAGTGTGACTTCGTAGCAATTGTGATGTCACGGCCATTATCAAGTCATAGCCATAGTGATGACGGCGCCATTGTGACGTCATACCCACTTTAATTTCATAGCCATTGAAAAGTCACAGCTACTACAATGCCACAGGAATAGCATCGTCATAGCCAGGATCATGTCACAGCCATTGTGATGTCACGGGATCGTAATGACACAGACATATTTAAGTCATTGGAAATTTAACGCCATAGCCATTTGGATGTCATAGCCATTGTAATGTCTGAGCCATTGCAACGTCAGAGTTACTATAAAGTCATGGCCACTCTGATGGCATAGCCATTGTAGCTAGATAGCCACTGTGATCTCATGGCCATTGGAATGTCATAGCCACTATGATGTCATAGAAACTGTGATGTCATAGCCATTGTGACATCACAGCGACTATAACGTCATATCTATTGTAAGGTCAAAGCCACTGTAGTTTCATAGACATTGTTATGGCATCGCCGTTGACTTCATAACCATCATGATGTCAGAGACATTGTGATGGCATAGCCACTATAATGTCACGGCCATCGTAACGTGATAGGCCCCACAATGTCATAGCGATAGTATAGTCATTTCCACTGTCCCGTAAGAGCCATTGTGACGTCATAGCCATTGTTATGTCATAGGCATTGTGACGTCATAGCCATTGAAAACTCATAGCCACATTAATGTCATCGCCATTGAAACGGCGTCACCTTTGTAATATCATATACATTGTAAAGTCATCGCCTTTGTAATATCCTATCCATTGTGTCGGCATACTCACTGTCATCATAGCCCTCGTCGTCATGGCCATGAAAACATCTCAGCCGTGGTAACGTCATAGCTACTATGACGTCATAACCACAATAATGTCATAGCCTTTGTAAAGTCATAGTCACAATAACATCGCAGACATTGTACCGTCATAGCCATTGTGTCCTCATAGCCATTGTGACATCATAGCCACCGTAACATCATAGCCCAAGTGATGTCATAGTCATTGTGAAGTCATGCCATTTGTGACTTCATAGCAATTGCGATGTCATTGCCATCATGACGTTACAGCAACCGTGACTTCCTGGCCACTATAATGTCACAGCCAATGTAATATCTTAGGCACTACCATGCAATAGACATAGTAAAGTCATTCCCACTGTATTGTCATAGCCATTGTGACGTCCTAGCCATTGTGACGTCACAGCAATTGGAACATCGGAGCCCTTGTGATATCATAGGCATTGTGAAGGCCTGTCAGTTGTGACTTCATACCATTTGTGATGTCATAGCCACTAGCACATCATATCTACTGGAAAGTCATGGCTCTTGCAATATCATAGCTACTGTAGTGTCATAGGCAATGAAACCTCGGGTCCATAGTAATGGCCTAGCCACTCTAGTGCCATATCCATTGTACCTTCAGACCCATTGTGATATCAGAGCCATTGTAACCTCATAGCCACTATCCCGTCACAGCCATTGAGACGGCGTAGCATTTGTAAGGTCACAGACATCGGAAAGTAATAATATTTGTAATATCGTAGCCATTGTGTCGGCGTAGCCATTTTCAATATAGCCATCGTCACGTCATAGCCATCATAACATCAGAGCCAAAGTAACTTCGTAGCCACTGGGAAGTCCTACCCACTATAATGTCATAGCTTTTATAACGTCATAGTCATGATAATATCACAGCCATTGCAACGCCATCGGAATTGTGACGTTGTAGCAGTTGTGAAATATCAATTTTAACATCATAGCTGTTGTGACATCACATAAACGTGAAGCCATATCAAGTGTGACTTCGTAGCAATTGTGATGTCACGGCCATTATCAAGTCATAGCCATAGTGATGACGGCGCCATTGTGACGTCATACCCACTTTAATTTCATAGCCATTGAAAAGTCACAGCTACTACAATGCCACAGGAATTGCATCGTCATAGCCACGATCATGTCCCAGCCATTGTGACGTCACGGGCACCGTAATGACACAGACATATTTAAGTCATTGCAAATTTAACGCCATAGCCATTTTGATGTCATAGCCATTGTGATGTCTGAGCCATTGCAACGTCAGAGTTACTATAAAGTCATGGCCACGCTGATGGCATAGCCATTGTAGCTAGATAGCTACTGTGATCTCACGGCCATTGGAATGTCATAGCCACTATGATGTCACAGAAACTGTGATGTCATAGCCATTGTGACATCACAGCGACTATAACATCATATCTACTGTAATGTCAAAGCCACTGTAGTTTCATAGACATTGTTATGTCATCGCCGTTGACTTCATAACCATCATGATGTCAGAGACATTGTGATGGCATTGCCACTAAAATGTCACGGCCATCGTAACGTGATAGGCCCCACAATGTCATAGAGATAGTATAGTCATTTCCACTGTCCCGAAAGAGCCATTGTGACGTCATAGCCATTGTTATGTCATAGGCATTGTGACGTCATAGCCATTGAAAACTCATAGCCACATTAATGTCATCGCCATTGAAACGGCGTCACCTTTGTAATATCATATACATTGTAAAGTCATCGCCTTTGTAATATCCTATCCATTGTGTCGGCATACTCATTGTCATCATAGCCCTCGTCGTCATGGCCATGAAAACATCTGAGCCGTGGTAACGTCATAGCTACTATGACGTCATAACCACAATAATGTCATAGCCTTTGTAAAGTCATAGTCACAATAACATCACAGACATTGTACCGTCATAGCCATTGTGTCCTCATAGCCATTGTGACATCATAGCCACCGTAACATCATAGCCCAAGTGATGTCATAGTCATTGTGAAGTCATGCCATTTGTGACTTCATAGCAATTGCGATGTCATTGCCATCATGACGTTACAGCAACCGTGACTTCCTGGCCACTATAATGTCACAGCCAATGTAATATCTTAGGCACTACCATGCAATAGACATAGTAAAGTCATTCCCACTGTATTGTCATAGCCATTGTGACGTCCTAGCCATTGTGACGTCACAGCAATTGGAACATCGGAGCCCTTGTGATATCATAGGCATTGTGAAGGCCTGTCAGTTGTGACTTCATACCATTTGTGATGTCATAGCCACTAGCACATCATATCTACTGGAAAGTCATGGCTCTTGCAATATCATAGCTACTGTAGTGTCATAGGCAATGAAACCTCGGATCCATAGTAATGGCCTAGCCACTCTAGTGCCATATCCATTGTGCCTTCAGACCCATTGTGATATCAGAGCCATTGTAACCTCATAGCCACTATCCCGTCACAGCCATTGACACGGCATAGCATTTGTAAGGTCACAGACATCGGAAAGTAATAATATTTGTAATATCGTAGCCATTGTGTCGGCGTAGCCATTTTCAATATAGCCATCGTCACGTCATAGCCATCATAACATCAGAGCCATTGTAACTTCGTAGCCACTGGGACGTCCTACCCACTATAATGTCATAGCTTTTATAACGTCATAGTCATGATAATATCACAGCCATTGCAACGCCATAGGAATTGTGACGTTGTAGCAGTTGTGACATAGCAATTTTAACATCATAGCTATTGTGACATCACATAAACGTGAAGCCATATCAAGTGTGACTTCGTAGCAATTGTGATGTCACGGCCATTATCAAGTCATGCCATAGTGATGACGGCGCCATTGTGACGTCATACCCATTTTAATTTCATAGCCTTTGAAGTGTCACAGCTACTACAATGCCACAGGAATTGCATCGTCATAGCCACGGTCATGTCTCAGCCATTGTGACGTCACGGGCACCGTAATGACACAGACATATTTAAGTCATTGCAAATTTAACGCCATAGCCATTTTGATGTCATAGCCATTGTGATGTCTGAGCCATTGCAACGTCAGAGTTACTATAAAGTCATGGCCACGCTGATGGCATAGCCATTGTAGCTAGATAGCTACTGTGATCTCACGGCCATTGGAATGTCATAGCCACTATGATGTCATAGAAACTGTGATGTCATAGCCATTGTGACATCACAGCGACTATAACATCATATCTACTGTAAGGTCAAAGCCACTGTAGTTTCATAGACATTGTTATGTCATCGCCGTTGACTTCATAACCATCATGATGTCAGAGACATTGTGATGGCATAGCCACTATAATGTCACGGCCATCGTAACGTGATAGGCCCCACAATGTCATAGAGATAGTATAGTCATTTCCACTGTCCCGTAAGAGCCATTGTGACGTCATAGCCATTGTTATGTCATAGGCATTGTGACGTCATAGCCATTGAAACCTCATAGCCAGATTAATGTCATTGCCATTGAAACGGCGTCACCTTTGTAATATCATATACATTGTAAAGTCATCGCCTTTGTAATATCCTAGCCATTGTGTCGGCATACTCATTGTCATCATAGCCGTCGTCGTCATGGCCATGAAAACATCAGAGCCGTGGTAACGTCATAGCTACTATGACGTCATAACCACAATAATGTCATAGCCTTTGTAAAGTCATAGTCACAATAACATCACAGACATTGTACCGTCATAGCCATTGTGTCCTCATAGCCATTGTGACATCATAGCCACCGTAACATCATAGCCCTAGTGATGTCATAGTCATTGTGAAGTCATGCCATTTGTGACTTCATAGCAATTGCGATGTAATTGCCATCATGACGTTACAGCAACCGTGACTTCCTGGCCACTATAATGTCACAGCCAATGTAATATCTTAGGCACTACCATGCAATAGACATAGTAAAGTCATTCCCACTGTATTGTCATAGCCATTGTGACGTCCTAGCCATTGTGACGTCACAGCAATTGGAACATCGGAGCCCTTGTGATATCATAGGCATTGTGAAGGCCTGTCAGTTGTGACTTCATACCATTTGTGATGTCATAGCCACTAGCACATCATATCTACTGGAAAGTCATGGCTCTTGCAATATCATAGCTACTGTAGTGTCATAGGCAATGAAACCTCGGGTCCATAGTAATGGCCTAGCCACTCTAGTGCCATATCCATTGTGCCTTCAGACCCATTGTGATATCAGAGCCATTGTAACCTCGTAGCCACTATCCCGTCACAGCCATTGAGACGGCGTAGCATTTGTAAGGTCACAGACATCGGAAAGTAATAATATTTGTAATATCGTAGCCATTGTGTCGGCGTAGCCATTTTCAATATAGCCATCGTCACGTCATAGCCATCATAACATCAGAGCCAAAGTAACTTCGTAGCCACTGGGAAGTCGTACCCACTATAATGTCATAGCTTTTATAACGTCATAGTCATGATAATATCACAGCCATTGCAACGCCATCGGAATTGTGACGTTGTAGCAGTTGTGAAATATCAATTTTAACATCATAGCTGTTGTGACATCACATAAACGTGAAGCCATATCAAGTGTGACTTCGTAGCAATTGTGATGTCACGGCCATTATCAAGTCATAGCCATAGTGATGACGGCGCCATTGTGACGTCATACCCACTTTAATTTCATAGCCATTGAAAAGTCACAGCTACTACAATGCCACAGGAATTGCATCGTCATAGCCACGATCATGTCCCAGCCATTGTGACGTCACGGGCACCGTAATGACACAGACATATTTAAGTCATTGCAAATTTAACGCCATAGCCATTTTTATGTCATAGCCACTGTGATGTCTGAGCCATTGCAACGTCAGGGTTACTATAAAGTCATGGCCAGGCTGATGGCATAGCCATTGTAGCTGGATAGCTACTGTGACCTCACGGCCATTGGAATGTCATAGCCACTATGATGTCATAGAAACTGTGATGTCATAGCCATTGTGACATCACAGCGACTATAACATCATATCTACTGTAAGGTCAAAGCCACTGTAGTTTCATAGACATTGTTATGTCATCGCCGTTGACTTCATAACCATCATGATGTCAGACACATTGTGATGGCATAGCCACTATAATGTCACGGCCATCGTAACGTGATAGGCCCCACAATGTCATAGAGATAGTATAGTCATTTCCACTGTCCCGTAAGAGCCATTGTGACGTCATAGCCATTGTTATGTCATAGGCATTGTGACGTCATAGCCATTGAAACCTCATAGCCACATAAATGTCATCGCCATTGAAACGGCGTCACCTTTGTAATATCATATACATTGTAAAGTCATCGCCTTTGTAATATCCTAGCCATTGAGTCGGCATACTCATTGTCATCATAGCCGTCGTCGTCATGGCCATGAAAACATCAGAGCCGTGGTAACGTCATAGCTACTATGACGTCATAACCACAATAATGTCATAGCCTTTGTAAAGTCATAGTCACAATAACATCACAGACATTGTACCGTCATAGCCATTGGGTCTTCATAGCCATTGTGACATCATAGCCACTGTAACATCATAGCCCTAGTGATGTCATAGTCATTGTGAAGTCATGCCATTTGTGACTTCATAGCAATTGCGATGTCATTGCCATCATGACGTTACAGCAACCGTGACTTCCTGGCCACTATAATGTCACAGCCAATGTAATATCTTAGGCACTACCATGCAATAGACATAGTAAAGTCATTCCCACTGTATTGTCATAGCCATTGTGACGTCCTAGCCATTGTGACGTGACAGCAATTGGAACATCAGCCCTTGTGATATCATAGGCATTGTGAAGGCCTGTCAGTTGTGACTTCATACCATTTGTGATGTCATAGCCACTAGCACATCATATCTACTGGAAAATCATGGCTCTTGCAATATCATAGCTACTGTAGTGTCATAGGCAATGAAACCTCGGATCCATAGTAATGGCCTAGCCACTCTAGTGCCATATCCATTGTGCCTTCAGACCCATTGTGATATCAGAGCCATTTTAACCTCATAGCCACTATCCCGTCACAGCCATTGACACGGCGTAGCATTTGTAAGGTCACAGACATCGGAAAGTAATAATATTTGTAATATCGTAGCCATTGTGTCGGCGTAGCCATTTTCAATATAGCCATCGTCACGTCATAGCCATCATAACATCAGAGCCAAAGTAACTTCGTAGCCACTGGGAAGTCCTACCCACTATAATGTCATAGCTTTTATAACGTCATAGTCATGATAATATCACAGCCATTGCAACGCCATCGGAATTGTGATGTTGTAGCAGTTGTGAAATATCAATTTTAACATCATAGCTGTTGTGACATCACATAAACGTGAAGCCATATCAAGTGTGACTTCGTAGCAATTGTGATGTCACGGCCATTATCAAGTCATAGCCATAGTGATGACGGCGCCATTGTGACGTCATACCCACTTTAATTTCATAGCCATTGAAAAGTCACAGCTACTACAATGCCACAGGAATTGCATCGTCATAGCCACGATCATGTCCCAGCCATTGTGACGTCACGGGCACCGTAATGACACAGACATATTTAAGTCATTGCAAATTTAACGCCATAGCCATTTTGATGTCATAGCCATTGTGATGTCTGAGCCATTGCAACGTCAGAGTTACTATAAAGTCATGGCCACGCTGATGGCATAGCCATTGTAGCTAGATAGCTACTGTGATCTCACGGCCATTGGAATGTCATAGCCACTATGATGTCACAGAAACTGTGATGTCATAGCCATTGTGACATCACAGCGACTATAACATCATATCTACTGTAATGTCAAAGCCACTGTAGTTTCATAGACATTGTTATGTCATCGCCGTTGACTTCATAACCATCATGATGTCAGAGACATTGTGATGGCATTGCCACTAAAATGTCACGGCCATCGTAACGTGATAGGCCCCACAATGTCATAGAGATAGTATAGTCATTTCCACTGTCCCGAAAGAGCCATTGTGATGTCATAGCCATTGTTATGTCATAGGCATTGAGACGTCATAGCCATTGAAACCTCATAGCCACATTAATGTCATCGCCATTGAAACGGCGTCACCTTTCTAATATCATATACATTGTAAAGTCATCGCCTTTGTAATATCCTATCCATTGTGTCGGCATACTCATTGTCATCATAGCCCTCGTCGTCATGGCCATGAAAACATCTGAGCCGTGGTAACGTCATAGCTACTATGACGTCATAACCACAATAATGTCATAGCCTTTGTAAAGTCATAGTCACAATAACATCACAGACATTGTATCGTCATAGCCATTGTGTCCTTATAGCCATTGTGACATCATAGCCACCGTAACATCATAGCCCAAGTGATGTCATAGTCATTGTGAAGTCATGCCATTTGTGACTTCATAGCAATTGCGATGTCATTGCCATCATGACGTTACAGCAACCGTGACTTCCTGGCCACTATAATGTCACAGCCAATGTAATATCTTAGGCACTACCATGCAATAGACATAGTAAAGTCATTCCCACTGTATTGTCATAGCCATTGTGACGTCCTAGCCATTGTGACGTCACAGCAATTGGAACATCGGAGCCCTTGTGATATCATAGGCATTGTGAAGGCCTGTCAGTTGTGACTTCATACCATTTGTGATGTCATAGCCACTAGCACATCATATCTACTGGAAAGTCATGGCTCTTGCAAAATCATAGCTACTGTAGTGTCATAGGCAATGAAACCTCGGATCCATAGTAATGGCCTAGCCACTCTAGTGCCATATCCATTGTGCCTTCAGACCCATTGTGATATCAGAGCCATCGTAACCTCATAGCCACTATCCCGTCACAGCCATTGAGACGGCGTAGCATTTGTAAGGTCACAGACATCGGAAAGTAATAATATTTGTAATATCGTAGCCATTGTGTCGGCGTAGCCATTTTCAATATAGCCATCGTCACGTCATAGCCATCATAACATCAGAGCCATTGTAACTTCGTAGCCACTGGGACGTCCTACCCACTATAATGTCATAGCTTTTATAACGTCATAGTCATGATAATATCACAGCCATTGCAACGCCATAGGAATTGTGACGTTGTAGCAGTTGTGACATAGCAATTTTAACATGATAGCTATTGTGACATCACATAAACGTGAAGCCATATCAAGTGTGACTTCGTAGCAATTGTGATGTCACGGCCATTATCAAGTCATAGCCATAGTGATGACGGCGCCATTGTGACGTCATACCCACTTTAATTTCATAGCCTTTGAAAAGTCACAGCTACTACAATGCCACAGGAATTGCATCGTCATAGCCACGGTCATGTCCCAGCCATTGTGACGTCACGGGCACCGTAATGACACAGACATATTTAAGTCATTGCAAATTTAACGCCATAGCCATTTTGATGTCATACCCTTTGTGATGTCTGAGCCATTGCAACGTCAGAGTTACTATAAAGTCATGGCCACGCTGATGGCATAGCCATTGTAGCTAGATAGCCACTGTGATCTCACGGCCATTGGAATGTCATAGCCACTATGATGTCACAGAAATTGTGATGTCATAGCCATTGTGACATCACAGCGACTATAACATCATATCTACTGTAAGGTCAAAGCCACTGTAGTTTCATAGACATTGTTATGTCATCGCCGTTGACTTCATAACCATCATGATGTCAGAGACATTGTGATGGCATAGCCACTATAATGTCACGGCCATCGTAACGTGATAGGCCCCACAATGTCATAGAGAGAGTATAGTCATTTCCACTGTCCTGTAAGAGCCATTGTGACGTCATAGCCATTGTTATGTCATAGGCATTGTGACGTCATAGCCATTGAAACCTCATAGCCACATTAATGTCATCGCCATTGAAACGGCGTCACCTTTGTAATATCATATACATTGTAAAGTCATCGCCTTTGTAATATCCTAGCCATTGTGTCGGCATACTCATTGTCATCATAGCCGTCGTCGTCATGGCCATGAAAACATCAGAGCCGTGGTAACGTCATAGGTACTATGACGTCATAACCACAATAATGTCATAGCCTTTGTAAAGTCATAGTCAAAATAACATCACAGACATTGTACCGTCATAGCCATTGTGTCTTCATAGCCATTGTGACATCATAGCCACCGTAACATCATAGCCCTAGTGATGTCATAGTCATTGTGAAGTCATGCCATTTGTGACTTCATAGCAATTGCGATGTCATTGCCATCATGACGTTACAGCAACCGTGACGTCCTGGACACGATAATGTCAAGAGCCAATGTAATATGTTAGGCACTACCATGCAATAGACATAGTAAAGTCATTCCCACTGTATTGTCATAGCCATTGTGACGTCCTAGCCATTGTGACGTCGCAGCAATTGGAACATCAGAGCCCTTGTGATATCATAGGCATTGTGAAGGCCTGTCAGTTGTGACTTCATACCATTTGTGATGTCATAGCCACTAGCACATCATATCTACTGGAAAGTCATGGCTCTTGCAATATCATAGCTACTGTAGTGTCATAGGCAATGAAACCTCGGATCCATAGTAATGGCCTAGCCACTCTAGTGCCATATCCATTGTGCCTTCAGACCCATTGTGATATCAGAGCCATTTTAACCTCATAGCCACTATCCCGTCACAGCCATTGACACGGCGTAGCATTTGTAAGGTCACAGACATCGAAAAGTAATAATATTTGTAATATCGTAGCCATTGTGTCGGCGTAGCCATTTTCAATATAGCCATCTTCACGTCATAGCCATCATAACATCAGAGCCATTGTAACGTCGTAGCCACTGGGACGTCCTACCCACTATAATGTCATAGCTTTTATAACGACATAGTCATGATAATATCACAGCCATTGCAACGCCATAGGAATTGTGACATTGTAGCAGTTGTGACATAGCAATTTTAACATCATGACTGTTGTGACATCACATAAACGTGACGCCATATCAAGTGTGACTTCCTAGCAATTGTGATGTCACGGCCATTATCAAGTCATAGCCATAGTGATGACGGCGCCATTGTGACGTCATACCCACTTTAATTTCATAGCCATTGAAAAGTCACAGCTACTACAACCACAGGAATTGCATCGTCATAGCCACGATCATGTCCCAGCCATTGTGACGTCACGGGCACCGTAATGACACAGACATATTTAAGTCATTGCAAATTTAACGCCATAGCCATTTGGATGTCATAGCCATTGTGATGTCTGAGCCATTGCAACGTCAGAGTTACTATAAAGTCATGGCCACGCTGATGGCATAGCCATTGTAGCTAGATAGCTACTGTGATCTCACGGCCATTGGAATGTCATAGCCACTATGATGTCATAGAAACTGTGATGTCATAGCCATTGTGACATCACAGCGACTATAACATCATATCTACTGTAAGGTCAAAGCCACTGTAGTTTCAATAGACATTGTAATGTCATCGCCGTTGACTTCATAACCATCATGATGTCAGAGACATTGTGATGGCATAGCCACTATAATGTCACGGCCATCGTAACGTGATAGGCCTCACAATGTCATAGAGATAGTATAGTCATTTCCACTGTCCCGTAAGAGCCATTGTGACGTCATAGCCATTGTTATGTCATAGGCATTGTGACGTCATAGCCATTGAAACCTCATAGCCACATTAATGTCATCGCCATTGAAACGGCGTCACCTTTGTAATATCATATACATTGTAAAGTCATCGCCTTTGGAATATCGTAGCCATTGTATCGGCATACTCATTGTCATCATAGCCGTCGTCGTCATGGCCATGAAAACTACAGAGCCGTGGTAACGTCATAGCTACTATGACGTCATAACCACAATAATGTCATAGCCTTTGTAAAGTCATAGTCACAATAACATCACAGACATTGTACCGTCATAGCCATTGGGTCTTCATAGCCATTGTGACATCATAGCCACCGTAACATCATAGCCCTAGTGATGTCATAGTCATTGTGAAGTCATGCCATTTGTGACTTCATAGCAATTGCGATGTCATTGCCATCATGACGTTACAGCAACCGTGACTTCCTGGCCACTATAATGTCACAGCCAATGTAATATCTTAGGCACTACCATGCAATAGACATAGTAAAGTCATTCCCACTGTATTGTCATAGCCATTGTGACGTCCTAGCCATTGTGACGTCACAGTAATTGGAACATCGGAGCCCTTGTGATATCATAGGCATTGTGAAGGCCTGTCAGTTGTGACATCATACCATTTGTGATGTCATAGCCACTAGCACATCATATCTACTGGAAAGTCATGGCTCTTGCAATATCATAGCTACTGTAGTGTCATAGGCAATGAAACCTCGGATCCATAGTAATGGCCTAGCCACTCTAGTGCCATATCCATTGTGCCTTCAGACCCATTGTGATATCAGAGCCATCGTAACCTCATAGCCACTATCCCGTCACAGCCATTGACACGGCGTAGCATTTGTAAGGTCACAGACATCGGAAAGTAATAATATTTGTAATATCGTAGCCATTGTGTCGGCGTAGCCATTTTCAATATAGCCATCGTCACGTCATAGCCATCATAACATCAGAGCCATTGTAACTTCGTAGCCACGGGGACGTCCTACCCACTATAATGTCATAGCTTTTATAACGTCATAGTCATGATAATATCACAGCCATTGCAACGCCATAGGAATTGTGACATTGTAGCAGTTGTGACATAGCAATTTTAACATCATAGCTATTGTGACATCACATAAACGTGAAGCCATATCAAGTGTGACTTCGTAGCAATTGTGATGTCACGGCCATTATCAAGTCATAGCCATAGTGATGACGGCGCCATTGTGACGTCATACCCACTTTAATTTCATAGCCTTTGAAAAGTCAAGGCTACTACAATGCCACAGGAATTGCATCGTCATAGCCACGGTCATGTCTCAGCCATTGTGACGTCACGGGCACCGTAATGACACAGACATATTTAAGTCATTGCAAATTTAACGCCATAGCCATTGTGATGTCTGAGCCATTGCAACGTCAGAGTTACTATAAAGTCATGGCCACGCTGATGGCATAGCCATTGTAGCTAGATAGCTACTGTGATCTCACGGCCATTGGAATGTCATAGCCACTATGATGTCATAGAAACTGTGATGTCATAGCCATTGTGACATCACAGCGACTATAACATCATATCTACTGTAAGGTCAAAGCCACTGTAATTTCATAGACATTGTAATGTCATCGCCGTTGACTTCATAACCATCATGATGTCAGAGACATTGTGATGGCATAGCCACTATAATGTCACGGCCATCGTAACGTGATAGGCCTCACAATGTCATAGAGATAGTATAGTCATTTCCACTGTCCCGTAAGAGCCATTGTGACGTCATAGCCATTGTTATGTCATAGGCATTGTGACGTCATAGCCATTGAAACCTCATAGCCACATTAATGTCATCGCCATTGAAACGGCGTCACCTTTGTAATATCATATACATTGTAAAGTCATCGCCTTTGGAATATCGTAGCCATTGTATCGGCATACTCATTGTCATCATAGCCGTCGTCGTCATGGCCATGAAAACATCAGAGCCGTGGTAACGTCATAGCTACTATGACGTCATAACCACAATAATGTCATAGCCTTTGTAAAGTCATAGTCACAATAACATCACAGACATTGTACCGTCATAGCCATTGTGTCTTCATAGCCATTGTGACATCATAGCCACCGTAACATCATAGCCCTAGTGATGTCATAGTCATTGTGAAGTCATGCCATTTGTGACTTCATAGCAATTGCGATGTCATTGCCATCATGACGTTACAGCAACCGTGACTTCCTGGCCACTATAATGTCACAGCCAATGTAATATCTTAGGCACTACCATGCAATAGACATAGTAAAGTCATTCCCACTGTATTGTCATAGCCATTGTGACGTCCTAGCCATTGTGACGTCACAGCAATTGGAACATCGGAGCCCTTGTGATATCATAGGCATTGTGAAGGCCTGTCAGTTGTGACTTCATACCATTTGTGATGTCATAGCCACTAGCACATCATATCTACTGGAAAGTCATGGCTCTTGCAATATCATAGCTACTGTAGTGTCATAGGCAATGAAACCTCGGATCCATAGTAATGGCCTAGCCACTCTAGTGCCATATCCATTGTGCCTTCAGACCCATTGTGATATCAGAGCCATCGTAACCTCATAGCCACTATCCCGTCACAGCCATTGACACGGCGTAGCATTTGTAAGGTCACAGACATCGGAAAGTAATAATATTTGTAATATCGTAGCCATTGTGTCGGCGTAGCCATTTTCAATATAGCCATCGTCACGTCATAGCCATCATAACATCAGAGCCATTGTAACTTCGTAGCCACTGGGACGTCCTACCCACTATAATGTCATAGCTTTTATAACGTCATAGTCATGATAATATCACAGCCATTGCAACGCCATAGGAATTGTGACATTGTAGCAGTTGTGACATAGCAATTTTAACATCATAGCTATTGTGACATCACATAAACGTGAAGCCATATCAAGTGTGAATTCGTAGCAATTGTGATGTCACGGCCATTATCAAGTCATAGCCATAGTGATGACGGCGCCATTGTGACGTCATACCCACTTTAATTTCATAGCCTTTGAAAAGTCAAGGCTACTACAATGCCACAGGAATTGCATCGTCATAGCCACGGTCATGTCTCAGCCATTGTGACGTCACGGGCACCGTAATGACACAGACATATTTAAGTCATTGCAAATTTAACGCCATAGCCATTGTGATGTCTGAGCCATTGCAACGTCAGAGTTACTATAAAGTCATGGCCACGCTGATGGCATAGCCATTGTAGCTAGATAGCTACTGTGATCTCACGGCCATTGGAATGTCATAGCCACTATGATGTCATAGAAACTGTGATGTCATAGCCATTGTGACATCACAGCGACTATAACATCATATCTACTGTAAGGTCAAAGCCACTGTAGTTTCATAGACATTGTAATGTCATCGCCGTTGACTTCATAACCATCATGATGTCAGAGACATTGTGATGGCATAGCCACTATAATGTCACGGCCATCGTAACGTGATAGGCCTCACAATGTCATAGAGATAGTATAGTCATTTCCACTGTCCCGTAAGAGCCATTGTGACGTCATAGCCATTGTTATGTCATAGGCATTGTGACGTCATAGCCATTGAAACCTCATAGCCACATTAATGTCATCGCCATTGAAACGGCGTCACCTTTGTAATATCATATACATTGTAAAGTCATCGCCTTTGGAATATCGTAGCCATTGTATCGGCATACTCATTGTCATCATAGCCGTCGTCGTCATGGCCATGAAAACATCAGAGCCGTGGTAACGTCATAGCTACTATGACGTCATAACCACAATAATGTCATAGCCTTTGTAAAGTCATAGTCACAATAACATCACAGACATTGTACCGTCATAGCCATTGTGTCTTCATAGCCATTGTGACATCATAGCCACCGTAACATCATAGCCCTAGTGATGTCATAGTCATTGTGAAGTCATGCCATTTGTGACTTCATAGCAATTGCGATGTCATTGCCATCATGACGTTACAGCAACCGTGACTTCCTGGCCACTATAATGTCACAGCCAATGTAATATCTTAGGCACTACCATGCAATAGACATAGTAAAGTCATTCCCACTGTATTGTCATAGCCATTGTGACGTCCTAGCCATTGTGACGTCACAGCAATTGGAACATCGGAGCCCTTGTGATATCATAGGCATTGTGAAGGCCTGTCAGTTGTGACTTCATACCATTTGTGATGTCATAGCCACTAGCACATCATATCTACTGGAAAGTCATGGCTCTTGCAATATCATAGCTACTGTAGTGTCATAGGCAATGAAACCTCGGATCCATAGTAATGGCCTAGCCACTCTAGTGCCATATCCATTGTGCCTTCAGACCCATTGTGATATCAGAGCCATCGTAACCTCATAGCCACTATCCCGTCACAGCCATTGACACGGCGTAGCATTTGTAAGGTCACAGACATCGGAAAGTAATAATATTTGTAATATCGTAGCCATTGTGTCGGCGTAGCCATTTTCAATATAGCCATCGTCACGTCATAGCCATCATAACATCAGAGCCATTGTAACTTCGTAGCCACTGGGACGTCCTACCCACTATAATGTCATAGCTTTTATAACGTCATAGTCATGATAATATCACAGCCATTGCAACGCCATAGGAATTGTGACATTGTAGCAGTTGTGACATAGCAATTTTAACATCATAGCTATTGTGACATCACATAAACGTGAAGCCATATCAAGTGTGAATTCGTAGCAATTGTGATGTCACGGCCATTATCAAGTCATAGCCATAGTGATGACGGCGCCATTGTGACGTCATACCCACTTTAATTTCATAGCCTTTGAAAAGTCAAGGCTACTACAATGCCACAGGAATTGCATCGTCATAGCCACGGTCATGTCTCAGCCATTGTGACGTCACGGGCACCGTAATGACACAGACATATTTAAGTCATTGCAAATTTAACGCCATAGCCATTGTGATGTCTGAGCCATTGCAACGTCAGAGTTACTATAAAGTCATGGCCACGCTGATGGCATAGCCATTGTAGCTAGATAGCTACTGTGATCTCACGGCCATTGGAATGTCATAGCCACTATGATGTCATAGAAACTGTGATGTCATAGCCATTGTGACATCACAGCGACTATAACATCATATCTACTGTAAGGTCAAAGCCACTGTAGTTTCATAGACATTGTAATGTCATCGCCGTTGACTTCATAACCATCATGATGTCAGAGACATTGTGATGGCATAGCCACTATAATGTCACGGCCATCGTAACGTGATAGGCCTCACAATGTCATAGAGATAGTATAGTCATTTCCACTGTCCCGTAAGAGCCATTGTGACGTCATAGCCATTGTTATGTCATAGGCATTGTGACGTCATAGCCATTGAAACCTCATAGCCACATTAATGTCATCGCCATTGAAACGGCGTCACCTTTGTAATATCATATACATTGTAAAGTCATCGCCTTTGGAATATCGTAGCCATTGTATCGGCATACTCATTGTCATCATAGCCGTCGTCGTCATGGCCATGAAAACATCAGAGCCGTGGTAACGTCATAGCTACTATGACGTCATAACCACAATAATGTCATAGCCTTTGTAAAGTCATAGTCACAATAACATCACAGACATTGTACCGTCATAGCCATTGGGTCTTCATAGCCATTGTGACATCATAGCCACCGTAACATCATAGCCCTAGTGATGTCATAGTCATTGTGAAGTCATGCCATTTGTGACTTCATAGCAATTGCGATGTCATTGCCATCATGACGTTACAGCAACCGTGACTTCCTGGCCACTATAATGTCACAGCCAATGTAATATCTTAGGCACTACCATGCAATAGACATAGTAAAGTCATTCCCACTGTATTGTCATAGCCATTGTGACGTCCTAGCCATTGTGACGTCACAGCAATTGGAACATCGGAGCCCTTGTGATATCATAGGCATTGTGAAGGCCTGTCAGTTGTGACTTCATACCATTTGTGATGTCATAGCCACTAGCACATCATATCTACTGGAAAGTCATGGCTCTTGCAATATCATAGCTACTGTAGTGTCATAGGCAATGAAACCTCGGATCCATAGTAATGGCCTAGCCACTCTAGTGCCATATCCATTGTGCCTTCAGACCCATTGTGATATCAGAGCCATCGTAACCTCATAGCCACTATCCCGTCACAGCCATTGACACGGCGTAGCATTTGTAAGGTCACAGACATCGGAAAGTAATAATATTTGTAATATCGTAGCCATTGTGTCGGCGTAGCCATTTTCAATATAGCCATCGTCACGTCATAGCCATCATAACATCAGAGCCATTGTAACTTCGTAGCCACTGGGACGTCCTACCCACTATAATGTCATAGCTTTTATAACGTCATAGTCATGATAATATCACAGCCATTGCAACGCCATAGGAATTGTGACGTTGTAGCAGTTGTGACATAGCAATTTTAACATCATAGCTATTGTGACATCACATAAACGTGAAGCCATATCAAGTGTGACTTCGTAGCAATTGTGATGTCACGGCCATTATCAAGTCATAGCCATAGTGATGACGGCGCCATTGTGACGTCATACCCACTTTAATTTCATAGCCTTTGAAAAGTCAAGGCTACTACAATGCCACAGGAATTGCATCGTCATAGCCACGGTCAGTTCTCAGCCATTGTGACGTCACGGGCACCGTAATGACACAGACATATTTAAGTCATTGCAAATTTAACGCCATAGCCATTGTGATGTCTGAGCCATTGCAACGTCAGAGTTACTATAAAGTCATGGCCACGCTGATGGCATAGCCATTGTAGCTAGATAGCTACTGTGATCTCACGGCCATTGGAATGTCATAGCCACTATGATGTCATAGAAACTGTGATGTCATAGCCATTGTGACATCACAGCGACTATAACATCATATCTACTGTAAGGTCAAAGCCACTGTAGTTTCATAGACATTGTAATGTCATCGCCGTTGACTTCATAACCATCATGATGTCAGAGACATTGTGATGGCATAGCCACTATAATGTCACGGCCATCGTAACGTGATAGGCCTCACAATGTCATAGAGATAGTATAGTCATTTCCACTGTCCCGTAAGAGCCATTGTGACGTCATAGCCATTGTTATGTCATAGGCATTGTGACGTCATAGCCATTGAAACCTCATAGCCACATTAATGTCATCGCCATTGAAACGGCGTCACCTTTGTAATATCATATACATTGTAAAGTCATCGCCTTTGGAATATCGTAGCCATTGTATCGGCATACTCATTGTCATCATAGCCGTCGTCGTCATGGCCATGAAAACATCAGAGCCGTGGTAACGTCATAGCTACTATGACGTCATAACCACAATAATGTCATAGCCTTTGTAAAGTCATAGTCACAATAACATCACAGACATTGTACCGTCATAGCCATTGGGTCTTCATAGCCATTGTGACATCATAGCCACCGTAACATCATAGCCCTAGTGATGTCATAGTCATTGTGAAGTCATGCCATTTGTGACTTCATAGCAATTGCGATGTCATTGCCATCATGACGTTACAGCAACCGTGACTTCCTGGCCACTATAATGTCACAGCCAATGTAATATCTTAGGCACTACCATGCAATAGACATAGTAAAGTCATTCCCACTGTATTGTCATAGCCATTGTGACGTCCTAGCCATTGTGACGTCACAGCAATTGGAACATCGGAGCCCTTGTGATATCATAGGCATTGTGAAGGCCTGTCAGTTGTGACTTCATACCATTTGTGATGTCATAGCCACTAGCACATCATATCTACTGGAAAGTCATGGCTCTTGCAATATCATAGCTACTGTAGTGTCATAGGCAATGAAACCTCGGATCCATAGTAATGGCCTAGCCACTCTAGTGCCATATCCATTGTGCCTTCAGACCCATTGTGATATCAGAGCCATCGTAACCTCATAGCCACTATCCCGTCACAGCCATTGACACGGCGTAGCATTTGTAAGGTCACAGACATCGGAAAGTAATAATATTTGTAATATCGTAGCCATTGTGTCGGCGTAGCCATTTTCAATATAGCCATCGTCACGTCATAGCCATCATAACATCAGAGCCATTGTAACTTCGTAGCCACTGGGACGTCCTACCCACTATAATGTCATAGCTTTTATAACGTCATAGTCATGATAATATCACAGCCATTGCAACGCCATAGGAATTGTGACGTTGTAGCAGTTGTGACATAGCAATTTTAACATCATAGCTATTGTGACATCACATAAACGTGAAGCCATATCAAGTGTGACTTCGTAGCAATTGTGATGTCACGGCCATTATCAAGTCATAGCCATAGTGATGACGGCGCCATTGTGACGTCATACCCACTTTAATTTCATAGCCTTTGAAAAGTCAAGGCTACTACAATGCCACAGGAATTGCATCGTCATAGCCACGGTCAGTTCTCAGCCATTGTGACGTCACGGGCACCGTAATGACACAGACATATTTAAGTCATTGCAAATTTAACGCCATAGCCATTGTGATGTCTGAGCCATTGCAACGTCAGAGTTACTATAAAGTCATGGCCACGCTGATGGCATAGCCATTGTAGCTAGATAGCTACTGTGATCTCACGGCCATTGGAATGTCATAGCCACTATGATGTCATAGAAACTGTGATGTCATAGCCATTGTGACATCACAGCGACTATAACATCATATCTACTGTAAGGTCAAAGCCACTGTAGTTTCATAGACATTGTAATGTCATCGCCGTTGACTTCATAACCATCATGATGTCAGAGACATTGTGATGGCATAGCCACTATAATGTCACGGCCATCGTAACGTGATAGGCCTCACAATGTCATAGAGATAGTATAGTCATTTCCACTGTCCCGTAAGAGCCATTGTGACGTCATAGCCATTGTTATGTCATAGGCATTGTGACGTCATAGCCATTGAAACCTCATAGCCACATTAATGTCATCGCCATTGAAACGGCGTCACCTTTGTAATATCATATACATTGTAAAGTCATCGCCTTTGGAATATCGTAGCCATTGTATCGGCATACTCATTGTCATCATAGCCGTCATCGTCATGGCCATGAAAACATCAGAGCCGTGGTAACGTCATAGCTACTATGACGTCATAACCACAATAATGTCATAGCCTTTGTAAAGTCATAGTCACAATAACATCACAGACATTGTACCGTCATAGCCATTGGGTCTTCATAGCCATTGTGACATCATAGCCACCGTAACATCATAGCCCTAGTGATGTCATAGTCATTGTGAAGTCATGCCATTTGTGACTTCATAGCAATTGCGATGTCATTGCCATCATGACGTTACAGCAACCGTGACTTCCTGGGCACTATAATGTCACAGCCAATGTAATATCTTAGGCACTACCATGCAATAGACATAGTAAAGTCATTCCCACTGTATTGTCATAGCCATTGTGACGTCCTAGCCATTGTGACGTCACAGCAATTGGAACATCGGAGCCCTTGTGATATCATAGGCATTGTGAAGGCCTGTCAGTTGTGACTTCATACCATTTGTGATGTCATAGCCACTAGCACATCATATCTACTGGAAAGTCATGGCTCTTGCAATATCATAGCTACTGTAGTGTCATAGGCAATGAAACCTCGGATCCATAGTAATGGCCTAGCCACTCTAGTGCCATGTCCATTGTGCCTTCAGACCCATTGTGATATCAGAGCCATCGTAACCTCATAGCCACTATCCCGTCACAGCCATTGAGACGGCGTAGCATTTGTAAGGTCACAGACATCGGAAAGTAATAATATTTGTAATATCGTAGCCATTGTGTCGGCGTAGCCATTTTCAATATAGCCATCGTCACGTCATAGCCATCATAACATCAGAGCCATTGTAACTTCGTAGCCACTGGGACGTCCTACCCACTATAATTTCATAGCTTTTATAACGTCATAGTCATGATAATATCACAGCCATTGCAACGCCATAGGAATTGTGACATTGTAGCAGTTGTGACAAAGCAATTTTAACATCATAGCTATTGTGACATCACATAAACGTGAAGCCATATCAAGTGTGACTTCGTAGCAATTGTGATGTCACGGCCATTATCAAGTCATAGCCATAGTGATGACGGCGCCATTGTGACGTCATACCCACTTTAATTTCATAGCCTTTGAAAAGTCAAGGCTACTACAATGCCACAGGAATTGCATCGTCATAGCCACGGTCATGTCTCAGCCATTGTGACGTCACGGGCACCGTAATGACACAGACATATTTAAGTCATTGAAAATTTAACGCCATAGCAATTGTGATGTCTGAGCCATTGCAACGTCAGAGTTACTATAAAGTCATGGCCACGCTGATGGCATAGCCATTGTAGCTAGATAGCTACTGTGATCTCACGGCCATTGGAATGTCATAGCCACTATGATGTCATAGAAACTGTGATGTCATAGCCATTGTGACATCACAGCGACTATAACATCATATCTACTGTAAGGTCAAAGCCACTGTAGTTTCATAGACATTGTAATGTCATCGCCGTTGACTTCATAACCATCATGATGTCAGAGACATTGTGATGGCATAGCCACTATAATGTCACGGCCATCGTAACGTGATAGGCCCCACAATGTCATAGAGATAGTATAGTCATTTCCACTGTCCCGTAAGAGCCATTGTGACGTCATAGCCATTGTTATGTCATAGGCATTGTGACGTCATAGCCATTGAAACCTCATAGCCACATTAATGTCATCGCCATTGAAACGGCGTCACCTTTGTAATATCATATACATTGTAAAGTCATCGCCTTTGGAATATCGTAGCCATTGTATCGGCATACTCATTGTCATCATAGCCGTCGTCGTCATGGCCATGAAAACATCAGAGCCGTGGTAACGTCATAGCTACTATGACGTCATAACCACAATAATGTCATAGCCTTTGTAAAGTCATAGTCAGAATAACATCACAGACATTGTACCGTCATAGCCATTGGGTCTTCATAGCCATTGTGACATCATAGCCACCGTAACATCATAGCCCTAGTGATGTCATAGTCATTGTGAAGTCATGCCATTTGTGACTTCATAGCAATTGCGATGTCATTGCCATCATGACGTTACAGCAACCGTGACTTCCTGGCCACTATAATGTCACAGCCAATGTAATATCTTAGGCACTACCATGCAATAGACATAGTAAAGTCATTCCCACTGTATTGTCATAGCCATTGTGACGTCCTAGCCATTGTGACGTCACAGCAATTGGAACATCGGAGCCCTTGTGATATCATAGGCATTGTGAAGGCCTGTCAGTTGTGACTTCATACCATTTGTGATGTCATAGCCACTAGCACATCATATCTACTGGAAAGTCATGGCTCTTGCAATATCATAGCTACTGTAGTGTCATAGGCAATGAAACCTCGGATCCATAGTAATGGCCTAGCCACTCTAGTGCCATATCCATTGTGCCTTCAGACCCATTGTGATATCAGAGCCATCGTAACCTCATAGCCACTATCCCGTCACAGCCATTGACACGGCGTAGCATTTGTAAGGTCACAGACATCGGAAAGTAATAATATTTGTAATATCGTAGCCATTGTGTCGGCGTAGCCATTTTCAATATAGCCATCGTCACGTCATAGCCATCATAACATCAACGCCAAAGTAACTTCGTAGCCACTGGGAAGTCCTACCCACTATAATGTCATAGCTTTTATAACGTCATAGTCATGATAATATCACAGCCATTGCAACGCCATCGGAATTGTGACGTTGTAGCAGTTGTGAAATATCAATTTTAACATCATAGCTGTTGTGACATCACATAAACGTGAAGCCATATCTAGTGTGACTTCGTAGCAATTGTGATGTCACGGCCATTATCAAGTCATAGCCATAGTGATGACGGCGCCATTGTGACGTCATACCCACTTTAATTTCATAGCCATTGAAAAGTCACAGCTACTACAATGCCACAGGAATTGCATCGTCATAGCCACGATCATGTCCCAGCCATTATGACGTCACGGGCACCGTAATGACACAGACATATTTAAGTCATTGTAAATTTAACGCCATAGCCATTTTGATGTCATAGCCATTGTGATGTCTGAGCCATTGCAATGTCAGAGTTACTATAAAGTCATGGCCACGCTGATGGCATAGCCATTGTAGCTAGATAGCCACTGTGATCTCACGGCCATTGGAATGTCATAGCCACTATGATGTCATAGAAACTGTGATGTCATAGCCATTGTGACATCACAGCGACTATAACATCATATCTACTGTAAGGTCAAAGCCACTGTAGTTTCATAGACATTGTTATGTCATCGCCGTTGACTTCATAACCATCATGATGTCAGAGAAATTGTGATGGCATAGCCACTAAAATGTCACGGCCATCGTAATGTGATAGGCCCCACAATGTCATAGAGATAGTATAGTCATTTCCACTGTCCCGTAAGAGCCATTGTGACGTCATAGCCATTGTTATGTCATAGGCATTGTGACGTCATAGCCATTGAAACCTCATAGCCACATTAATGTCATCGCCATTGAAACGGCGTCACGTTTGTAATATCATATACATTGTAAAGTCATCGCCTTTGTAATATCCTAGCCATTGTGTCGGCATACTCATTGTCATCATAGCCATCGTCATCATGGCCATGAAAACATCAGAGCCGTGGTAACGTCATAGCTACTATGACGTCATAAGCACAATAATGTCATAGCCTTTGTAAAGTCATAGTCACAATAAGATCACAGACAATGTACCGTCATAGCCATTGTGTCCTCATAGCCATTGTGACATCATAGCCACCGTAACATCATAGCCCTAGTGATGTCATAGTCATTGTGAAGTCATGCCATTTGTGACTTCATAGCAATTGCGATGTCATTGCCATCATGACGTTACAGCAACCGTGACATCCTGGCCACGATAATGTCACAGCCAATGTAATATCTTAGGCACTACCATGCAATAGACATAGTAAAGTCATTCCCACTGTATTGTCATAGCCATTGTGACGTCCTAGCCATTGTCACGTCACAGCAATTGGAACATCGGAGCCCTTGTGATATCATAGGCATTGTGAAGGCCTGTCAGTTGTGACTTCATACCATTTGTGATGTCATAGCCACTAGCACATCATATCTCCTGGAAAGTCATGGCTCTTGCAATATCATAGCTACTGTAGTGTCATAGGCAATGAAACCTCGGATCCATAGTGATGGCCTAGCCACTCTAGTGCCATATCCATTGTGCCTTCAGACCCATTGTGATATCAGAGCCATTGTAACCTCATAGCCACTATCCCGTCACAGCCAATGACACGGCGTAGCATTTGTAAGGTCACAGACATCGGAAAGTAATAATATTTGTAATATCGTAGCCATTGTGTCGGCGTAGCCATTTTCAATATAGCCATCGTCACGTCATAGCCATGATGACATCAGAGCCATTGTAACTTCGTAGCCACTGGGACGTCCTACCCACTATAATGTCATAGCTTTTATAACGTCATAGTCATGATAATATCACAGCCATTGCAACGCCATAGGAATTGTGACGTTTTTGCAGTTGTGACATAGCAATTTTAACATCATAGCTGTTGTGACATCACATAAACGTGAAGCCATATCAAGTGTGACTTCGTAGCAATTGTGATGTCACGGCCATTATCAAGTCATAGCCATAGTGATGACGGCGCCATTGTGATGTCATACCCACTTTAATTTCATAGCCTTTGAAAAGTCAAGGCTACTACAATGCCACAGGAATTGCATCATCATAGCCACGGTCATGTCTCAGCCATTGTGACGTCACGGGCACCGTAATGACACAGACATATTTAAGTCATTGCAAATTTAACGCCATAGCCATTGTGATGTCTGAGCCAATGCAACGTCAGAGTTACTATAAAGTCATGGCCACGCTGATGGCATAGCCATTGTAGCTAGATAGCTACTGTGATCTCACGGCCATTGGAATGTCATAGCCACTATGATGTCATAGAAACTGTGATGTCATAGCCATTGTGACATCACAGCGACTATAACATCATATCTACTGTAAGGTCAAAGCCACTGTAGTTTCATAGACATTGTAATGTCATCGCCGTTGACTTCATAACCATCATGATGTCAGAGACATTGTGATGGCATAGCCACTATAATGTCACGGCCATCGTAACGTGATAGGCCTCACAATGTCATAGAGATAGTATAGTCATTTCCACTGTCCCGTAAGAGCCATTGTGACGTCATAGCCATTGTTATGTCATAGGCATTGTGACGTCATAGCCATTGAAACCTCATAGCCACATTAATGTCATCGCCATTGAAACGGCGTCACCTTTGTAATATCATATACATTGTAAAGTCATCGCCTTTGGAATATCGTAGCCATTGTATCGGCATACTCATTGTCATCATAGCCGTCGTCGTCATGGCCATGAAAACATCAGAGCCGTGGTAACGTCATAGCTACTATGACGTCATAACCACAATAATGTCATAGCCTTTGTAAAGTCATAGTCACAATAACATCACAGACATTGTGCCGTCATAGCCATTGTGTCTTCATAGCCATTGTGACATCATAGCCACCGTAACATCATAGCCCTAGTGATGTCATAGTCATTGTGAAGTCATGCCATTTGTGACTTCATAGCAATTGCGATGTCATTGCCATCATGACGTTACAGCAACCGTGACTTCCTGGCCACTATAATGTCACAGCCAATGTAATATCTTAGGCACTACCATGCAATAGACATAGTAAATTCATTCCCACTGTATTGTCATAGCCATTGTGACGTCCTAGCCATTGTGACGTCACAGCAATTGGAACATCGGAGCCCTTGTGATATCATAGGCATTGTGAAGGCCTGTCAGTTGTGACTTCATACCATTTGTGATGTCATAGCCACTAGCACATCATATCTACTGGAAAGTCATGGCTCTTGCAATATCATAGCTACTGTAGTGTCATAGGCAATGAAACCTCGGATCCATAGTAATGGCCTAGCCACTCTAGTGCCATGTCCATTGTGCCTTCAGACCCATTGTGATATCAGAGCCATTTTAACCTCATAGCCACTATCCCGTCACAGCCATTGAGACGGCGTAGCATTTGTAAGGTCACAGACATCGGAAAGTAATAATATTTGTAATATCGTAGCCATTGTGTCGGCGTAGCCATTTTCAATATAGCCATCGTCACGTCATAGCCATCATAACATCAGAGCCATTGTAACTTCGTAGCCACTGGGACGTCCTACCCACTATAATGTCATAGCTTTTATAACGTCATAGTCATGATAATATCACAGCCATTGCAACGCCATAGGAATTGTGACGTTGTTGCAGTTGTGACATAGCAATTTTAACATCATAGCTGTTGTGACATCACATAAACGTGAAGCCATATCAAGTGTGACTTCGTAGCAATTGTGATGTCACGGCCATTATCAAGTCATAGCCATAGTGATGACGGTGCCATTGTGACGTCATACCCACTTTAATTTCATAGCCATTGAAAAGTCACAGCTACTACAATGCCACAGGAATTGCATCGTCATAGCCACGGTCAAGTCCCAGCCATTGTGACGTCACGGGCATCGTAATGACACAGACATATTTAAGTCATTGCAAATTTAACGCCATAGCCATTTTGATGTCATACCCATTGTGATGTCTGAGCCATTGCAACGTCAGAGTTACTATAAAGTCATGGCCACGCTGATGGCATAGCCATTGTAGCTAGATAGCCACTGTGATCTCACGGCCATTGGAATGTCATAGCCACTATGATGTCATAGAAACTGTGATGTCATAGCCATTGTGACATCACAGCGACTATAACATCATATCTACTGTAAGGTCAAAGCCACTGTATTTTCATAGACATTGTTATGTCATCGCCGTTGACTTCATAACCATCATGATGTCAGAGACATTGTGATGGCATAGCCACTATAATGTCACGGCCATCGTAACGTGATAGGCCCCACAATGTCATAGAGATATTATAGTCATTTCCACTGTACCGTAAGAGCCATTGTGACGTCATAGCCATTGTTATGTCATAGGCATTGTGACGTCATAGCCATTGAAACCTCATAGCCACATTAATGTCATCGCCATTGAAACGGCGTCACCTTTGTAATATCCTATACATTGTAAAGTCATCGCATTTGTAATATCCTAGCCATTGGGTCGGCATACTCATTGTCATCATAGCCATCGTCATCATGGCCATGAAACCATCAGAGCCGTGGTAACGTCATAGCTACTATGACGTCATAACCACAATAATGTCATAGCCTTTGTAAAGTCATAGTCACAATAACATCACAGACATTGTACCGTCATAGCCATTGTGTCCTTATAGCCATTGTGACATCATAGCCACCGTAACATCATAGCCCTAGTGATGTCATAGTCATTGTGAAGTCATGCCATTTGTGACTTCATAGCAATTGCGATGTCATTGCCATCATGACGTTACAGCAACCGTGACGTCCTGGCCACGATAATGTCACAGCCAATGTAATATCTTAGGCACTACCATGCAATAGACATAGTAAAGTCATTCCCACTGTATTGTCATAGCCATTGTGACGTCCTAGCCATTGTGACGTCACAGCAATTGGAACATCGGAGCCCTTGTGATATCATAGGCATTGTGAAGGCCTGTCAGTTGTGACTTCATACCATTTGTGATGTCATAGCCACTAGCACATCATATCTACTG
The DNA here is from genome assembly GCF_028538775.1 of Myotis yumanensis. NCBI lineage: Eukaryota > Metazoa > Chordata > Mammalia > Chiroptera > Vespertilionidae > Myotis > Myotis yumanensis. The sequence continues at coordinate 425,793 of NW_027223777.1, forward strand.
GAAAGTCATGGCTCTTGCAATATCATAGCTACTGTAGTGTCATAGGCAATGAAACCTCGGATCCATAGTAATGGCCTAGCCACTCTAGTGCCATACCCATTGTGCCTTCAGACCCATTGTGATATCAGAGCCATCGTAACCTCATAGCCACTATCCCGTCACAGCCATTGACACGGCGTAGCATTTGTAAGGTCACAGACATCGGAAAGTAATAATATTAGTAATATCGTAGCCATTGTGTCGGCGTAGCCATTTTCAATATAGCCATCGTCACGTCATAGCCATCATAACATCAGAGCCATTGTAACTTCGTAGCCACTGGGACGTCCTACCTACTATAATGTCATAGCTTTTAAAACGTCATAGTCATGATAATATCACAGCCATTGCAACGCCATAGGAATTGTGACATTGTAGCAGTTGTGACATAGCAATTTTAACATCATAGCTATTGTGACATCACATAAACGTGAAGCCATATCAAGTGTGACTTCGTAGCAATTGTGATGTCACGGCCATTATCAAGTCATAGCCATAGTGATGACGGCGCCATTGTGACATCATACCCTTTTTAATTTCATAGCCTTTGAAAAGTCAAGGCTACTACAATGCCACAGGAATTGCATCGTCATAGCCACGGTCATGTCTCAGCCATTGTGACGTCACGGGCACCGTAATGACACAGACATATTTAAGTCATTGCAAATTTAACGCCATAGCCATTGTGATGTCTGAGCCATTGCAACGTCAGAGTTACTATAAAGTCATGGCCACGCTGATGGCATAGCCATTGTAGCTAGATAGCTACTGTGATCTCACGGCCATTGGAATGTCATAGCCACTATGATGTCATAGAAACTGTGATGTCATAGCCATTGTGACATCACAGCGACTATAACATCATATCTACTGTAAGGTCAAAGCCACTGTAGTTTCATAGACATTGTAATGTCATCGCCGTTGACTTCATAACCATCATGATGTCAGAGACATTGTGATGGCATAGCCACTATAATGTCACGGCCATCGTAACGTGATAGGCCTCACAATGTCATAGAGATAGTATAGTCATTTCCACTGTCCCGTAAGAGCCATTGTGACGTCATAGCCATTGTTATGTCATAGGCATTGTGACGTCATAGCCATTGAAACCTCATAGCCACATTAATGTCATCGCCATTGAAACGGCGTCACCTTTGTAATATCATATACATTGTAAAGTCATCGCCTTTGGAATATCGTAGCCATTGTATCGGCATACTCATTGTCATCATAGCCGTCGTCGTCATGTCCATGAAAACATCAGAGCCGTGGTAACGTCATAGGTACTATGACGTCATAACCACAATAATGTCATAGCCTTTGTAAAGTCATAGTCACAATAACATCACAGACATTGTACCGTCATAGCCATTGTGTCTTCATAGCCATTGTGACATCATAGCCACCGTAACATCATAGCCCTAGTGATGTCATAGTTATTGTGAAGTCATGCCATTTGTGACTTCATAGCAATTGCGATGTCATTGCCATCATGACGTTACAGCAACCGTGACGTCCTGGCCACGATAATGTCACAGCCAATGTAATATCTTAGGCACTACCATGCAATAGACATAGTAAAGTCATTCCCACTGTATTGTCATAGCCATTGTGACGTCCTAGCCATTGTCACGTCACAGCATTTGGAACATCGGAGCCCTTGTGATATCATAGTCATTGTGAAGGCCTGTCAATTGTGACTTCATACCATTTGTGATGTCATAGCCACTAGCACATCATATCTACTGGAAAGTCATGGCTCTTGCAATATCATAGTTACTGTAGTGTCAGAGGCAATGACCTCGGATCCATAGTAATGGCCTAGCCACTCTAGTGCCATATCCATTGTGCCTTCAGAACCATTGTGATATCAGAGCCATTGTAACCTCATAGCCACTATCCCGTCACAGCCATTGAGACGACGTAGCATTTGTAAGGTCACAGACATCGGAAGTAATAATATTTGTAATATCGTAGCCATTGTGTCGGCGTAGCCATTTTCAATATAGCCATCGTCACGTCGTAGCCATCATAACATCAGAACCAAAGTAACTTCGTAGCCACTGGGACGTCCTACCCACTATAATGTCATAGCTTTTATAACGTCATAGTCATGATAATATCACAGCCATTGCAACTTCATAGGAATTGTGACGTTGTAGCAGCTGTGACATAGCAATTTTAACATCATAGCTGTTGTGACATCACATAAACGTGAAGCCATATCAAGTGTGACTTCGTAGCAATTGTGATGTCACGGCCATTATCAAGTCATAGCCATAGTGATGACGGCGCCATTGTGACGTCATACCCACTTTAATTTCATAGCCATTGAAAAGTCACAGCTACTATAATGCCACAGGAATTGCATCGTCATAGCCACGGTCATGTCTCAGCCACTGTGACGTCAAGGGCACCGTAATGACACAGACATATTTATGTCATTGCAAATTTAACGCCATAGCCATTTTGATGTCATATGCATTGTGATGTCTGAGCCATTGCAACGTCAGCGTTACTATAATGTCATGGCCACGCTGATGGCATAGCCACTGTAGCTAGATAGCCACTGTGATCTCACGGCCATTGGAATGTCATAGCCACTATGATGTCATAGAAACTGTGATGTCATAGCCATTGTGACATCACAGCGACTATAACATCATATCTACTGTAAGGTCAAAGCCACTGTAGTTTCATAGACATTGTTATGTCATCGCCGTTGACTTCATAACCATCATGATGTCAGAGACATTGTGATGGCATAGCCACTGTAATGTCACGGCCATCGTAACGTGATAGGCCCCACTATGTCATAGAGATAGTATAGTCATTTCCACTGTCCCGTAAGAGGCATTGTGACGTCATAGCCATTGTTATGTCATAGGCATTGTGACGTCATAGCCATTGAAACTTAATAGCCACATTAATGTCATCGCCATTGAAACGGCATCACCTTTGTAATATCATATACATTGTAAAGTCATCGCATTTGTAATATCCTAGCCATTGTGTCAGCATACTCATTGTCATCATAGCCATCATCATCAGGGCCATGAAAACATCAGAGCCGTGGTAACGTCATAGCTACTATGACGTCATAACCACAATAATGTCATAGCCTTTGTAAAGACAAAGTCACAATAACATCACAGACATTGTACCGTTATAGCCATTGTGTCCTCATAGCCATTGTGACATCATAGCCACTGTAACATCATAGCCCTTGTGATGTCATAGTCATTGTGACGTCATGCCATTTGTGACTTCATAGCAATTGCGATGTCATTGCCATCATGACGTTACAGCAACCGTGCCGTCCTGGCCACTATAATGTCACAGCCAATGTAATATCTTAGGCACTACCATGCAATAGACATAGTAAAGTCATTCCCACTGTATTGTCATAGCCATTGCTACGTCGTAGCCATTGGGACGTCATAGCAATTGGAACATCGTAGCCCTTGTGATATCATAGTCATTGTGAAGGCCTGTCAATTGTGACTTCATACCATTTGTGATGTCATAGCCACTAGCACATCATATCTACTGGAAATTCCTGGCTCTTGGAATATCTTAGCTACTGTAGTGTCATAGGCAATGAAACCTCGGATCCATAGTAATGGCCTAGGCACTCTAGTGCCATATCCATTGTGCCTTCAGACCCATTGTGATATCATAGCCATTGTAACCTCATAGCCACTATCCCGTCACAGCCATTGAGACGGCGTAGCATTTGTAAGGTCACAGACATCGGAAAGTAATAATATTTGTAATATCGTAGCCATTGTGTCGGCGTAGCCATTTTCAATATAGCCATCATCACGTCGTTGCCATCATAACATCACATCCATTGTAACTTCGTAGCCACTGGGACGTCCTACCCACTATAATGTCATAGCTTTTATAACGTCATAGTCATGATAATATCACAGCCATTGCAACGCCATAGGAATTGTGACGTTGTGGCAGTTGTGACATAGCAATTTTAACATCATAGCTGTTGTGACATCACATAAACGTAAGGCCATATCAAGTGTGACTTCGTAGCAATTGTGATGTCACGGCCATTACCAAGTCATAGCCATAGTGATGACCGCGCCATTCGGACGTCATACCCACTTTAATTTCATAGCCATTGAAAAGTCACAGCTACTACAATGCCACAGGAATTGCATCGTCATAGCCACGATCATGTCACAGCCATTGTGACGTCACGGGCACCGTAATGACACAGACATATTTAAGTCATTGCAAATTTAACGTCATAGCCATTTTGATGTCATAGGCATTGTGATGTCTGAGCCATTGCAACGTCAGAGTTACTATAAAGTCATGGCCACTCTTCTGGCATAGCCATTGTAGCTAGATAGCCACTGTGATCTCATGGCCATTGGAATGTCATAGCCACTATGATGTCATAGAAACTGTGATGTCATAGCCATTGTGACATCACAGCGACTATAACATCATATCTACTGTAAGGTCAAAGCCACTGTAGTTTCACAGACATTGTTATGTCATCGCCGTTGACTTCATAACCATCATGATGTCATAGACATTGTGATGGCATAGCCACTATAATGTCACGGCCATCGTAATGTGATAGGCCCCACAATGTCATAGAGATAGTATAGTCATTTCCACTGTCCCGTAAGAGCCATTGTGACGTCATAGCCATTGTTATGTCATAGGCATTGTGACGTCATAGCCATTGAAACCTCATAGCCACATTAATGTCATCGCCATTGAAACGTCGTCGCCTTTGTAATATCATATACATTGTAAAGTCATCGCCTTTGTAATATCCTATACATTGTGTCGGCATACTCATTGTCATCATAGCCATCGTCATCATGGCCATGAAAACATCAGAGCCGTGGTAACGTCATAGCTACTATGACGTCATAACCACAATAATGTCATAGCCTTTGTAAAGTCATAGTCACAATAATATGACAGACATTGTACCGTTATAGCCATTGTGACATCAAAGCCACTGTAACATCATAGCCCTTGTGATGTCATAGTCATTGTGAAGTCATGCTATTTGTGACTTCATCGCAATTGCGATATCATTGCCATCATGACGTTACAGCAACCGTGACGTCCTGGCCACTATAATGTCACAGCCAATTTAATATCTTAGGCACTACCATGCAATAGACATAGTAAAGTCATTCCCACTGTATTGTCATAGCCATTGTGACGTCGTAGCCATTGTGACATCATAGCAATTGGAACATCGTAGCCCTTGTGATATCATAGTCATTGTGAAGGCCTGTCAATTGTGACTTCATACCATTTGTGATGTCATAGCCACTAGCACATCATATCTACTGGAAAGTCATGGCTCTTGCAATATCATAGCTACTGCAGTGTCATAGGCAATGAAACCTCGGATCCATAGTAATGGCCTAGGTACTCTAGTGCCATATCCATTGTGCCTTCATACCCTTTGTGATATCATAGCCATTGTAACCTCATAGCCACTATCCCGTCACAGCCATTGAGACGGCGTAGCATTTCTAAGGTCACAGACATCGGAAAGTATTAATATTTGTAATATCGTAGCCATTGTATCGGCGTAGCCGTTTTCAATATAGCCATAGTCACGTTGTAGCCATCATAACATCAGAGCCATTGTAACTTCGTAGCCACTGGGACGTCCTACCCACTATAATGTCATAGCTTTTATAACGTCATAGTCATGATAATATCAGAGCCACTGCAAAGCCATAGGAATTGTGACGTTGTAGCAGTTGTGACATAGCAATTATAACATCATAACTGTTGTGACATCATATAAACGTGAAGCCATATCAAGTGTGACTTCGTAGCAATTGTGATGTCACGGCCATTATGAAGTCATAGCCATAGTGATGACGGGGCCATTTTGACGTCATACCCACTTTAATTTCATAGCCATTGTAAAGTCACAGCTACTAAAATGCCACAGGAATTGCATCGTCATAGCCACGATCATGTCCCAGCCAATGTGACGTCACGGGCACCGTAATGACACAGACATATTTAAGTCATTGCAAATTTAACGCCATAGCCATTTTGATGCCATAGCCATTGTGATGTCTGAGCCATTGCAACATCAGAGTTACTATAAAGTCATGGCCACTCTTCTGGCATAGCCATTGTAGCTAGATAGCCACTGTGATCTCATGGCCATTGGAATGTCATAGCCACTATGATGTCATAGAAACTGTGATGTCATAGCCATTGTGACATCACAGCGACTAAAACATCATATCTACTGTAAGGTCAAAGCCACTGTAGATTCATAGACATTGTTATGTCATCGCCGTTGACTTCATAACCATCATGATGTCAGAGACATTGTGATGGCATAGCCACTATAATGTCACGGCCATCGTAACGTGATAGGCCCCACAATGCCATAGAGATAGTATAGTCATTTCCACTGTCCCGTAAGAGCCATTGTGACGTCAAAGCCATTGTATGTCATAGGCATTGTGACGTCATAGCCATTGAAACCTCATAGCCACATTAATGTCATCGCCATAGAAACGTCGTCACCTTTGAAATATCATATACATTGTAAAGTCATCGCATTTGTAATATCCTAACCATTGTGTCGGCATACTCATTGTCATCATAGCCATCGTCATCATGGCCATGAAAATATCAGAGCCGTGGTAACGTCATAGCTACTATGACGTCATAACCACAATAATGTCATAGCCTTTGTAAAGTCATAGTCACAATAATATCACAGACATTGTACCGTTATAGCCATTGTGTCCTCATAGCCATTGTGACATCATAGCCACTGTAACATCATAGCCCTTGTGATGTCATAGTCATTGTTAAGTCATGCCATTTGTGACTTCATAGCAATTGCGATGTCATTGCCATCATGACGTTACAGCAACCGTGCCGTCCTGGCCACTATAATGTCACAGCCAATGTAATATCTTAGGCACTACCATGCAATAGACATAGTAAAGTCATTCCCACTGTATTGTCATAGCCATTTTGACATCGTAGCCATTGTGACGTCAGAGCAATTGGAACATCGTAGCCCTTGTGATATCATAGTCATTGTGAAGGCCTGTCAATTGTGACTTCATACCATTTGTGATGTCATTGCCACTAGCACATCATATCTACTGGACAGTCATGGCTCTTGCAATATCATAGCACCTGTAGTGTCATAGGCAATGAAACTTCGGATCCATAGTAATGGCCTAGCCAGTCTAGGGCCATATCCATTGTGCCTTCAGACCCATTGTGATATCATAGCCATTGTAACCTCATAGCCACTATCCCGTCTCAGCCATTGAGACGGCATAGCATTTGTAAGGTCACAGACATCGGAAAGTAATAATATTTGTAATATCGTAGCCATTGTGTCGGCGTAGCCATTTTCAATATAGCCATCGTCACGTCGTCGCCATCATAACATCAGAGCCGTTGTAAATTCGTAGCCACTGGGACGTCCTACCCAATATAATGTCATAGCTTTTATAACGTCATAGTCATGATAATATCACAGCTATTGCAACGCCATAGGAATTGTGACGTTGTAGCAGTTGTGACATAGCAATTTTAACATCAAGGCTGTTGTGACATCACATAAACGTGAAGCCATATCAAGTGTGACTTCGTAGCAATTGTGATGTCACGGCCATTATCAAGTCATAGCCATAGTGATGACGGCGCCATTGTGACGTCATACCCACTTTAATTTCATAGCCATTGAAAAGTCACAGCTACTACAATGCCACAGGAATTGCATCGTCATAGCCACGATCATGTCACAGCCATTGTGACGTCACGGGCAACGTAATGACACAGACATATTTAAGTCATTGCAAATTTAACGTCATAGCCATTTTGATGTCATAGACATTGTGATGTCTGAGCCATTGCAACGTCAGAGTTACTATAATGTCATGGCCACTCTGATGGCATAGCCATTGTAGCTACATAGCCACTGTGAACTCATGGCCATTGAAATGTCATAGCCACTATGATGTCATAGAAACTGTGATGTCATAGCCATTGTGACATCACAGCGACAATATCATCATATCTATTGTAAGGTCAAAGCCACTGTAGTTTCATAGACATTGTTATGTCATCGCCGTTGACTTCATAACCATCATGATGTCATAGAAATTGTGATGGCATAGCCACTATAATGTCACGGACATCGTAACGTGATAGGCCCCACAAAGTCATAGAGATAGTATAGTCATTTCCACTGTCCTGTAAGAGCCATTGTGACGTCATAGCCATTGTTATGTCATAGGCATTGTGACGTCATAGCCATTGAAACCTCATAGCCACATTAATGTCATCGCCATTGAAACGTCGTCGCCTTTGTATTATCATATACATTGTAAAGTCATCGCATTGGTAATATCCTAGCCATTGTGTCGGCATACTCATTGTCATCATAGCCATCGTCATCATGGCCATGAAAACATCAGAGCCGTGGTAACGTCATAGCTACTATGACGTCATAACCACAATAATGTCATAGCCTTTGTAAAGTCATAGTCACAATAATATCACAGACATTGTACCGTTATAGCCATTGTGTCCTCATAGCCATTGTGACATCATAGCCACTGTAACATCATAGCCCTTGTGATGTCATAGTCATTGTGAAGTCATGCCATTTGTGACTTCATAGCAATTGCGATGTCATTGCCATCATGACGTTACAGCAACCGTGATGTCCTGGCCACTATAATGTCACAGCCAATGTAATATCTTAGGCACTACAACGCAATAGACATAGTAAAGTCATTCCCACTGTATTGTCATAGCCATTGCTACGTCGTAACCATTGTGATGTCATAGAAATTGGAACATCGTAGCCCTTGTGATATCATAGTCATTGTGAAGGCTTTTCAATTGTGACTTCATACCATTTGTGATGTCATAGCCACTAGCACATCATATCTACTAGAAAGTCATGGCTCTTGCAATATCATAGCTACTGTAGTGTCATAGGCAATGAAACCTCGCATCCATAGTAATGGCCAGCCACTCGAGTGCCATATCCATTGTGCCTTCATACCCATTGTGATATCATAGCCATTGTAACCTCATAGCCACCTTCTCGTCACAGCCATTGAGACGGCGTAGCATTTGTAAGGTCATAGACATCGGAAAGTAATAATATTTGTAATATCGTAGCCATTGTGTCGGCGTAGCAGTTTTCAATATAGCCATCGTCACTTCGTAGCCATCATAACATCAGAGCCGTTGTAACTTCGTAGCCACTGGGACGTCCTACCCAATATAATGTCATAGCTTTTATAACGTCATAGTCATGATAATATCTGAGCCATTGCAACGCCATAGGAATTGTGACGCTGTGGCAGTTGTGACATAGCAATTTTTACATCATAGCTGTTGTGACATCACATAAACGTGAATCCATATCAAGTGTGAGTTCGTAGCAATTGTGATGTCACGGCCATTATCAAGTCATAGCCATAGTGATGACGGCGCCATTGTGACGTCATACCCACTTTAATTTCATAGCCATTGAAAAGTCACAGCTACTACAATGCCACAGGAATTGCATCGTCATAGCCACGATCATGTCACAGCCATTGTGACGTCACGGGCGCCGTAATGACACAGACATATTTAAGTCATTGCAAATTTAACGCCATAGCCATTTTGATGTCATAGCCATTGTGATGTCTGAGCCATTGCAACGTCAGAGTTACTATAAAGTCATGGCCACTCTGATGGCATAGCCATTGTAGCTAGAGCGCCACTGTGATCTCATGGCCATTGGAATGTCATAGCCACTATGATGTCATAGAAACTGTGATGTCATAGCCATTCTGACATCACAGCGACTATAACGTCATATCTACTGTAAGGTCAAAGCCACTGTAATTTCATAGACATTGTTATGTCATCGCCGTTGACTTCATAACCATCATGATGTCAGAGACATTGTGATGGCATAGCCACTATAATGTCACGGCCATCGTAACGTGATAGGCCCCACAATGTCATAGAGATAGTATAGTCGTTTCCACTGTCCCGTAAGAGCCATTGTGACGCCATAGCCATTGTTATGTCATAGGCATTGTGACGTCATAGCCATTGAAACCTCATAGCCACATTAATGTCATCGCCATTGAAACGTCGTCGCCTTTGTAATATCATATACATTGTAAAGTCATCGCCTTTGTAATATCCTAGCCATTTTGTCGGCATTCTCATTGTCATCATAGCCATCGTCATCATGGCCATGAAAACATCAGAGCCGTGGTAACGTCATAGCTACTATGACGTCATAACCACAATAATGTCATAGCCTTTGTAAAGTGATAGTCACAATAATATCACAGACATTGTACCGTTATAGCCATTGTGTCCTCATAGCCATTGTGACATCATAGCCACTGTAACATCATAGCCCTTGTGATGTCATAGTCATTGTAAAGTCATGCCATTTGTGACTTCATAGTAATTGCGATGTCATTGCCATCATGACGTTACAGCAACCGTGCCGTCCTGGCCACTATAATGTCACAGCCAATGTAATATCTTAGGCACTACTATGCAATAGACATAGTAAAGTCATTCCCACTGTATTGTCATAGCCATTTTGACATCGTAGCCATTGTGACGTCAGAGCAATTGGAACATCGTAGCCCTTGTGATATCATAGTCATTGTGAAGGCCTGTCAATTGTGACTTCATACCATTTGTGATGTCATTGCCACTAGCACATCATATCTACTGGACAGTCATGGCTCTTGCAATATCATAGCTCCTGTAGTGTCATAGGCAATGAAACCTCGGATCCATAGTAATGGCCTAGCCAGTCTAGGGCCATATCCATTGTGCCTTCAGACCCATTGTGATATCATAGCCATTGTAACCTCATAGCCACTATCCCGTCTCAGCCATTGAGACGGCATAGCATTTGTAAGGTCACAGACATCGGAAAGTAATAATATTTGTAATATCGTAGCCATTGTGTCGGCGTAGCCATTTTCAATATAGCCATCGTCACGTCGTCGCCATCATAACATCAGAGCCGTTGTAAATTCGTAGCCACTGGGACGTCCTACCCAATATAATGTCATAGCTTTTATAACGTCATAGTCATGATAATATCACAGCTATTGCAACGCCATAGGAATTGTGACGTTGTAGCAGTTGTGACATAGCAATTTTAACATCAAGGCTGTTGTGACATCACATAAACGTGAAGCCATATCAAGTGTGACTTCGTAGCAATTGTGATGTCACGGCCATTATCAAGTCATAGCCATAGTGATGACGGCGCCATTGTGACGTCATACCCACTTTAATTTCATAGCCATTGAAAAGTCACAGCTACTACAATGCCACAGGAATTGCATCGTCATAGCCACGATCATGTCACAGCCATTGTGACGTCACGGGCAACGTAATGACACAGACATATTTAAGTCATTGCAAATTTAACGTCATAGCCATTTTGATGTCATAGACATTGTGATGTCTGAGCCATTGCAACGTCAGAGTTACTATAATGTCATGGCCACTCTGATGGCATAGCCATTGTAGCTACATAGCCACTGTGAACTCATGGCCATTGAAATGTCATAGCCACTATGATGTCATAGAAACTGTGCTGTCATAGCCATTGTGACATCACAGCGACAATATCATCATATCTATTGTAAGGTCAAAGCCACTGTAGTTTCATAGACATTGTTATGTCATCGCCGTTGACTTCATAACCATCATGATGTCATAGAAATTGTGATGGCATAGCCACTATAATGTCACGGACATCGTAACGTGATAGGCCCCACAAAGTCATAGAGATAGTATAGTCATTACCACTGTCCTGTAAGAGCCATTGTGACGTCATAGCCATTGTTATGTCATAGGCATTGTGACGTCATAGCCATTGAAACCTCATAGCCACATTAATGTCATCGCCATTGAAACGTCGTCGCCTTTGTATTATCATATACATTGTAAAGTCATCGCATTGGTAATATCCTAGCCATTGTGTCGGCATACTCATTGTCATCATAGCCATCGTCATCATGGCCATGAAAACATCAGAGCCGTGGTAACGTCATAGCTACTATGACGTCATAACCACAATAATGTCATAGCCTTTGTAAAGTCATAGTCACAATAATATCACAGACATTGTACCGTTATAGCCATTGTGTCCTCATAGCCATTGTGACATCATAGCCACTGTAACATCATAGCCCTTGTGATGTCATAGTCATTGTGAAGTCATGCCATTTGTGACTTCATAGCAATTGCGATGTCATTGCCATCATGACGTTACAGCAACCGTGATGTCCTGGCCACTATAATGTCACAGCCAATGTAATATCTTAGGCACTACAACGCAATAGACATAGTAAAGTCATTCCCACTGTATTGTCATAGCCATTGCTACGTCGTAACCATTGTGACGTCATAGAAATTGGAACATCGTAGCCCTTGTGATATCATAGTCATTGTGAAGGCTTTTCAATTGTGACTTCATACCATTTGTGATGTCATAGCCACTAGCACATCATATCTACTAGAAAGTCATGGCTCTTGCAATATCATAGCTACTGTAGTGTCATAGGCAATGAAACCTCGCATCCATAGTAATGGCCAGCCACTCGAGTGCCATATCCATTGTGCCTTCATACCCATTGTGATATCATAGCCATTGTAACCTCATAGCCACCTTCTCGTCACAGCCATTGAGACGGCGTAGCATTTGTAAGGTCACAGACATCGGAAAGTAATAATATTTGTAATATCGTAGCCATTGTGTCGGCGTAGCAGTTTTCAATATAGCCATCGTCACTTCGTAGCCATCATAACATCAGAGCCGTTGTAACTTCGTAGCCACTGGGACGTCCTACCCAATATAATGTCATAGCTTTTATAACGTCATAGTCATGATAATATCTGAGCCATTGCAACGCCATAGGAATTGTGACGCTGTGGCAGTTGTGACATAGCAATTTTTACATCATAGCTGTTGTGACATCACATAAACGTGAATCCATATCAAGTGTGAGTTCGTAGCAATTGTGATGTCACGGCCATTATCAAGTCATAGCCATAGTGATGACGGCGCCATTGTGACGTCATACCCACTTTAATTTCATAGCCATTGAAAAGTCACAGCTACTACAATGCCACAGGAATTGCATCGTCATAGCCACGATCATGTCACAGCCATTGTGACGTCACGGGCGCCGTAATGACACAGACATATTTAAGTCATTGCAAATTTAACGCCATAGCCATTTTGATGTCATAGCCATTGTGATGTCTGAGCCATTGCAACGTCAGAGTTACTATAAAGTCATGGCCACTCTGATGGCATAGCCATTGTAGCTAGAGCGCCACTGTGATCTCATGGCCATTGGAATGTCATAGCCACTATGATGTCATAGAAACTGTGATGTCATAGCCATTCTGACATCACAGCGACTATAACGTCATATCTACTGTAAGGTCAAAGCCACTGTAATTTCATAGACATTGTTATGTCATCGCCGTTGACTTCATAACCATCATGATGTCAGAGACATTGTGATGGCATAGCCACTATAATGTCACGGCCATCGTAACGTGATAGGCCCCACAATGTCATAGAGATAGTATAGTCGTTTCCACTGTCCCGTAAGAGCCATTGTGACGCCATAGCCATTGTTATGTCATAGGCATTGTGACGTCATAGTCATTGAAACCTCATAGCCACATTAATGTCATCGCCATTGAAACGTCGTCGCCTTTGTAATATCATATACATTGTAAAGTCATCGCCTTTGTAATATCCTAGCCATTTTGTCGGCATTCTCATTGTCATCATAGCCATCGTCATCATGGCCATGAAAACATCAGAGCCGTGGTAACGTCATAGCTACTATGACGTCATAACCACAATAATGTCATAGCCTTTGTAAAGTGATAGTCACAATAATATCACAGACATTGTACCGTTATAGCCATTGTGTCCTCATAGCCATTGTGACATCATAGCCACTGTAACATCATAGCCCTTGTGATGTCATAGTCATTGTAAAGTCATGCCATTTGTGACTTCATAGTAATTGCGATGTCATTGCCATCATGACGTTACAGCAACCGTGACGTCCTGGCCACTATAGTGTCACAGTCAATATAATATCTTAGGCACTATCATGCAATAAACGTAGTAAAGTCATTCCCACTGTATTGTCATAGCCATTGCTACGTCGTAGCCATTGTGACGTCATAGCAATTGGTACATCGTAGCCCTTGTGATATCATAGACATTGTGAAGGCTTGTCAATTGTGACTTCATACCATTTGTGAGGTCATAGCCACTAGCACATCATATCTAGTGGAAAGTCATGGCTCTTGCAATATCATAGCTACTGTAGTGTCATAGGCAATGAAAAATCGGATCCATAGAAATGGCCTAGCCACTCTAGTGCCATATCCATTGTGCCTTCATACCCATTGTGATATCATAGCCATTGTAACCTCATAGCCACTATCCCGTCACAGCCATTGAGACGGCGTAGCATTTGTAAGGTCACAGACATCGGAAAGTAATAATATTTGTAATATCGTAGCCATTGTGTCGGCGTAGCCATTTTCAATATAGCCATCGTCACGTCGTAGCCATCATAACATCAGAGCCATTGTAACTTTGTAGCCACTAGGACGTCCTTGCCACTCTAATGTCATAGCTTTTATAACGTCATAGTCATGATAATATCACAGCCATTGCAACGCCATAGGAATTGTGACGTTGTAGCAGTTGTGACTTAGCAATTTTAACATCATAGCTGTTGTGACATCACATAAACGCGAAGCCATATCAAGTGTGACTTCGTAGCAATTGTGATGTCACGGCCATTATCAAATCATAGCCATAGTGATGACGGCGCCATTGTGACATCATACGCACTTTAATTTCATAGCCATTGAAAAGTCACAGCTACTACAATGCCACAGGAATTGCATGGTCATAGCCACGATCATGTCACAGCCATTGTGACGTCACGGGCACCGTAATGACACAGACATATTTAAGTCATTGCAAATTTAACGCCATAGCCATTTTGAAGTCATAGCCATTGTGATGTCTGAGCCATTGCAACGTCAGAGTTACTATAAAGTCATGGCCACTCTGATGGAATAGCCATTGTAGCTAGATAGCCACTGTGATCTCATGGCCATTGGAATGTCATAGCCACTATGATGTCATAGAAACTGTGATGTCATAGCCATTGTGACATCACAGCGACTATAACGTCATATCTACTGTAAGGTCAAAGCCACTGTAGTTTCATAGACATTGTTATGTCATCGCCGTTGACTTCATAACCATCATGATGTCAGAGACATTGTGATGGCATAGCCACTATAATGTCACGGCCATCGTAACGTGATAGGACCCACAATGTCATAGAGATAGTATAGTCATTTCCACTGTCCCGTAAGAGCCATTGTGACGCCATAGCCATTGTTATGTCATAGGCATTGTGACGTCATAGCCATTGAAACCTCTAGCCACATTAATGTCATCGCCATTAAAACGGCGTCACCTTTGTAATATCATATACATTGTAAAGTCATCGCATTTGTAATATCCTAGCCATTGTGACGGCATAGTCATTGTCATCATAGCCATCGTCATCATGGCCATGAAAACATCAGAGCCGTGGTAACGTCATAGCTACTATGACGTCATAACCACAATAATGTCATAGCCTCTGTAAAGTCATAGTCACAACAATATCACCGACGTACCGTTATAGCCATTGTGTCCTCATAGCCAATGTGACATCATAGCCACTGTAACATCATAGCCCTTGTGAGGTCATAGTCATTGTGAAGTCATGCCATTTGTGACTTCATAGCAATTGCGATGTCATTGCCACCATGACGTTACAGCAACCGTGACGTCCTGGCCACTATAATGTCACAGCCAATGTAATATCTTAGGCACTACCATGCAGTAGACATAGTAAAGTCATTCCCACTGTATTGTCATAGCCATTGTGACGTCCTAGCCACTGTGACGTCATAGCAACTGGAACATCGTAGCCCTTGTGATATCATAGTCATTGTGAAGGCCTGTCAATTGTGACTTCATACCATTTTTGTTTTCATAGCCACTAGCACATCATATCTACTGGAAAGTCATGGCTCTTGCAATATCATAGCTACTGTAGTGTCATAGGCAATGAAACCTCGGATCCATAGTAATGGCCTAGCTACTCTAGTGCCATATCCATTGTGCCTTCAGACCCATTGTGATATCATAGCCATTTTAACCTCATAGCCACTATCCCGTCACAGCCATTGAGACGGCGTAGCATTTGTAAGGTCACAGACATCGGAAAGTAATAATATTTGTAATATCCTAGCCATTGTGTCGGCGTAGCCATTTTCAATATAGCCATTGTCACGTCGTAGCCATCATAACATCAGAGCCATTGTAACTTCGTAGCCACTGGGACGTCCTACCCACTCTAATGTCATAGCTTTTATAACGTCATAGTCATGATAATATCACAGCCATTGCAACGCCATAGGAATTGTGACGTTGTAGCAGTTGTGACTTAGCAATTTTAACATTATAGCTGTTGTGACATCACATAAACGTGAAGCCATATCAAGTGTGACTTTGTAGCAATTGTGATGTCACGGCCATTATCAAGTCATAGCCATAGTGATGACGGCGCCATTGTGACGTCATACCCACTTTAATTTCATAGCCATTGAAAAGTCACAGCTACTACAATGCCACAGGAATTGCATCGTCATAGCCACGATCATGTCACAGCCATTGTGACGTCACGGGCACCGTAATGACACAGATATATTTAAGTCATTGCAAATTTAACGCCATAGCCATTTTGATGTCATAGCCATTGTGATGTCTGAGCCATTGCAACGTCAGAGTTACTATAAAGTCATGGCCACTCTGATGGAATAGCCATTATAGCTAGATAGCCACTGTGATCTCATGGCCATTGGAATGTCATAGCCACTATGATGTCATAGAAACTGTGATGTCATAGCCATTGTGACATCACAGCGACTATAACGTCATATCTACTGTAAGGTCAAAGCCACTGTAGTTTCATAGACATTGTTATGTCATCGCCGTTGACTTCATAACCATCATGATGTCAGAGACATTGTGATGGCATAGCCACTATAATGTCACGGCCATCGTAACGTGATAGGACCCACAATGTCATAGAGATAGTATAGTCATTTCCACTGTCCCGTAAGAGCCATTGTGACGCCATAGCCATTGTTATGTCATAGGCATTGTGACGTCATAGCCATTGAAACCTCTAGCCACATTAATGTCATCGCCATTAAAACGGCGTCACCTTTGTAATATCATATACATTGTAAAGTCATCGCATTTGTAATATCCTAGCCATTGTGACGGCATAGTCATTGTCATCATAGCCATCGTCATCATGGCCATGAAAACATCAGAGCCGTGGTAACGTCATAGCTACTATGACGTCATAACCACAATAATGTCATAGCCTCTGTAAAGTCATAGTCACAACAATATCACCGACGTACCGTTATAGCCATTGTGTCCTCATAGCCATTGTGACATCATAGCCACTGTAACATCATAGCCCTTGTGAGGTCATAGTCATTGTGAAGTCATGCCATTTGTGACTTCATAGCAATTGCGATGTCATTGCCACCATGACGTTACAGCAACCGTGACGTCCTGGCCACTATAATGTCACAGCCAATGTAATATCTTAGGCACTACCATGCAGTAGACATAGTAAAGTCATTCCCACTGTATTGTCATAGCCATTGTGACGTCCTAGCCACTGTGACGTCATAGCAACTGGAACATCGTAGCCCTTGTGATATCATAGTCATTGTGAAGGCCTGTCAATTGTGACTTCATACCATTTGTGTTTTCATAGCCACTAGCACATCATATCTACTGGAAAGTCATGGCTCTTGCAATATCATAGCTACTGTAGTGTCATAGGCAATGAAACCTCGGATCCATAGTAATGGCCTAGCCACTCTAGTGCCATATCCATTGTGCCTTCAGACCCATTGTGATATCATAGCCATTTTAACCTCATAGCCACTATCCCGTCACAGCCATTGAGACGGCGTAGCATTTGTAAGGTCACAGACATCGGAAAGTAATAATATTTGTAATATCCTAGCCATTGTGTCGGCGTAGCCATTTTCAATATAGCCATTGTCACGTCGTAGCCATCATAACATCAGAGCCATTGTAACTTCGTAGCCACTGGGACGTCCTACCCACTCTAATGTCATAGCTTTTATAACGTCATAGTCATGATAATATCACAGCCATTGCAACGCCATAGGAATTGTGACGTTGTAGCAGTTGTGACTTAGCAATTTTAACATTATAGCTGTTGTGACATCACATAAACGTGAAGCCATATCAAGTGTGACTTCGTAGCAATTGTGATGTCACGGCCATTATCAAGTCATAGCCATAGTGATGACGGCGCCATTGTGACGTCATACCCACTTTAATTTCATAGCCATTGAAAAGTCACAGCTACTACAATGCCACAGGAATTGCATCGTCATAGCCACGATCATGTCACAGCAATTGTGACGTCACGGGCACCGTAATGACACAGATATATTTAAGTCATTGCAAATTTAACGCCATAGCCATTTTGATGTCATAGCCATTGTGATGTCTGAGCCATTGCAACGTCAGAGTTACTATAAAGTCATGGCCACTCTGATGGCATAGCCATTGTAGCTAGAGCGCAACTGTGATCTCATGGCCATTGGAATGTCATAGCCACTATGATGTCATAGAAACTGTGATGTCATAGCCATTGTGACATCACAGCGACTATAACGTCATATCTACTGTAAGGTCAACGCCACTGTAGTTTCATAGACATTGTTATGTCATCGCCGTTGACTTCATAACCATCATGATGTCAGAGACATTGTGATGGCATAGCCACTATAATGTCACGGCCATCGTAACGTGATAGGCCCCACAATGTCATAGAGATAGTATAGTCATTTCCACTGTCCCGTAACAGCCATTGTGACGTCATAGCCATTGTTATGTCATAGGCATTGTGACGTCATAGCCATTGAAACCTCATAGCCACATTAATGTCATCGCCATTGAAACGGCGTCACCTTTGTAATATCATATACATTGTAAAGTCATCGCATTTGTAATATCCTAGCCATTGTGTCGGCATACTCATTGTCATCATAGCCATCGTCATCATGGCCATGCAAACATCAGAGCCGTGGTAACGTCATAGCTACTATGATGTCATAACCACAATAATGTCATAGCCTTTGTAAAGTCATAGTCACAATAATATCACAGACATTGTACCGTTATAGCCATTGTGTCCTCATAGCCATTGTGACATCATAGCCACTGTAACATCATAGCCCTTGTGAGTCATAGTCATTGTGAAGTCATGCCATTTGTGACTTCATAGCTATTGCGATGTCATTGCCCTCATGACATTACAGCAACCGTGACACCTGGCCACTATAATGTCACAGCCAATGTAATATCTTAGGCACTACCATGCAATAGACATAGGAAAGTCATTCCCACTGTATTGTCATAGTCATTGTGACGTCCTAGCCACCGTGACGTCATAGCAATTGGAACATCGTAGCCTTGTGATATCATAGTCATTGTGAAGGCCTGTCAATTGTGACTTCATACCATTTGTGATGTCATAGCCACTAGCACATCATATCTACTGGAAAGTCTTGGCTCTTGCAGTATCATAGCTACTGTAGTGACATAGGCAATGAAAACTCGGATCCATAGTAATGGCCTAGCCACTCTAGTGCCATATCCATTGTGCCTTCAGACCCATTGTGATATCATAGCCATTGTAACCTCATAGCCACTATCCCGTCACAGCCCTTGACACGGTGTAGCATTTGTAAGGTCACAGACATCGGAAAGTAATAATATTTGTAATATCGTAGCCATTGTGTCGGCGTAGCCATTTTCAATATAGCCATCGTCACGTCGTAGCCATCATAACATCTGAGCCATTGTAACTTTGTAGCCACTAGGACGTCCTAGCCACTCTAATGTCATAGCTTTTATAACGTCATAGTCATGATAATATCACAGCCATTGCAACGCCATAGGAATTGTGACGTTGTAGCAGTTGTGACTTAGCAATTTTAACATCATAGCTGTTGTGACATCACATAAACGCGAAGCCATATCAAGTGTGACTTCGTAGCAATTGTGATGTCACGGCCATTTTCAAATCATAGCCATAGTGATGACGGCGCCATTGTGACGTCATACCCACTTTAATTTCATAGCCATTGAAAAGTCACAGCTACTACAATGCCACAGGAATTGCATCGTCATAGCCACGATCATGTCACAGCCATAGTGACGTCACGGGCACCGTAATGACACACACATATTTAAGTCATTGCAAATTTAACGCCATAGCCATTTTGATGTCATAGCCATTGTGATGTCTGAGCCATTGCAACGTCAGAGTTACTAAAAAGTCATGGCCACTCTGATGGCATAGCCATTGTAGCTAGATAGCGACTGTGATCTCATGGCCATTGGAATGTCATAGCCACTATGATGTCATAGAAACTGTGATGTCATAGCCATTGTGACATCACAGCGACTATAACGTCATATCTACTGTAAGGTCAAAGCCACTGTAGTTTCATAGACATTGTTATGTCATCGCCGTTGACTTCATAACCATCATGATGTCAGAGACATTGTGATGGCATAGCCACTATAATGTCACGGCCATCGTAACGTGATAGGACCCACAATGTCATAGAGATAGTATAGTCATTTCCACTGTCCCGTAAGAGCCATTGTGACGTCATAGCCATTTTTATGTCATAGGCATTGTGACGTCATAGCCATTGAAACCTCATAGCCACATTAATGTCATCGCCATTGAAACGGCATCACCTTTGTAATATATACATTGTAAAGTTATCGCATTTGTAATATCCTAGCCATTGTGTGGGCATACTCATTGTCATCATAGCCATCGTCATCATGGCCATGAAAACATCAGAGCCGTGGTAACGTCATAGCTACTATGACGTCATAACCACAATAACGTCATAGCCTTTGTAAAGTCATAGTCACAATAATATCACAGACATTGTACCGTTATAGCCATTGTGTCCTCATAGCCATTGTGACATCATAGCCACTGTAACATCATAGCCCTTGTGATGTCATAGTCATTGTGAAGTCATGCCATTTGTGACTTCATAGCAATTGCGATGTCATTGCCATCATGACGTTACAGCAACCGTGACGTCCTGGCCACTATAATGTCACAGCCAATGTAATATCTTAGGCACTACCATGCAATAGACATAGTAAAGTCATTCCCACTGTATTGTCATAGCAATTGTGACGTCCTAGTCACTGTGACGTCATAGCAACTGGAACATCGTAGCCCTTGTGATATCATAGTCATTGTGAAGGCCTGTCAATTGTGACTTCATACCATTTGTGATGTGATAGCCAATAGCACATCATATCTACTGGAAAGTCATGGCTCTTGCAATATCATAGCTACTGTAGTGTCATAGGCAATGAAACCTCGGATCCATAGTAATGGCCTAGCCACTATAGTGCCATATCCATTGTGCCTTCAGACCCAATGTGATATCATAGACATTGTAACCTCATAGCCACTATCTAGTCACAGCCATTGAGACGGCGTAGCATTTGTAAGGTCACAGACATCGGTAAGTAATAATATTTGTAATATCGTAGCCATTGTGTCGGCGTAGCCATTTTCAATGTAGCCATCGTCCCGTCGTAGCCATCATAACATCAGAGCCATTGTAACTTCGTAGCCACTGGGACGTCCTACCCACTCTAATGTCATAGCTTTTATAACGTCATAGTCATGATAATATCACAGCCATTGCAACGCCATAGGAATTGTGACGGTGTAGCAGTTGTGACATAGCAATTTTAACATCATAGCTGTTGTGACATCACATAAACATGAAGCCATATCAAGTGTGACTTCGTAGCAATTTTGATGTCACGGCCATTATCAAGTCATAGCCATAGTGATGACGGCGCCATTGTGACGTCATACCCACTTCAATTTCATAGCCATTGAAAAGTCACAGCTACTACAATGCCACAGGAATTGCATCGTCATAGCCAAGATCATGTCACAGCCATTGTGACGTCACGGGCACCGTAATGACACAGACATATTTAAGACATTGCAAATTTAACGCCATAGCCATTTTGATGTCATAGCCATTGTGATGTCTGAGCCATTGCAACGTCAGAGTTACTATAAAGTCATGGCCATTCTGATGGCATAGCCATTGTAGCTAGAGCGCCAATGTGATCTCATGGCCATTGGAATGTCATAGCCACTATGATGTCATAGAAACTGTAATGTCATAGCCATTGTGACATCACAGCAACTATAACATCATATCTACTGTAAGGTCAAAGCCACTGTAGTTTCATAGACATTGTTATGTCATCGCCGTTGACTTCATAACCATCATGATGTCAGAGACATAGTGATGGCATAGCCACTATAATGTCACGGCCATCGTAACGTGATAGGCCCCACAATGCCATATAGTATAGTCATTTCCACTGTCCCGTAAGAGCCATTGTGACGTCATAGCCATTGTTATGTCATAGGCATTGTGACGTCAGAGCCATTGAAACCTCAGAGCCACATTAATGTCATGGCCATTGAAACGTCGTCACCTTTGTAATATCATATACATTGTAAAGTCATCGCATTGGTAATATCCTAGCCATTGTGTCGGCATACTCTTTGTCATCATAGCCGTCGTCATCATGGCCATGAAAACATCAGAGCCGTGGTAACGTCATAGCTACTATGACGTCATAACCACAATAATGTCATAGCCTTTGTAAAGTCATAGTCACAATAATATCACAGACATTGTACCGTTATAGCCATTGTGTCCTCATAGCCATTGTGACATCATAGCCACTGTAACATCATAGCCCTTGTGATGTCATAGTCATTGTGAAGTCATGCCATTTGTGACTTCATAGCAATTGCGATGTCATTGCCATCATGACGTTACAGCAACCGTGACGTCCTGGCCACTGTAATGTCACAGCCAATGTAATATCTTAGGCACTACCATGCAATTGACATAGTAAAGTCATTCCCACTATATTGTCATAGCCATTGAGACGTCCTAGCCACTGTGAAGTCATAGCAATTGGAACATCGGAGCCCTTGTGATATCATAGTCATTGTGAAGGCCTGTCAATTGTGACTTCATACCATTTGTGATGTCATAGCCACTAGCACATCATATCTACTGGAAATTCATGGCTCTTGCAATATCATAGCTACTGTAGTGTCATAGGCAATGAAACCTCGGATCCATAGACATGGCCTAGCCAGTCTAGTGCCATATCCATTGTGCCTTCAGACCCATTGTGATATCATAGCCATTGTAAACTCATAGCCACTATCCCGTCACAGCCACTGAGACGGCGTAGCATTTGTAAGGTCACAGACATCGGAAAGTAATAGTATTTGTAATATCGTAGCCATTGTGTCGGTGTAGCCGTTTTCAATATAGCCATCGTCACGTCGTAGCCATCATAACGTCAGAGCCATTGTAAATTCGTAAATACTGGGACGTCCTACCCACTATAATGTCATAGCTTTAATAACGTCATAGTCATGATAATATCACAGCCATTGCAACGCCATAGGAATTGTGACGTTGTAGCAGTTGTGACATAGCAATTTTAACATCATGGCTGTTGTGACATCACATAAACGTGAAGCCATATCAAGTGGGATTTCTTAGCAATTGTGATGTCACGGCCATTATCAAGTCATAGCCATAGTGATGACGGCGCCATTGTGACGTCATACCCACTTTAATTTCATAGCCATTGAAAAGTCTCAGCTACTACAATGCCACAGGAATTGCATCGTCATAGCCACGATCATGTCACAGCCATTGTGACGTCACGGGCACCGTAATGACACAGACATATTTAAGTCATTGCAAATTTAACGCCATAGCCATTTTGATGTCATAGCCATTGTGATGTCTGAGCCATTGCAACGTCAGAGTTACTATAAAGTCATGGCCACTCTGATGGCATAGCCATTGTAGCTAGATAGCCACTGTGATCTCATGGCCATTGGAATGTCATAGCCACTATGATGTCATAGAAACTGTGATGTCATAGCCATTGTGACATCACAGCGACTATAACGTCATATCTACTGTAAGGTCAACGCCACTGTAGTTTCATAGACATTGTTATGTCATCGCCGTTGACTTCATAACCATCATGATGTCAGAGACATTGTGATGGCATAGCCACTATAATGTCACGGCCATCGTAACGTGATAGGACCCACAATGTCATAGAGATAGTATAGTCATTTCCACTGTCCCGTAAGAGCCATTGTGACGTCATAGCCATTGTTATGTCATAGGCATTGTGACGTCATAGCCATTGAAACCTCATAGCCACATTAATGTCATCGCCATTAAAACGGCGTCACCTTTGTAATATCATATACATTGTAAAGTCATCGCATTTGTAATATCCTAGCCATTGTGTGGGCATACTCATTGTCATCATAGCCATCGTCATCATGGCCATGAAAACATCAGAGCCGTGGTAACGTCATAGCTACTATGACGTGATAACCACAATAATGTCATAGCCTTTGTAAAGTCATAGTCACAACAATATCACCGACGTACCGTTATAGCCATTGTGTCCTCATAGCCATTGTGACATCATAGCCACTGTAACATCGTAGCCCTTGTGATGTCATAGTCATTGTGAAGTCATGCCATTTGTGACTTCATAGCAATTGCGATGTCATTGCCCTCATGACATTACAGCAACCGTGACACCTGGCCACTATAATGTCACAGCCAATGTAATATCTTAGGCACTACCATGCAATAGACATAGTAAAGTCATTCCCACTGTATTGTCATAGTCATTGTGACGTCCTAGCCACCGTGACGTCATAGCAATTGGAACATCGTAGCCCTTGTGATATCATAGTCATTGTGAAGGCCTGTCAATTGTGACTTCATACCATTTGTGATGTGATAGCCAATAGCACATCATATCTACTGGAAAGTCATGGCTCTTGCAATATCATAGCTACTGTAGTGTCATAGGCAATGAAACCTCGGATCCATAGTAATGGCCTAGCCACTATAGTGCCATATCCATTGTGCCTTCAGACCCAATGTGATATCATAGACATTGTAACCTCATAGCCACTATCTAGTCACAGCCATTGAGACGGCGTAGCATTTGTAAGGTCACAGACATCGGTAAGTAATAATATTTGTAATATCGTAGCCATTGTGTCGGCGTAGCCATTTTCAATGTAGCCATCGTCCCGTCGTAGCCATCATAACATCAGAGCCATTGTAACTTCGTAGCCACTGGGACGTCCTACCCACTCTAATGTCATAGCTTTTATAACGTCATAGTCATGATAATATCACAGCCATTGCAACGCCATAGGAATTGTGACGGTGTAGCAGTTGTGACATAGCAATTTTAACATCATAGCTGTTGTGACATCACATAAACATGAAGCCATATCAAGTGTGACTTCGTAGCAATTTTGATGTCACGGCCATTATCAAGTCATAGCCATAGTGATGACGGCGCCATTGTGACGTCATACCCACTTCAATTTCATAGCCATTGAAAAGTCACAGCTACTACAATGCCACAGGAATTGCATCGTCATAGCCAAGATCATGTCACAGCCATTGTGACGTCACGGGCACCGTAATGACACAGACATATTTAAGACATTGCAAATTTAACGCCATAGCCATTTTGATGTCATAGCCATTGTGATGTCTGAGCCATTGCAACGTCAGAGTTACTATAAAGTCATGGCCATTCTGATGGCATAGCCATTGTAGCTAGAGCGCCAATGTGATCTCATGGCCATTGGAATGTCATAGCCACTATGATGTCATAGAAACTGTAATGTCATAGCCATTGTGACATCACAGCAACTATAACATCATATCTACTGTAAGGTCAAAGCCACTGTAGTTTCATAGACATTGTTATGTCATCGCCGTTGACTTCATAACCATCATGATGTCAGAGACATAGTGATGGCATAGCCACTATAATGTCACGGCCATCGTAACGTGATAGGCCCCACAATGCCATATAGTATAGTCATTTCCACTGTCCCGTAAGAGCCATTGTGACGTCATAGCCATTGTTATGTCATAGGCATTGTGACGTCAGAGCCATTGAAACCTCAGAGCCACATTAATGTCATGGCCATTGAAACGTCGTCACCTTTGTAATATCATATACATTGTAAAGTCATCGCATTGGTAATATCCTAGCCATTGTGTCGGCATACTCTTTGTCATCATAGCCGTCGTCATCATGGCCATGAAAACATCAGAGCCGTGGTAACGTCATAGCTACTATGACGTCATAACCACAATAATGTCATAGCCTTTGTAAAGTCATAGTCACAATAATATCACAGACATTGTACCGTTATAGCCATTGTGTCCTCATAGCCATTGTGACATCATAGCCACTGTAACATCATAGCCCTTGTGATGTCATAGTCATTGTGAAGTCATGCCATTTGTGACTTCATAGCAATTGCGATGTCATTGCCATCATGACGTTACAGCAACCGTGACGTCCTGGCCACTGTAATGTCACAGCCAATGTAATATCTTAGGCACTACCATGCAATTGACATAGTAAAGTCATTCCCACTATATTGTCATAGCCATTGAGACGTCCTAGCCACTGTGAAGTCATAGCAATTGGAACATCGGAGCCCTTGTGATATCATAGTCATTGTGAAGGCCTGTCAATTGTGACTTCATATCATTTGTGATGTCATAGCCACTAGCACATCATATCTACTGGAAATTCATGGCTCTTGCAATATCATAGCTACTGTAGTGTCATAGGCAATGAAACCTCGGATCCATAGACATGGCCTAGCCAGTCTAGTGCCATATCCATTGTGCCTTCAGACCCATTGTGATATCATAGCCATTGTAAACTCATAGCCACTATCCCGTCACAGCCACTGAGACGGCGTAGCATTTGTAAGGTCACAGACATCGGAAAGTAATAGTATTTGTAATATCGTAGCCATTGTGTCGGTGTAGCCGTTTTCAATATAGCCATCGTCACGTCGTAGCCATCATAACGTCAGAGCCATTGTAAATTCGTAAATACTGGGACGTCCTACCCACTATAATGTCATAGCTTTAATAACGTCATAGTCATGATAATATCACAGCCATTGCAACGCCATAGGAATTGTGACGTTGTAGCAGTTGTGACATAGCAATTTTAACATCATGGCTGTTGTGACATCACATAAACGTGAAGCCATATCAAGTGGGATTTCTTAGCAATTGTGATGTCACGGCCATTATCAAGTCATAGCCATAGTGATGACGGCGCCATTGTGACGTCATACCCACTTTAATTTCATAGCCATTGAAAAGTCTCAGCTACTACAATGCCACAGGAATTGCATCGTCATAGCCACGATCATGTCACAGCCATTGTGACGTCACGGGCACCGTAATGACACAGACATATTTAAGTCATTGCAAATTTAACGCCATAGCCATTTTGATGTCATAGCCATTGTGATGTCTGAGCCATTGCAACGTCAGAGTTACTATAAAGTCATGGCCACTCTGATGGCATAGCCATTGTAGCTAGATAGCCACTGTGATCTCATGGCCATTGGAATGTCATAGCCACTATGATGTCATAGAAACTGTGATGTCATAGCCATTGTGACATCACAGCGACTATAACGTCATATCTACTGTAAGGTCAACGCCACTGTAGTTTCATAGACATTGTTATGTCATCGCCGTTGACTTCATAACCATCATGATGTCAGAGACATTGTGATGGCATAGCCACTATAATGTCACGGCCATCGTAACGTGATAGGACCCACAATGTCATAGAGATAGTATAGTCATTTCCACTGTCCCGTAAGAGCCATTGTGACGTCATAGCCATTGTTATGTCATAGGCATTGTGACGTCATAGCCATTGAAACCTCATAGCCACATTAATGTCATCGCCATTAAAACGGCGTCACCTTTGTAATATCATATACATTGTAAAGTCATCGCATTTGTAATATCCTAGCCATTGTGTGGGCATACTCATTGTCATCATAGCCATCGTCATCATGGCCATGAAAACATCAGAGCCGTGGTAACGTCATAGCTACTATGACGTGATAACCACAATAATGTCATAGCCTTTGTAAAGTCATAGTCACAACAATATCACCGACGTACCGTTATAGCCATTGTGTCCTCATAGCCATTGTGACATTATAGCCACTGTAACATCGTAGCCCTTGTGATGTCATAGTCATTGTGAAGTCATGCCATTTGTGACTTCATAGCAATTGCGATGTCATTGCCCTCATGACATTACAGCAACCGTGACACCTGGCCACTATAATGTCACAGCCAATGTAATATCTTAGGCACTACCATGCAATAGACATAGTAAAGTCATTCCCACTGTATTGTCATAGTCATTGTGACGTCCTAGCCACCGTGACGTCATAGCAATTGGAACATCGTAGCCCTTGTGATATCATAGTCATTGTGAAGGCCTGTCAATTGTGACTTCATACCATTTGTGATGTCATAGCCACCAGCACATCATATCTACTGGAAAGTCATGGCTCTTGCAGTATCATAGCTACTGTAGTGTCATAGGCAATGAAAACTCGGATCCATAGTAATGGCCTAGCCACTCTAGTGCCATATCCATTGTGCCTTCAGACCCATTGTGATATCATAGCCATTGTAACCTCATAGCCACTATCCCGTCACAGCCATTGACACGGCGTATCATTTGTAAGGTCACAGACATCGGAAAGTAATAATATTTGTAATATCGTAGCCATTGTGTCGGCGTAGCCATTTTCAATATAGCCATCGTCACGTCGTAGCCATCATAACATCAGAGCCATTGTAACTTTGTAGCCACTAGGACGTCCTAGCCACTCTAATGTCATAGCTTTTATAACGTCATAGTCATGATAATATCACAGCCATTGCAACGCCATAGGAATTGTGACGTTGTAGCGGTTGTGACTTAGCAATTTTAACATCATAGCTGTTGTGACATCACATAAACGCGAAGCCATATCAAGTGTGACTTCGTAGCAATTGTGATGTCACGGCCATTATCAAATCATAGCCATAGTGATGACGGCGCCATTGTGACGTCATACCCACTTTAATTTCATAGCCATTGAAAAGTCACAGCTACTACAATGCCACAGGAATTGCACCGTCATAGCCACGATCATGTCACAGCCATTGTGACGTCACGGGCACCGTAATGACACAGACATATTTAAGTCATTGCAAATTTAACGCCATAGCCATTTTGATGTCATAGCCATTGTGATGTCTGAGCCATTGCAACCTCAGAGTTACTATAAAGTCATGGCCACTCTGATGGAATAGCCATTGTAGCTAGATAGCCACTGTGATCTCATGGCCATTGGAATGTCATAGCCACTATGATGTCATAGAAACTGTGATGTCATAGCCATTGTGACATCACAGCGACTATAACGTCATATCTACTGTAAGGTCAAAGCCACTGTAGTTTCATAGACATTGTTATGTCATCGCCGTTGACTTCATAACCATCATGATGTCAGAGACATTGTGATGGCATAGCCACTATAATGTCACGGCCATCGTAACGTGATAGGACCCACAATGTCATAGAGATAGTATAGTCATTTCCACTGTCCCGTAAGAGCCATTGTGACGTCATAGCCATTGTTATGTCATAGGCATTGTGACGTCATAGCCATTGAAACCTCATAGCCACATTAATGTCATCGCCATTAAAACGGCGTCACCTTTGTAATATCATATACATTGTAAAGTCATCGCATTTGTAATATCCTAGCCATTGTGTCGGCATACTCATTGTCATCATAGCCATCGTCATCATGGCCATGAAAACATCAGAGCCGTGGTAACGTCATAGCTACTATGACGTCATAACCACAATAATGTCATAGCCTTTGTAAAGTCATAGTCAGAACAATATCACCGACGTACCGTTATAGCCATTGTGTCCTCATAGCCATTGTGACATCATAGCCACTGTAACATCGTAGCCCTTGTGATGTCATAGTCATTGTGAAGTCATGCCATTTGTGACTTCATAGCTATTGCGATGTCATTGCCCTCATGACATTACAGCAACCGTGACACCTGGCCACTATAATGTCACAGCCAATGTAATATCTTAGGCACTACCATGCAATAGACATAGGAAAGTCATTCCCACTGTATTGTCATAGTCATTGTGACGTCCTAGCCACCGTGACGTCATAGCAATTGGAACATCGTAGCCTTGTGATATCATAGTCATTGTGAAGGCCTGTCAATTGTGACTTCATACCATTTGTGATGTCATAGCCACTAGCACATCATATCTACTGGAAAGTCATGGCTCTTGCAGTATCATAGCTACTGTAGTGACATAGGCAATGAAAACTCGGATCCATAGTAATGGCCTAGCCACTCTAGTGCCATAT
Source organism: Myotis yumanensis (assembly GCF_028538775.1). Taxonomy (NCBI): domain Eukaryota; kingdom Metazoa; phylum Chordata; class Mammalia; order Chiroptera; family Vespertilionidae; genus Myotis; species Myotis yumanensis. Next base: position 456,533 of record NW_027223777.1, read on the forward strand.
CCATTGTGCCTTCAGACCCATTGTGATATCATAGCCATTGTAACCTCATAGCCACTATCCCGTCACAGCCATTGACACGGTGTAGCATTTGTAAGTTCACAGACATCAGAAAGTAATAATATTTGTAATATCGTAGCCATTGTGTCTGCGTAGCCATTTTCAATATAGCCATCGTCACGTCGTAGCCATCATAACATCTGAGCCATTGTAACTTTGTAGCCACTAGGACGTCCTAGCCACTCTAATGTCATAGCTTTTATAACGTCATAGTCATGATAATATCACAGCCATTGCAACGCCATAGGAATTGTGACGTTGTAGCAGTTGTGACTTAGCAATTTTAACATCATAGCTGTTGTGACATCACATAAACGCGAAGCCATATCAAGTGTGACTTCGTAGCAATTGTGATGTCACGGCCATTTTCAAATCATAGCCATAGTGATGACGGCGCCATTGTGACGTCATACCCACTTTAATTTCATAGCCATTGAAAAGTCACAGCTACTACAATGCCACAGGAATTGCATCGTCATAGCCACGATCATGTCACAGCCATAGTGACGTCACGGGCACCGTAATGACACAGACATATTTAAGTCATTGCAAATTTAACGCCATAGCCATTTTGATGTCATAGCCATTGTGATGTCTGAGCCATTGCAACGTCAGAGTTACTAAAAAGTCATGGCCACTCTGATGGCATAGCCATTGTAGCTAGATAGCGACTGTGATCTCATGGCCATTGGAATGTCATAGCCACTATGATGTCATAGAAACTGTGATGTCATAGCCATTGTGACATCACAGCGACTATAACGTCATATCTACTGTAAGGTCAAAGCCACTGTAGTTTCATAGACATTGTTATGTCATCGCCGTTGACTTCATAACCATCATGATGTCAGAGACATTGTGATGGCATAGCCACTATAATGTCACGGCCATCGTAACGTGATAGGACCCACAATGTCATAGAGATAGTATAGTCATTTCCACTGTCCCGTATGAGCCATTGTGACGTCATAGCCATTTTTATGTCATAGGCATTGTGACGTCATAGCCATTGAAACCTCATGGCCACATTAATGTCATCGCCATTGAAACGGCATCACCTTTGTAATATATACATTGTAAAGTTATCGCATTTGTAATATCCTAGCCATTTGTGGGCATACTCATTGTCATCATAGCCATCGTCATCATGGCCATGAAAACATCAGAGCCGTGGTAACGTCATAGCTACTATGACGTCATAACCACAATAACGTCATAGCCTTTGTAAAGTCATAGTCACAATAATATCACAGACATTGTACCGTTATAGCCATTGTGTCCTCATAGCCATTGTGACATCATAGCCACTGTAACATCATAGCCCTTGTGATGTCATAGTCATTGTGAAGTCATGCCATTTGTGACTTCATAGCAATTGCGATGTCATTGCCATCATGACGTTACAGCAACCGTGACGTCCTGGCCACTATAATGTCACAGCCAATGTAATATCTTAGGCACTACCATGCAATAGACATAGTAAAGTCATTCCCACTGTATTGTCATAGCCATTGTGACGTCCTAGTCACTGTGACGTCATAGCAACTGGAACATCGTAGCCCTTGTGATATCATAGTCATTGTGAAGGCCTGTCAATTGTGACTTCATACCATTTGTGATGTGATAGCCACTAGCACATCATATCTACTGGAAAGTCATGGCTCTTGCAATATCATAGCTACTGTAGTGTCATAGGCAATGAAACCTCGGATCCATAGTAATGGCCTAGCCACTCTAGTGCCATATCCATTGTGCCTTCAGACCCAATGTGATATCATAGACATTGTAACCTCATAGCCACTATCTAGTCACAGCCATTGAGACGGCGTAGCATTTGTAAGGTCACAGACATCGGTAAGTAATAATATTTGTAATATCGTAGCCATTGTGTCGGCGTAGCCATTTTCAATGTAGCCATCGTCCCGTCGTAGCCATCATAACATCAGAGCCATTGTAACTTCGTAGCCACTGGGACGTCCTACCCACTCTAATGTCATAGCTTTTATAACGTCATAGTCATGATAATATCACAGCCATTGCAACGCCATAGGAATTGTGACGGTGTAGCAGTTGTGACATAGCAATTTTAACATCATAGCTGTTGTGACATCACATAAACGTGAAGCCATATCAAGTGTGACTTCGTAGCAATTTTGATGTCACGGCCATTATCAAGTCATAGCCATAGTGATGACGGCGCCATTGTGACGTCATACCCACTTCAATTTCATAGCCATTGAAAAGTCACAGCTACTACAATGCCACAGGAATTGCATCGTCATAGCCAAGATCATGTCACAGCCATTGTGACGTCACGGGCACCGTAATGACACAGACATATTTAAGTCATTGCAAATTTAACGCCATAGCCATTTTGAGGTCATAGCCATTGTGATGACTGAGCCATTGCAACGTCAGAGTTACTATAAAGTCATGGCCATTCTGATGGCATAGCCATTGTAGCTAGAGCGCCAATGTGATCTCATGGCCATTGGAATGTCATAGCCACTATGATGACATAGAAACTGTAATGTCATAGCCATTGTGACATCACAGCAACTATAACATCATATCTACTGTAAGGTCAAAGCCACTGTAGTTTCATAGACATTGTTATGTCATCGCCGTTGACTTCATAACCATCATGATGTCAGAGACATAGTGATGGCATAGCCACTATAATGTCACGGCCATCGTAACGTGATAGGCCCCACAATGCCATATAGTATAGTCATTTCCACTGTCCCGTAAGAGCCATTGTGACGTCATAGCCATTGTTATGTCATAGGCATTGTGACGTCAGAGCCATTGAAACCTCAGAGCCACATTAATGTCATGGCCATTGAAACGTCGTCACCTTTGTAATATCATATACATTGTAAAGTCATCGCATTGGTAATATCCTAGCCATTGTGTCGGCATACTCTTTGTCATCATCGCCGTCGTCATCATGGCCATGAAAACATCAGAGCCGTGGTAACGTCATAGCTACTATGACGTCATAACCACAATAATGTCATAGCCTTTGTAAAGTCATAGTCACAATAATATCACAGACATTGTACCGTTATAGCCATTGTGTCCTCATAGCCATTGTGACATCATAGCCACTGTAACATCATAGCCCTTGTGATGTCATAGTCATTGTGAAGTCATGCCATTTGTGACTTCATAGCAATTGCGATGTCATTGCCATCATGACGTTACAGCAACCGTGACGTCCTGGCCACTGTAATGTCACAGCCAATGTAATATCTTAGGCACTACCATGCAATTGACATAGTAAAGTCATTCCCACTATATTGTCATAGCCATTGAGACGTCCTAGCCACTGTGAAGTCATAGCAATTGGAACATCGGAGCCCTTGTGATATCATAGTCATTGTGAAGGCCTGTCAATTGTGACTTCATACCATTTGTGATGTCATAGCCACTAGCACATCATATCTACTGGAAATTCATGGCTCTTGCAATATCATAGCTACTGTAGTGTCATAGGCAATGAAACCTCGGATCCATAGAAATGGCCTAGCCAGTCTAGTGCCATATCCATTGTGCCTTCAGACCCATTGTGATATCATAGCCATTGTAAACTCATAGCCACTATCCCGTCACAGCCACTGAGACGGCGTAGCATTTGTAAGGTCACAGACATCGGAAAGTAATAGTATTTGTAATATCGTAGCATTTGTGTCGGTGTAGCCGTTTTCAATATAGCCATCGTCACGTCGTAGCCATCATAACATCAGAGCCATTGTAAATTCGTAAATACTGGGACGTCCTACCCACTATAATGTCATAGCTTTAATAACGTCATAGTCATGATAATATCACAGCCATTGCAACGCCATAGGAATTGTGACGTTGTAGCAGTTGTGACATAGCAATTTTAACATCATGGCTGTTGTGACATCACATAAACGTGAAGCCATATCAAGTGGGATTTCTTAGCAATTGTGATGTCACGGCCATTATCAAGTCATAGCCATAGTGATGACGGCGCCATTGTGACGTCATACCCACTTTAATTTCATAGCCATTGAAAAGTCTCAGCTACTACAATGCCACAGGAATTGCATCGTCATAGCCACGATCATGTCACAGCCATTGTGACGTCACGGGCACCGTAATGACACAGACATATTTAAGTCATTGCAAATTTAACGCCATAGCCATTTTGATGTCATAGCCATTGTGATGTCTGAGCCATTGCAACGTCAGAGTTACTATAAAGTCATGGCCACTCTGATGGCATAGCCATTGTAGCTAGATAGCCACTGTGATCTCATGGCCATTGGAATGTCATAGCCACTATGATGTCATAGAAACTGTGATGTCATAGCCATTGTGACATCACAGCGACTATAACATCATATCTACTGTAAGGTCAAAGCCACTGTAGTTTCATAGACATTGTTATATTATCGCCGTTGACTTCATAACCATCATGATGTCAGAGACATTGTGATGGCATAGCCACTATAATGTCACGGCCATCGTAACGTGATACGCCCCACAATGCCATAGAGATAGTATAGTCATTTCCACTGTCCCGTAAGAGCCATTGTTCCGTCATAGCCATTGTTATGTCATAGGCATTGTGACGTCAGAGCCATTGAAACCTCATAGCCACATTAATGTCATCGCCATTGAAAGGTTGTCACCTTTGTAATATCGTATACAAAGTCATCGCATTTGTAATATCCTAGACATTGTGTCGGCATACTCATTGTCATCATAGCCGTCGTCATCATGGCCATGAAAACATCAGAGCCGTGGTAACGTCATAGCTACTATGACGTCATAACCACAATAATGTCATAGCCTTTGTAAAGTCATAGTCACAATAACATCACAGACATTGTACCGTCATAGCCATTGTGTCCTCATAGCCATTGTGACATCATAGCCCTTGTGATGTCATAGTCATTGTGAAGTCATGCCATTTGTGACTTCATAGCAATTGCGATGTCATTGCCATCATGCCGTTACAGCAACCGTGACGTCCTGGCCCCTGTAATGTCACAGCCAATGTAATATCTTAGGCACTACCATGCAATAGACATAGTAAAGTCATTCCCACTGTATTGTCATAGCCATTGTGACGTCCTAGCCACTGTGACGTCATAGCAATTGGAACATCGTAGCCCTCGTGATATCATAGTCATTGTGAAGGCCTGTCAATTGTGACTTCATACCATTTGTGATGTCATAGCCACTAGCACATCATATCTCCTGGAAAGTCCTGGCTCTTGCAATATCATAGCTACTGTAGAGTCATAGGCAATGAAACCTCGGATCCATAGTAATTGCCTAGCCACTCTGGTGCCATATCCATTGTGCCTTCAGACCCATTGTGATATCATAGACATTGTAACCTCATAGCCACTATCCCTTCACAGCCATTGAGACGGCGTAGCATTTGAAAGGTCACAGACATCGGAAAGTAATAATATTTGTAATATCGTAGCCATTGTGTCGGCGTAGCCATTTTCAATATAGCCATCGTCACGTCGTAGCCATCATAACATCAGAGCCATTGTAACTCCGTAGCCACTGGGACGTCCTACCCACTATAATGTCATAGCTTTTATAACGTCATAGTCATGATAATATCACAGCCATTGCAACGCCATAGGAATTGTGACGGTGTAGGAGTTGTGACTTAGCAATTTTAACATCATGGCTGTTGTGACATCACATAAACGTGAAGCCATATCAAGTGTGACTTCGTAGCAATTGTGATGTCACGGCCATTATGAAGTCATAGCCATAGTGATGACGGCGCCATTGTGACGTCATACCCACATTAATTTCATAGCCATTGAAAAGTCACAGCTACTACAATGCCACAGGAATTGCATCGTAATAGCCAAGATCATGTCACAGCCATTGTGACGTCACGGGCACCGTAATGACACAGACATATTTAAGACATTGCAAATTTAACGCCATAGCCATTTTGATGTCATAGCCATTGTGATGTCTGAGCCATTGCAACGTCAGAGTTACTATAAAGTCATGGCCATTCTGATGGCATAGCCATTGCAGCTAGAGCGCCAATGTGATCTCATGGCCATTGGAATGTCATAGCCACTATGATGTCATAGAAACTGTGATGTCATAGCCATTGTGACATCAGAGCAACTATAACATCATATCTACTGTAAGGTCAAAGCCACTGTAGTTTCATAGACATTGTTATGTCATCGCCGTTGACTTCATAACCATCATGATGTCAGAGACATAGTGATGGCATAGCCACTATAATGTCACGGCCATCGTAACGTGATAGGCCCCACAATGCCATATAGTATAGTCATTTCCACTGTCCCGTAAGAGCCATTGTGACGTCATAGCCATTGTTATGTCATAGGCATTGTGACGTCATAGCCATTGAAACCTCATAGCCACATTAATGTCATCGCCATTGAAACGGCGTCACCTTTGTAATATCATATACATTGTAAAGTCATCACATTTGTAATATCCTAGCCATTGTGTCGGCATACTCATTGTCATCATAGCCATCGTCATCATGGCCATGAAAACATCAGAGCCGTGGTAACGTCATAGCTACTATGACGTCATAACCACAATAATGTCATAGCCTTTGTAAAGTCATAGTCACAATAACATCACAGACATTGTACCGTCATAGCCATTGTGTCCTCATAGCCATTGTGACATCATAGCCACCGAACATCATAGCCCTAGTGATGTCATAGTCATTGTGAAGTTATGCCATTTGTGACTTCATAGCAATTGCGATGTCATTGCCATCATGACGTTACAGCAACCGTGACGTCCTGGCCAATATAATGTCACAGCCAATGTAATATCTTAGGCACTACCATGCAATAGACATAGTAAAGTCATTCCCACTGTATTGTCATAGCATTGTGACTTCCTAGCCATTGTGACGTCACAGCAATTGGAACATCGGAGCCCTTGTGATATCATAGGCATTGTGAAGGCCTGTCAGTTGTGACTTCATACCATTTGTGATGTCATAGCCACTAGCACATCATATCTATCGGAAAGTCATGGCTCTTGCAATATCATAGCTTCTGTAGTGCCATAGGCAATGAAACCTCGGATCCATAGTAATGGCCTAGCCACTCTAGTGCCATATACATTGTGCCTTCAGACCCATTGTGATATCAGAGCCATTGTAACCTCATAGCCACTATCCCGTCACAGCCATTGAGACGGCGTAGCATTTGTAAGGTCACAGACATCGGAAAGTAATAATATTTGTAATATCGTAGCCATTGTGTCGGAGTAGCCATTTTCAATATAGCCATCGTCACGTCATAGCCATCATAACATCAGAGCCAAAGTAACTTCGTAGCCACTGGGACGTCCTACCCACTATAATGTCATAGCTTTTATAACGTCATAGTCATGATAATATCACAGCCATTGCAACGCCATAGGAATTGTGACGTTGTAGCAGTTGTGACATAGCAATTTTAACATCATAGCTGTAGTGACATCACATAAACGTGAAGCCATATCAAGTGTGACTTCGTAACAATTGTGATGTCACGGCCATTATCAAGTCATAGCCATAGTGATGACGGCGCCACTGTGACCTCATACCCACTTTAATTTCATAGCCTTTGAAAAGTCACAGCTACTACAATGCCACAGGAATTGCATCGTCATAGCCACGGTCATGTCTCAGCCATTGTGACGTCACGGGCACCGTAATGACACAGACATATTTAAGTCATTGCAAATTTAACGCCATAGCCATTTTGATGTCATAGCCATTGTGATGTCTGAGCCATTGCAACGTCAGAGTTATTATAAAGTCATGGCCACGCTGATGGCATAGCCATTGTAGCTAGATAGCCACTGTGATCTCACGGCCATTGGAATGTCATAGCCACTATGATGTCATAGAAACGGTGATGTCATAGCCATTGTGATGTCTCAGCCATTGCAACGTCAGAGTTACTATAAAGTCATGGCCACTCTGATGGCATCGCCATTGTAGCTAGATAGCCACAGTGATCTCATGGCCATTGGAATGTCATAGCCACTATGATGTCATAGAAACTGTGATGTCATAGCCATTGTGACATCACAGCGACTATAACATCATATCTACTGTAAGGTCAAAGCCACTGTAGTTTAATAGACATTGTTATGTCATCGCCGTGGACTTCGTAACCATCATGATGTCAGAGACATTGTGATGGCATAGCCACTATAATGTCACGGCCATCGTAACGTGATAGGCCCCACAATGTCATAGAGATAGTATAGTCATTTCCACTGTCCCGTAAGAGCCATTGTGACGTCATAGCCATTGTTATGTCATAGGCATTGTGACGTCATAGCCATTGAAACCTCATAGCCACATTAATGTCATCACCATTGAAACGGCGTCACCTTTGTAATATCGTATACATTGTAAAGTCATCGCATTTGTAATATCCTAGCCATTGTGACGGCATACTCATTGTCATCATAGCCATCGTCATCATGGCCATGAAAACATCAGAGCCGTGGTAACGTCATAGCTGCTATGACGTCATAACCACAATAATGTCATAGCCTTTGTAAAGTCATAGTCACAATAATATCACAGACATTGTACCGTTATAGACATTGTGTCCTCATAGCCATTGTGACATCATAGCCACTGTAACATCATAGCCCTTGTGATGTCATAGTCATTGTGAAGTCATGCCATTTGTGACTTCATAGCAATTGCGATGTCATTGCCATCATGACGTTATAGCAACCGTGACGTCCTGGCCACTATAATGTCACAGCCAAGGTAATATCTTAGGCACTACTATGCAATAGACATAGTAAAGTCATTCCCACTGTATTGTCATAGCCATTGTGACGTCCTAGCCATTGTGACGTTATAGCAATTGGAACATCGGAGCCCTTGTGATATCATAGGCATTGTGAAGGCCTGTCAGTTGTGACTTCATACCATTTGTGATGTCATAGCCACTAGCACATCATATCTACTGGAAAGTCATGGCTCTTGCAATATCATAGCTACTGTAGTGCCATAGGCAATGAAACCTCGGATCCATAGTAATGGCCTAGCCACTCTAGTGCCATATACATTGTGCCTTCAGACCCATTGTGATATCAGAGCCATTGTAACCTCATAGCCACTATCCCGTCACAGCCATTGAGACGGCGTAGCATTTGTAAGGTCACAGACATCGGAAAGTAATAATATTTGTAATATCGTAGCCATTGTGTCTGCGTAGCCATTTTCAATATAGCCATCGTCACGTCATAGCCATCATAACATCAGAGCCAAAGTAACTTCGTAGCCACTGGGACGTCCTACCCACTATAATGTCATAGCTTTTATAACGTCATAGTCATGATAATATCACAGCCATTGCAACGCCATAGGAATTGTGACGTTGTAGCAGTTGTGACATAGCAATTTTAACATCATAGCTGTAGTGACATCACATAAACGTGAAGCCATATCAAGTGTGACTTCGTAGCAATTGTGATGTCACGGCCATTATCAAGTCATAGCCATAGTGATGACGGCGCCATTGTGACGTCATACCCACTTTAATTTCATAGCCTTTGAAAAGTCACAGCTACTACAATGCCACATAATTGCATCGTCATAGCCACGGTCATGTCTCAGCCATTGTGACGTCACGGGCACCGTAATGACACAGACATATTTAAGACATTGCAAATTTAACGCCATAGCCATTTTGATGTCATAGCCATTGTGATGTCTGAGCCATTGATACGTCAGAGTTACTATAAAGTCAAGGCCACGCTGATGGCATAGCCATTGTAGCTAGATAGCCACTGTGATCTCACGGCCATTGGAATGTCATAGCCACTATGATGTCATAGAAACGGTGATGTCATAGCCATTGTGACATCACAGCGACTATAACATCATATGTACTGTAAGGTCAAAGCCAGTGTAGTTTCATAGACATTGTTATGTCATCGCCGTTGACTTCATAACCATCATGATGTCAGAGACATTGTGATGGCATAGCCACTATAATGTCACGGCCATCGTAACGTGATAGGCCCCACAATGCCATAGAGATAGTATATTTATTTCCACTGTCCCGTAAGAGCCATTGTGACGTCATAGCCATTGTTATGTCATAGGCATTGTGACGTCAGAGCCATTGAAACCTCAGAGCCACATTAATGTCATGGCCATTGAAACGTCGTCACCTTTGTAATATCATATACATTGTAAAGTCATCGCATTGGTAATATCCTAGCCATTGTGTCGGCATACTCATTGTCATCATAGCCGTCGTCATCATGGCCATGAAAACATCAGAGCCGTGGTAACGTCATAGCTACTATGACGTGATAACCACAATAATGTCATAGCCTTTGTAAAGTCATAGTCACAATAATATCACAGACATTGTACCGTTATAGCCATTCTGTCCTCATAGCCATTGTGACATCCTAGCCACTGTAACATCATAGCCCTTGTGATGTCATAGTCATTGTGAAGTCATGCCATTTGTGACTTCATAGCAATTGCGATGTCATTGCCATCATGACGTTACAGCAACCGTGACGTCCTGGCCACTGTAATGTCACTGCCAATGTAATATCTTAGGCACTACCATGCAATATACATGGTAAAGTCATTCCCACTATATTGTCATAGCCATTGTGACGTCATAGCAATTGGAACATCGGTGTCCTTGTGATATCATAGTCATTGTGAGGGCCTGTCAATTGTGACTTTATACCATTTTTGATGTCATAGCCACTAGCACATCATATCTACTGGAAAGTCGTGGCTCTTGCAATATCATAGCTACTGTAGTGTCATAGGCAATGAAACCTCGGATCTATAGTAATGGCCTAGCCACTCTAGTGCCATATCTATTGTGCCTTCAGACCCATTGTGATATCATAGCCATTGTAACCTCATAGCCACTATCCCGTCACAGCCATGAGACTGCGTAGCATTTGAAAGGTCACAGACATCGGAAAGTAATAATATTTGTAATATCGTAGCCATTGTGTCGGCGTAGCCATTTTCAATATAGCCATCGTCACGTCGTTGTCATCATAACATCAGAGCCATTGTAACTTCGTAGCCACTTGGACGTCCTACCCACTAAAATGTCATAGCTTTTATAACGTCATAGTCATGATAATATCACAGCCATTGCAACGCCATAGGAATTGTGACGTTGTAGCAGTTGTGACATAGCAATTTTAACATCATGGCTGTTGTGACATCACCTAAACGTGAAGCCATATCAAGTGTGACTTCGTAGCAATTGTGATGTCACGGCCACTATCAAGTCATAGCCATAGTGATGACGGCGCCATTGTGACGTCATACCCATTTTAATTTCATAGCCATTGAAAAGTCACAGCTACTACAATGCCACAGGAATTGCATCGTCATAGCCACGATCATGTCACAGCCATTGTGACGTCACTGGCAGCACCGGAATGACACAGACATATTTAAGTCATTGCAAATTTAATGCCATAGCCATTTTGATGTCATAGCCATTGTGATGTCTGAGCCATTGCAACGTCAGAGTTACTATAAAATCATGGCAACTCTGATGGCATAGCCATTGTAGCTAGATAGCCACCGTGATCTCATGGTCATTGGAATGTCATAGCCACTATGATGTCATAGAAACTGTGATGTCATAGCCATTGTGACATCACAGCGACTATAACATCATATCTACTGTAAGGTCAAAGCCACTGTAGTTTCATAGACATTGTTATGTCATCGCCGTTGACTTCATAACCATCATGATGTCAGAGACATTGTGATGGCATAGCCACTACAATGTCACGGCCATCGTAACGTGATAGGCCCCACAATGCCATAGAGATAGTATAGTCATTTCCACTGTCCCGTAAGAGCCATTGTGACGTCATAGCCATTGTTATGTCATAGGCATTGTGACGTCAGAGCCATTGAAACCTCATAGCCACATTAATGTCATCGCCATTGAAACGTTGTCACCTTTGTAATATCGTATACAAAGTCATCGCATTTGTAATATCCTAGACATTGTGTCGGCATACTCATTGTCATCATAGCCGTCGTCATCATGGCCATGAAAACATCAGAGCCGTGGTAACGTCATAGCTACTATGACGTCATAACCACAATAATGTCATAGCCTTTGTAAAGTCATAGTCACAATAACATCACAGACATTGTACCGTCATAGCCATTGTGTCCTCATAGCCATTGTGACATCATAGCCCTTGTGATGTCATAGTCATTGTGAAGTCATGCCATTTGTGACTTCATAGCAATTGCGATGTCATTGCCATCATGCCGTTACAGCAACCGTGACGTCCTGGCCCCTGTAATGTCACAGCCAATGTAATATCTTAGGCACTACCATGCAATAGACATAGTAAAGTCATTCCCACTGTATTGTCATAGCCATTGTGACGTCCTAGCCACTGTGACGTCATAGCAATTGGAACATCGTAGCCCTCGTGATATCATAGTCATTGTGAAGGCCTGTCAATTGTGACTTCATACCATTTGTGATGTCATAGCCACTAGCACATCATATCTCCTGGAAAGTCCTGGCTCTTGCAATATCATAGCTACTGTAGAGTCATAGGCAATGAAACCTCGGATCCATAGTAATTGCCTAGCCACTCTGGTGCCATATCCATTGTGCCTTCAGACCCATTGTGATATCATAGACATTGTAACCTCATAGCAACTATCCCTTCACAGCCATTGAGACGGCGTAGCATTTGAAAGGTCACAGACATCGGAAAGTAATAATATTTGTAATATCGTAGCCATTGTGTCGGCGTAGCCATTTTCAATATAGCCATCGTCACGTCGTAGCCATCATAACATCAGAGCCATTGTAACTCCGTAGCCACTGGGACGTCCTACCCACTATAATGTCATAGCTTTTATAACGTCATAGTCATGATAATATCACAGCCATTGCAACGCCATAGGAATTGTGACGGTGTAGCAGTTGTGACATAGCAATTTTAACATCATGGCTGTTGTGACATCACATAAACGTGAAGCCATATCAAGTGTGACTTCGTAGCAATTGTGATGTCACGGCCATTATGAAGTCATAGCCATAGTGATGACGGCGCCATTGTGACGTCATACCCACATTAATTTCATAGCCATTGAAAAGTCACAGCTACTACAATGCCACAGGAATTGCATCGTAATAGCCAAGATCATGTCACAGCCATTGTGACGTCACGGGCACCGTAATGACACAGACATATTTAAGACATTGCAAATTTAACGCCATAGCCATTTTGATGTCATAGCCATTGTGATGTCTGAGCCATTGCAACGTCAGAGTTACTATAAAGTCATGGCCATTCTGATGGCATAGCCATTGCAGCTAGAGCGCCAATGTGATCTCATGGCCATTGGAATGTCATAGCCACTATGATGTCATAGAAACTGTGATGTCATAGCCATTGTGACATCAGAGCAACTATAACATCATATCTACTGTAAGGTCAAAGCCACTGTAGTTTCATAGACATTGTTATGTCATCGCCGTTGACTTCATAACCATCATGATGTCAGAGACATAGTGATGGCATAGCCACTATAATGTCACGGCCATCGTAACGTGATAGGCCCCACAATGCCATATAGTATAGTCATTTCCACTGTCCCGTAAGAGCCATTGTGACGTCATAGCCATTGTTATGTCATAGGCATTGTGACGTCATAGCCATTGAAACCTCATAGCCACATTAATGTCATCGCCATTGAAACGGCGTCACCTTTGTAATATCATATACATTGTAAAGTCATCACATTTGTAATATCCTAGCCATTGTGTCGGCATACTCATTGTCATCATAGCCATCGTCATCATGGCCATGAAAACATCAGAGCCGTGGTAACGTCATAGCTACTATGACGTCATAACCACAATAATGTCATAGCCTTTGTAAAGTCATAGTCACAATAACATCACAGACATTGTACCGTCATAGCCATTGTGTCCTCATAGCCATTGTGACATCATAGCCACCGAACATCATAGCCCTAGTGATGTCATAGTCATTGTGAAGTTATGCCATTTGTGACTTCATAGCAATTGCGATGTCATTGCCATCATGACGTTACAGCAACCGTGACGTCCTGGCCAATATAATGTCACAGCCAATGTAATATCTTAGGCACTACCATGCAATAGACATAGTAAAGTCATTCCCACTGTATTGTCATAGCATTGTGACTTCCTAGCCATTGTGACGTCACAGCAATTGGAACATCGGAGCCCTTGTGATATCATAGGCATTGTGAAGGCCTGTCAGTTGTGACTTCATACCATTTGTGATGTCATAGCCACTAGCACATCATATCTATCGGAAAGTCATGGCTCTTGCAATATCATAGCTTCTGTAGTGCCATAGGCAATGAAACCTCGGATCCATAGTAATGGCCTAGCCACTCTAGTGCCATATACATTGTGCCTTCAGACCCATTGTGATATCAGAGCCATTGTAACCTCATAGCCACTATCCCGTCACAGCCATTGAGACGGCGTAGCATTTGTAAGGTCACAGACATCGGAAAGTAATAATATTTGTAATATTGTAGCCATTGTGTCGGAGTAGCCATTTTCAATATAGCCATCGTCACGTCATAGCCATCATAACATCAGAGCCAAAGTAACTTCGTAGCCACTGGGACGTCCTACCCACTATAATGTCATAGCTTTTATAACGTCATAGTCATGATAATATCACAGCCATTGCAACGCCATAGGAATTGTGACGTTGTAGCAGTTGTGACATAGCAATTTTAACATCATAGCTGTAGTGACATCACATAAACGTGAAGCCATATCAAGTGTGACTTCGTAACAATTGTGATGTCACGGCCATTATCAAGTCATAGCCATAGTGATGACGGCGCCACTGTGACCTCATACCCACTTTAATTTCATAGCCTTTGAAAAGTCACAGCTACTACAATGCCACAGGAATTGCATCGTCATAGCCACGGTCATGTCTCAGCCATTGTGACGTCACGGGCACCGTAATGACACAGACATATTTAAGTCATTGCAAATTTAACGCCATAGCCATTTTGATGTCATAGCCATTGTGATGTCTGAGCCATTGCAACGTCAGAGTTATTATAAAGTCATGGCCACGCTGATGGCATAGCCATTGTAGCTAGATAGCCACTGTGATCTCACGGCCATTGGAATGTCATAGCCACTATGATGTCATAGAAACGGTGATGTCATAGCCATTGTGATGTCTCAGCCATTGCAACGTCAGAGTTACTATAAAGTCATGGCCACTCTGATGGCATCGCCATTGTAGCTAGATAGCCACAGTGATCTCATGGCCATTGGAATGTCATAGCCACTATGATGTCATAGAAACTGTGATGTCATAGCCATTGTGACATCACAGCGACTATAACATCATATCTACTGTAAGGTCAAAGCCACTGTAGTTTAATAGACATTGTTATGTCATCGCCGTGGACTTCGTAACCATCATGATGTCAGAGACATTGTGATGGCATAGCCACTATAATGTCACGGCCATCGTAACGTGATAGGCCCCACAATGTCATAGAGATAGTATAGTCATTTCCACTGTCCCGTAAGAGCCATTGTGACGTCATAGCCATTGTTATGTCATAGGCATTGTGACGTCATAGCCATTGAAACCTCATAGCCACATTAATGTCATCACCATTGAAACGGCGTCACCTTTGTAATATCGTATACATTGTAAAGTCATCGCATTTGTAATATCCTAGCCATTGTGACGGCATACTCATTGTCATCATAGCCATCGTCATCATGGCCATGAAAACATCAGAGCCGTGGTAACGTCATAGCTGCTATGACGTCATAACCACAATAATGTCATAGCCTTTGTAAAGTCATAGTCACAATAATATCACAGACATTGTACCGTTATAGACATTGTGTCCTCATAGCCATTGTGACATCATAGCCACTGTAACATCATAGCCCTTGTGATGTCATAGTCATTGTGAAGTCATGCCATTTGTGACTTCATAGCAATTGCGATGTCATTGCCATCATGACGTTACAGCAACCGTGACGTCCTGGCCACTATAATGTCACAGCCAATGTAATATCTTAGGCACTACTATGCAATAGACATAGTAAAGTCATTCCCACTGTATTGTCATAGCCATTGTGACGTCCTAGCCATTGTGACGTTATAGCAATTGGAACATCGGAGCCCTTGTGATATCATAGGCATTGTGAAGGCCTGTCAGTTGTGACTTCATACCATTTGTGATGTCATAGCCACTAGCACATCATATCTACTGGAAAGTCATGGCTCTTGCAATATCATAGCTACTGTAGTGCCATAGGCAATGAAACCTCGGATCCATAGTAATGGCCTAGCCACTCTAGTGCCATATACATTGTGCCTTCAGACCCATTGTGATATCAGAGCCATTGTAACCTCATAGCCACTATCCCGTCACAGCCATTGAGACGGCGTAGCATTTGTAAGGTCACAGACATCGGAAAGTAATAATATTTGTAATATCGTAGCCATTGTGTCTGCGTAGCCATTTTCAATATAGCCATCGTCACGTCATAGCCATCATAACATCAGAGCCAAAGTAACTTCGTAGCCACTGGGACGTCCTACCCACTATAATGTCATAGCTTTTATAACGTCATAGTCATGATAATATCACAGCCATTGCAACGCCATAGGAATTGTGACGTTGTAGCAGTTGTGACATAGCAATTTTAACATCATAGCTGTAGTGACATCACATAAACGTGAAGCCATATCAAGTGTGACTTCGTAGCAATTGTGATGTCACGGCCATTATCAAGTCATAGCCATAGTGATGACGGCGCCATTGTGACGTCATACCCACTTTAATTTCATAGCCTTTGAAAAGTCACAGCTACTACAATGCCACAGGAATTGCATCGTCATAGCCACGGTCATGTCTCAGCCATTGTGACGTCACGGGCACCGTAATGACACAGACATATTTAAGACATTGCAAATTTAACGCCATAGCCATTTTGATGTCATAGCCATTGTGATGTCTGAGCCATTGATACGTCAGAGTTACTATAAAGTCAAGGCCACGCTGATGGCATAGCCATTGTAGCTAGATAGCCACTGTGATCTCACGGCCATTGGAATGTCATAGCCACTATGATGTCATAGAAACGGTGATGTCATAGCCATTGTGACATCACAGCGACTATAACATCATATGTACTGTAAGGTCAAAGCCAGTGTAGTTTCATAGACATTGTTATGTCATCGCCGTTGACTTCATAACCATCATGATGTCAGAGACATTGTGATGGCATAGCCACTATAATGTCACGGCCATCGTAACGTGATAGGCCCCACAATGCCATAGAGATAGTATATTTATTTCCACTGTCCCGTAAGAGCCATTGTGACGTCATAGCCATTGTTATGTCATAGGCATTGTGACGTCAGAGCCATTGAAACCTCAGAGCCACATTAATGTCATGGCCATTGAAACGTCGTCACCTTTGTAATATCATATACATTGTAAAGTCATCGCATTGGTAATATCCTAGCCATTGTGTCGGCATACTCATTGTCATCATAGCCGTCGTCATCATGGCCATGAAAACATCAGAGCCGTGGTAACGTCATAGCTACTATGACGTGATAACCACAATAATGTCATAGCCTTTGTAAAGTCATAGTCACAATAATATCACAGACATTGTACCGTTATAGCCATTCTGTCCTCATAGCCATTGTGACATCCTAGCCACTGTAACATCATAGCCCTTGTGATGTCATAGTCATTGTGAAGTCATGCCATTTGTGACTTCATAGCAATTGCGATGTCATTGCCATCATGACGTTACAGCAACCGTGACGTCCTGGCCACTGTAATGTCACTGCCAATGTAATATCTTAGGCACTACCATGCAATATACATGGTAAAGTCATTCCCACTATATTGTCATAGCCATTGTGACGTCATAGCAATTGGAACATCGGTGTCCTTGTGATATCATAGTCATTGTGAGGGCCTGTCAATTGTGACTTTATACCATTTTTGATGTCATAGCCACTAGCACATCATATCTACTGGAAAGTCGTGGCTCTTGCAATATCATAGCTACTGTAGTGTCATAGGCAATGAAACCTCGGATCTATAGTAATGGCCTAGCCACTCTAGTGCCATATCTATTGTGCCTTCAGACCCATTGTGATATCATAGCCATTGTAACCTCATAGCCACTATCCCGTCACAGCCATGAGACTGCGTAGCATTTGAAAGGTCACAGACATCGGAAAGTAATAATATTTGTAATATCGTAGCCATTGTGTCGGCGTAGCCATTTTCAATATAGCCATCGTCACGTCGTTGTCATCATAACATCAGAGCCATTGTAACTTCGTAGCCACTTGGACGTCCTACCCACTAAAATGTCATAGCTTTTATAACGTCATAGTCATGATAATATCACAGCCATTGCAACGCCATAGGAATTGTGACGTTGTAGCAGTTGTGACATAGCAATTTTAACATCATGGCTGTTGTGACATCACCTAAACGTGAAGCCATATCAAGTGTGACTTCGTAGCAATTGTGATGTCACGGCCACTATCAAGTCATAGCCATAGTGATGACGGCGCCATTGTGACGTCATACCCATTTTAATTTCATAGCCATTGAAAAGTCACAGGTACTACAATGCCACAGGAATTGCATCGTCATAGCCACGATCATGTCACAGCCATTGTGACGTCACTGGCAGCACCGGAATGACACAGACATATTTAAGTCATTGCAAATTTAATGCCATAGCCATTTTGATGTCATAGCCATTGTGATGTCTGAGCCATTGCAACGTCAGAGTTACTATAAAATCATGGCAACTCTGATGGCATAGCCATTGTAGCTAGATAGCCACCGTGATCTCATGGTCATTGGAATGTCATAGCCACTATGATGTCATAGAAACTGTGATGTCATAGCCATTGTGACATCACAGCGACTATAACATCATATCTACTGTAAGGTCAAAGCCACTGTAGTTTCATAGACATTGTTATGTCATCGCCGTTGACTTCATAACCATCATGATGTCAGAGACATTGTGATGGCATAGCCACTACAATGTCACGGCCATCGTAACGTGATAGGCCCCACAATGCCATAGAGATAGTATAGTCATTTCCACTGTCCCGTAAGAGCCATTGTGACGTCATAGCCATTGTTATGTCATAGGCATTGTGACGTCAGAGCCATTGAAACCTCATAGCCACATTAATGTCATCGCCATTGAAACGTTGTCACCTTTGTAATATCGTATACATTGTAAAGTCATCGCATTTGTAATATCCTAGCCATTGTGTCGGCATACTCATTGTCATCATAGCCGTCGTCATCATGGCCTTGAAAACATCAGAGCCGTGGTAACGTCATAGCTACTATGACGTCATAACCACAATAATGTCATAGCCTTTGTAAAGTCATAGTCACAATAATATCACAGACATTGTACCGTTATAGCCATTGTGTCCTCATAGCCATTGTGACATCATAGCCACTGTAACATCATAGCCCTTGTGATGTCATAGTCATTGTGAAGTCATGCCATTTGTGACTTCATAGCAATTGCGATGTCATTGCCATCATGACGTTACAGCAACCGTGACGTAGTGGCCACTATAATGTAACAGCCAATGTAATATCTTAGGCACTACCATGCAATAGACATAGTAAAGTCATTCCCACAGTATTGTCATAGCCATTGTGATGTCCAAGCCACTGTGACGTCATAGCAATTGGAACATCGGAGCCCTTGTAATATCATAGTCATTGTGAAGGCCTGTCAATTGTGACTTCAAAGCATTTGTGATGTCATAGCCACTAGCACATCATATCTACTGGAAAGTCCTGGCTCTTGCAATATCATAGCTACTGTAGTGTCATAGGCAATGAAACCTCGGATACATAGTAATGGCCTAGCCACTCTAGTGCCATATCCATTGTGCCTTCAGACCCATTGTGATATCATAGCCATTGTAACCTCATAGCCACTATCTCGTCACAGCCATTGAGACGGCGTAGCATTTGTAAGGTCACAGACATCGGAAAGTAATAATATTTGTAATATCGTAACCATTGTGTCGGCGTAGCCATTTTCAATATAGCCATCGTCACGTCGTAGCCATCATAACATCAGAGCCATTGTAACTTCGTAGCCACTGGGACGTCCTACCCACTATAATGTCATAGCTTTTATAACGTCATAGTCATGATAGTATCACAGCCATTGCAACGCCATAGGAATTGTGAGGTAGCAGTTGTGACATACCAATTTTAACATCATGGCTGTTGTGACATCATATAAACGTGAAGCCATATCAAGTGTGATTTCGTAGCAATTGTGATGTCACGGCCATTATCAAGTCATAGCCATAGTGATGACGGCGCCATTGTGACGTCATACCCACTTTAATTTCATAGCCATTGAAAAGTCACAGCTACTACAATGCCACAGGAATTGCATCGTCATAGCCACGGTCATGTCTCAGCCATTGTGACGTCACGGGCACCGTAATGACACAGACATATTTAAGTCATTGCAAATTTAACGCCATAGCCATTTTTATGTCATAGCCATTGTGATGTCTGAGCCATTGATACGTCAGAGTTACTATAAAGTCATGGCCACTCTGATGGCATTGCCATTGTAGCTAGATAGCCACTGTGATCTCATGGCCATTGGAATGTCATAGCCACTATGATGTCATAGAAACTGTGATGTCATAGCCATTGTGACATCACAGCGACTATAACATCATATCTACTGTAAGGTCAAAGCCACTGTAGTTTCATAGACATTGTTATGTCATCGCCGTGGACTTCGTAATCATCATGATGTCAGAGACATTGTGATGGCATAGCCACAATAATGTCACGGCCATCGTAACGTGATAGGCCCCACAATGTCATAGAGATAGTATAGTCATTTCCACTGTCCCGTAAGAGCCATTGTGACGTCATAGCCATTGTTATGTCATAGGCATTGTGACGTCATAGCCATTGAAACCTCATAGCCACATTAATGTCATCACCATTGAAACGGCGTCACCTTTGTAATATCGTATACATTGTAAAGTCATCGCATTTGTAATATCCTAGCCATTGTGACGGCATACTCATTGTCATCATAGCCATCGTCATCATGGCCATGAAAACATCAGAGCCGTGGGAACGTCATAGCTGCTATGACGTCATAACCACAATAAGGTCATAGCCTTTGTAAAGTCATAGTCACAATAATTTCACAGACATTGTACCGTTATAGCCATTGTGTCCTCATAGCCATTGTGACATCCTAGCCACTGTAACATCATAGCCCTTGTGATGTCATAGTCATTGTGAAGTCATGCCATTTGTGACTTCATAGCAATTGCGATGTCATTGCCAGCATGACGTTACAGCAACCGTGACGTCCTGGCCACTATAATGTCACAGCCAATGTAATATCTTAGGCACTACCATGCAATATACATGGTAAAGTCATTCCCACTATATTGTCATAGCCATTGTGACGTCATAGCAATTGGAACATCGGAGTCCTTGTGATATCATAGTCATTGTGAGGGCCTGTCAATTGTGACTTTATACCATTTTTGATGTCATAGCCACTAGCACATCATATCTACTGGAAAGTCGTGGCTCTTGCAATATCATAGCTACTGTAGTGTCATAGGCAATGAAACCTCGGATCTATAGTAATGGCCTAGCCACTCTAGTGCCATATCTATTGTGCCTTCAGACCCATTGTGATATCATAGCCATTGTAACCTTATAGCCACTATCCCGTCACAGCCATGAGACGGCGTAGCATTTGTAAGGTCACAGACATCGGAAAGTAATAATATTTGTAATATCGTAGCCATTGTGTCGGCGTAGCCATTTTCAATATAGCCATCGTCACGTCGTTGTCATCATAACATCAGAGCCATTGTAACTTCGTAGCCACTTGGACGTCCTACCCACTAAAATGTCATAGCTTTTATAACGTCATAGTCATGATAAAATCACAGCCATTGCAACGCCATAGGAATTGTGACGTTGTAGCAGTTGTGACATAGCAATTTTAACATCATGGCTGTTGTGACATCACCTAAACGTGAAGCCATATCAAGTGTGACTTCGTAGCAATTGTGATGTCACGGCCATTATCAAGTCATAGCCATAGTGATGACGGCGCCATTGTGACGTCATACCCATTTTAATTTCATAGCCATTGAAAATCACAGCTACTACAATGCCACAGGAATTGCATCGTCATAGCCACGGTCATGTCCCAGCCATTGTGAAGTCACGGGCACCGTAATGACACAGACATATATAAGTCATTGCAAATTTAACGCCATAGCCATTTTGATGTCATAGCCGTTGTGATGTCTGAGCCATTGCAACGTCAGAGTCACTATAAAGTCATGGCCACGCTGATGGCATAGCCATTGTAGCTAGATAGCCACTGTGATCTCACGGCCATTGGAATGTCATAGCCACTGTGATGTCATAGAAACTGTGATGTCATAGCCATTGTGACATCACAGCGACTATAACATCATATCTACCGTAAGGTCAAAGCCACTGTAGTTTCATAGACATTGTTATGTCATCGCCGTTGACTTCATAACCATCATGATGTCAGACACATTGTGATGGCATAGCCACTATAATGTCACGGCCATCGTAATGTGATAGGCCCCACAATGCCATAGAGATAGTATAGTCATTTCCACTGTCCCGTAAGAGCCATTGTGACGTCATAGCCATTGTTATGTCATAGGCATTGTGACGTCATAGCCAATGAAACCTCATAGCCACATTAATGTCATCGCCATTGAAACGGCGTCACCTTTGTAATGTCATATACATTGTAAAGTCATCGCATTTGTAATATCCCAGCCATTGGGTTGGCATACTCATTGTCATCGTAGCCATCGTCATCATGGCCATGTAAACATCAGAGCCGTGGTAACGTCATCGCTACTATGACGTCATAACCACAATAATGTCATAGCCTTTGTAAAGTCATAGTCACAATAACATCACAGACATTGTACCGTTATAGCCATTGTGTCCTCATTGCCATTGTGACATCATAGCCACCGTAACATCATAGCCCTTGTGATGTCATAGTCATTGTGAAGTCATGCCATTTGTGACTTCATAGCAATTGCGATGTCATTGCCATCATCACGTTACAGCAACCATGACGTCCTGGCCACTATAATCTCACAGCCAATGTAATATCTTAGGCACTACCATGCAATAGACATAGTAAAGTCATTCCCACTGTGTTGTCATAGCCATTGTGACGTCCTAGCCATTGTGACGTCGTAGCAATTGGAACATCGGAGCCCTTGTGATATCATAGGCATTGTGAAGGCCTGTCAGTTGTGACTTCATACCATTTGTGATGTCATAGCCACTAGCACATCATATCTACTGGAAAGTCATGGCTCTTGCAATATCATAGCTACTGTAGTGTCATAGGCAATGAAACCTCGGATCCATAGTAATGGCCTAGCCACTCTAGTGCCATATCCATTGTGCCTTCAGACCCATTGTGATATCAGAGCCATTGTAACCTCATAGCCACTATCCCGTCACAGCCATTGAGACGGCGTAGCATTTGTAAGGTCACAGACATCAGAAAGTAATGATATTTGTAATATCGTAGCCATTGTGTCGGCGTAGCCATTTTCAATATAGCCATCGTCACGTCGTAGCCATCATAACATCAGAGCCAAAGTAAATTCGTAGCCACTGGGACGTCCTACCCACTATAATGTCATAGCTTTTATAACGTCATAGTCATGATACTATCACAGCCATTGCAACGCCATATGAATTGAGACGTTGTAGCAGTTGTGACATAGCAATTTTAACATCATGGCTGTTGTGACATCACATAAACGTGAAGCCATATCAAGTGTGACTTCGTAGCAATTGTGATGTCACGGCCATTATCAAGTCATAGCCATCGTGATGAGGGCGCCATTGTGACGTCATACCCACTTTAATTTCATAGCCATTGAAAAGTCACAGCTACTACAATGCCACAGGAATTGCACCGTCATAGCCACGGTCATCTCCCAGCCATTGTGACGTCACGGGAACCGTAATGACACAGACATATTTAAGTCATTGCAAATTTAACGCCATAGCCATTTTGATGTCATAGCCATTGTGATGTCTGAGCCATTGCAACGTCAGAGTTATTATAAAGTCATGGCCACGCTGATGGCATAGCCATTGTAGCTAGATAGCCACTGTGATCTCACGGCCATTGGAATGTCATAGCCACTATGATGTCATAGAAACTGTGATGTCATAGCCATTGTGACATCACAGCGACTATAACATCATATCTACTGTAAGGTCAAAGCCACTGTAGTTTCATAGACATTGTTATGTCATCGCCGTTGACTTCATAACCATCATGATGTCAGACACATTGTGATGGCATAGCCACTATAATGTCACGGCCATCGTAATGTGATAGGCCCCACAATGCCATAGAGATAGTATAGTCATTTCCACTGTCCCGTAAGAGCCATTGTGACGTCATAGCCATTGTTATGTCATAGGCATTGTGACGTCATAGCCAATGAAACCTCATAGCCACATTAATGTCATCGCCATTGAAACGGCGTCACCTTTGTAATGTCATATACATTGTAAAGTCATCGCATTTGTAATATCCCAGCCATTGGGTCGGCACCTCATTGTCATCGTAGCCATCGTCATCATGGCCATGTAAACATCAGAGCCGTGGTAACGTCATCGCTACTATGACGTCATAACCACAATAATGTCATAGCCTTTGTAAAGTCATAGTCACAATAACATCACAGATATTGTACCGTCATAGCCATTGTGTCCTCATAGCCATTGTGACATCATAGCCACCGTAATATCATTGCACTAGTGACGTCATAGTCATTGTGAAGTCATGCCATTTGTGACTTCATAGCAATTGCGATGTCATTGCCATCATGACATTACAGCAACCGTGACGTCCTGGCCACGATAATGTCACAGCCAATGTAATATCTTAGGCACTACCATGCAATAGACATAGTAAAGTCATTCCCACTGTATTGTCATAGCCATTGTGACGTCCTAGCCATTGTGACGTCGTAGCAATTGGAACATCGGAGCCCTTGTGATATCATAGGCATTGTGAAGGCCTGTCAGTTGTGACTTCATACCATTTGTGATGTCATAGCCACTAGCACATCATATCTACTGGAAAGTCATGGCTCTTGGAATATCATAGCTACTGTAGTGTCATAGGCAATGAAACCTCGGATCCATAGTAATGGCCTAGCCACTCTAGTGCCATATCCATTGTGCCTTCAGACCCATTGTGATATCAGAGCCATTGTAACCTCATACCCACTATCCCGTCACAGCCATTGAGACGGCGAAGCATTTGTAAGGTCACAGACATCGGAAAGTAATAATATTTGTAATATCGTAGCCATTGTGTCGGCGTAGCCATTTTCAATATAGCCATCGTCACGTCGTAGCCATCATAACATCAGAGCCAAAGTAACTTCGTAGCCACTGGGACCTCCTACCCACTATAATGTCATAGCTTTTATAACGTCATAGTCATGATAATATCACAGCCATTGCAACGCCATAGGAATTGTGACGTTGTAGCAGTTGTGACATAGCAATTTTAACATCATAGCTGTTGTGACATCACATAAACGTGAAGCCATATCAAGTGTGACTTCGTAGCAATTGTGATGTCACGGCCATTATCAAGTCATAGCCATCGTGATGACGGCGCCATTGTGACTTCATACCCACTTTAATTTCATAGCCATTGAAAAGTCACAGCTACTACAATGCCACAGGAATTGCATCGTCATAGCCACGGTCATGTCCCAGCCATTGTGACGTCACGGGCACCGTAATGACACAGACATATATAAGTCATTGCAAATTTAACGCCATAGCCATTTTGATGTCATAGCCGTGTGATGTCTGAGCCATTGCAACGTCAGAGTTACTATAAAGTCATGGCCACGCTGATGGCATAGCCATTGTAGCTAGATAGCCACTGTGGTCTCACGGCCATTGGAATGTCATAGCCACTATGATGTCATAGAAACTGTGATGTCATAGCCATTGTGACATCGCAGCGACTATAACATCATATCTACCGTAAGGTCAAAGCCACTGTAGTTTCATAAACATTGTTATGTCATCGCCGTTGACTTCATAACCATCATGATGTCAGAGACATTGTGATGGCATAGCCACTAAAATGTCACGGCCATCGTAACGTGATAGGCCCCACAATGTCATAGAGATAGTATAGTCATTTCCATGTCCCGTAAGAGCCATTGTGACGTCATAGCCATTGTTATGTCATAGGCATTGTGACGTCATAGCCATTGAAACCTCATAGCCACATTAATGTCATCGCCATTGAAACGGCGTCACCTTTGTAATATCATATAAATTGTAAAGTCTTCGTATTTGTAATATCCTAGCCATTGTGTCGGCATACTCATTGTCATCATAGCCATCGTCATCATGGCCATGAAAACATCAGAGCCGTGGTAAAGTCATAGCTACTATGGCGTCATAACCACAATAATGTCATAGCCTTTGTAAAGTCATAGTCACAATAACATCACAGACATTGTACCGTTATAGCCATTCTGTCCTCATAGCCATTGTGACATCCTAGCCACTGTAACATCATAGCCCTTGTGATGTCATAGTCATTGTGAAGTCATGCCATTTGTGACTTCATAGCAATTGCGATGTCATTGCCATCATGACGTTACAGCAACCGTGACGTCCTGGCCACTGTAATGTCACTGCCAATGTAATATCTTAGGCACTACCATGCAATATACATGGTAAAGTCATTCCCACTATATTGTCATAGCCATTGTGACGTCATAGCAATTGGAACATCGGTGTCCTTGTGATATCATAGTCATTGTGAGGGCCTGTCAATTGTGACTTTATACCATTTTTGATGTCATAGCCACTAGCACATCATATCTACTGGAAAGTCGTGGCTCTTGCAATATCATAGCTACTGTAGTGTCATAGGCAATGAAACCTCGGATCTATAGTAATGGCCTAGCCACTCTAGTGCCATATCTATTGTGCCTTCAGACCCATTGTGATATCATAGCCATTGTAACCTCATAGCCACTATCCCGTCACAGCCATGAGACTGCGTAGCATTTGTAAGGTCACAGACATCGGAAAGTAATAATATTTGTAATATCGTAGCCATTGTGTCGGCGTAGCCATTTTCAATATAGCCATCGTCACGTCGTTGTCATCATAACATCAGAGCCATTGTAACTTCGTAGCCACTTGGACGTCCTACCCACTAAAATGTCATAGCTTTTATAACGTCATAGTCATGATAATATCACAGCCATTGCAACGCCATAGGAATTGTGACGTTGTAGCAGTTGTGACATAGCAATTTTAACATCATGGCTGTTGTGACATCACCTAAACGTGAAGCCATATCAAGTGTGACTTCGTAGCAATTGTGATGTCACGGCCACTATCAAGTCATAGCCATAGTGATGACGGCGCCATTGTGACGTCATACCCATTTTAATTTCATAGCCATTGAAAAGTCACAGGTACTACAATGCCACAGGAATTGCATCGTCATAGCCACGATCATGTCACAGCCATTGTGACGTCACTGGCAGCACCGGAATGACACAGACATATTTAAGTCATTGCAAATTTAATGCCATAGCCATTTTGATGTCATAGCCATTGTGATGTCTGAGCCATTGCAACGTCAGAGTTACTATAAAATCATGGCAACTCTGATGGCATAGCCATTGTAGCTAGATAGCCACCGTGATCTCATGGTCATTGGAATGTCATAGCCACTATGATGTCATAGAAACTGTGATGTCATAGCCATTGTGACATCACAGCGACTATAACATCATATCTACTGTAAGGTCAAAGCCACTGTAGTTTCATAGACATTGTTATGTCATCGCCGTTGACTTCATAACCATCATGATGTCAGAGACATTGTGATGGCATAGCCACTACAATGTCACGGCCATCGTAACGTGATAGGCCCCACAATGCCATAGAGATAGTATAGTCATTTCCACTGTCCCGTAAGAGCCATTGTGACGTCATAGCCATTGTTATGTCATAGGCATTGTGACGTCAGAGCCATTGAAACCTCATAGCCACATTAATGTCATCGCCATTGAAACGTTGTCACCTTTGTAATATCGTATACATTGTAAAGTCATCGCATTTGTAATATCCTAGCCATTGTGTCGGCATACTCATTGTCATCATAGCCGTCGTCATCATGGCCTTGAAAACATCAGAGCCGTGGTAACGTCATAGCTACTATGACGTCATAACCACAATAATGTCATAGCCTTTGTAAAGTCATAGTCACAATAATATCACAGACATTGTACCGTTATAGCCATTGTGTCCTCATAGCCATTGTGACATCATAGCCACTGTAACATCATAGCCCTTGTGATGTCATAGTCATTGTGAAGTCATGCCATTTGTGACTTCATAGCAATTGCGATGTCATTGCCATCATGACGTTACAGCAACCGTGACGTAGTGGCCACTATAATGTAACAGCCAATGTAATATCTTAGGCACTACCATGCAATAGACATAGTAAAGTCATTCCCACAGTATTGTCATAGCCATTGTGATGTCCAAGCCACTGTGACGTCATAGCAATTGGAACATCGGAGCCCTTGTAATATCATAGTCATTGTGAAGGCCTGTCAATTGTGACTTCAAAGCATTTGTGATGTCATAGCCACTAGCACATCATATCTACTGGAAAGTCCTGGCTCTTGCAATATCATAGCTACTGTAGTGTCATAGGCAATGAAACCTCGGATACATAGTAATGGCCTAGCCACTCTAGTGCCATATCCATTGTGCCTTCAGACCCATTGTGATATCATAGCCATTGTAACCTCATAGCCACTATCTCGTCACAGCCATTGAGACGGCGTAGCATTTGTAAGGTCACAGACATCGGAAAGTAATAATATTTGTAATATCGTAACCATTGTGTCGGCGTAGCCATTTTCAATATAGCCATCGTCACGTCGTAGCCATCATAACATCAGAGCCATTGTAACTTCGTAGCCACTGGGACGTCCTACCCACTATAATGTCATAGCTTTTATAACGTCATAGTCATGATAGTATCACAGCCATTGCAACGCCATAGGAATTGTGAGGTAGCAGTTGTGACATACCAATTTTAACATCATGGCTGTTGTGACATCATATAAACGTGAAGCCATATCAAGTGTGATTTCGTAGCAATTGTGATGTCACGGCCATTATCAAGTCATAGCCATAGTGATGACGGCGCCATTGTGACGTCATACCCACTTTAATTTCATAGCCATTGAAAAGTCACAGCTACTACAATGCCACAGGAATTGCATCGTCATAGCCACGGTCATGTCTCAGCCATTGTGACGTCACGGGCACCGTAATGACACAGACATATTTAAGTCATTGCAAATTTAACGCCATAGCCATTTTTATGTCATAGCCATTGTGATGTCTGAGCCATTGATACGTCAGAGTTACTATAAAGTCATGGCCACTCTGATGGCATTGCCATTGTAGCTAGATAGCCACTGTGATCTCATGGCCATTGGAATGTCATAGCCACTATGATGTCATAGAAACTGTGATGTCATAGCCATTGTGACATCACAGCGACTATAACATCATATCTACTGTAAGGTCAAAGCCACTGTAGTTTCATAGACATTGTTATGTCATCGCCGTGGACTTCGTAATCATCATGATGTCAGAGACATTGTGATGGCATAGCCACAATAATGTCACGGCCATCGTAACGTGATAGGCCCCACAATGTCATAGAGATAGTATAGTCATTTCCACTGTCCCGTAAGAGCCATTGTGACGTCATAGCCATTGTTATGTCATAGGCATTGTGACGTCATAGCCATTGAAACCTCATAGCCACATTAATGTCATCACCATTGAAACGGCGTCACCTTTGTAATATCGTATACATTGTAAAGTCATCGCATTTGTAATATCCTAGCCATTGTGACGGCATACTCATTGTCATCATAGCCATCGTCATCATGGCCATGAAAACATCAGAGCCGTGGGAACGTCATAGCTGCTATGACGTCATAACCACAATAAGGTCATAGCCTTTGTAAAGTCATAGTCACAATAATTTCACAGACATTGTACCGTTATAGCCATTGTGTCCTCATAGCCATTGTGACATCCTAGCCACTGTAACATCATAGCCCTTGTGATGTCATAGTCATTGTGAAGTCATGCCATTTGTGACTTCATAGCAATTGCGATGTCATTGCCAGCATGACGTTACAGCAACCGTGACGTCCTGGCCACTATAATGTCACAGCCAATGTAATATCTTAGGCACTACCATGCAATATACATGGTAAAGTCATTCCCACTATATTGTCATAGCCATTGTGACGTCATAGCAATTGGAACATCGGAGTCCTTGTGATATCATAGTCATTGTGAGGGCCTGTCAATTGTGACTTTATACCATTTTTGATGTCATAGCCACTAGCACATCATATCTACTGGAAAGTCGTGGCTCTTGCAATATCATAGCTACTGTAGTGTCATAGGCAATGAAACCTCGGATCTATAGTAATGGCCTAGCCACTCTAGTGCCATATCTATTGTGCCTTCAGACCCATTGTGATATCATAGCCATTGTAACCTTATAGCCACTATCCCGTCACAGCCATGAGACGGCGTAGCATTTGTAAGGTCACAGACATCGGAAAGTAATAATATTTGTAATATCGTAGCCATTGTGTCGGCGTAGCCATTTTCAATATAGCCATCGTCACGTCGTTGTCATCATAACATCAGAGCCATTGTAACTTCGTAGCCACTTGGACGTCCTACCCACTAAAATGTCATAGCTTTTATAACGTCATAGTCATGATAAAATCACAGCCATTGCAACGCCATAGGAATTGTGACGTTGTAGCAGTTGTGACATAGCAATTTTAACATCATGGCTGTTGTGACATCACCTAAACGTGAAGCCATATCAAGTGTGACTTCGTAGCAATTGTGATGTCACGGCCATTATCAAGTCATAGCCATAGTGATGACGGCGCCATTGTGACGTCATACCCATTTTAATTTCATAGCCATTGAAAATCACAGCTACTACAATGCCACAGGAATTGCATCGTCATAGCCACGGTCATGTCCCAGCCATTGTGAAGTCACGGGCACCGTAATGACACAGACATATATAAGTCATTGCAAATTTAACGCCATAGCCATTTTGATGTCATAGCCGTTGTGATGTCTGAGCCATTGCAACGTCAGAGTCACTATAAAGTCATGGCCACGCTGATGGCATAGCCATTGTAGCTAGATAGCCACTGTGATCTCACGGCCATTGGAATGTCATAGCCACTGTGATGTCATAGAAACTGTGATGTCATAGCCATTGTGACATCACAGCGACTATAACATCATATCTACCGTAAGGTCAAAGCCACTGTAGTTTCATAGACATTGTTATGTCATCGCCGTTGACTTCATAACCATCATGATGTCAGACACATTGTGATGGCATAGCCACTATAATGTCACGGCCATCGTAATGTGATAGGCCCCACAATGCCATAGAGATAGTATAGTCATTTCCACTGTCCCGTAAGAGCCATTGTGACGTCATAGCCATTGTTATGTCATAGGCATTGTGACGTCATAGCCAATGAAACCTCATAGCCACATTAATGTCATCGCCATTGAAACGGCGTCACCTTTGTAATGTCATATACATTGTAAAGTCATCGCATTTGTAATATCCCAGCCATTGGGTCGGCATACTCATTGTCATCGTAGCCATCGTCATCATGGCCATGTAAACATCAGAGCCGTGGTAACGTCATCGCTACTATGACGTCATAACCACAATAATGTCATAGCCTTTGTAAAGTCATAGTCACAATAACATCACAGACATTGTACCGTTATAGCCATTGTGTCCTCATTGCCATTGTGACATCATAGCCACCGTAACATCATAGCCCTTGTGATGTCATAGTCATTGTGAAGTCATGCCATTTGTGACTTCATAGCAATTGCGATGTCATTGCCATCATCACGTTACAGCAACCATGACGTCCTGGCCACTATAATCTCACAGCCAATGTAATATCTTAGGCACTACCATGCAATAGACATAGTAAAGTCATTCCCACTGTGTTGTCATAGCCATTGTGACGTCCTAGCCATTGTGACGTCGTAGCAATTGGAACATCGGAGCCCTTGTGATATCATAGGCATTGTGAAGGCCTGTCAGTTGTGACTTCATACCATTTGTGATGTCATAGCCACTAGCACATCATATCTACTGGAAAGTCATGGCTCTTGCAATATCATAGCTACTGTAGTGTCATAGGCAATGAAACCTCGGATCCATAGTAATGGCCTAGCCACTCTAGTGCCATATCCATTGTGCCTTCAGACCCATTGTGATATCAGAGCCATTGTAACCTCATAGCCACTATCCCGTCACAGCCATTGAGACGGCGTAGCATTTGTAAGGTCACAGACATCAGAAAGTAATGATATTTGTAATATCGTAGCCATTGTGTCGGCGTAGCCATTTTCAATATAGCCATCGTCACGTCGTAGCCATCATAACATCAGAGCCAAAGTAAATTCGTAGCCACTGGGACGTCCTACCCACTATAATGTCATAGCTTTTATAACGTCATAGTCATGATACTATCACAGCCATTGCAACGCCATATGAATTGAGACGTTGTAGCAGTTGTGACATAGCAATTTTAACATCATGGCTGTTGTGACATCACATAAACGTGAAGCCATATCAAGTGTGACTTCGTAGCAATTGTGATGTCACGGCCATTATCAAGTCATAGCCATCGTGATGAGGGCGCCATTGTGACGTCATACCCACTTTAATTTCATAGCCATTGAAAAGTCACAGCTACTACAATGCCACAGGAATTGCACCGTCATAGCCACGGTCATCTCCCAGCCATTGTGACGTCACGGGAACCGTAATGACACAGACATATTTAAGTCATTGCAAATTTAACGCCATAGCCATTTTGATGTCATAGCCATTGTGATGTCTGAGCCATTGCAACGTCAGAGTTATTATAAAGTCATGGCCACGCTGATGGCATAGCCATTGTAGCTAGATAGCCACTGTGATCTCACGGCCATTGGAATGTCATAGCCACTATGATGTCATAGAAACTGTGATGTCATAGCCATTGTGACATCACAGCGACTATAACATCATATCTACTGTAAGGTCAAAGCCACTGTAGTTTCATAGACATTGTTATGTCATCGCCGTTGACTTCATAACCATCATGATGTCAGACACATTGTGATGGCATAGCCACTATAATGTCACGGCCATCGTAATGTGATAGGCCCCACAATGCCATAGAGATAGTATAGTCATTTCCACTGTCCCGTAAGAGCCATTGTGACGTCATAGCCATTGTTATGTCATAGGCATTGTGACGTCATAGCCAATGAAACCTCATAGCCACATTAATGTCATCGCCATTGAAACGGCGTCACCTTTGTAATGTCATATACATTGTAAAGTCATCGCATTTGTAATATCCCAGCCATTGGGTCGGCATACTCATTGTCATCGTAGCCATCGTCATCATGGCCATGTAAACATCAGAGCCGTGGTAACGTCATCGCTACTATGACGTCATAACCACAATAATGTCATAGCCTTTTTAAAGTCATAGTCACAATAACATCACAGATATTGTACCGTCATAGCCATTGTGTCCTCATAGCCATTGTGACATCATAGCCACCGTAATATCATTGCACTAGTGACGTCATAGTCATTGTGAAGTCATGCCATTTGTGACTTCATAGCAATTGCGATGTCATTGCCATCATGACATTACAGCAACCGTGACGTCCTGGCCACGATAATGTCACAGCCAATGTAATATCTTAGGCACTACCATGCAATAGACATAGTAAAGTCATTCCCACTGTATTGTCATAGCCATTGTGACGTCCTAGCCATTGTGACGTCGTAGCAATTGGAACATCGGAGCCCTTGTGATATCATAGGCATTGTGAAGTCCTGTCAGTTGTGACTTCATACCATTTGTGATGTCATAGCCACTAGCACATCATATCTACTGGAAAGTCATGGCTCTTGGAATATCATAGCTACTGTAGTGTCATAGGCAATGAAACCTCGGATCCATAGTAATGGCCTAGCCACTCTAGTGCCATATCCATTGTGCCTTCAGACCCATTGTGATATCAGAGCCATTGTAACCTCATACCCACTATCCCGTCACAGCCATTGAGACGGCGAAGCATTTGTAAGGTCACAGACATCGGAAAGTAATAATATTTGTAATATCGTAGCCATTGTGTCGGCGTAGCCATTTTCAATATAGCCATCGTCACGTCGTAGCCATCATAACATCAGAGCCAAAGTAACTTCGTAGCCACTGGGACCTCCTACCCACTATAATGTCATAGCTTTTATAACGTCATAGTCATGATAATATCACAGCCATTGCAACGCCATAGGAATTGTGACGTTGTAGCAGTTGTGACATAGCAATTTTAACATCATAGCTGTTGTGACATCACATAAACGTGAAGCCATATCAAGTGTGACTTCGTAGCAATTGTGATGTCACGGCCATTATCAAGTCATAGCCATCGTGATGACGGCGCCATTGTGACTTCATACCCACTTTAATTTCATAGCCATTGAAAAGTCACAGCTACTACAATGCCACAGGAATTGCATCGTCATAGCCACGGTCATGTCCCAGCCATTGTGACGTCACGGGCACCGTAATGACACAGACATATATAAGTCATTGCAAATTTAACGCCATAGCCATTTTGATGTCATAGCCGTGTGATGTCTGAGCCATTGCAACGTCAGAGTTACTATAAAGTCATGGCCACGCTGATGGCATAGCCATTGTAGCTAGATAGCCACTGTGGTCTCACGGCCATTGGAATGTCATAGCCACTATGATGTCATAGAAACTGTGATGTCATAGCCATTGTGACATCGCAGCGACTATAACATCATATCTACCGTAAGGTCAAAGCCACTGTAGTTTCATAAACATTGTTATGTCATCGCCGTTGACTTCATAACCATCATGATGTCAGAGACATTGTGATGGCATAGCCACTAAAATGTCACGGCCATCGTAACGTGATAGGCCCCACAATGTCATAGAGATAGTATAGTCATTTCCATGTCCCGTAAGAGCCATTGTGACGTCATAGCCATTGTTATGTCATAGGCATTGTGACGTCATAGCCATTGAAACCTCATAGCCACATTAATGTCATCGCCATTGAAACGGCGTCACCTTTGTAATATCATATAAATTGTAAAGTCTTCGTATTTGTAATATCCTAGCCATTGTGTCGGCATACTCATTGTCAACATAGCCATCGTCATCATGGCCATGAAAACATCAGAGCCGTGGTAAAGTCATAGCTACTATGGCGTCATAACCACAATAATGTCATAGCCTTTGTAAAGTCATAGTCACAATAACATCACAGACATTGTACCGTTATAGCCATTGTTTCCTCATTGCCATTGTGACATCATAGCCACCGTAACATCATAGCCCTTGTGATGTCATAGTCATTGTGAAGTCATGCCACTTGTGACTTCATAGGAATTGCGATGTCATTGCCATCATAACGTTACAGCAACCGTGACGTCCTGGCCATTATAATGTCACAGCCAATGTAATATCTTAGGCACTACCATGCAATAGACATAGTAAAGTCATTCCCACTGTATTGTCATAGCCATTGTGACGTCCTACCCATTGTCACGTCACAGCAATTGGAACATCGGAGCCCTTGTGATATCATAGGCATTGTGAAGGCCTGTCAGTTGTGACTTCATACCATTTGTGATGTCATAGCCACTAGCACATCATATCTACTGGAAAGTCATGGCTCTTGCAATATCATAGCTACTGTAGTGTCATAGGCAATGAAACCTCGGATCCATAGTAATGGCCTAGCCACTCTAGTGCCGTATCCATTGTGCCTTCATACCCATTGTGATATCAGAGCCATTGTAACCTCATAGCCACTATCCCGTCACAGCCATTGAGACGGCGTAGCATTTGTAAGGTCACAGACATCGGAAAGTAATAATATTTGTAATATCGTAGCCATTGTGTCGGCGTAGCCATTTTCAATATAGCCATCGTCACGTCGTAGCCATCATAACATCAGAGCCAAAGTAACTTCGTAGCCACTGGGACGTCCTACCCACTATAATGTCATAGCATTTATAACGTCATAGTCATGATAATACCACAGCCATTGCAACGCCATAGGAATTGTGACGTTGTAGCAGTTGTGACATAGCAATTTTAACATCATAGCTGTTGTGACATCACATAAACGTGAAGCCATATCAAGTGTGACTTCGTAGCAATTGTGATGTCACGGCCATTATCAAGTCATAGCCATCGTGATGACGGCGCCATTGTGACGTCATACCCACTTTAATTTCATAGCCATTGAAAAGTCACAGCTACTACAATGCCACAGGAATTGCATCGTCATAGCCACGATCATGTCCCAGCCATTGTGACGTCAAGGGCACCGTAATGACACAGACATATTTAAGTCATTGCAAATTAAACGCCATAGCCATTTTGATGTCATAGCCGTTGTGATGTCTGAGCCATTGCAACGTCAGAGTTTCTATAAAGTCATGGCCACGCTGATGTCATAGCCATTGTAGCTAGATAGCCACTGTGATCTCACGGCCATTGGAATGTCATAGCCACTATGATGCCATAGAAACTGTGATGTCATAGCCATTGTGACATCGCAGTGACTATAACATCATATCTACTGTAAGGTCAAAGCCACTGTAGTTTCATAGACATTGTTATGTCATCGCCGTTGACTTCATAACCATCATGATGTCAGAGATTGTGATGGCATAGCCACTATAATGTCACGACCATCGTAACGTGATAGGCCCCACAATGCCATAGAGATAGTATAGTCATTTCCACTGTCCCGTAAGAGCCATTGTGTCGTCATAGCCATTGTTATATCATAGGCATTGTGACGTCATAGCCATTGAAACCTCATAGCCACATTAATGTCATCGCCATTGAAACGGCGTCACCTTTGTAATATCATATACATTGTAAAGTCATCGCATTTGTAATATCCTAGCCATTGTGTCGGCATACTCATTGTCATCATAGCCATCGTCATCATGGCCATGAAAACATCAGAGCCGTGGTAACGTCATAGCTACTATGACGTCATAACCACAATAATGTCATAGCCTTTGTAAAGTCATAGTCACAATAACATCACAGACATTGTACCGTTATAGCCATTGTGTCCTCATTGCCATTGTGACATCATAGCCACCGTAACATCATAGCCCTTGTGATGTCATAGTCATTGTGAAGTCATGCCATTTGTGACTTCATAGCAATTGCGATGTCATTGCCATCATGACGGTACAGCAACCGTGACGTCCTGGCCACGATAATGTCACAGCCAATGTAATATCTTAGGCACTACCATGCAATAGACATAGTAAAGTCATTCCCACTGTATTGTCATAGCCATTGTGACGTCCTAGCCATTTTGACGTCACAGCAATTGGAACATCGGAGCCCTAGTGATATCATAGGCATTGTGAAGGCCTGTCAGTTGTGACTTCATACCATTTGTGATGTCATAGCCACTAGCACATCATATCTACTGGAAAGTCATGGCTCTTGCAATATCATAGTTACTGTAGTGTCATAGGCAATGAAACCTCGGATCCATAGTAATGGCCTGGCCACTCTAGTGCCATATCCATTGTGCCTTCAGACCCATTGTGATATCAGAGCCATTGTAACCTCATAGCCACTATCCCGTCACAGCCATTGAGACGGCGTAGCATGTGTAAGGTCACAGACATCGGAAAGTAATAATATTTGTAATATCGTAGCCATTGTGTCGGCGTAGCCATTTTCAATATAGCCATCGTCACGTCGTAGCCATCATAACATCAGAGCCAAAGTAACTTCGTAGCCACTGGGACGTCCTACCCACTATAATGTCATAGCTTTTATAACGTCATAGTCATGATACTATCACAGCCATTGCAACGCCATAGGAATTGAGACGTTGTAGCAGTTGTGACATAGCAATTTTAACATCATGGCTGTTGTGACATCACATAAACGTGAAGCCATATCAAGTGTGACTTCGTAGCAATTGTGATGTCACGGCCATTATCAAGTCATAGCCATCGTGATGACGGCGCCATTGTGACTTCATACCCACTTTAATTTCATAGCCATTGAAAAGTCACAGCTACTACAATGCCACAGGAATTGCATCGTCATAGCCACGGTCATGTCCCAGCCATTGTGACGTCACGGGCACCGTAATGACACAGACATATATAAGTCATTGCAAATTTAACGCCATAGCCATTTTGATGTCATAGCCGTGTGATGTCTGAGCCATTGCAACGTCAGAGTTACTATAAAGTCATGGCCACGCTGATGGCATAGCCATTGTAGCTAGATAGCCACTGTGGTCTCACGGCCATTGGAATGTCATAGCCACTATGATGTCATAGAAACTGTGATGTCATAGCCATTGTGACATCGCAGCGACTATAACATCATATCTACCGTAAGGTCAAAGCCACTGTAGTTTCATAAACATTGTTATGTCATCGCCGTTGACTTCATAACCATCATGATGTCAGAGACATTGTGATGGCATAGCCACTAAAATGTCACGGCCATCGTAACGTGATAGGCCCCACAATGTCATAGAGATAGTATAGTCATTTCCATGTCCCGTAAGAGCCATTGTGACGTCATAGCCATTGTTATGTCATAGGCATTGTGACGTCATAGCCATTGAAACCTCATAGCCACATTAATGTCATCGCCATTGAAACGGCGTCACCTTTGTAATATCATATAAATTGTAAAGTCATCGTATTTGTAATATCCTAGCCATTGTGTCGGCATACTCATTGTCATCATAGCCATCGTCATCATGGCCATGAAAACATCAGAGCCGTGGTAAAGTCATAGCTACTATGGCGTCATAACCACAATAATGTCATAGCCTTTGTAAAGTCATAGTCACAATAACATCACAGACATTGTACCGTTATAGCCATTGTTTCCTCATTGCCATTGTGACATCATAGCCACCGTAACATCATAGCCCTTGTGATGTCATAGTCATTGTGAAGTCATGCCACTTGTGACTTCATAGCAATTGCGATGTCATTGCCATCATAACGTTACAGCAACCGTGACGTCCTGGCCATTATAATGTCACAGCCAATGTAATATCTTAGGCACTACCATGCAATAGACATAGTAAAGTCATTCCCACTGTATTGTCATAGACATTGTGACGTCCTACCCATTGTCACGTCACAGCAATTGGAACATCGGAGCCCTTGTGATATCATAGGCATTGTGAAGGCCTGTCAGTTGTGACTTCATACCATTTGTGATGTCATAGCCACTAGCACATCATATCTACTGGAAAGTCATGGCTCTTGCAATATCATAGCTACTGTAGTGTCATAGGCAATGAAACCTCGGATCCATAGTAATGGCCTAGCCACTCTAGTGCCATATCCATTGTGCCTTCAGACCCATTGTGATATCAGAGCCATTGTAACCTCATAGCCACTATCCCGTCACAGCCATTAAGATGGCGTAGCATGTGTAAGGTCACAGACATCGGAAAGTAATAATATTTGTAATATCGTAGCCATTGTGTCGGCGTAGCCATTTTCAATATAGCCATCGTCACGTCGTAGCCATCATAACATCAGAACCAAAGTAACTTCGTAGCCACTGGGACGTCCTACCCACTATAATGTCATAGCTTTTAAAACGTCAGAGTCATGATAATATCACAGCCATTGCAACGCCATAGGAATTGTGACGTTGTAGCAGTTGTGACATAGCAATTTTAACATCATAGCTGTTGTGACATCACATAAACGTGAAGCCATATCAAGTGTGACTTCGTAGCAATTGTGATGTCACGGCCATTATCAAGTCATAGCCATAGTGATGACGGCGCCATTGTGACGTCATACCCACTTTAATTTCATAGCCATTGAAAAGTCACAGCTACTACAATGCCACAGGAATTGCATCGTCATAGCCACGGTCATGTCCCAGCCATTGTGACGTCACGGGCACCTTAATGACACAGACATATATAAGTCATTGCAAATTTAACGCCATAGCCATTTTGATGTCATAGCCGTTGTGATGTCTGAGCCATTGCAACGTCAGAGTTACTATAAAGTCATGGCCACGCTGATGGCATAGCCATTGTAGCTAGATATCCACTGTGATCTCACGGCCATTGGAATGTCATAGCCACTATGATGTCATAGAAACTGTGATGTCATAGCCCTTGTGACATCACAGCGACTATAACATCATATCTACCGTAAGGTCAAAGCCACTGTAGTTTCATAGACATTGTTATGTCATCGCCGTTGACTTCATAACCATCATGAAGTCAGAGACATTGTGATGGCATAGCCACTATAATGTCACGGCCATCGTAACGTGATAGGCCCCACAATGCCATAGAGATAGTATAGTCATTTCCACTGTCCCGTAAGAGCCATTGTGACATCATAGCCATTGTTATGTCATAGGCATTGTGACGTCATAGCCAATGAAACCTCATAGCCACATTAATGTCATCGCCATTGAAACGGCGTCACCTTGTAATGTCATATACATTGTAAAGTCATCACATTTGTAATATCCTAGCCATTGGGTCGGCATACTCATTGTCATCATAGCCATCGTCATCATGGCCATGTAAACATCAGAGCCGTGGTAACGTCATCGCTACTATGACGTCATAACCACAATAATGTCATAGCCTTTGTAAAGTCATAGTCACAATAACATCACAGACATTGTACCGTTATAGCCATTGTGTCCTCATTGCCATTGTGACATCATAGCCACCGTAACATCATAGCCCTTGTGATGTCATAGTCATTGTGAAGTCATGCCATTTGTGACTTCATAGCAATTGCGATGTCATTGCCATCATCACGTTACAGCAACCGTGACGTCCTGGCCACTATAATGTCACAGCCAATGTAATATCTTAGGCACTACCATGCAATAGACATAGTAAAGTCATTCCCACTGTGTTGTCATAGCCATTGTGACGTCCTAGCCATTGTGATGTCACAGCAATTGGAACATCGGATCCCTTGTGAGATCATAGGCATTGTGAAGGCCTGTCAGTTGTCACTTCATACCATTTGTGATGTCATAGCCACTAGCACATCATATCTACTGGAAAGTTATGGCTCTTGCAATATCATAGCTACTGTAGTGTCATAGGCAATGAAACCTCGGATCCATAGTAATGGCTTAGCCACTCTAGTGCCATATCCATTGTGTCTTCAGACCCATTGTGATATCAGAGCCATTGTAACCTCATAGCCACTATCCCGTCACAGCCATTGAGACGGCGTAGCATTTGTAAGGTCACAGACATCGGAAAGTAATAATATTTGTAATATCGTAGCCATTGTGTCGGCGTAGCCATTTTCAATATAGCCATCGTCACGTCGTAGCCATCATAACATCAGAGCCAAAGTAAATTCGTAGCCACTGGGACGTCCTACCCACTATAATGTCATAGCTTTTATAACGTCATAGTCATGGTACTATCACAGCCATTGCAACGCCATAGGAATTGAGACGTTTTAGCAGTTGTGACATAGCAATTTTAACATCATGGCTGTTGTGACATCACATAAACGTGAAGCCATATCAAGTGTGACTTCGTAGCAATTGTGATGTCACGGCCATTATCAAGTCATAGCCATAGTGATGGCAGCGCCATTGGGACGTCATACCCACTTTAATTTCATAGCCATTGAAAAGTCACAGCTACTACAATGCCACAGGAATTGCATCGTCATAGCCACGGTCATGTCCCAGCCATTGTGACGTCACGGGCACCTTAATGACACAGACAT
Source organism: Myotis yumanensis (assembly GCF_028538775.1). Taxonomy (NCBI): domain Eukaryota; kingdom Metazoa; phylum Chordata; class Mammalia; order Chiroptera; family Vespertilionidae; genus Myotis; species Myotis yumanensis. Next base: position 498,829 of record NW_027223777.1, read on the forward strand.
ATATAAGTCATTGCAAATTTAACGCCATAGCCATTTTGATGTCATAGCCGTTGTGATGTCTGAGCCATTGCAACGTCAGAGTCACTATAAAGTCATGGCCACGCTGATGGCATAGCCATTGTAGCTAGATAGCCACTGTGATCTCACGGCCATTGGAATGTCATAGCCACTGTGATGTCATAGAAACTGTGATGTCATAGCCATTGTGACATCACAGCGACTATAACATCATATCTACCGTAAGGTCAAAGCCACTGTAGTTTCATAGACATTGTTATGTCATCGCCGTTGACTTCATAACCATCATGATGTCAGACACATTGTGATGGCATAGCCACTATAATGTCACGGCCATCGTAATGTGATAGGCCCCACAATGCCATAGAGATAGTATAGTCATTTCCACTGTCCCGTAAGAGCCATTGTGACGTCATAGCCATTGTTATGTCATAGGCATTGTGACGTCATAGCCAATGAAACCTCATAGCCACATTAATGTCATCGCCATTGAAACGGCGTCACCTTTGTAATGTCATATACATTGTAAAGTCATCGCATTTGTAATATCCCAGCCATTGGGTCGGCATACTCATTGTCATCATAGCCATCATCATCATGGACATGTAAAAATCAGAGCCGTGGTAACGTCATCGCTACTATGACGTCATAACCACAATAATGTCATAGCCTTTGTAAAGTCATAGTCAGAATAACATCACAGACATTGTACCGTCATAGCCATTGTGTCCTCATAGCCATTGTGACATCATAGCCACCGTAACATCATAGACCTAGTGATGTCATAGTCATTGTGAAGTCATGCCATTTGTGACTTCATAGCAATTGCGATGTCATTGCCATCATAACGTTACAGCAACCGTGACGTCCTGGCAATTATAATGTCACAGCCAATGTAATATCTTAGGCACCACCATGCAATAGACATAGTAAAGTCATTCCCACTGTATTGTCATAGCCATTGTGACGTCCTACCCATTGTCACGTCACAGCAATTGGAACATCGGAGCCCTTGTGATATCATAGGCATTGTGAAGGCCTGTCAGTTGTGACTTCATACCATTTGTGATGTCATAGCCACTAGCACATCATATCTACTGGAAAGTCATGGCTCTTGCAATATCATAGCTACTGTAGTGTCATAGGCAATGAAACCTCGGATCCATAGTAATGGCCTAGCCACTCTAGTGCCGTATCCATTGTGCCTTCAGACCCATTGTGATATCAGAGCCATTGTAACCTCATAGCCACTATCCCGTCACAGCCATTGAGACGGCGTAGCATTTGTAAGGTCACAGACATCGGAAAGTAATAATATTTGTAATATCGTAGCCATTTTGTCGGCGTAGCCATTTTCAATATAGCCATCATCACGTCGTAGCCATCATAACATCAGAGCCAAAGTAACTTCGTAGCCACTGGGACGTCCTACCCACTATAATGTCATAGCATTTATAACGTCATAGTCATGATAATACCACAGCCATTGCAACGCCATAGGAATTGTGACGTTGTAGCAGTTGTGACATAGCAATTTTAACATCATAGCTGTTGTGACATCACATAAACGTGAAGCCATATCAAGTGTGACTTCGTAGCAATTGTGATGTCACGGCCATTATGAAGTCATAGCCATCGTGATGACGGCGCCATTGTGACGTCATACCCACTTTAATTTCATAGCCATTGAAAAGTCACAGCTACTACAATGCCACAGGAATTGCATCGTCATAGCCACGATCATGTCCCAGCCATTGTGACGTCAAGGGCACCGTAATGACACAGACATATTTAAGTCATTGCAAATTAAACGCCATAGCCATTTTGATGTCATAGCCATTGTGATGTCTGAGCCATTGCAACGTCAGAGTTTCTATAAAGTCATGGCCACGCTGATGTCATAGCCATTGTAGCTAGATAGCCACTGTGATCTCACGGCCATTGGAATGTCATAGCCACTATGATGCCATAGAAACTGTGATGTCATAGCCATTGTGACATCACAGTGACTATAACATCTTATCTACTGTAAGGTCAAAGCCACTGTAGTTTCATAGACATTGTTATGTCATCGCCGTTGACTTCATAACCATCATGATGTCAGAGATTGTGATGGCATAGCCACTATAATGTCACGGCCATCGTAACGTGATAGGCCCCACAATGCCATAGAGATAGTATAGTCATTTCCACTGTCCCGTAAGAGCCATTGTGTCGTCATAGCCATTGTTATGTCATAGGCATTGTGACGTCATAGCCATTGAAACCTCATAGCCACATTAATGTCATCGCCATTGAAACGGCGTCACCTTTGTAATATCATATACATTGTAAAGTCATCGCATTTGTAATATCCTAGCCATTGTGTCGGCATACTCATTGTCATCATAGCCATCGTCATCATGGCGATGAAAACATCAGAGCCGTGGTAACGTCATAGCTACTATGACGTCATAACCACAATAATGTCATAGCCTTTGTAAAGTCATAGTCACAATAACATCACAGACATTGTACCGTTATAGCCATTGTGTCCTCATTGCCATTGTGACATCATAGCCACCGTAACATCATAGCCCTTGTGATGTCATAGTCATTGTGAAGTCATGCCATTTGTGACTTCATAGCAATTGCGATGTCATTGCCATCATGACGGTACAGCAACCGTGACGTCCTGGCCATGATAATGTCACAGCCAATGTAATATCTTAGGCACTACCATGCAATAGACATAGTAAAGTCATTCCCACTGTATTGTCATAGCCATTGTGACGTCCTAGCCATTGTGACGTCACAGCAATTGGAACATCGGAGCCCTTGTGATATCATAGGCATTGTGAAGGCCTGTCAATTGTGACTTCATACCATTTGTGATGTCATAGCCACTAGCACATCATATCTACTGGAAAGTCATGGCTCTTGCAATATCATAGTTACTGTAGTGTCATAGGCAATGAAACCTCGGATCCATAGTAATGGCCTGGCCACTCTAGTGCCATATCCATTGTGCCTTCAGACCCATTGTGATATCAGAGCCATTGTAACCTCATAGCCACTATCCCGTCACAGCCATTGAGACGGCGTAGCATGTGTAAGGTCACAGACATCGGAAAGTAATAATATTTGTAATATCGTAGCCATTGGGTCGGCGTAGCCATTTTCAATATAGCCATCGTCACGTCGTAGCCATCATAACATCAGAGCCAAAGTAACTTCGTAGCCACTGGGACGTCCTACCCACTATAATGTCATAGCTTTTATAACGTCATAGTCATGATAATATCACAGCCATTGCAACGCCATAGGAATTGTGACATTGTAGCAGTTGTGACATAGCAATTTTAACATCATAGCTGTTGTGACATCACATAAACGTGAAGCCATATCAAGTGTGACTTCGTAGCAATTGTGATGTCACGGCCATTTTCAAGTCATAGCCATAGTGATGACGGCGCCATTGTGACGTCATACCCACTTTAATTTTATAGCCATTGAAAAGTCACAGCTACTACAATGCCACAGGAATTGCATAGTCATAGCCACGGTCATGTCCCAGCCATTGTGACGTCACGGGCACCGTAATGACACAGACATATATAAGTCATTGCAAATTTAATGCCATAGCCATTTTGATGTCATAGCCGTGTGATGTCTGAGCCATTGCAACGTCAGAGTTACTATAAAGTCATGGCCACGCTGATGGCATAGCCATTGTAGCTAGATAGCCACTGTGATCTCACGGCCATTGGAAATTCATAGCCACTATGATGTCATAGAAACTGTGATGTCATAGCCATTGTGACATCGCAGCGACTATAACATCATATCTACCGTAAGGTCAAAGCCACTGTAGTTTCATAGACATTGTTATGTCATCGCCGTTGACTTCATAACCATCATGATGTCAGAGACATTGTGATGGCATAGCCACTATAATGTCACGGCCATCGTAACGTGATAGGCCCCACAATGTCATAGAGATAATATAGTCATTTCCACTGTCCTGTAAGAGCCATTGTGACGTCATAGCCATTGTTATGTCATAGGCATTGTGACGTCTTAGCCATTGAAACCTCATAGCCACATTAATGTCATCGCCATTGAAACGGCGTCACCTTTGTAATATCATATACATTGTAAAGTCATCGCATTTGTAATATCCTAGCCATTGTGTTGGCATACTCATTGTCATCATAGCCATCGTCATCATGGCCATGAAAACATCAGAGCCGTGGTAATGTCATCGCTCCTATGAGGTCATAACCACAATAATGTCATAGCCTTTGTAAAGTCATAGTCACAATAACATCACAGACATTGTACCGTTATAGCCATTGTGTCCTCATTGCCATTGTGACATCATAGCCACCGTAACTTCATAGCCCTTGTGATGTCATAGTCATTGTGAAGTCATGCCATTTGTGACTTCATAGCAATTGCGATGTCATTGCCATCATCACGTTACAGCAACCGTGACGTCCTGGCCACTATAATGTCACAGCCAATGTAATATCTTAGGCACTACCATGCAATAGACATTGTAAAGTCATTCCCACTGTGTTGTCATAGCCATTGTGACGTCCTAGCCATTGTGATGTCACAGCAATTGGAACATCGGAGCCCTTGTGATATCATAGGCATTGTGAAGGCCTGTAATTTGTCACTTCATACCGTTTGTGATGTCATAGCTACTAGCACATCATATCTACTGGAAAGTCATGGCTCTGCAATATCATAGCTACTGTAGTGTCATAGGCAATGAAACCTCGGATCTATAGTAATGGCCTAGCCACTCTAGTGCCATATCCATTGTGCCTTCATATCCATTGTGATATCATAGCCATTGTAACCTCATAGCCACTATCCCGTCACAGCCATTGAGACGGCGTAGCATGTGTAAGGTCACAGACATCGGAAAGTAATAATATTTGTAATATCGTAGCCATTGTGTCGGAGTAGCCATTTTCAATATAGCCCTCGTCACGTCGTAGCCATCATAACATCAGAGCCAAAGTAACTTCGTAGCCACTGGGACGTCCTACCCACAATAATGTCATAGCTTTTATAACGTCATAGTCATGATAATATCACAGCCATTGCAACGCCATAGGAATTGTGACGTTGTAGCAGTTGTGACATAGCAATTTTAACATCATGGCTGCTGTGACATCACGTAAACGTGAAGCCATATCAAGTGTGACTTCGTAGCAATTGTGATGTCACGGCCATTATCAAGTCATAGCCATAGTGATGACGGCGCCATTGTGACGTCATACCCACTTTAATTTCATAGCCATTGAAAAGTCACAGCTACTACAATGCCACAGGAATTGCATCGTCATAGCCACGGTCATGTCCCAGCCATTGTGACGTCACGGGCACCGTAATGACACAGACATATATAAGTCATTGCAAATTTAACGCCATAGCCATTTTGATGTCATAGCCGTTGTGATGTCTGAGCCATTGCAACGTCAGAGTTACTATAAAGTCATGGCCACGCTGATGGCATAGCCATTGTAGCTAGATATCCACTGTGATCTCACGGCCATTGGAATGTCATAGCCACTATGATGTCATAGAAACTGTGATGTCATAGCCCTTGTGACATCACAGCGACTATAACATCATATCTACCGTAAGGTCAAAGCCACTGTAGTTTCATAGACATTGTTATGTTATCGCCGTTGACTTCATAACCATCATGAAGTCAGAGACATTGTGATGGCATAGCCACTATAATGTCACGGCCATCGTAACGTGATAGGCCCCACAATGCCATAGAGATAGTATAGTCATTTCCACTGTCCCGTAAGAGCCATTGTGACGTCATAGCCATTGTTATGTCATAGGCATTGTGACGTCATAGCCAATGAAACCTCATAGCCACATTAATGTCATCGCCATTGAAACGGCGTCACCTTTGTAATGTCATATACATTGTAAAGTCATCGCATTTGTAATATCCTAGCCATTGGGTCGGCATACTCATTGTCATCATACCCATCGTCATCATGGCCATGAAAACATCAGACCTGTGGTAACGTCATAGCTACTATGACGTCATAACCACAATAATGTCATAGCCTTTGTAAAATCATAGTCACAATAACATCACAGACATTGTACCATTATAGCCATTGTGTCCTCATAGCCATTGTGACATCATAGCCACCGTAACATCATAGCCCTTGTGATGTCATAGTCATTGTGAAGTCATGCCATTTGTGACTTCATAGCAAATGCGATGTCATTGCCATCATGACGTTACAGGAACCGTGACGTCCTGGTCACGATAATGTCACAGCCAATGTAATATCTTAGGTACTACCATGCAATAGACATAGTAAAGTCATTCCCACTGTATTGTCATAGCCATTGTGACGTCCTAGCCATTGTGACGTCACAGCAATTGGAACATCGGAGCCCTTGTGATATCATAGGCATTGTGAAGGCCTGTCAGTTGTGACTTCATACCATTTGTGATGTCATAGCCACTAGCACATCATATCTACTGGAAAGTCATGGCTCTTGCAATATCATAGCTACTGTAGTGTCATAGGCAATGAAACCTCGGATCCATAGTAATGGCCTAGCCACTCTAGTGCCATATCCATTGTGCCTTCAGACCCATTGTGATATCAGAGCCATTGTAACCTCATAGCCACTATCCCGTCACAGCCATTAAGATGGCGTAGCATGTGTAAGGTCACAGACATCGGAAAGTAATAATATTTGTAATATCGTAGCCATTGTGTCGGCGTAGCCATTTTCAATATAGCCATCGTCACGTCGTAGCCATCATAACATCAGAACCAAAGTAACTTCGTAGCCACTGGGACGTCCTACCCACTATAATGTCATAGCTTTTAAAACGTCAGAGTCATGATAATATCACAGCCATTGCAACGCCATAGGAATTGTGACGTTGTAGCAGTTGTGACATAGCAATTTTAACATCATAGCTGTTGTGACATCACATAAACGTGAAGCCATATCAAGTGTGACTTCGTAGCAATTGTGATGTCACGGCCATTATCAAGTCATAGCCATAGTGATGACGGCGCCATTGTGACGTCATACCCACTTTAATTTCATAGCCATTGAAAAGTCACAGCTACTACAATGCCACAGGAATTGCATCGTCATAGCCACGGTCATGTCCCAGCCATTGTGACGTCACGGGCACCTTAATGACACAGACATATATAAGTCATTGCAAATTTAACGCCATAGCCATTTTGATGTCATAGCCGTTGTGATGTCTGAGCCATTGCAACGTCAGAGTCACTATAAAGTCATGGCCACGCTGATGGCATAGCCATTGTAGCTAGATAGCCACTGTGATCTCACGGCCATTGGAATGTCATAGCCACTGTGATGTCATAGAAACTGTGATGTCATAGCCATTGTGACATCACAGCGACTATAACATCATATCTACCGTAAGGTCAAAGCCACTGTAGTTTCATAGACATTGTTATGTCATCGCTGTTGACTTCATAACCATCATGATGTCAGACACATTGTGATGGCATAGCCACTATAATGTCACGGCCATCGTAATGTGATAGGCCCCACAATGCCATAGAGATAGTATAGTCATTTCCACTGTCCCGTAAGAGCCATTGTGACGTCATAGCCATTGTTATGTCATAGGCATTGTGACGTCATAGCCAATGAAACCTCATAGCCACATTAATGTCATCGCCATTGAAACGGCGTCACCTTTGTAATGTCATATACATTGTAAAGTCATCGCATTTGTAATATCCCAGCCATTGGGTCGGCATACTCATTGTCATCATAGCCATCGTCATCATGGCCATGTAAACATCAGAGCCGTGGTAACGTCATCGCTACTATGACGTCATAACCACAATAATGTCATAGCCTTTGTAAAGTCATAGTCACAATAACATCTCAGACATTGTACCGTTATAGCCATTGTGTCCTCATTGCCATTGTGACATCATAGCCACCGTAACTTCATAGCAATTGTGATGTCATAGTCATTGTGAAGTCATGCCATTTGTGACTTCATAGCAATTGCGATGTCATTGCCATCATCACGTTACAGCAACCGTGACGTCCTGGCCACTATAATGTCACAGCCAATGTAATATCTTAGGCACTACCATGCAATAGACATAGTAAAGTCATTCCCACTGTGTTGTCATAGCCATTGTGACGTCCTAGCCATTGTGACGTCACAGCAATTGGAACATCGGAGCCCTTGTGATATCATAGGCATTGTGAAGGCCTGTCAGTTGTGACTTCATACCATTTGTGATATCATAGCCACTAGCACATCATATCTACTGGAAAGTCATGGCTCTTGCAATATCATAGCTACTGTAGTGTCATAGGCAATGAAACCTCGGATCCATAATAATGGCCTAGCCACTCTAGTGCCATATCCATTGTGCCTTCAGACCCATTGTGATATCAAGGCATTGTAACCTCATAGCCACTATCCCGTCACAGCCATTAAGATGGCGTAGCATGTGTAAGGTCACAGACATCGGAAAGTAATAATATTTGTAATATCGTAGCCATTGTGTCGGCGTAGCCATTTTCAATATAGCCATCGTCACGTCGTAGCCATCATAACATCAGAACCAAAGTAACTTCGTAGCCACTGGGACGTCCTACCCACTATAATGTCATAGCTTTTAAAACGTCAGAGTCATGATAATATCACAGCCATTGCAACGCCATAGGAATTGTGACGTTGTAGCAGTTGTGACATAGCAATTTTAACATCATAGCTGTTGTGACATCACATAAACGTGAAGCCATATCAAGTGTGACTTCGTAGCAATTGTGATGTCACGGCCATTATCAAGTCATAGCCATAGTGATGACGGCGCCATTGTGACGTCATACCCACTTTAATTTCATAGCCATTGAAAAGTCACAGCTACTACAATGCCACAGGAATTGCATCGTCATAGCCACGGTCATGTCCCAGCCATTGTGACGTCACGGGCACCTTAATGACACAGACATATATAAGTCATTGCAAATTTAACGCCATAGCCATTTTGATGTCATAGCCGTTGTGATGTCTGAGCCATTGCAACGTCAGAGTCACTATAAAGTCATGGCCACGCTGATGGCATAGCCATTGTAGCTAGATAGCCACTGTGATCTCACGGCCATTGGAATGTCATAGCCACTGTGATGTCATAGAAACTGTGATGTCATAGCCATTGTGACATCACAGCGACTATAACATCATATCTACCGTAAGGTCAAAGCCACTGTAGTTTCATAGACATTGTTATGTCATCGCCGTTGACTTCATAACCATCATGATGTCAGACACATTGTGATGGCATAGCCACTATAATATCACGGCCATCGTAATGTGATAGGCCCCACAATGCCATAGAGATAGTATAGTCATTTCCACTGTCCCGTAAGAGCCATTGTGACGTCATAGCCATTGTTATGTCATAGGCATTGTGACGTCATAGCCAATGAAACCTCATAGCCACATTAATGTCATCGCCATTGAAACGGCGTCACCTTTGTAATGTCATATACATTGTAAAGTCATCGCATTTGTAATATCCCAGCCATTGGGTCGGCATACTCATTGTCATCATAGCCATCGTCATCATGGCCATGTAAACATCAGAGCCGTGGTAACGTCATCGCTACTATGACGTCATAACCACAATAATGTCATAGCCTTTGTAAAGTCATAGTCACAATAACATCACAGACATTGTACCGTTATAGCCATTGTGTCCTCATTGCCATTGTGACATCATAGCCACCGTAACATCATAGCCCTTGTGATGTCATAGTCATTGTGAAGTCATGCCATTTGTGACTTCATAGCAATTGCGATGTCATTGCCATCATCACGTTACAGCAACCGTGACGTCCTGGCCACTATAATGTCACAGCCAATGTAATATCTTAGGCACTACCATGCAATAGACATAGTAAAGTCATTCCCACTGTGTTGTCATAGCCATTGTGACGTCCTAGCCATTGTGATGTCACAGCAATTGGAACATCGGAGCCCTTGTGATATCATAGGCATTGTGAAGGCCTGTCAGTTGTCACTTCATACCATTTGTGATGTCATAGCCACTAGCACATCATATCTACTGGAAAGTCATGGCTCTTGCAATATCATAGCTACTGTAGTGTCATAGGCAATGAAACCTCGGATCCATATTAATGGCTTAGCCACTCTAGTGCCATATCCATTGTGCCTTCAGACCCATTGTGATATCAGAGCCATTGTAACCTCATAGCCACTATCCCGTCACAGCCATTGAGACGGCGTAGCATGTGTAAGGTCACAGACATCGGAAAGTAATAATATTTGTAATATCGTAGCCATTGTGTCGGCGTAGCCATTTTCAATATAGCCATCGTCACGTCGTAGCCATCATAACATCAGAGCCAAAGTAAATTCGTAGCCACTGGGACGTCCTACCCACTATAATGTCATAGCTTTTATAACGTCATAGTCATGATAATATCACAGCCATTGCAACGCCATAGGTATTGAGACGTTGTAGCAGTTGTGACATAGCAATTTTAACATCATGGCTGTTGTGACATCACATAAACGTGAAGCCATATCAAGTGTGACTTCGTAGCAATTGTGATGTCACGGCCATTATCAAGTCATAGCCATAGTGATGACGGCGCCATTGTGACGTCATACCCACTTTAATTTCATAGCCATTGAAAAGTCACAGCTACTACAATGCCACAGGAATTGCATCGGCATAGCCACGGTCATGTCCCAGCCATTGTGACGTCACGGGCACCGTAATGACACAGACCTATATAAGTCATTGCAAATTTAACGCCATAGCCATTTTGATGTCATAGCCGCTGTGATGTCTGAGCCATTGCAACGTCAGAGTTACTATAAAGTCATGGCCACGCTGATGGCATAGCCATTGTAGCTAGATAGCCACTGTGATCTCACAGCCATTGGAATGTCATAGCCACTATGTTGTCATAGAAACTGTGATGTCATAGCCATTGTGACATCACAGCGACTATAACATCATATCTACCGTAAGGTCGAAGCCACTGTAGTTTCATAGACATTGTTATGTCATCGCCGTTGACTTCATAACCATCATGATGTCAGACACATTGTGATGGCATAGCCACTATAATGTCACGGCCATCGTAATGTGATAGGCCCCACAATGCCATAGAGATGGTATAGTCATTTCCACTGTCCCGTAAGAGCCATTGTGACGTCATAGCCATTGTTATGTCATAGGCATTGTGACGTCATAGCCAATGAAACCTCATAGCCACATTAATGTCATCGCCATTGAAACGGCGTCACCTTTGTAATGTCATATACATTGTAAAGTCATCGCATTTGTAATATCCCAGCCATTGGGTCGGCATACTCATTGTCATCATAGCCATCGTCATCATGGCCATGTAAACATCAGAGCCGTGGTAACGTCATCGCTACTATGACGTCATAACCACAATAATGTCATAGCCTTTGTAAAGTCATAGTCACAATAACATCACAGACATTGTACCGTTATAGCCATTGTGTCCTCATTGCCATTGTGACATCATAGCCACCGTAACATCATAGCCCTTGTGATGTCATAGTCATTGTGAAGTCATGCCATTTGTGACTTCATAGCAATTGCGATGTCATTGCCATCATCACGTTACAGCAACCGTGACGTCCTGGCCACTATAATGTCACAGCCAATGTAATATCTTAGGCACTACCATGCAATAGACATAGTAAAGTCATTCCCACTGTGTTGTCATAGCCATTGTGACGTCCTAGCCATTGTGATGTCACAGCAATTGGAACATCGGAGCCCTTGTGATATCATAGGCATTGTGAAGGTCTGTCAGTTGTCACTTCATACCATTTGTGATGTCATAGCCACTAGCACATCATATCTACTGGAAAGTCATGGCTCTTGCAATATCATAGCTACTGTAGTGTCATAGGCAATGAAACCTCGGATCCATAGTAATGGCTTAGCCACTCTAGTGCCATATCCATTGTGCCTTCAGACCCATTGTGATATCAGAGCCATTGTAACCTCATAGCCACTATCCCGTCACAGCCATTGAGACGGCGTAGCATTTGTAAGGTCACAGACATCGGAAAGTAATAATATTTGTAATATCGTAGCCATTGTGTCGGCGTAGCCATTTTCAATATAGCCATCGTCACGTCGTAGCCATCATAACATCAGAGCCAAAGTAACTTCGTAGCCACTGGGACGTCCTACCCACTATAATGTCATAGCTTTTAAAACGTCAGAGTCATGATAATATCACAGCCATTGCAACGCCATAGGAATTGTGACGTTGTAGCAGTTGTGACATAGCAATTTTAACATCATAGCTGTTGTGACATCACATAAACGTGAAGCCATATCAAGTGTGACTTCGTAGCAATTGTGATGTCACGGCCATTATCAAGTCATAGCCATAGTGATGACGGCGCCATTGTGACGTCATACCCACTTTAATTTCATAGCCATTGAAAAGTCACAGCTACTACAATGCCACAGGAATTGCATCGGCATAGCCACGGTCATGTCCCAGCCATTGTGACGTCACGGGCACCTTAATGACACAGACATATATAAGTCATTGCAAATTTAACGCCATAGCCATTTTGATGTCATAGCCGTTGTGATGTCTGAGCCATTGCAACGTCAGAGTCACTATAAAGTCATGGCCACGCTGATGGCATAGCCATTGTAGCTAGATAGCCACTGTGATCTCACGGCCATTGGAATGTCATAGCCACTGTGATGTCATAGAAACTGTGATGTCATAGCCATTGTGACATCACAGCGACTATAACATCATATCTACCGTAAGGTCAAAGCCACTGTAGTTTCATAGACATTGTTATGTCATCGCCGTTGACTTCATAACCATCATGATGTCAGACACATTGTGATGGCATAGCCACTATAATATCACGGCCATCGTAATGTGATAGGCCCCACAATGCCATAGAGATAGTATAGTCATTTCCACTGTCCCGTAAGAGCCATTGTGACGTCATAGCCATTGTTATGTCATAGGCATTGTGACGTCATAGCCAATGAAACCTCATAGCCACATTAATGTCATCGCCATTGAAACGGCGTCACCTTTGTAATGTCATATACATTGTAAAGTCATCGCATTTGTAATATCCCAGCCATTGTGTCGGCATACTCATTGTCATCATAGCCATCGTCATCATGGCCATGTAAACATCAGAGCCGTGGTAACGTCATCGCTACTATGACGTCATAACCACAATAATGTCATAGCCTTTGTAAAGTCATAGTCACAATAACATCACAGACATTGTACCGTTATAGCCATTGTGTCCTCATTGCCATTGTGACATCATAGCCACCGTAACATCATAGCCCTTGTGATGTCATAGTCATTGTGAAGTCATGCCATTTGTGACTTCATAGCAATTGCGATGTCATTGCCATCATCACGTTACAGCAACCGTGACGTCCTGGCCACTATAATGTCACAGCCAATGTAATATCTTAGGCACTACCATGCAATAGACATAGTAAAGTCATTCCCACTGTGTTGTCATAGCCATTGTGACGTCCTAGCCATTGTGATGTCACAGCAATTGGAACATCGGAGCCCTTGTGATATCATAGGCATTGTGAAGGCCTGTCAGTTGTCACTTCATACCATTTGTGATGTCATAGCCACTAGCACATCATATCTACTGGAAAGTCATGGCTCTTGCAATATCATAGCTACTGTAGTGTCATAGGCAATGAAACCTCGGATCCATAGTAATGGCTTAGCCACTCTAGTGCCATATCCATTGTGCCTTCAGACCCATTGTGATATCAGAGCCATTGTAACCTCATAGCCACTATCCCGTCACAGCCATTGAGACGGCGTAGCATGTGTAAGGTCACAGACATCGGAAAGTAATAATATTTGTAATATCGTAGCCATTGTGCCGGCGTAGCCATTTTCAATATAGCCATCGTCACGTCGTAGCCATCATAACATCAGAGCCAAAGTAACTTCGTAGCCACTGGGACGTCCTACCCACTATAATGTCATAGCTTTTATAACGTCATAGTCATGATAATATCACAGCCATTGCAACGCCATAGGTATTGAGACGTTGTAGCAGTTGTGACATAGCAATTTTAACATCATGGCTGTTGTGACATCACATAAACGTGAAGCCATATCAAGTGTGACTTCGTAGCAATTGTGATGTCACGGCCATTATCAAGTCATAGCCATAGTGATGACGGCGCCATTGTGACGTCATACCCACTTTAATTTCATAGCCATTGAAAAGTCACAGCTACTACAATGCCACAGGAATTGCATCGGCATAGCCACGGTCATGTCCCAGCCATTGTGACGTCACGGACACCGTAATGACACAGACATATATAAGTCATTGCAAATTTAACGCCATAGCCATTTTGATGTCATAGCCGTTGTGATGTCTGAGCCATTGCAACGTCAGAGTTACTATAAAGTCATGGCCACGCTGATGGCATAGCCATTGTAGCTAGATAGCCACTGTGATCTCACAGCCATTTGAATGTCATAGCCACTATGTTGTCATAGAAACTGTGATGTCATAGCCATTGTGACATCACAGCGACTATAACATCATATCTACCGTAAGGTCGAAGCCACTGTAGTTTCATAGACATTGTTATGTCATCGCCGTTGACTTCATAACCATCATGATGTCAGACACATTGTGATGGCATAGCCACTATAATGTCACGGCCATCGTAATGTGATAGGCCCCACAATGCCATAGAGATGGTATAGTCATTTCCACTGTCCCGTAAGAGCCATTGTGACGTCATAGCCATTGTTATGTCATAGGCATTGTGACGTCATAGCCAATGAAACCTCATAGCCACATTAATGTCATCGCCATTGAAACGGCGTCACCTTTGTAATGTCATATACATTGTAAAGTCATCGCATTTGTAATATCCCAGCCATTGGGTCGGCATACTCATTGTCATCATAGCCATCGTCATCATGGCCATGTAAACATCAGAGCCGTGGTAACGTCATCGCTACTATGACGTCATAACCACAATAATGTCATAGCCTTTGTAAAGTCATAGTCACAATAACATCACAGACATTGTACCGTTATAGCCATTGTGTCCTCATTGCCATTGTGACATCATAGCCACCGTAACATCATAGCCCTTGTGATGTCATAGTCATTGTGAAGTCATGCCATTTGTGACTTCATAGCAATTGCGATGTCATTGCCATCATCACGTTACAGCAACCGTGACGTCCTGGCCACTATAATGTCACAGCCAATGTAATATCTTAGGCACTACCATGCAATAGACATAGTAAAGTCATTCCCACTGTGTTGTCATAGCCATTGTGACGTCCTAGCCATTGTGATGTCACAGCAATTGGAACATCGGAGCCCTTGTGATATCATAGGCATTGTGAAGGTCTGTCAGTTGTCACTTCATACCATTTGTGATGTCATAGCCACTAGCACATCATATCTACTGGAAAGTCATGGCTCTTGCAATATCATAGCTACTGTAGTGTCATAGGCAATGAAACCTCGGATCCATAGTAATGGCTTAGCCACTCTAGTGCCATATCCATTGTGCCTTCAGACCCATTGTGATATCAGAGCCATTGTAACCTCATAGCCACTATCCCGTCACAGCCATTGAGACGGCGTAGCATTTGTAAGGTCACAGACATCGGAAAGTAATAATATTTGTAATATCGTAGCCATTGTGTCGGCGTAGCCATTTTCAATATAGCCATCGTCACGTCGTAGCCATCATAACATCAGAGCCAAAGTAAATTCGTAGCCACTGGGACGTCCTACCCACTATAATGTCATAGCTTTTATAACGTCATAGTCATGATACTATCACAGCCATTGCAACGCCATAGGAATTGAGACGTTGTAGCAGTTGTGACATAGCAATTTTAACATCATGGCTGTTGTGACATCACATAAACGTGAAGCCATATCAAGTGTGACTTCGTAGCAATTGTGATGTCACGGCCATTATCAAGTCATAGCCATAGTGATGGCGGCGCCATTGTGACGTCATACCCACTTTAATTTCATAGCCATTGAAAAGTCACAGCTACTACAATGCCAAAGGAATTGCATCGTCATAGCCACGGTCATGTCCCAGCCATTGTGACGTCACGGGCACCGTAATGACACAGACATATATAAGTCATTGCAAATTTAACGCCATAGCCATTTTGATGTCATAGCCGTTGTGATGTCTGAGCCATTGCAACGTCAGAGTTACTATAAAGTCATGGCCACGCTGATGGCATAGCCATTGTAGCTAGATAGCCACTGTGATCTCACGGCCATTGGAATGTCATAGCCACTATGATGTCATAGAAACTGTGATGTCATAGCCATTGTGACATCACAGCGACTATAACATCATATCTACCGTAAGGTCAACGCCACTGTAGTTTCATAGACATTGTTATGTCATCGCCGTTGACTTCATAACCATCATGATGTCAGAGACATTGTGATGGCATAGCCACTATAATGTCACGGCCATCGTAACGTGATAGGCCCCACAATGTCATAGAGATAGTATAGTCATTTCCACTGTCCCGTAAGAGCAATTGTGACGTCATAGCCAGTTACGTCATAGGCATTGTGACGTCATAGCCATTGAAACCTCATTGCCACATTAATGTCATCGCCATTGAAACGGCGTCACCTTTGTAATATCATATACATTGTAAAGTCATCGCATTTGTAATATCCTAGCCATTGTGTCGGCATACTCATTGTCATCATAGCCATCGTCATCATGGCCATGATAACATCAGAGCCGTGGTAACGTCATAGCTACTATGACGTCATAACCACAATAATGTCATAGCCTTTGTAAGTCATAGTCAGTATAACATCACAGACATTGTACCGTTATAGCCATTGTGTCCTCATTGCCATTGTGACATCATAGCCACCGTAACATCATAGCCCTTGTGATGTCATAGTCATTGTGAAGTCATGCCATTTGTGACTTCATAGCGATTGCGATGTCATTGCCATCATGACGGTACAGCAACCGTGACGTCCTGGCCACGATAATGTCACAGCCAATGTAATATCTTAGGCACTACCATGCAATAGACATAGTAAAGTCATTCCCACTGTATTGTCATAGCCATTGTGACGTCCTAGCCATTGTGACGTCACAGCAATTGGAACATCGGAGCCCTTGTGATATCATAGGCATTGTGAAGGCCTGTCAATTGTGACTTCATACCATTTGTGATGTCATAGCCACTAGCACATCATATCTACTGGAAAGTCATGGCTCTTGCAATATCATAGCTACTGTAGTGTCATAGGCAATGAAACCTCGGATCCATAGTAATGGCCTAGCCACTCTAGTGCCATATCCATTGTGCCTTCAGACCCATTGTGATATCAGAGCCATTGTAACCTCATAGCCACTATCCCGTCACAGCCATTAAGATGGCGTAGCATGTGTAAGGTCACAGACATCGGAAAGTCATAATATTTGTTATATCGTAGCCATTGTGTCGGCGTAGCCATTTTCAATATAGCCATCGTCACGTCGTAGCCATCATAACATCAGAACCAAAGTAACTTCGTAGCCTCTGGGACGTCCTACCCACTATAATGTCATAGCTTTTAAAACGTCAGAGTCATGATAATATCACAGCCATTGCAACGCCATAGGAATTGTGACGTTGTAGCAGTTGTGACATAGCAATTTTAACATCATAGCTGTTGTGACATCACATAAACGTGAAGCCATATCAAGTGTGACTTCGTAGCAATTGTGATGTCACGGCCATTATCAAGTCATAGCCATAGTGATGATGGCGCCATTGTGACGTCATACCCACTTTAATTTCATAGCCATTGAAAAGTCACAGCTACTACAATGCCACAGGAATTGCATCGTCATAGCCACGGTCATGTCCCAGCCATTGTGACGTCACGGGCACCGTAATGACACAGACATATATAAGTCATTGCAAATTTAACGCCATAGCCATTTTGATGTCATAGCCGTTGTGATGTCTGAGCCATTGCAACGTCAGAGTTACTATAAAGTCATGGCCACGCTGCTGGCATAGCCATTGTAGCTAGATAGCCACTGTGATCTCACGGCCATTGGAATGTCATAGCCACTATGATGTCATAGAAACTGTGATGTCATAGCCATTGTGACATCGCAGCGATATAACATCATATCTACCGTAAGGTCAAAGCCACTGTAGTTTCATAGACATTGTTATGTCATCGCCGTTGACTTCATAACCATCATGATGTCAGAGATATTGTGATGGCATAGCCACTATAATGTCACGGGAATCGTAACGTGATAGGCCCCACAATGTCATAGAGATAGTATAGTCATTTCCACTGTCCCGTAAGAGCCATTGTGACGTCATAGCCATTGTTATGTCATAGGCATTGTGACGTCATAGCCATTGAAACCTCATAGCTACATTAATGTCATCGCCATTGAAACGGCGTCACCTTTGTAATATCATATACATTGTAAAGTCATCGCATTTGTAATATCCTAGCCATTGTGTCGGCATACTCATTGTCATCATAGCCATCGTCATCATGGCCATGATAACATCAGAGCCGTGGTAACGTCATAGCTACTATGACGTCATAACCACAATAATGTCATAGCCTTTGTAAAGTCATAGTCACAATAACATCACAGACATTGTACCGTTATAGCCATTGTGTCCTCATTGCCATTGTGACATCATAGCCACCGTAACATCATATCCCTTGTGATGTCATAGTCATTGTGAAGTCATGCCATTTGTGACTTCATAGCGATTGCGATGTCATTGCGATCATCACGTTACAGCAACCGTGACGTCCTGGCCACTATAATCTCACAGCCAATGTAATATCTTAGGCACTACCATGCAATAGACATAGTAAAGTCATTCCCACTGTGTTGTCATAGCCATTGTGACGTCCTAGCCATTGTGATGTCACAGCAATTCGAACATCGGAGCCCTTGTGATATCATAGGCATTGTGAAGGCCTGTCAGTTGTGACTTCATACCATTTGTGATGTCATAGCCACTAGCACATCATATCTACTGGAAAGTCATGGCTCTTGCAATATCATAGCTACTGTAGTGTCATAGGCAATGAAACCTCGGATCCATAGTAATGGCCTAGCCACTCTAGTGCCATATCCATTGTGCCTTCAGACCCATTGTGATATCAGAGCCATTGTAACCTCATAGCCACTATCCCGTCACAGCCATTGAGACGGCGTAGCATGTGTAAGGTCACAGACATCGGAAAGTAATAATATTTGTAATATCGTAGCCATTGTGTCGGCGTAGCCATTTTCAATATAGCCATCGTCACGTCGTAGACATCATAACATCAGAACCAAAGTAACTTCGTAGCCACTGGGACGTCCTACCCACTATAATGTCATAGCTTTTAAAACGTCATAGTCATGATAATATCACAGCCATTGCAAGGCCATAGGAATTGTGACGTTGTAGCAGTTGTGACATAGCAATTTTAACATCATGGCTGTTGTGACATCACATAAACGTGAAGCCATATCAAGTGTGACTTCGTAGCAATTGTGATGTCACGGCCATTATCAAGTCATAGCCATAGTGATGACGGCGCCATTGTGACGTCATACCCACTTTAATTTCATAGCCATTGAAAAGTCACAGCTACTACAATGCCACAGGAATTGCATCGTCATAGCCACGGTCATGTCCCAGCCATTGTGACGTCACGGGCACCGTAATGACACAGACATATATAAGTCATTGCAAATTTAACGCCATAGCCATTTTGATGTCATAGCCGTTGTGATGTCTGAGCCATTGCAACGTCAGAGTCACTATAAAGTCATGGCCACGCTGATGGCATAGCCATTGTAGCTAGATAGCCACTGTGATCTCACGGCCATTGGAATGTCATAGCCACTGTGATGTCATAGAAACTGTGATGTCATAGCCATTGTGACATCACAGCGACTATAACATCATATCTACCGTAAGGTCAAAGCCACTGTAGTTTCATAGACATTGTTATGTCATCGCCGTTGACTTCATAACCATCATGATGTCAGACACATTGTGATGGCATAGCCACTATAATGTCACGGCCATCGTAATGTGATAGGCCCCACAATGCCATAGAGATAGTATAGTCATTTCCACTGTCCCGTAAGAGCCATTGTGACGTCATAGCCATTGTTATGTCATAGGCATTGTGACGTCATAGCCAATGAAACCTCATAGCCACATTAATGTCATCGCCATTGAAACGGCGTCACCTTTGTAATGTCATATACATTGTAAAGTCATCGCATTTGTAATATCCCAGCCATTGGGTCGGCATACTCATTGTCATCATAGCCATCGTCATCATGGCCATGTAAACATCAGAGCCGTGGTAACGTCATCGCTACTAGACGTCATAACCACAATAATGTCATAGCCTTTGTAAAGTCATAGTCACAATAACATCACAGTCATTGTACCGTTATAGCCATTGTGTCCTCATTGCCATTGTGACATCATAGCCACCGTAACATCATAGCCCTTGTGATGTCATAGTCATTGTGAAGTCATGCCATTTGTGACTTCATAGCAATTGCGATGTCATTGCCATCATCACGTTACAGCAACCGTGACGTCCTGGCCACTATAATGTCACAGCCAATGTAATATCTTAGGCACTACCATGCAATAGACATAGTAAAGTCATTCCCACTGTGTTGTCATAGCCATTGTGACGTCCTAGCCATTGTGATGTCACAGCAATTGGAACATCGGAGCCCTTGTGATATCATAGGCATTGTGAAGGCCTGTCAGTTGTCACTTCATACCATTTGTGATGTCATAGCCACTAGCACATCATATCTACTGGAAAGTCATGGCTCTTGCAATATCATAGCTACTGTAGTGTCATAGGCAATGAAACCTCGGATCCATAGTAATGGCTTAGCCACTCTAGTGCCATATCCAATGTGCCTTCAGACCCATTGTGATATCAGAGCCATTGTAACCTCATAGCCACTATCCCGTCACAGCCATTGAGACGGCGTAGCATTTGTAAGGTCACAGACATCGGAAAGTAATAATATTTGTAATATCGTAGCCATTGTGTCGGCGTAGCCATTTTCAATATAGCCATCGTCACGTCGTAGCCATCATAACATCAGAGCCAAAGTAAATTCGTAGCCACTGGGACGTCCTACCCACTATAATGTCATAGCTTTTATAACGTCATAGTCATGATACTATCACAGCCATTGCAACGCCATAGGAATTGAGACGTTGTAGCAGTTGTGACATAGCAATTTTAACATCATGGCTGTTGTGACATCACATAAACGTGAAGCCATATCAAGTGTGACTTCGTAGCAATTGTGATGTCACGGCCATTATCAAGTCATAGCCATAGTGATGGCGGCGCCATTGTGACGTCATACCCACTTTAATTTCATAGCCATTGACAAGTCACAGCTACTACAATGCCACAGGAATTGCATCGTCATAGCCACGGTCATGTCCCAGCCATTGTGACGTCACGGGCACCGTAATGACACAGACATATATAAGTCATTGCAAATTTAACGCCATAGCCATTTTGATGTCATAGCCGTTGTGATGTCTGAGCCATTGCAACGTCAGAGTTACTATAAAGTCATGGCCACGCTGATGGCATAGCCATTGTAGCTAGATAGCCACTGTGATCTCACGGCCATTGGAATGTCATAGCCACTATGATGTCATAGAAACTGTGATGTCATAGCCATTGTGACATCGCAGCGACTATAACATCATATCTACCGTAAGGTCAAAGCCACTGTAGTTTCATGGACATTGTTATGTCATCGCCGTTGACTTCATAACCATCATGATGTCAGAGATATTGTGATGGCATAGCCACTATAATGTCACGGCCATCGTAACGTGATAGGCCCCACAATGTCATAGAGATAGTATAGTCATTTCCACTGTCCCGTAAGAGCCATTGTGACGTCATAGCCATTGTTATGTCATAGGCATTGTGACGTCATAGCCATTGAAACCTCATAGCCACATTAATGTCATCGCCATTGAAACGGCGTCACCTTTGTAATATCATATACATTGTAAAGTCATCGCATTTGTAATATCCTAGCCATTGGGTCGGCATACTCATTGTCATCATAGCCATCGTCATCATGGCCATGAAAACATCAGACCTGTGGTAACGTCATAGCTACTATGACGTCATAACCACAATAATGTCATAGCCTTTGTAAAATCATAGTCACAATAACATCACAGACATTGTACCGTTATAGCCATTGTGTCCTCATAGCCATTGTGACATCATAGCCACCGTAACATCATAGCCCTTGTGATGTCATAGTCATTGTGAAGTCATGCCATTTGTGACTTCATAGCAATTGCGATGTCATTGCCATCATGACGTTACAGCAACCGTGACGTCCTGGCCACGATAATGTCACAGCCAATGTAATATCTTAGGCACTACCATGCAATAGACATAGTAAAGTCATTCCCACTGTATTGTCATAGCCATTGTGACGTCCTAGCCATTGTGATGTCACAGCAATTGGAACATCGGAGCCCTTGTGATATCAGAGGCATTGTGAAGGCCTGTCAGTTGTCACTTCATACCATTTGTGATGTCATAGCCACTAGCACATCATATCTACTGGAAAGTCATGGCTCTTGCAATATCATAGCTACTGTAGTGTCATAGGCAATGAAACCTCGGATCCATAGTAATGGCCTGGCCACTCTAGTGCCATATCCATTGTGCCTTCAGACCCATTGTGATATCAGAGCCATTGTAACCTCATAGCCACTATCCCGTCACAGCCATTGAGACGGCGTAGCATGTGTAAGGTCACAGAATCGGAAAGTAATAATATTTCTAATATCGTAGCCATTGTGTCGGCGTAGCCATTTTCAATATAGCCCTCGTCACGTCGTAGCCATCATAACATCAGAGCCAAAGTAACTTCGTAGCCACTGGGACGTCCTACCCACTATAATGTCATAGCTTTTATAACGTCATAGTCATGATACTATCACAGCCATTGCAACGCCATAGGAATTGGGACGTTGTATCAGTTGTGACATAGCAATTTTAACATCATGGCTGTTGTGACATCACATAAACGTGAAGCCATATCAAGTGGGACTTCGTAGCAATTGTGATGTCATGGCCATTATCAAGTCATAGCCATAGTGATGGCGGCGCCATTGTGACGTCATACCCACTTTAATTTCATAGCCATTGAAAAGTCACAGCTACTACAATGCCACAGGAATTGCATCGTCATAGCCACGGTCATGTCCCAGCCATTGTGACGTCACGGGCACCGTAATGACACAGACATATATAAGTCATTGCAAATTTAACGCCATAGCCATTTTGATGTCATAGCCGTTGTGATGTCTGAGCCATTGCAACGTCAGAGTTACTATAAAGTCATGGCCACGCTGATGGCATAGCCATTGTAGCTAGATAGCCACTGTGATCTCACGGCCATTGGAATGTCATAGCCACTATGATGTCATAGAAACTGTGATGTCATAGCCATTGTGACATCACAGCGACTATAACATCATATCTACCGTAAGGTCAACGCCACTGTAGTTTCATAGACATTGTTATGTCATCGCCGTTGACTTCATAACCATCATGATGTCAGAGACATTGTGATGGCATAGCCACTATAATGTCACGGCCATCGTAACGTGATAGGCCCCACAATGTCATAGAGATAGTATAGTCATTTCCACTGTCCCGTAAGAGCCATTGTGACGTCATAGCCAGTTACGTCATAGGCATTGTGACGTCATAGCCATTGAAACCTCATAGCCACATTAATGTCATCGCCATTGAAACGGCGTCACCTTTGTAATATCATATACATTGTAAAGTCATCGCATTTGTAATATCCTAGCCATTGTGTCGGCATACTCATTGTCATCATAGCCATCGTCATCATGGCCATGATAACATTAGAGCCGTGGTAACGTCATAGCTACTATGACGTCATAACCACAATAATGTCATAGCCTTTGTAAGTCATAGTCACAATAACATCACAGACATTGTACCGTTATAGCCATTGTGTCCTCATTGCCATTGTGACATCATAGCCACCGTAACATCATAGCCCTTGTGATGTCATAGTCATTGTGAAGTCATGCCATTTGTGACTTCATAGCGATTGAGATGTCATTGCCATCATGACGGTACAGCAACCGTGACGTCCTGGCCACGATAATGTCACAGCCAATGTAATATCTTAGGCACTACCATGCAATAGACATAGTAAAGTCATTCCCACTGTATTGTCATAGCCATTGTGACGTCCTAGCCATTGTGACGTCACAGCAATTGGAACATCGGAGCCCTTGTGATATCATAGGCATTGTGAAGGCCTGTCAATTGTGACTTCATACCATTTGTGATGTCATAGCCACTAGCACATCATATCTACTGGAAAGTCATGGCTCTTGCAATATCATAGCTACTGTAGTGTCATAGGCAATGAAACCTCGGATCCATAGTAATGGCCTAGCCACTATAGTGCCATATCCATTGTGCCTTCAGACCCATTGTAATATCAGAGCCATTGTAACCTCATAGCCACTATCCCGTCACAGCCATTAAGATGGCGTAGCATGTGTAAGGTCACAGACATCGGAAAGTAATAATATTTGTAATATCGTAGCCATTTTGTCGGCGTAGCCATTTTCAATATAGCCATCGTCACGTCGTAGCCATCATAACATCAGAACCAAAGTAACTTCGTAGCCACTGGGACGTCCTACCCACTATAATGTCATAGCTTTTAAAACGTCAGAGTCATGATAATATCACAGCCATTGCAACGCCATAGGAATTGTGACGTTGTAGCAGTTGTGACATAGCAATTTTAACATCATAGCTGTTGTGACATCACATAAACGTGAAGCCATATCAAGTGTGACTTCGTAGCAATTGTGATGTCACGGCCATTATCAAGTCATAGCCATAGTGATGACGGCGCCATTGTGACGTCATACCCACTTTAATTTCATAGCCATTGAAAAGTCACAGCTACTACAATGCCACAGGAATTGCATCGTCATAGCCACGGTCATGTCCCAGCCATTGTGACGTCACGGGCACCGTAATGACACAGACATATATAAGTCATTGCAAATTTAACGCCACAGCCATTTTGATGTCATAGCCGTTGTGATGTCTGAGCCATTGCAACGTCAGAGTTACTATAAAGTCATGGCCACGCTGCTGGCATAGCCATTGTAGCTAGATAGCCACTGTGATCTCAAGGCCATTGGAATGTCATAGCCACTGTGATGTCATAGAAACTGTGATGTCATAGCCATTGTGACATCACAGCGACTATAACATCATATCTACCGTAAGGTCAAAGCCACTGTAGTTTCATAGACATTGTTATGTCATCGCCGTTGACTTCATAACCATCATGATGTCAGACACATTGTGATGGCATAGCCACTATAATGTCTCGGCCATCGTAATGTGATAGGCCCCACAATGCCATAGAGATAGTATAGTCATTTCCACTGTCCCGTAAGAGCCATTGTGACGTCATAGCCATTGTTATGTCATAGGCATTGTGACGTCATAGCCAATGAAACCTCATAGCCACATTAATGTCATCGCCATTGAAACGGCGTCACCTTTGTAATGTCATATACATTGTAAAGTCATCGCATTTGTAATATCCCAGCCATTGGGTCGGCATACTCATTGTCATCATAGCCATCGTCATCATGGCCATGTAAACATCAGAGCCGTGGTAACGTCATCGCTACTAGACGTCATAACCACAATAATGTCATAGCCTTTGTAAAGTCATAGTCACAATAACATCACAGTCATTGTACCGTTATAGCCATTGTGTCCTCATTGCCATTGTGACATCATAGCCACCGTAACATCATAGCCCTTGTGATGTCATAGTCATTGTGAAGTCATGCCATTTGTGACTTCATAGCAATTGCGATGTCATTGCCATCATCACGTTACAGCAACCGTGACGTCCTGGCCACTATAATGTCACAGCCAATGTAATATCTTAGGCACTACCATGCAATAGACATAGTAAAGTCATTCCCACTGTGTTGTCATAGCCATTGTGACGTCCTAGCCATTGTGAGGTCACAGCAATTGGAACATCGGAGCCCTTGTGATATCATAGGCATTGTGAAGGCCTGTCAGTTGTCACTTCATACCATTTGTGATGTCATAGCCACTAGCACATCATATCTACTGGAAAGTCATGGCTCTTGCAATATCATAGCTACTGTAGTGTCATAGGCAATGAAACCTCGGATCCATAGTAATGGCTTAGCCACTCTAGTGCCATATCCATTGTGCCTTCAGACCCATTGTGATATCAGAGCCATTGTAACCTCATAGCCACTATCCCGTCACAGCCATTGAGACGGCGTAGCATTTGTAAGGTCACAGACATCGGAAAGTAATAATATTTGTAATATCGTAGCCATTGTGTCGGCGTAGCCATTTTCAATATAGCCATCGTCACGTCGTAGCCATCATAACATCAGAGCCAAAGTAACTTCGTAGCCACTGGGACGTCCTACCCACTATAATGTCATAGCTTTTATAACGTCATAGTCATGATACTATCACAGCCATTGCAACGCCATAGGAATTGAGACGTTGTAGCAGTTGTGACATAGCAATTTTAACATCATGGCTGTTGTGACATCACATAAACGTGAAGCCATATCAAGTGTGACTTCGTAGCAATTGTGATGTCACGGCCATTATCAAGTCATAGCCATAGTGATGGCGGCGCCATTGTGACGTCATACCCACTTTAATTTCATAGCCATTGACAAGTCACAGCTACTACAATGCCACAGGAATTGCATCGTCATAGCCACGGTCATGTCCCAGCCATTGTGACGTCACGGGCACCGTAATGACACAGACTTATATAAGTCATTGCAAATTTAACGCCATAGCCATTTTGATGTCATAGCCGTTGTGATGTCTGAGCCATTGCAACGTCAGAGTTACTATAAAGTCATGGCCACGCTGATGGCATAGCCATTGTAGCTAGATAGCCACTGTGATCTCACGGCCATTGGAATGTCATAGCCACTATGATGTCATAGAAACTGTGATGTCATAGCCATTGTGACATCGCAGCGACTATAACATCATATCTACCGTAAGGTCAAAGCCACTGTAGTTTCATGGACATTGTTATGTCATCGCCGTTGACTTCATAACCATCATGATGTCAGAGATATTTTGATGGCATAGCCACTATAATGTCACGGCCATCGTAACGTGATAGGCCCCACAATGTCATAGAGATAGTATAGTCATTTCCACTGTCCCGTAAGAGCCATTGTGACGTCATAGCCATTGTTATGTCATAGGCATTGTGACGTCATAGCCATTGAAACCTCATAGCTACATTAATGTCATCGCCATTGAAACGGCGTCACCTTTGTAATATCATATACATTGTAAAGTCATCGCATTTGTAATATCCTAGCCATTGGGTCGGCATACTCATTGTCATCATAGCCATCGTCATCATGGCCATGAAAACATCAGACCTGTGGTAACGTCATAGCTACTATGACGTCATAACCACAATAATGTCATAGCCTTTGTAAAATCATAGTCACAATAACATCACAGACATTGTACCGTTATAGCCATTGTGTCCTCATAGCCATTGTGACATCATAGCCACCGTAACATCATAGCCCTTGTGATGTCATAGTCATTGTGAAGTCATGCCATTTGTGACTTCATAGCAATTGCGATGTCATTGCCATCATGACGTTACAGCAACCGTGACGTCCTGGCCACGATAATGTCACAGCCAATGTAATATCTTAGGCACTACCATGCAATAGACATAGTAAAGTCATTCCCACTGTGTTATCATAGCCATTGTGACGTCCTAGCCATTGTGATGTCACAGCAATTGGAACATCGGAGCCCTTGTGATATCATAGGCATTGTGAAGGCCTGTCAGTTGTCACTTCATACCATTTGTGATGTCATAGCCACTAGCACATCATATCTACTGGAAAGTCATGGCTCTTGCAATATCATAGCTACTGTAGTGTCATAGGCAATGAAACCTCGGATCCATAGTAATGGCCTGGCCACACTAGTGCCATATCCATTGTGCCTTCAGACCCATTGTGATATCAGAGCCATTGTAACCTCATAGCCACTATCCCGTCACAGCCATTGAGACGGCGTAGCATGTGTAAGGTCACAGAATCGGAAAGTAATAATATTTGTAATATCGTAGCCATTGTGTCGGCGTAGCCATTTTCAATATAGCCATCGTCACGTCGTAGCCATCATAACATCAGAGCCAAAGTAACTTCGTAGCCACTGGGACGTCCTACCCACTATAATGTCATAGCTTTTATAACGTCATAGTCATGATAATATCACAGCCATTGCAACGCCATAGGAATTGTGACGTTGTAGCAGTTGTGACATAGCAATTTTAACATCATAGCTGTTGTGACATCACATAAACGTGAAGCCATATCAAGTGTGACTTCGTAGCAATTGTGATGTCACGGCCATTATCAAGTCATAGCCATAGTGATGACGGCGCCATTGTGACGTCATACCCACTTTAATTTCATAGCCATTGAAAAGTCACAGCTACTACAATGCCACAGGAATTGCATCGTCATAGCCACGGTCATGTCCCAGCCATGGTGACGTCACGGGCACCTTAATGACACAGACATATATAAGTCATTGCAAATTTAACGCCATAGCCATTTTGATGTCATAGCCGTTGTGATGTCTGAGCCATTGCAACGTCAGAGTCACTATAAAGTCATGGCCACGCTGATGGCATAGCCATTGTAGCTAGATAGCCACTGTGATCTCACGGCCATTGGAATGTCATAGCCACTGTGATGTCATAGAAACTGTGATGTCATAGCCATTGTGACATCACAGCGACTATAACATCATATCTACCGTAAGGTCAAAGCCACTGTAGTTTCATAGACATTCTTATGTCATCGCCGTTGACTTCATAACCATCATGATGTCAGACACATTGTGATGGCATAGCCACTATAATGTCACGGCCATCGTAATGTGATAGGCCCCACAATGCCATAGAGATAGTATAGTCATTTCCACTGTCCCGTAAGAGCCATTGTGACGTCATAGCCATTGTTATGTCATAGGCATTGTGACGTCATAGCCAATGAAACCTCATAGCCACATTAATGTCATCGCCATTGAAACGGCGTCACCTTTGTAATGTCATATACATTGTAAAGTCATCGCATTTGTAATATCCCAGCCATTGGGTCGGCATACTCATTGTCATAATAGCCATCGTCATCATGGCCATGTAAACATCAGAGCCGTGGTAACGTCATCGCTACTATGACGTCATAACCACAATAATGTCATAGCCTTTGTAAAGTCATAGTCACAATAACATCACAGACATTGTACCGTTATAGCCATTGTGTCCTCATTGCCATTGTGACATCATAGCCACCGTAACATCATAGCCCTTGTGATGTCATAGTCATTGTGAAGTCATGCCATTTGTGACTTCATAGCAATTGCGATGTCATTGCCATAATCACGTTACAGCAACCGTGACGTCCTGGCCACTATAATGTCACAGCCAATGTAATATCTTAGGCACTACCATGCAATAGACATAGTAAAGTCATTCCCACTGTGTTGTCATAGCCATTGTGACGTCCTAGCCATTGTGATGTCACAGCAATTGGAACATCGGAGCCCTTGTGATATCATAGGCATTGTGAAGGCCTGTCAGTTGTCACTTCATACCATTTGTGATGTCATAGCCCCTAGCACATCATATCTACTGGAAAGTCATGGCTCTTGCAATATCATAGCTACTGTAGTGTCATAGGCAATGAAACCTCGGATCCATAGTAATGGCTTAGCCACTCTAGTGCCATATCCATTGTGGCTTCAGACCCATTGTGATATCAGAGCCATTGTAACCTCATAGCCACTATCCCGTCACAGCCATTGAGACGGCGTAGCATTTGTAAGGTCACAGACATCGGAAAGTAATAATATTTGTAATATCGTAGCCATTGTGTCGGCGTAGCCATTTTCAATATAGCCATCGTCACGTCGTAGCCATCATAACATCAGAGCCAAAGTAAATTCGTAGCCACTGGGACGTCCTACCCACTATAATGTCATAGCTTTTATAACGTCATAGTCATGATACTATCACAGCCATTGCAACGCCATAGGAATTGAGACGTTGTAGCAGTTGTGACATAGCAATTTTAACATCATGGCTGTTGTGACATCACATAAACGTGAAGCCATATCAAGTGTGACTTCGTAGCAATTGTGATGTCACGGCCATTATCAAGTCATAGCCATAGTGATGGCGGCGCCATTGCGACGTCATACCCACTTTAATTTCATAGCCATTGAAAAGTCACAGCTACTACAATGCCACAGGAATTGCATCGTCATAGCCACGGTCATGTCCCAGCCATTGTGACGTCACGGGCACCGTAATGACACAGACATATATAAGTCATTGCAAATTTAACGCCATAGCCATTTTGATGTCATAGCCGTTGTGATGTCTGAGCCATTGCAACGTCAGAGTTACTATAAAGTCATGGCCACGCTGCTGGCATAGCCATTGTAGCTAGATAGCCACTGTGATCTCACGGCCATTGGAATGTCATAGCCACTATGATGTCATAGAAACTGTGATGTCATAGCCATTGTGACATCGCAGCGATATAACATCATATCTACCGTAAGGTCAAAGCCACTGTAGTTTCATGGACATTGTTATGTCATCGCCGTTGACTTCATAACCATCATGATGTCAGAGATATTGTGATGGCATAGCCACTATAATGTCACGGCCATCGTAACGTGATAGGCCCCACAATGTCATAGAGATAGTATAGTCATTTCCACTGTCCCGTAAGAGCCATTGTGACGTCATAGCCATTGTTATGTCATAGGCATTGTGACGTCATAGCCATTGAAACCTCATAGCTACATTAATGTCATCGCCATTGAAACGGCGTCACCTTTGTAATATCATATACATTGTAAAGTCATCGCATTTGTAATATCCTAGCGATTGTGTCGGCATACTCATTGTCATCATAGCCATCGTCATCATGGCCATGATAACATCAGAGCCGTGATAACGTCATAGCTACTATGACGTCATAACCACAATAATGTCATAGCCTTTGTAAGTCATAGTCACAATAACATCACAGACATTGTACCGTTATAGCCATTGTGTCCTCATTGCCATTGTGACATCATAGCCACCGTAACATCATAGCCCTTGTGATGTCATAGTCATTGTGAAGTCATGCCATTTGTGACTTCATAGCGATTGCGATGTCATTGCCATCATGACGGTACAGCAACCGTGACGTCCTGGCCACGATAATGTCACAGCCAATGTAATATCTTAGGCACTACCATGCAATAGACATAGTAAAGTCATTCCCACTGTATTGTCATAGCCATTGTGACGTCCTAGCCATTGTGACGTCACAGCAATTGGAACATCGGAGCCCTTGTGATATCATAGGCATTGTGAAGGCCTGTCAATTGTGACTTCATACCATTTGTGATGTCATAGCCACTAGCACATCATATCTACTGGAAAGTCATGGCTCTTGCAATATCATAGCTACTGTAGTGTCATAGGCAATGAAACCTCGGATCCATAGTAATGGCCTGGCCACTCTAGTGCCATATCCATTGTGCCTTCAGACCCATTGTGATATCAGAGCCATTGTAACCTCATAGCCACTATCCCGTCACAGCCATTAAGATGGCGTAGCATGTGTAAGGTCACAGACATCGGAAAGTAATAATATTTGTAATATCGTAGCCATTGTGTCGGCGTAGCCATTTTCAATATAGCCATCGTCACGTCGTAGCCATCATAACATCAGAACCAAAGTAACTTCGTAGCCACTGGGACGTCCTACCCACTATAATGTCATAGCTTTTAAAACGTCAGAGTCATGATAATATCACAGCCATTGCAACGCCATAGGAATTGTGACGTTGTAGCAGTTGTGACATAGCAATTTTAACATCATAGCTGTTGTGACATCACATAAACGTGAAGCCATATCAAGTGTGACTTCGTAGCAATTGTGATGTCACGGCCATTATCAAGTCATAGCCATAGTGATGGCGGCGCCATTGTGACGTCATACCCACTTTAATTTCATAGCCATTGAAAAGTCACAGCTACTACAATGCCACAGGAATTGCATCGTCATAGCCACGGTCATGTCCCAGCCATTGTGACGTCACGGGCACCGTAATGACACAGACATATATAAGTCATTGCAAATTTAACGCCATAGCCATTTTGATGTCATAGCCGTTGTGATGTCTGAGCCATTGCAACGTCAGAGTTACTATAAAGTCATGGCCACGCTGCTGGCATAGCCATTGTAGCTAGATAGCCACTGTGATCTCACGGCCATTGGAATGTCATAGCCACTATGATGTCATAGAAACTGTGATGTCATAGCCATTGTGACATCGCAGCGATATAACATCATATCTACCGTAAGGTCAAAGCCACTGTAGTTTCATGGACATTGTTATGTCATCGCCGTTGACTTCATAACCATCATGATGTCAGAGATATTGTGATGGCATAGCCACTATAATGTCACGGCCATCGTAACGTGATAGGCCCCACAATGTCATAGAGATAGTATAGTCATTTCCACTGTCCCGTAAGAGCCATTGTGACGTCATAGCCATTGTTATGTCATAGGCATTGTGACGTCATAGCCATTGAAACCTCATAGCTACATTAATGTCATCGCCATTGAAACGGCGTCACCTTTGTAATATCATATACATTGTAAAGTCATCGCATTTGTAATATCCTAGCGATTGTGTCGGCATACTCATTGTCATCATAGCCATCGTCATCATGGCCATGATAACATCAGAGCCGTGATAACGTCATAGCTACTATGACGTCATAACCACAATAATGTCATAGCCTTTGTAAGTCATAGTCACAATAACATCACAGACATTGTACCGTTATAGCCATTGTGTCCTCATTGCCATTGTGACATCATAGCCACCGTAACATCATAGCCCTTGTGATGTCATAGTCATTGTGAAGTCATGCCATTTGTGACTTCATAGCGATTGCGATGTCATTGCCATCATGACGGTACAGCAACCGTGACGTCCTGGCCACGATAATGTCACAGCCAATGTAATATCTTAGGCACTACCATGCAATAGACATAGTAAAGTCATTCCCACTGTATTGTCATAGCCATTGTGACGTCCTAGCCATTGTGACGTCACAGCAATTGGAACATCGGAGCCCTTGTGATATCATAGGCATTGTGAAGGCCTGTCAATTGTGACTTCATACCATTTGTGATGTCATAGCCACTAGCACATCATATCTACTGGAAAGTCATGGCTCTTGCAATATCATAGCTACTGTAGTGTCATAGGCAATGAAACCTCGGATCCATAGTAATGGCCTGGCCACTCTAGTGCCATATCCATTGTGCCTTCAGACCCATTGTGATATCAGAGCCATTGTAACCTCATAGCCACTATCCCGTCACAGCCATTGAGACGGCGTAGCATGTGTAAGGTCACAGACATCGGAAGTAATAATATTTGTAATATCGTAGCCATTGTGTCGGCGTAGCCATTTTCAATATAGCCATCGTCACGTCGTAGCCATCATAACATCAGAGCGAAAGTAACTTCGTAGCCTCTGGGACGTCCTACCCAATATAATGTCATAGCTTTTATAACGTCATAGTCATGATAATATCACAGCCATTGCAACGCCATAGGAATTGTGACGTTGTAGCAGTTGTGACATAGCAATTTTAACATCATAGCTGTTGTGACATCACATAAACGTGAAGCCATATCAAGTGTGACTTCGTAGCAATTGTGATGTCACGGCCATTATCAAGTCATAGCCATAGTGATGACGGCGCCATTGTGACGTCATACCCACTTTAATTTCATAGCCATTGAAAAGTCACAGCTACTACAATGCCACAGGAATTGCATCGTCATAGCCACGGTCATGTCCCAGCCATTGTGACGTCACGGGCACCTTAATGACACAGACATATATAAGTCATTGCAAATTTAACGCCATAGCCATTTTGATGTCATAGCCGTTGTGATGTCTGAGCCATTGCAACGTCAGAGTCACTATAAAGTCATGGCCACGCTGATGGCATAGCCATTGTAGCTAGATAGCCACTGTGATCTCACGGCCATTGGAATGTCATAGCCACTGTGATGTCATAGAAACTGTGATGTCATAGCCATTGTGACATCACAGCGACTATAACATCATATCTACCGTAAGGTCAAAGCCACTGTAGTTTCATAGACATTGTTATGTCATCGCCGTTGACTTCATAACCATCATGATGTCAGACACATTGTGATGGCATAGCCACTATAATATCACGGCCATCGTAATGTGATAGGCCCCACAATGCCATAGAGATAGTATAGTCATTTCCACTGTCCCGTAAGAGCCATTGTGATGTCATAGCCATTGTTATGTCATAGGCATTGTGACGTCATAGCCAATGAAACCTCATAGCCACATTAATGTCATCGCCATTGAAACGGCGTCACCTTTGTAATGTCATATACATTGTAAAGTCATCGAATTTGTAATATCCCAGCCATTGGGTCGGCATACTCATTGTCATCATAGCCATCGTCATCATGGCCATGTAAACATCAGAGCCGTGGTAACGTCATCGCTACTATGACGTCATAACCACAATAATGTCATAGCCTTTGTAAAGTCATAGTCACAATAACATCACAGACATTGTACCGTTATAGGCATTGTGTCCTCATTGCCATTGTGACATCATAGCCACCGTAACATCATAGCCCTTGTGATGTCATAGTCATTGTGAAGTCATGCCATTTGTGACTTCATAGCAATTGCGATGTCATTGCCATCATCACGTTACAGCAACCGTGACGTCCTGGCCACTATAATGTCACAGCCAATGTAATATCTTAGGCACTACCATGCAATAGACATAGTAAAGTCATTCCCACTGTGTTGTCATAGCCATTGTGACGTCCTAGCCATTGTGATGTCACAGCAATTGGAACATCGGAGCCCTTGTGATATCATAGGCATTGTGAAGGCCTGTCAGTTGTCACTTCATACCATTTGTGATGTCATAGCCACTAGCACATCATATCTACTGGAAAGTCATGGCTCTTGCAATATCATAGCTACTGTAGTGTCATAGGCAATGAAACCTCGGATCCATAGTAATGGCCTAGCCACTCTAGTGCCATATCCATTGTGCCTTCAGACCCATTGTGATATCAGAGCCATTGTAACCTCATAGCCACTATCCCGTCACAGCCATTAAGATGGCGTAGCATGTGTAAGGTCACAGACATCGGAAAGTAATAATATTTGTAATATCGTAGCCACTGTGTCGGCGTAGCCATTTTCAATATAGCCATCGTCACGTCGTAGCCATCATAACATCAGAACCAAAGTAATTTCGTAGCCACTGGGACGTCCTACCCACTATAATGTCATAGCTTTTAAAACGTCAGAGTCATGATAATATCACAGCCATTGCAACGCCATAGGAATTGTGACGTTGTAGCAGTTGTGACATAGCAATTTTAACATCATAGCTGTTGTGACATCACATAAACGTGAAGCCATATCAAGTGTGACTTCGTAGCAATTGTGATGTCACGGCCATTATCAAGTCATAGCCATAGTGATGACGGCGCCATTGTGACGTCATACCCACTTTAATTTCATAGCCATTGAAAAGTCACAGCTACTACAATGCCACAGGAATTGCATCGTCATAGCCACGGTCATGTCCCAGCCATTGTGACGTCACGGGCACCGTAATGACACAGACATATATAAGTCATTGCAAATTTAACGCCATAGCCATTTTGATGTCATAGCCGTTGTGATGTCTGAGCCATTGCAACGTCAGAGTTACTATAAAGTCATGGCCACGCTGCTGGCATAGCCATTGTAGCTAGATAGCCACTGTGATCTCACGGCCATTGGAGTGTCATAGCCACTATGATGTCATAGAAACTGTGATGTCATAGCCATTGTGACATCGCAGCGATATAACATCATATCTACCGTAAGGTCAAAGCCACTGTAGTTTCATGGACATTGTTATGTCATCGCCGTTGACTTCATAACCATCATGATGTCAGAGATATTGTGATGGCATAGCCACTATAATGTCACGGCCATCGTAACGTGATAGGCCCCACAATGTCATAGAGATAGTATAGTCATTTCCACTGTCCCGTAAGAGCCATTGTGACGTCATAGCCATTGTTATGTCATAGGCATTCTGACGTCATAGCCATTGAAACCTCATAGCTACATTAATGTCATCGCCATTGAAACGGCGTCACCTTTGTAATATCATATACATTGTAAAGTCATCGCATTTGTAATATCCTAGCCATTGTGTCGGCATACTCATTGTCATCATAGCCATCGTCATCATGGCCATGATAACATCAGAGCCGTGGTAACGTCATAGCTACTATGACGTCATAACCACAATAATGTCATAGCCTTTGTAAGTCATAGTCACAATAACATCACAGACATTGTACCGTTATAGCCATTGTGTCCTCATTGCCATTGTGACATCATAGCCACCGTAACATCATAGCCCTTGTGATGTCATAGTCATTGTGAAGTCATGCCATTTGTGACTTCATAGCGATTGCGATGTCATTGCCATCATGACGGTACAGCAACCGTGACGTCCTGGCCACGATAATGTCACAGCCAATGTAATATCTTAGGCACTACCATGCAATAGACATAGTAAAGTCATTCCCACTGTATTGTCATAGCCATTGTGACGTCCTAGCCATTGTGACGTCACAGCAATGGGAACATCGGAGCCCTTGTGATAACATAGGCATTGTGAAGGCCTGTCAATTGTGACTTCATACCATTTGTGATGTCATAGCCACTAGCACATCATATCTACTGGAAAGTCATGGCTCTTGCAATATCATAGCTACTGTAGTGTCATAGGCAATGAAACCTCGGATCCATAGTAATGGCCTAGCCACTCTAGTGCCATATCCATTGTGCCTTCAGACCCATTGTGATATCAGAGCCATTGTAACCTCATAGCCACTATCCCGTCACAGCCATTAAGATGGCGTAGCATGTGTAAGGTCAAAGACATCGGAAGTAATAATATTTGTAATATCGTAGCCATTGTGTCGGCGTAGCCATTTTCAATATAGCCATCGTCACGTCGTAGCCATCATAACATCAGAGCCAAAGTAACTTCGTAGCCACTGGGACGTCCTACCCAATATAATGTCATAGCTTTTATAACGTCATAGTCATGATAATATCACAGCCATTGCAACGCCATAGGAATTGTGACGTTGTAGCAGTTGTGACATAGCAATTTTAACATCATAGCTGTTGTGACATCACATAAACGTGAAGCCATATCAAGTGTGACTTCGTAGCAATTGTGATGTCACGGCCATTATCAAGTCATAGCCATAGTGATGACGGCGCCATTGTGACGTCATACCCACTTTAATTTCATAGCCATTGAAAAGTCACAGCTACTACAATGCCACAGGAATTGCATCGTCATAGCCACGGTCATGTCCCAGCCATTGTGACGTCACGGGCACCTTAATGACACAGACATATATAAGTCATTGCAAATTTAACGCCATAGCCATTTTGATGTCATAGCCGTTGTGATGTCTGAGCCATTGCAACGTCAGAGTCACTATAAAGTCATGGCCACGCTGATGGCATAGCCATTGTAGCTAGATAGCCACTGTGATCTCACGGCCATTGGAATGTCATAGCCACTGTGATGTCATAGAAACTGTGATGTCATAGCCATTGTGACATCACAGCGACTATAACATCATATCTACCGTAAGGTCAAAGCCACTGTAGTTTCATAGACATTGTTATGTCATCGCCGTTGACTTCATAACCATCATGATGTCAGACACATTGTGATGGCATAGCCACTATAATATCACGGCCATCGTAATGTGATAGGCCCCACAATGCCATAGAGATAGTATAGTCATTTCCACTGTCCCGTAAGAGCCATTGTGATGTCATAGCCATTGTTATGTCATAGGCATTGTGACGTCATAGCCAATGAAACCTCATAGCCACATTAATGTCATCGCCATTGAAACGGCGTCACCTTTGTAATGTCATATACATTGTAAAGTCATCGAATTTGTAATATCCCAGCCATTGGGTCGGCATACTCATTGTCATCATAGCCATCGTCATCATGGCCATGTAAACATCAGAGCCGTGGTAACGTCATCGCTACTATGACGTCATAACCACAATAATGTCATAGCCTTTGTAAAGTCATAGTCACAATAACATCACAGACATTGTACCGTTATAGGCATTGTGTCCTCATTGCCATTGTGACATCATAGCCACCGTAACATCATAGCCCTTGTGATGTCATAGTCATTGTGAAGTCATGCCATTTGTGACTTCATAGCAATTGCGATGTCATTGCCATCATCACGTTACAGCAACCGTGACGTCCTGGCCACTATAATGTCACAGCCAATGTAATATCTTAGGCACTACCATGCAATAGACATAGTAAAGTCATTCCCACTGTGTTGTCATAGCCATTGTGACGTCCTAGCCATTGTGATGTCACAGCAATTGGAACATCGGAGCCCTTGTGATATCATAGGCATTGTGAAGGCCTGTCAGTTGTCACTTCATACCATTTGTGATGTCATAGCCACTAGCACATCATATCTACTGGAAAGTCATGGCTCTTGCAATATCATAGCTACTGTAGTGTCATAGGCAATGAAACCTCGGATCCATAGTAATGGCCTAGCCACTCTAGTGCCATATCCATTGTGCCTTCAGACCCATTGTGATATCAGAGCCATTGTAACCTCATAGCCACTATCCCGTCACAGCCATTAAGATGGCGTAGCATGTGTAAGGTCACAGACATCGGAAAGTAATAATATTTGTAATATCGTAGCCACTGTGTCGGCGTAGCCATTTTCAATATAGCCATCGTCACGTCGTAGCCATCATAACATCAGAACCAAAGTAATTTCGTAGCCACTGGGACGTCCTACCCACTATAATGTCATAGCTTTTAAAACGTCAGAGTCATGATAATATCACAGCCATTGCAACGCCATAGGAATTGTGACGTTGTAGCAGTTGTGACATAGCAATTTTAACATCATAGCTGTTGTGACATCACATAAACGTGAAGCCATATCAAGTGTGACTTCGTAGCAATTGTGATGTCACGGCCATTATCAAGTCATAGCCATAGTGATGACGGCGCCATTGTGACGTCATACCCACTTTAATTTCATAGCCATTGAAAAGTCACAGCTACTACAATGCCACAGGAATTGCATCGTCATAGCCACGGTCATGTCCCAGCCATTGTGACGTCACGGGCACCGTAATGACACAGACATATATAAGTCATTGCAAATTTAACGCCATAGCCATTTTGATGTCATAGCCGTTGTGATGTCTGAGCCATTGCAACGTCAGAGTTACTATAAAGTCATGGCCACGCTGCTGGCATAGCCATTGTAGCTAGATAGCCACTGTGATCTCACGGCCATTGGAATGTCATAGCCACTATGATGTCATAGAAACTGTGATGTCATAGCCATTGTGACATCGCAGCGATATAACATCATATCTACCGTAAGGTCAAAGCCACTGTAGTTTCATGGACATTGTTATGTCATCGCCGTTGACTTCATAACCATCATGATGTCAGAGATATTGTGATGGCATAGCCACTAT
Organism: Myotis yumanensis; assembly: GCF_028538775.1. Classification (NCBI taxonomy): domain Eukaryota; kingdom Metazoa; phylum Chordata; class Mammalia; order Chiroptera; family Vespertilionidae; genus Myotis; species Myotis yumanensis. The sequence goes on from NW_027223777.1 coordinate 538,899, forward strand.
AATGTCACGGCCATCGTAACGTGATAGGCCCCACAATGTCATAGAGATAGTATAGTCATTTCCACTGTCCCGTAAGAGCCATTGTGACGTCATAGCCATTGTTATGTCATAGGCATTGTGACGTCATAGCCATTGAAACCTCATAGCCACATTAATGTCATCGCCATTGAAACGGCGTCACCTTTGTAATATCATATACATTGTAAAGTCATCGCATTTGTAATATCCTAGCCATTGTGTCGGCATACTCATTGTCATCATAGCCATCGTCATCATGGCCATGATAACATCAGAGCCGTGGTAACGTCATAGCTACTATGACGTCATAACCACAATAATGTCATAGCCTTTGTAAGTCATAGTCACAATAACATCACAGACATTGTACCGTTATAGCCATTGTGTCCTCATTGCCATTGTGACATCATAGCCACCGTAACATCATAGCCCTTGTGATGTCATAGTCATTGTGAAGTCATGCCATTTGTGACTTCATAGCGATTGCGATGTCATTGCCATCATGACGGTACAGCAACCGTGACGTCCTGGCCACGATAATGTCACAGCCAATGTAATATCTTAGGCACTACCATGCAATAGACATAGTAAAGTCATTCCCACTGTATTGTCATAGCCATTGTGACGTCCTAGCCATTGTGACGTCACAGCAATTGGAACATCGGAGCCCTTGTGATATCATAGGCATTGTGAAGGCCTGTCAATTGTGACTTCATACCATTTGTGATGTCATAGCCACTAGCACATCATATCTACTGGAAAGTCATGGCTCTTGCAATATCATAGCTACTGTAGTGTCATAGGCAATGAAACCTCGGATCCATAGTAATGGCCTAGCCACTCTAGTGCCATATCCATTGTGCCTTCAGACCCATTGTGATATCAGAGCCATTGTAACCTCATAGCCACTATCCCGTCACAGCCATTGAGACGGCGTAGCATGTGTAAGGTCACAGACATCGGAAAGTAATAATATTTGTAATATCGTAGCCATTGTGCCGGCGTAGCCATTTTCAATATAGCCATCGTCACGTCGTAGCCATCATAACATCAGAGCCAAAGTAAATTCGTAGCCACTGGGACGTCCTACCCACTATAATGTCATAGCTTTTATAACGTCATAGTCATGATAATATCACAGCCATTGCAACGCCATAGGTATTGAGACGTTGTAGCAGTTGTGACATAGCAATTTTAACATCATGGCTGTTGTGACATCACATAAACGTGAAGCCATATCAAGTGTGACTTCGTAGCAATTGTGATGTCACGGCCATTATCAAGTCATAGCCATAGTGATGACGGCGCCATTGTGACGTCATACCCACTTTAATTTCATAGCCATTGAAAAGTCACAGCTACTACAATGCCACAGGAATTGCATCGGCATAGCCACGGTCATGTCCCAGCCATTGTGACGTCACGGGCACCGTAATGACACAGACATATATAAGTCATTGCAAATTTAACGCCATAGCCATTTTGATGTCATAGCCGTTGTGATGTCTGAGCCATTGCAACGTCAGAGTTACTATAAAGTCATGGCCACGCTGATGGCATAGCCATTGTAGCTAGATAGCCACTGTGATCTCACAGCCATTGGAATGTCATAGCCACTATGTTGTCATAGAAACTGTGATGTCATAGCCATTGTGACATCACAGCGACTATAACATCATATCTACCGTAAGGTCGAAGCCACTGTAGTTTCATAGACATTGTTATGTCATCGCCGTTGACTTCATAACCATCATGATGTCAGACACATTGTGATGGCATAGCCACTATAATGTCACGGCCATCGTAATGTGATAGGCCCCACAATGCCATAGAGATGGTATAGTCATTTCCACTGTCCCGTAAGAGCCATTGTGACGTCATAGCCATTGTTATGTCATAGGCATTGTGACGTCATAGCCAATGAAACCTCATAGCCACATTAATGTCATCGCCATTGAAACGGCGTCACCTTTGTAATGTCATATACATTGTAAAGTCATCGCATTTGTAATATCCCAGCCATTGGGTCGGCATACTCATTGTCATCATAGCCATCGTCATCATGGCCATGTAAACATCAGAGCCGTGGTAACGTCATCGCTACTATGACGTCATAACCACAATAATGTCATAGCCTTTGTAAAGTCATAGTCACAATAACATCACAGACATTGTACCGTTATAGCCATTGTGTCCTCATTGCCATTGTGACATCATAGCCACCGTAACATCATAGCCCTTGTGATGTCATAGTCATTGTGAAGTCATGCCATTTGTGACTTCATAGCAATTGCGATGTCATTGCCATCATCACGTTACAGCAACCGTGACGTCCTGGCCACTATAATGTCACAGCCAATGTAATATCTTAGGCACTACCATGCAATAGACATAGTAAAGTCATTCCCACTGTGTTGTCATAGCCATTGTGACATCCTAGCCATTGTGATGTCACAGCAATTGGAACATCGGAGCCCTTGTGATATCATAGGCATTGTGAAGGTCTGTCAGTTGTCACTTCATACCATTTGTGATGTCATAGCCACTAGCACATCATATCTACTGGAAAGTCATGGCTCTTGCAATATCATAGCTACTGTAGTGTCATAGGCAATGAAACCTCGGATCCATAGTAATGGCTTAGCCACTCTAGTGCCATATCCATTGTGCCTTCAGACCCATTGTGATATCAGAGCCATTGTAACCTCATAGCCACTATCCCGTCACAGCCATTGAGACGGCGTAGCATTTGTAAGGTCACAGACATCGGAAAGTAATAATATTTGTAATATCGTAGCCATTGTGTCGGCGTAGCCATTTTCAATATAGCCATCGTCACGTCGTAGCCATCATAACATCAGAGCCAAAGTAAATTCGTAGCCACTGGGACGTCCTACCCACTATAATGTCATAGCTTTTATAACGTCATAGTCATGATACTATCACAGCCATTGCAACGCCATAGGAATTGAGACGTTGTAGCAGTTGTGACATAGCAATTTTAACATCATGGCTGTTGTGACATCACATAAACGTGAAGCCATATCAAGTGTGACTTCGTAGCAATTGTGATGTCACGGCCATTATCACGTCATAGCCATAGTGATGGCGGCGCCATTGTGACGTCATACCCACTTTAATTTCATAGCCATTGAAAAGTCACAGCTACTACAATGCCACAGGAATTGCATCGTCATAGCCACGGTCATGTCCCAGCCATTGTGACGTCACGGGCACCGTAATGACACAGACATATATAAGTCATTGCAAATTTAACGCCATAGCCATTTTGATGTCATAGCCGTTGTGATGTCTGAGCCATTGCAACGTCAGAGTTACTATAAAGTCATGGCCACGCTGATGGCATAGCCATTGTAGCTAGATAGCCACTGTGATCTCACGGCCATTGGAATGTCATAGCCACTATGATGTCATAGAAACTGTGATGTCATAGCCATTGTGACATCACAGCGACTATAACATCATATCTACCGTAAGGTCAACGCCACTGTAGTTTCATAGACATTGTTATGTCATCGCCGTTGACTTCATAACCATCATGATGTCAGAGACATTGTGATGGCATAGCCACTATAATGTCACGGCCATCGTAACGTGATAGGCCCCACAATGTCATAGAGATAGTATAGTCATTTCCACTGTCCCGTAAGAGCAATTGTGACGTCATAGCCAGTTACGTCATAGGCATTGTGACGTCATAGCCATTGAAACCTCATTGCCACATTAATGTCATCGCCATTGAAACGGCGTCACCTTTGTAATATCATATACATTGTAAAGTCATCGCATTTGTAATATCCTAGCCATTGTGTCGGCATACTCATTGTCATCATAGCCATCGTCATCATGGCCATGATAACATCAGAGCCGTGGTAACGTCATAGCTACTATGACGTCATAACCACAATAATGTCATAGCCTTTGTAAGTCATAGTCAGTATAACATCACAGACATTGTACCGTTATAGCCATTGTGTCCTCATTGCCATTGTGACATCATAGCCACCGTAACATCATAGCCCTTGTGATGTCATAGTCATTGTGAAGTCATGCCATTTGTGACTTCATAGCGATTGCGATGTCATTGCCATCATGACGGTACAGCAACCGTGACGTCCTGGCCACGATAATGTCACAGCCAATGTAATATCTTAGGCACTACCATGCAATAGACATAGTAAAGTCATTCCCACTGTATTGTCATAGCCATTGTGACGTCCTAGCCATTGTGACGTCACAGCAATTGGAACATCGGAGCCCTTGTGATATCATAGGCATTGTGAAGGCCTGTCAATTGTGACTTCATACCATTTGTGATGTCATAGCCACTAGCACATCATATCTACTGGAAAGTCATGGCTCTTGCAATATCATAGCTACTGTAGTGTCATAGGCAATGAAACCTCGGATCCATAGTAATGGCCTAGCCACTCTAGTGCCATATCCATTGTGCCTTCAGACCCATTGTGATATCAGAGCCATTGTAACCTCATAGCCACTATCCCGTCACAGCCATTAAGATGGCGTAGCATGTGTAAGGTCACAGACATCGGAAAGTCATAATATTTGTTATATCGTAGCCATTGTGTCGGCGTAGCCATTTTCAATATAGCCATCGTCACGTCGTAGCCATCATAACATCAGAACCAAAGTAACTTCGTAGCCTCTGGGACGTCCTACCCACTATAATGTCATAGCTTTTAAAACGTCAGAGTCATGATAATATCACAGCCATTGCAACGCCATAGGAATTGTGACGTTGTAGCAGTTGTGACATAGCAATTTTAACATCATAGCTGTTGTGACATCACATAAACGTGAAGCCATATCAAGTGTGACTTCGTAGCAATTGTGATGTCACGGCCATTATCAAGTCATAGCCATAGTGATGATGGCGCCATTGTGACGTCATACCCACTTTAATTTCATAGCCATTGAAAAGTCACAGCTACTACAATGCCACAGGAATTGCATCGTCATAGCCACGGTCATGTCCCAGCCATTGTGACGTCACGGGCACCGTAATGACACAGACATATATAAGTCATTGCAAATTTAACGCCATAGCCATTTTGATGTCATAGCCGTTGTGATGTCTGAGCCATTGCAACGTCAGAGTTACTATAAAGTCATGGCCACGCTGCTGGCATAGCCATTGTAGCTAGATAGCCACTGTGATCTCACGGCCATTGGAATGTCATAGCCACTATGATGTCATAGAAACTGTGATGTCATAGCCATTGTGACATCGCAGCGATATAACATCATATCTACCGTAAGGTCAAAGCCACTGTAGTTTCATAGACATTGTTATGTCATCGCCGTTGACTTCATAACCATCATGATGTCAGAGATATTGTGATGGCATAGCCACTATAATGTCACGGCCATCGTAACGTGATAGGCCCCACAATGTCATAGAGATAGTATAGTCATTTCCACTGTCCTGTAAGAGCCATTGTGACGTCATAGCCATTGTTATGTCATAGGCATTGTGACGTCATAGCCATTGAAACCTCATAGCTACATTAATGTCATCGCCATTGAAACGGCGTCACCTTTGTAATATCATATACATTGTAAAGTCATCGCATTTGTAATATCCTAGCCATTGTGTCGGCATACTCATTGTCATCATAGCCATCGTCATCATGGCCATGATAACATCAGAGCCGTGGTAACGTCATAGCTACTATGACGTCATAACCACAATAATGTCATAGCCTTTGTAAAGTCATAGTCACAATAACATCACAGACATTGTACCGTTATAGCCATTGTGTCCTCATTGCCATTGTGACATCATAGCCACCGTAACATCATATCCCTTGTGATGTCATAGTCATTGTGAAGTCATGCCATTTGTGACTTCATAGCGATTGCGATGTCATTGCCATCATCACGTTACAGCAACCGTGACGTCCTGGCCACTATAATCTCACAGCCAATGTAATATCTTAGGCACTACCATGCAATAGACATAGTAAAGTCATTCCCACTGTGTTGTCATAGCCATTGTGACGTCCTAGCCATTGTGATGTCACAGCAATTCGAACATCGGAGCCCTTGTGATATCATAGGCATTGTGAAGGCCTGTCAGTTGTGACTTCATACCATTTGTGATGTCATAGCCACTAGCACATCATATCTACTGGAAAGTCATGGCTCTTGCAATATCATAGCTACTGTAGTGTCATAGGCAATGAAACCTCGGATCCATAGTAATGGCCTAGCCACTCTAGTGCCATATCCATTGTGCCTTCAGACCCATTGTGATATCAGAGCCATTGTAACCTCATAGCCACTATCCCGTCACAGCCATTGAGACGGCGTAGCATGTGTAAGGTCACAGACATCGGAAAGTAATAATATTTGTAATATCGTAGCCATTGTGTCGGCGTAGCCATTTTCAATATAGCCATCGTCACGTCGTAGACATCATAACATCAGAACCAAAGTAACTTCGTAGCCACTGGGACGTCCTACCCACTATAATGTCATAGCTTTTAAAACGTCATAGTCATGATAATATCACAGCCATTGCAACGCCATAGGAATTGTGACGTTGTAGCAGTTGTGACATAGCAATTTTAACATCATGGCTGTTGTGACATCACATAAACGTGAAGCCATATCAAGTGTGACTTCGTAGCAATTGTGATGTCACGGCCATTATCAAGTCATAGCCATAGTGATGACGGCGCCATTGTGACGTCATACCCACTTTAATTTCATAGCCATTGAAAAGTCACAGCTACTACAATGCCACAGGAATTGCATCGTCATAGCCACGGTCATGTCCCAGCCATTGTGACGTCACGGGCACCGTAATGACACAGACATATATAAGTCATTGCAAATTTAACGCCATAGCCATTTTGATGTCATAGCCGTTGTGATGTCTGAGCCATTGCAACGTCAGAGTCACTATAAAGTCATGGCCACGCTGATGGCATAGCCATTGTAGCTAGATAGCCACTGTGATCTCACGGCCATTGGAATGTCATAGCCACTGTGATGTCATAGAAACTGTGATGTCATAGCCATTGTGACATCACAGCGACTATAACATCATATCTACCGTAAGGTCAAAGCCACTGTAGTTTCATAGACATTGTTATGTCATCGCCGTTGACTTCATAACCAGCATGATGTCAGACACATTGTGATGGCATAGCCACTATAATGTCACGGCCATCGTAATGTGATAGGCCCCACAATGCCATAGAGATAGTATAGTCATTTCCACTGTCCCGTAAGAGCCATTGTGACGTCATAGCCAGTTACGTCATAGGCATTGTGACGTCATAGCCATTGAAACCTCATAGCCACATTAATGTCATCGCCATTGAAACGGCGTCACCTTTGTAATATCATATACATTGTAAAGTCATCGCATTTGTAATATCCTAGCCATTGTGTCGGCATACTCATTGTCATCATAGCCATCGTCATCATGGCCATGATAACATCAGAGCCGTGGTAACGTCATAGCTACTATGACATCATAACCACAATAATGTCATAGCCTTTGTAAGTCATAGTCACAATAACATCACAGACATTGTACCGTTATAGCCATTGTGTCCTCATTGCCATTGTGACATCATAGCCACCGTAACATCATAGCCCTTGTGATGTCATAGTCATTGTGAAGTCATGCCATTTGTGACTTCATAGCGATTGAGATGTCATTGCCATCATGACGGTACAGCAACCGTGACGTCCTGGCCACGATAATGTCACAGCCAATGTAATATCTTAGGCACTACCATGCAATAGACATAGTAAAGTCATTCCCACTGTATTGTCATAGCCATTGTGACGTCCTAGCCATTGTGACGTCACAGCAATTGGAACATCGGAGACGTTGTGATATCATAGGCATTGTGAAGGCCTGTCAATTGTGACTTCATACCATTTGTGATGTCATAGCCACTAGCACATCATATCTACTGGAAAGTCATGGCTCTTGCAATATCATAGCTACTGTAGTGTCATAGGCAATGAAACCTCGGATCCATAGTAATGGCCTAGCCACTCTAGTGCCATATCCATTGTGCCTTCAGACCCATTGTGATATCAGAGCCATTGTAACCTCATAGCCACTATCCCGTCACAGCCATTAAGATGGCGTAGCATGTGTAAGGTCACAGACATCGGAAAGTAATAATATTTGTAATATCGTAGCCATTGTGTCGGCGTAGCCATTTTCAATATAGCCATCGTCACGTCGTAGCCATCATAACATCAGAACCAAAGTAACTTCGTAGCCACTGGGACGTCCTACCCACTATAATGTCATAGCTTTTAAAACGTCAGAGTCATGATAATATCACAGCCATTGCAACGCCATAGGAATTGTGACGTTGTAGCAGTTGTGACATAGCAATTTTAACATCATAGCTGTTGTGACATCACATAAACGTGAAGCCATATCAAGTGTGACTTCGTAGCAATTGTGATGTCACGGCCATTATCAAGTCATAGCCATAGTGATGACGGCGCCATTGTGACGTCATACCCACTTTAATTTCATAGCCATTGAAAAGTCACAGCTACTACAATGCCACAGGAATTGCATCGTCATAGCCACGGTCATGTCCCAGCCATTGTGACGTCACGGGCACCGTAATGACACAGACATATATAAGTCATTGCAAATTTAACGCCATAGCCATTTTGATGTCATAGCCGTTGTGATGTCTGAGCCATTGCAACGTCAGAGTCACTATAAAGTCATGGCCACGCTGATGGCATAGCCATTGTAGCTAGATAGCCACTGTGATCTCACGGCCATTGGAATGTCATAGCCACTGTGATGTCATAGAAACTGTGATGTCATAGCCATTGTGACATCACAGCGACTATAACATCATATCTACCGTAAGGTCAAAGCCACTGTAGTTTCATAGACATTGTTATGTCATCGCCGTTGACTTCATAACCAGCATGATGTCAGACACATTGTGATGGCATAGCCACTATAATGTCACGGCCATCGTAATGTGATAGGCCCCACAATGCCATAGAGATAGTATAGTCATTTCCACTGTCCCGTAAGAGCCATTGTGACGTCATAGCCATTGTTATGTCATAGGCATTGTGACGTCATAGCCAATGAAACCTCATAGCCACATTAATGTCATCGCCATTGAAACGGCGTCACCTTTGTAATGTCATATACATTGTAAAGTCATCGCATTTGTAATATCCCAGCCATTGGGTCGGCATACTCATTGTCATCATAGCCATCGTCATCATGGCCATGTAAACATCAGAGCCGTGGTAACGTCATCGCTACTAGACGTCATAACCACAATAATGTCATAGCCTTTGTAAAGTCATAGTCACAATAACATCACAGTCATTGTACCGTTATAGCCATTGTGTCCTCATTGCCATTGTGACATCATAGCCACCGTAACATCATAGCCCTTGTGATGTCATAGTCATTGTGAAGTCATGCCATTTGTGACTTCATAGCAATTGCGATGTCATTGCCATCATCACGTTACAGCAACCGTGACGTCCTGGCCACTATAATGTCACAGCCAATGTAATATCTTAGGCACTACCATGCAATAGACATAGTAAAGTCATTCCCACTGTGTTGTCATAGCCATTGTGACGTCCTAGCCATTGTGATGTCACAGCAATTGGAACATCGGAGCCCTTGTGATATCATAGGCATTGTGAAGGCCTGTCAGTTGTCACTTCATACCATTTGTGATGTCATAGCCACTAGCACATCATATCTACTGGAAAGTCATGGCTCTTGCAATATCATAGCTACTGTAGTGTCATAGGCAATGAAACCTCGGATCCATAGTAATGGCTTAGCCACTCTAGTGCCATATCCAATGTGCCTTCAGACCCATTGTGATATCAGAGCCATTGTAACCTCATAGCCACTATCCCGTCACAGCCATTGAGACGGCGTAGCATTTGTAAGGTCACAGACATCGGAAAGTAATAATATTTGTAATATCGTAGCAATTGTGTCGGCGTAGCCATTTTCAATATAGCCATCGTCACGTCGTAGCCATCATAACATCAGAGCCAAAGTAAATTCGTAGCCACTGGGACGTCCTACCCACTATAATGTCATAGCTTTTATAACGTCATAGTCATGATACTATCACAGCCATTGCAACGCCATAGGAATTGAGACGTTGTAGCAGTTGTGACATAGCAATTTTAACATCATGGCTGTTGTGACATCACATAAACGTGAAGCCATATCAAGTGTGACTTCGTAGCAATTGTGATGTCACGGCCATTATCAAGTCATAGCCATAGTGATGGCGGCGCCATTGTGACGTCATACCCACTTTAATTTCATAGCCATTGAAAAGTCACAGCTACTACAATGCCACAGGAATTGCATCGTCATAGCCACGGTCATGTCCCAGCCATTGTGACGTCACGGGCACCGTAATGACACAGACATATATAAGTCATTGCAAATTTAACGCCATAGCCATTTTGATGTCATAGCCGTTGTGATGTCTGAGCCATTGCAACGTCAGAGTTACTATAAAGTCATTGCCACGCTGATGGCATAGCCATTGTAGCTAGATAGCCACTGTGATCTCACGGCCATTGGAATGTCATAGCCACTATGATGTCATAGAAACTGTGATGTCATAGCCATTGTGACATCGCAGCGACTATAACATCATATCTACCGTAAGGTCAAAGCCACTGTAGTTTCATGGACATTGTTATGTCATCGCCGTTGACTTCATAACCATCATGATGTCAGAGATATTGTGATGGCATAGCCACTATAATGTCACGGCCATCGTAACGTGATAGGCCCCACAATGTCATAGAGATAGTATAGTCATTTCCACTGTCCCGTAAGAGCCATTGTGACGTCATAGCCATTGTTATGTCATAGGCATTGTGACGTCATAGCCATTGAAACCTCATAGCCACATTAATGTCATCGCCATTGAAACGGCGTCACCTTTGTAATATCATATACATTGTAAAGTCATCGCATTTGTAATATCCTAGCCATTGGGTCGGCATACTCATTGTCATCATAGCCATCGTCATCATGGCCATGAAAACATCAGACCTGTGGTAACGTCATAGCAACTATGACGTCATAACCACAATAATGTCATAGCCTTTGTAAAATCATAGTCACAATAACATCACAGACATTGTACCGTTATAGCCATTGTGTCCTCATAGCCATTGTGACATCATAGCCACCGTAACATCATAGCCCTTGTGATGTCATAGTCATTGTGAAGTCATGCCATTTGTGACTTCATAGCAATTGCGATGTCATTGCCATCATGACGTTACAGCAACCGTGACGTCCTGGCCACGATAATGTCACAGCCAATGTAATATCTTAGGCACTACCATGCAATAGACATAGTAAAGTCATTCCCACTGTATTGTCATAGCCATTGTGACGTCCTAGCCATTGTGATGTCACAGCAATTGGAACATCGGAGCCCTTGTGATATCAGAGGCATTGTGAAGGCCTGTCAGTTGTCACTTCATACCATTTGTGATGTCATAGCCACTAGCACATCATATCTACTGGAAAGTCATGGCTCTTGCAATATCATAGCTACTGTAGTGTCATAGGCAATGAAACCTCGGATCCATAGTAATGGCCTGGCCACTCTAGTGCCATATCCATTGTGCCTTCAGACCCATTGTGATATCAGAGCCATTGTAACCTCATAGCCACTATCCCGTCACAGCCATTGAGACGGCGTAGCATGTGTAAGGTCACAGAATCGGAAAGTAATAATATTTCTAATATCGTAGCCATTGTGTCGGCGTAGCCATTTTCAATATAGCCCTCGTCACGTCGTAGCCATCATAACATCAGAGCCAAAGTAACTTCGTAGCCACTGGGACGTCCTACCCACTATAATGTCATAGCTTTTATAACGTCATAGTCATGATACTATCACAGCCATTGCAACGCCATAGGAATTGGGACGTTGTATCAGTTGTGACATAGCAATTTTAACATCATGGCTGTTGTGACATCACATAAACGTGAAGCCATATCAAGTGGGACTTCGTAGCAATTGTGATGTCATGGCCATTATCAAGTCATAGCCATAGTGATGGCGGCGCCATTGTGACGTCATACCCACTTTAATTTCATAGCCATTGAAAAGTCACAGCTACTACAATGCCACAGGAATTGCATCGTCATAGCCACGGTCATGTCCCAGCCATTGTGACGTCACGGGCACCGTAATGACACAGACATATATAAGTCATTGCAAATTTAACGCCATAGCCATTTTGATGTCATAGCCGTTGTGATGTCTGAGCCATTGCAACGTCAGAGTTACTATAAAGTCATGGCCACGCTGATGGCATAGCCATTGTAGCTAGATAGCCACTGTGATCTCACGGCCATTGGAATGTCATAGCCACTATGATGTCATAGAAACTGTGATGTCATAGCCATTGTGACATCACAGCGACTATAACATCATATCTACCGTAAGGTCAACGCCACTGTAGTTTCATAGACATTGTTATGTCATCGCCGTTGACTTCATAACCATCATGATGTCAGAGACATTGTGATGGCATAGCCACTATAATGTCACGGCCATCGTAACGTGATAGGCCCCACAATGTCATAGAGATAGTATAGTCATTTCCACTGTCCCGTAAGAGCCATTGTGACGTCATAGCCAGTTACGTCATAGGCATTGTGACGTCATAGCCATTGAAACCTCATAGCCACATTAATGTCATCGCCATTGAAACGGCGTCACCTTTGTAATATCATATACATTGTAAAGTCATCGCATTTGTAATATCCTAGCCATTGTGTCGGCATACTCATTGTCATCATAGCCATCGTCATCATGGCCATGATAACATCAGAGCCGTGGTAACGTCATAGCTACTATGACGTCATAACCACAATAATGTCATAGCCTTTGTAAGTCATAGTCACAATAACATCACAGACATTGTACCGTTATAGCCATTGTGTCCTCATTGCCATTGTGACATCATAGCCACCGTAACATCATAGCCCTTGTGATGTCATAGTCATTGTGAAGTCATGCCATTTGTGACTTCATAGCGATTGAGATGTCATTGCCATCATGACGGTACAGCAACCGTGACGTCCTGGCCACGATAATGTCACAGCCAATGTAATATCTTAGGCACTACCATGCAATAGACATAGTAAAGTCATTCCCACTGTATTGTCATAGCCATTGTGACGTCCTAGCCATTGTGACGTCACAGCAATTGGAACATCGGAGCCCTTGTGATATCATAGGCATTGTGAAGGCCTGTCAATTGTGACTTCATACCATTTGTGATGTCATAGCCACTAGCACATCATATCTACTGGAAAGTCATGGCTCTTGCAATATCATAGCTACTGTAGTGTCATAGGCAATGAAACCTCGGATCCATAGTAATGGCCTAGCCACTATAGTGCCATATCCATTGTGCCTTCAGACCCATTGTAATATCAGAGCCATTGTAACCTCATAGCCACTATCCCGTCACAGCCATTAAGATGGCGTAGCATGTGTAAGGTCACAGACATCGGAAAGTAATAATATTTGTAATATCGTAGCCATTTTGTCGGCGTAGCCATTTTCAATATAGCCATCGTCACGTCGTAGCCATCATAACATCAGAACCAAAGTAACTTCGTAGCCACTGGGACGTCCTACCCACTATAATGTCATAGCTTTTAAAACGTCAGAGTCATGATAATATCACAGCCATTGCAACGCCATAGGAATTGTGACGTTGTAGCAGTTGTGACATAGCAATTTTAACATCATAGCTGTTGTGACATCACATAAACGTGAAGCCATATCAAGTGTGACTTCGTAGCAATTGTGATGTCACGGCCATTATCAAGTCATAGCCATAGTGATGACGGCGCCATTGTGACGTCATACCCACTTTAATTTCATAGCCATTGAAAAGTCACAGCTACTACAATGCCACAGGAATTGCATCGTCATAGCCACGGTCATGTCCCAGCCATTGTGACGTCACGGGCACCGTAATGACACAGACATATATAAGTCATTGCAAATTTAACGCCACAGCCATTTTGATGTCATAGCCGTTGTGATGTCTGAGCCATTGCAACGTCAGAGTTACTATAAAGTCATGGCCACGCTGATGGCATAGCCATTGTAGCTAGATAGCCACTGTGATCTCAAGGCCATTGGAATGTCATAGCCACTGTGATGTCATAGAAACTGTGATGTCATAGCCATTGTGACATCACAGCGACTATAACATCATATCTACCGTAAGGTCAAAGCCACTGTAGTTTCATAGACATTGTTATGTCATCGCCGTTGACTTCATAACCATCATGATGTCAGACACATTGTGATGGCATAGCCACTATAATGTCACGGCCATCGTAATGTGATAGGCCCCACAATGCCATAGAGATAGTATAGTCATTTCCACTGTCCCGTAAGAGCCATTGTGACGTCATAGCCATTGTTATGTCATAGGCATTGTGACGTCATAGCCAATGAAACCTCATAGCCACATTAATGTCATCGCCATTGAAACGGCGTCACCTTTGTAATGTCATATACATTGTAAAGTCATCGCATTTGTAATATCCCAGCATTTGGGTCGGCATACTCATTGTCATCATAGCCATCGTCATCATGGCCATGTAAACATCAGAGCCGTGGTAACGTCATCGCTACTAGACGTCATAACCACAATAATGTCATAGCCTTTGTAAAGTCATAGTCACAATAACATCACAGTCATTGTACCGTTATAGCCATTGTGTCCTCATTGCCATTGTGACATCATAGCCACCGTAACATCATAGCCCTTGTGATGTCATAGTCATTGTGAAGTCATGCCATTTGTGACTTCATAGCAATTGCGATGTCATTGCCATCATCACGTTACAGCAACCGTGACGTCCTGGCCACTATAATGTCACAGCCAATGTAATATCTTAGGCACTACCATGCAATAGACATAGTAAAGTCATTCCCACTGTGTTGTCATAGCCATTGTGACGTCCTAGCCATTGTGAGGTCACAGCAATTGGAACATCGGAGCCCTTGTGATATCATAGGCATTGTGAAGGCCTGTCAGTTGTCACTTCATACCATTTGTGATGTCATAGCCACTAGCACATCATATCTACTGGAAAGTCATGGCTCTTGCAATATCATAGCTACTGTAGTGTCATAGGCAATGAAACCTCGGATCCATAGTAATGGCTTAGCCACTCTAGTGCCATATCCATTGTGCCTTCAGACCCATTGTGATATCAGAGCCATTGTAACCTCATAGCCACTATCCCGTCACAGCCATTGAGACGGCGTAGCATTTGTAAGGTCACAGACATCGGAAAGTAATAATATTTGTAATATCGTAGCCATTGTGTCGGCGTAGCCATTTTCAATATAGCCATCGTCACGTCGTAGCCATCATAACATCAGAGCCAAAGTAACTTCGTAGCCACTGGGACGTCCTACCCACTATAATGTCATAGCTTTTATAACGTCATAGTCATGATACTATCACAGCCATTGCAACGCCATAGGAATTGAGACGTTGTAGCAGTTGTGACATAGCAATTTTAACATCATGGCTGTTGTGACATCACATAAACGTGAAGCCATATCAAGTGTGACTTCGTAGCAATTGTGATGTCACGGCCATTATCAAGTCATAGCCATAGTGATGGCGGCGCCATTGTGACGTCATACCCACTTTAATTTCATAGCCATTGACAAGTCACAGCTACTACAATGCCACAGGAATTGCATCGTCATAGCCACGGTCATGTCCCAGCCATTGTGACGTCACGGGCACCGTAATGACACAGACTTATATAAGTCATTGCAAATTTAACGCCATAGCCATTTTGATGTCATAGCCGTTGTGATGTCTGAGCCATTGCAACGTCAGAGTTACTATAAAGTCATGGCCACGCTGATGGCATAGCCATTGTAGCTAGATAGCCACTGTGATCTCACGGCCATTGGAATGTCATAGCCACTATGATGTCATAGAAACTGTGATGTCATAGCCATTGTGACATCGCAGCGACTATAACATCATATCTACCGTAAGGTCAAAGCCACTGTAGTTTCATGGACATTGTTATGTCATCGCCGTTGACTTAATAACCATCATGATGTCAGAGATATTTTGATGGCATAGCCACTATAATGTCACGGCCATCGTAACGTGATAGGCCCCACAATGTCATAGAGATAGTATAGTCATTTCCACTGTCCCGTAAGAGCCATTGTGACGTCATAGCCATTGTTATGTCATAGGCATTGTGACGTCATAGCCATTGAAACCTCATAGCTACATTAATGTCATCGCCATTGAAACGGCGTCACCTTTGTAATATCATATACATTGTAAAGTCATCGCATTTGTAATATCCTAGCCATTGGGTCGGCATACTCATTGTCATCATAGCCATCGTCATCATGGCCATGAAAACATCAGACCTGTGGTAACGTCATAGCTACTATGACGTCATAACCACAATAATGTCATAGCCTTTGTAAAATCATAGTCACAATAACATCACAGACATTGTACCGTTATAGCCATTGTGTCCTCATAGCCATTGTGACATCATAGCCACCGTAACATCATAGCCCTTGTGATGTCATAGTCATTGTGAAGTCATGCCATTTGTGACTTCATAGCAATTGCGATGTCATTGCCATCATGACGTTACAGCAACCGTGACGTCCTGGCCACGATAATGTCACAGCCAATGTAATATCTTAGGCACTACCATGCAATAGACATAGTAAAGTCATTCCCACTGTGTTATCATAGCCATTGTGACGTCCTAGCCATTGTGATGTCACAGCAATTGGAACATCGGAGCCCTTGTGATATCATAGGCATTGTGAAGGCCTGTCAGTTGTCACTTCATACCATTTGTGATGTCATAGCCACTAGCACATCATATCTACTGGAAAGTCATGGCTCTTGCAATATCATAGCTACTGTAGTGTCATAGGCAATGAAACCTCGGATCCATAGTAATGGCCTGGCCACACTAGTGCCATATCCATTGTGCCTTCAGACCCATTGTGATATCAGAGCCATTGTAACCTCATAGCCACTATCCCGTCACAGCCATTGAGACGGCGTAGCATGTGTAAGGTCACAGAATCGGAAAGTAATAATATTTGTAATATCGTAGCCATTGTGTCGGCGTAGCCATTTTCAATATAGCCCTCGTCACGTCGTAGCCATCATAACATCAGAGCCAAAGTAACTTCGTAGCCACTGGGACGTCCTACCCACTATAATGTCATAGCTTTTATAACGTCATAGTCATGATAATATCACAGCCATTGCAACGCCATAGGAATTGTGACGTTGTAGCAGTTGTGACATAGCAATTTTAACATCATAGCTGTTGTGACATCACATAAACGTGAAGCCATATCAAGTGTGACTTCGTAGCAATTGTGATGTCACGGCCATTATCAAGTCATAGCCATAGTGATGACGGCGCCATTGTGACGTCATACCCACTTTAATTTCATAGCCATTGAAAAGTCACAGCTACTACAATGCCACAGGAATTGCATCGTCATAGCCACGGTCATGTCCCAGCCATTGTGACGTCACGGGCACCTTAATGACACAGACATATATAAGTCATTGCAAATTTAACGCCATAGCCATTTTGATGTCATAGCCGTTGTGATGTCTGAGCCATTGCAACGTCAGAGTCACTATAAAGTCATGGCCACGCTGATGGCATAGCCATTGTAGCTAGATAGCCACTGTGATCTCACGGCCATTGGAATGTCATAGCCACTGTGATGTCATAGAAACTGTGATGTCATAGCCATTGTGACATCACAGCGACTATAACATCATATCTACCGTAAGGTCAAAGCCACTGTAGTTTCATAGACATTCTTATGTCATCGCCGTTGACTTCATAACCATCATGATGTCAGACACATTGTGATGGCATAGCCACTATAATGTCACGGCCATCGTAATGTGATAGGCCCCACAATGCCATAGAGATAGTATAGTCATTTCCACTGTCCCGTAAGAGCCATTGTGACGTCATAGCCATTGTTATGTCATAGGCATTGTGACGTCATAGCCAATGAAACCTCATAGCCACATTAATGTCATCGCCATTGAAACGGCGTCACCTTTGTAATGTCATATACATTGTAAAGTCATCGCATTTGTAATATCCCAGCTTTTGGGTCGGCATACTCATTGTCATCATAGCCATCGTCATCATGGCCATGTAAACATCAGAGCCGTGGTAACGTCATCGCTACTAGACGTCATAACCACAATAATGTCATAGCCTTTGTAAAGTCATAGTCACAATAACATCACAGTCATTGTACCGTTATAGCCATTGTGTCCTCATTGCCATTGTGACATCATAGCCACCGTAACATCATAGCCCTTGTGATGTCATAGTCATTGTGAAGTCATGCCATTTGTGACTTCATAGCAATTGCGATGTCATTGCCATCATCACGTTACAGCAACCGTGACGTCCTGGCCACTATAATGTCACAGCCAATGTAATATCTTAGGCACTACCATGCAATAGACATAGTAAAGTCATTCCCACTGTGTTGTCATAGCCATTGTGACGTCCTAGCCATTGTGAGGTCACAGCAATTGGAACATCGGAGCCCTTGTGATATCATAGGCATTGTGAAGGCCTGTCAGTTGTCACTTCATACCATTTGTGATGTCATAGCCACTAGCACATCATATCTACTGGAAAGTCATGGCTCTTGCAATATCATAGCTACTGTAGTGTCATAGGCAATGAAACCTCGGATCCATAGTAATGGCTTAGCCACTCTAGTGCCATATCCATTGTGCCTTCAGACCCATTGTGATATCAGAGCCATTGTAACCTCATAGCCACTATCCCGTCACAGCCATTGAGACGGCGTAGCATTTGTAAGGTCACAGACATCGGAAAGTAATAATATTTGTAATATCGTAGCCATTGTGTCGGCGTAGCCATTTTCAATATAGCCATCGTCACGTCGTAGCCATCATAACATCAGAGCCAAAGTAACTTCGTAGCCACTGGGACGTCCTACCCACTATAATGTCATAGCTTTTATAACGTCATAGTCATGATACTATCACAGCCATTGCAACGCCATAGGAATTGAGACGTTGTAGCAGTTGTGACATAGCAATTTTAACATCATGGCTGTTGTGACATCACATAAACGTGAAGCCATATCAAGTGTGACTTCGTAGCAATTGTGATGTCACGGCCATTATCAAGTCATAGCCATAGTGATGGCGGCGCCATTGTGACGTCATACCCACTTTAATTTCATAGCCATTGACAAGTCACAGCTACTACAATGCCACAGGAATTGCATCGTCATAGCCATGGTCATGTCCCAGCCATTGTGACGTCACGGGCACCGTAATGACACAGACTTATATAAGTCATTGCAAATTTAACGCCATAGCCATTTTGATGTCATAGCCGTTGTGATGTCTGAGCCATTGCAACGTCAGAGTTACTATAAAGTCATGGCCACGCTGATGGCATAGCCATTGTAGCTAGATAGCCACTGTGATCTCACGGCCATTGGAATGTCATAGCCACTATGATGTCATAGAAACTGTGATGTCATAGCCATTGTGACATCGCAGCGACTATAACATCATATCTACCGTAAGGTCAAAGCCACTGTAGTTTCATGGACATTGTTATGTCATCGCCGTTGACTTAATAACCATCATGATGTCAGAGATATTTTGATGGCATAGCCACTATAATGTCACGGCCATCGTAACGTGATAGGCCCCACAATGTCATAGAGATAGTATAGTCATTTCCACTGTCCCGTAAGAGCCATTGTGACGTCATAGCCATTGTTATGTCATAGGCATTGTGACGTCATAGCCATTGAAACCTCATAGCTACATTAATGTCATCGCCATTGAAACGGCGTCACCTTTGTAATATCATATACATTGTAAAGTCATCGCATTTGTAATATCCTAGCCATTGGGTCGGCATACTCATTGTCATCATAGCCATCGTCATCATGGCCATGAAAACATCAGACCTGTGGTAACGTCATAGCTACTATGACGTCATAACCACAATAATGTCATAGCCTTTGTAAAATCATAGTCACAATAACATCACAGACATTGTACCGTTATAGCCATTGTGTCCTCATAGCCATTGTGACATCATAGCCACCGTAACATCATAGCCCTTGTGATGTCATAGTCATTGTGAAGTCATGCCATTTGTGACTTCATAGCAATTGCGATGTCATTGCCATCATGACGTTACAGCAACCGTGACGTCCTGGCCACGATAATGTCACAGCCAATGTAATATCTTAGGCACTACCATGCAATAGACATAGTAAAGTCATTCCCACTGTGTTATCATAGCCATTGTGACGTCCTAGCCATTGTGATGTCACAGCAATTGGAACATCGGAGCCCTTGTGATATCATAGGCATTGTGAAGGCCTGTCAGTTGTCACTTCATACCATTTGTGATGTCATAGCCACTAGCACATCATATCTACTGGAAAGTCATGGCTCTTGCAATATCATAGCTACTGTAGTGTCATAGGCAATGAAACCTCGGATCCATAGTAATGGCCTGGCCACACTAGTGCCATATCCATTGTGCCTTCAGACCCATTGTGATATCAGAGCCATTGTAACCTCATAGCCACTATCCCGTCACAGCCATTGAGACGGCGTAGCATGTGTAAGGTCACAGAATCGGAAAGTAATAATATTTGTAATATCGTAGCCATTGTGTCGGCGTAGCCATTTTCAATATAGCCCTCGTCACGTCGTAGCCATCATAACATCAGAGCCAAAGTAACTTCGTAGCCACTGGGACGTCCTACCCACTATAATGTCATAGCTTTTATAACGTCATAGTCATGATAATATCACAGCCATTGCAACGCCATAGGAATTGTGACGTTGTAGCAGTTGTGACATAGCAATTTTAACATCATAGCTGTTGTGACATCACATAAACGTGAAGCCATATCAAGTGTGACTTCGTAGCAATTGTGATGTCACGGCCATTATCAAGTCATAGCCATAGTGATGACGGCGCCATTGTGACGTCATACCCACTTTAATTTCATAGCCATTGAAAAGTCACAGCTACTACAATGCCACAGGAATTGCATCGTCATAGCCACGGTCATGTCCCAGCCATTGTGACGTCACGGGCACCTTAATGACACAGACATATATAAGTCATTGCAAATTTAACGCCATAGCCATTTTGATGTCATAGCCGTTGTGATGTCTGAGCCATTGCAACGTCAGAGTCACTATAAAGTCATGGCCACGCTGATGGCATAGCCATTGTAGCTAGATAGCCACTGTGATCTCACGGCCATTGGAATGTCATAGCCACTGTGATGTCATAGAAACTGTGATGTCATAGCCATTGTGACATCACAGCGACTATAACATCATATCTACCGTAAGGTCAAAGCCACTGTAGTTTCATAGACATTCTTATGTCATCGCCGTTGACTTCATAACCATCATGATGTCAGACACATTGTGATGGCATAGCCACTATAATGTCACGGCCATCGTAATGTGATAGGCCCCACAATGCCATAGAGATAGTATAGTCATTTCCACTGTCCCGTAAGAGCCATTGTGACGTCATAGCCATTGTTATGTCATAGGCATTGTGACGTCATAGCCAATGAAACCTCATAGCCACATTAATGTCATCGCCATTGAAACGGCGTCACCTTTGTAATGTCATATACATTGTAAAGTCATCGCATTTGTAATATCCCAGCCATTGGGTCGGCATACTCATTGTCATAATAGCCATCGTCATCATGGCCATGTAAACATCAGAGCCGTGGTAACGTCATCGCTACTATGACGTCATAACCACAATAATGTCATAGCCTTTGTAAAGTCATAGTCACAATAACATCACAGACATTGTACCGTTATAGCCATTGTGTCCTCATTGCCATTGTGACATCATAGCCACCGTAACATCATAGCCCTTGTGATGTCATAGTCATTGTGAAGTCATGCCATTTGTGACTTCATAGCAATTGCGATGTCATTGCCATAATCACGTTACAGCAACCGTGACGTCCTGGCCACTATAATGTCACAGCCAATGTAATATCTTAGGCACTACCATGCAATAGACATAGTAAAGTCATTCCCACTGTGTTGTCATAGCCATTGTGACGTCCTAGCCATTGTGATGTCACAGCAATTGGAACATCGGAGCCCTTGTGATATCATAGGCATTGTGAAGGCCTGTCAGTTGTCACTTCATACCATTTGTGATGTCATAGCCCCTAGCACATCATATCTACTGGAAAGTCATGGCTCTTGCAATATCATAGCTACTGTAGTGTCATAGGCAATGAAACCTCGGATCCATAGTAATGGCTTAGCCACTCTAGTGCCATATCCATTGTGGCTTCAGACCCATTGTGATATCAGAGCCATTGTAACCTCATAGCCACTATCCCGTCACAGCCATTGAGACGGCGTAGCATTTGTAAGGTCACAGACATCGGAAAGTAATAATATTTGTAATATCGTAGCCATTGTGTCGGCGTAGCCATTTTCAATATAGCCATCGTCACGTCGTAGCCATCATAACATCAGAGCCAAAGTAAATTCGTAGCCACTGGGACGTCCTACCCACTATAATGTCATAGCTTTTATAACGTCATAGTCATGATACTATCACAGCCATTGCAACGCCATAGGAATTGAGACGTTGTAGCAGTTGTGACATAGCAATTTTAACATCATGGCTGTTGTGACATCACATAAACGTGAAGCCATATCAAGTGTGACTTCGTAGCAATTGTGATGTCACGGCCATTATCAAGTCATAGCCATAGTGATGGCGGCGCCATTGTGACGTCATACCCACTTTAATTTCATAGCCATTGAAAAGTCACAGCTACTACAATGCCACAGGAATTGCATCGTCATAGCCACGGTCATGTCCCAGCCATTGTGACGTCACGGGCACCGTAATGACACAGACATATATAAGTCATTGCAAATTTAACGCCATAGCCATTTTGATGTCATAGCCGTTGTGATGTCTGAGCCATTGCAACGTCAGAGTTACTATAAAGTCATGGCCACGCTGCTGGCATAGCCATTGTAGCTAGATAGCCACTGTGATCTCACGGCCATTGGAATGTCATAGCCACTATGATGTCATAGAAACTGTGATGTCATAGCCATTGTGACATCGCAGCGATATAACATCATATCTACCGTAAGGTCAAAGCCACTGTAGTTTCATGGACATTGTTATGTCATCGCCGTTGACTTCATAACCATCATGATGTCAGAGATATTGTGATGGCATAGCCACTATAATGTCACGGCCATCGTAACGTGATAGGCCCCACAATGTCATAGAGATAGTATAGTCATTTCCACTGTCCCGTAATAGCCATTGTGACGTCATAGCCATTGTTATGTCATAGGCATTGTGACGTCATAGCCATTGAAACCTCATAGCTACATTAATGTCATCGCCATTGAAACGGCGTCACCTTTGTAATATCATATACATTGTAAAGTCATCGCATTTGTAATATCCTAGCGATTGTGTCGGCATACTCATTGTCATCATAGCCATCGTCATCATGGCCATGATAACATCAGAGCCGTGATAACGTCATAGCTACTATGACGTCATAACCACAATAATGTCATAGCCTTTGTAAGTCATAGTCACAATAACATCACAGACATTGTACCGTTATAGCCATTGTGTCCTCATTGCCATTGTGACATCATAGCCACCGTAACATCATAGCCCTTGTGATGTCATAGTCATTGTGAAGTCATGCCATTTGTGACTTCATAGCGATTGCGATGTCATTGCCATCATGACGGTACAGCAACCGTGACGTCCTGGCCACGATAATGTCACAGCCAATGTAATATCTTAGGCACTACCATGCAATAGACATAGTAAAGTCATTCCCACTGTATTGTCATAGCCATTGTGACGTCCTAGCCATTGTGACGTCACAGCAATTGGAACATCGGAGCCCTTGTGATATCATAGGCATTGTGAAGGCCTGTCAATTGTGACTTCATACCATTTGTGATGTCATAGCCACTAGCACATCATATCTACTGGAAAGTCATGGCTCTTGCAATATCATAGCTACTGTAGTGTCATAGGCAATGAAACCTCGGATCCATAGTAATGGCCTGGCCACTCTAGTGCCATATCCATTGTGCCTTCAGACCCATTGTGATATCAGAGCCATTGTAACCTCATAGCCACTATCCCGTCACAGCCATTAAGATGGCGTAGCATGTGTAAGGTCACAGACATCGGAAAGTAATAATATTTGTAATATCGTAGCCATTGTGTCGGCGTAGCCATTTTCAATATAGCCATCGTCACGTCGTAGCCATCATAACATCAGAACCAAAGTAACTTCGTAGCCACTGGGACGTCCTACCCACTATAATGTCATAGCTTTTAAAACGTCAGAGTCATGATAATATCACAGCCATTGCAACGCCATAGGAATTGTGACGTTGTAGCAGTTGTGACATAGCAATTTTAACATCATAGCTGTTGTGACATCACATAAACGTGAAGCCATATCAAGTGTGACTTCGTAGCAATTGTGATTTCACGGCCATTATCAAGTCATAGCCATAGTGATGGCGGCGCCATTGTGACGTCATACCCACTTTAATTTCATAGCCATTGAAAAGTCACAGCTACTACAATGCCACAGGAATTGCATCGTCATAGCCACGGTCATGTCCCAGCCATTGTGACGTCACGGGCACCGTAATGACACAGACATATATAAGTCATTGCAAATTTAACGCCATAGCCATTTTGATGTCATAGCCGTTGTGATGTCTGAGCCATTGCAACGTCAGAGTTACTATAAAGTCATGGCCACGCTGCTGGCATAGCCATTGTAGCTAGATAGCCACTGTGATCTCACGGCCATTGGAATGTCATAGCCACTATGATGTCATAGAAACTGTGATGTCATAGCCATTGTGACATCGCAGCGATATAACATCATATCTACCGTAAGGTCAAAGCCACTGTAGTTTCATGGACATTGTTATGTCATCGCCGTTGACTTCATAACCATCATGATGTCAGAGATATTGTGATGGCATAGCCACTATAATGTCACGGCCATCGTAACGTGATAGGCCCCACAATGTCATAGAGATAGTATAGTCATTTCCACTGTCCCGTAAGAGCCATTGTGACGTCATAGCCATTGTTATGTCATAGGCATTGTGACGTCATAGCCATTGAAACCTCATAGCTACATTAATGTCATCGCCATTGAAACGGCGTCACCTTTGTAATATCATATACATTGTAAAGTCATCGCATTTGTAATATCCTAGCGATTGTGTCGGCATACTCATTGTCATCATAGCCATCGTCATCATGGCCATGATAACATCAGAGCCGTGATAACGTCATAGCTACTATGACGTCATAACCACAATAATGTCATAGCCTTTGTAAGTCATAGTCACAATAACATCACAGACATTGTACCGTTATAGCCATTGTGTCCTCATTGCCATTGTGACATCATAGCCACCGTAACATCATAGCCCTTGTGATGTCATAGTCATTGTGAAGTCATGCCATTTGTGACTTCATAGCGATTGCGATGTCATTGCCATCATGACGGTACAGCAACCGTGACGTCCTGGCCACGATAATGTCACAGCCAATGTAATATCTTAGGCACTACCATGCAATAGACATAGTAAAGTCATTCCCACTGTATTGTCATAGCCATTGTGACGTCCTAGCCATTGTGACGTCACAGCAATTGGAACATCGGAGCCCTTGTGATATCATAGGCATTGTGAAGGCCTGTCAATTGTGACTTCATACCATTTGTGATGTCATAGCCACTAGCACATCATATCTACTGGAAAGTCATGGCTCTTGCAATATCATAGCTACTGTAGTGTCATAGGCAATGAAACCTCGGATCCATAGTAATGGCCTGGCCACTCTAGTGCCATATCCATTGTGCCTTCAGACCCATTGTGATATCAGAGCCATTGTAACCTCATAGCCACTATCCCGTCACAGCCATTGAGACGGCGTAGCATGTGTAAGGTCACAGACATCGGAAGTAATAATATTTGTAATATCGTAGCCATTGTGTCGGCGTAGCCATTTTCAATATAGCCATCGTCACGTCGTAGCCATCATAACATCAGAGCGAAAGTAACTTCGTAGCCACTGGGACGTCCTACCCAATATAATGTCATAGCTTTTATAACGTCATAGTCATGATAATATCACAGCCATTGCAACGCCATAGGAATTGTGACGTTGTAGCAGTTGTGACATAGCAATTTTAACATCATAGCTGTTGTGACATCACATAAACGTGAAGCCATATCAAGTGTGACTTCGTAGCAATTGTGATGTCACGGCCATTATCAAGTCATAGCCATAGTGATGACGGCGCCATTGTGACGTCATACCCACTTTAATTTCATAGCCATTGAAAAGTCACAGCTACTACAATGCCACAGGAATTGCATCGTCATAGCCACGGTCATGTCCCAGCCATTGTGACGTCACGGGCACCTTAATGACACAGACATATATAAGTCATTGCAAATTTAACGCCATAGCCATTTTGATGTCATAGCCGTTGTGATGTCTGAGCCATTGCAACGTCAGAGTCACTATAAAGTCATGGCCACGCTGATGGCATAGCCATTGTAGCTAGATAGCCACTGTGATCTCACGGCCATTGGAATGTCATAGCCACTGTGATGTCATAGAAACTGTGATGTCATAGCCATTGTGACATCACAGCGACTATAACATCATATCTACCGTAAGGTCAAAGCCACTGTAGTTTCATAGACATTGTTATGTCATCGCCGTTGACTTCATAACCATCATGATGTCAGACACATTGTGATGGCATAGCCACTATAATATCACGGCCATCGTAATGTGATAGGCCCCACAATGCCATAGAGATAGTATAGTCATTTCCACTGTCCCGTAAGAGCCATTGTGATGTCATAGCCATTGTTATGTCATAGGCATTGTGACGTCATAGCCAATGAAACCTCATAGCCACATTAATGTCATCGCCATTGAAACGGCGTCACCTTTGTAATGTCATATACATTGTAAAGTCATCGAATTTGTAATATCCCAGCCATTGGGTCGGCATACTCATTGTCATCATAGCCATCGTCATCATGGCCATGTAAACATCAGAGCCGTGGTAACGTCATCGCTACTATGACGTCATAACCACAATAATGTCATAGCCTTTGTAAAGTCATAGTCACAATAACATCACAGACATTGTACCGTTATAGGCATTGTGTCCTCATTGCCATTGTGACATCATAGCCACCGTAACATCATAGCCCTTGTGATGTCATAGTCATTGTGAAGTCATGCCATTTGTGACTTCATAGCAATTGCGATGTCATTGCCATCATCACGTTACAGCAACCGTGACGTCCTGGCCACTATAATGTCACAGCCAATGTAATATCTTAGGCACTACCATGCAATAGACATAGTAAAGTCATTCCCACTGTGTTGTCATAGCCATTGTGACGTCCTAGCCATTGTGATGTCACAGCAATTGGAACATCGGAGCCCTTGTGATATCATAGGCATTGTGAAGGCCTGTCAGTTGTCACTTCATACCATTTGTGATGTCATAGCCACTAGCACATCATATCTACTGGAAAGTCATGGCTCTTGCAATATCATAGCTACTGTAGTGTCATAGGCAATGAAACCTCGGATCCATAGTAATGGCCTAGCCACTCTAGTGCCATATCCATTGTGCCTTCAGACCCATTGTGATATCAGAGCCATTGTAACCTCATAGCCACTATCCCGTCACAGCCATTAAGATGGCGTAGCATGTGTAAGGTCACAGACATCGGAAAGTAATAATATTTGTAATATCGTAGCCACTGTGTCGGCGTAGCCATTTTCAATATAGCCATCGTCACGTCGTAGCCATCATAACATCAGAACCAAAGTAATTTCGTAGCCACTGGGACGTCCTACCCACTATAATGTCATAGCTTTTAAAACGTCAGAGTCATGATAATATCACAGCCATTGCAACGCCATAGGAATTGTGACGTTGTAGCAGTTGTGACATAGCAATTTTAACATCATAGCTGTTGTGACATCACATAAACGTGAAGCCATATCAAGTGTGACTTCGTAGCAATTGTGATGTCACGGCCATTATCAAGTCATAGCCATAGTGATGACGGCGCCATTGTGACGTCATACCCACTTTAATTTCATAGCCATTGAAAAGTCACAGCTACTACAATGCCACAGGAATTGCATCGTCATAGCCACGGTCATGTCCCAGCCATTGTGACGTCACGGGCACCGTAATGACACAGACATATATAAGTCATTGCAAATTTAACGCCATAGCCATTTTGATGTCATAGCCGTTGTGATGTCTGAGCCATTGCAACGTCAGAGTTACTATAAAGTCATGGCCACGCTGCTGGCATAGCCATTGTAGCTAGATAGCCACTGTGATCTCACGGCCATTGGAATGTCATAGCCACTATGATGTCATAGAAACTGTGATGTCATAGCCATTGTGACATCGCAGCGATATAACATCATATCTACCGTAAGGTCAAAGCCACTGTAGTTTCATGGACATTGTTATGTCATCGCCGTTGACTTCATAACCATCATGATGTCAGAGATATTGTGATGGCATAGCCACTATAATGTCACGGCCATCGTAACGTGATAGGCCCCACAATGTCATAGAGATAGTATAGTCATTTCCACTGTCCCGTAAGAGCCATTGTGACGTCATAGCCATTGTTATGTCATAGGCATTCTGACGTCATAGCCATTGAAACCTCATAGCCACATTAATGTCATCGCCATTGAAACGGCGTCACCTTTGTAATATCATATACATTGTAAAGTCATCGCATTTGTAATATCCTAGCCATTGTGTCGGCATACTCATTGTCATCATAGCCATCGTCATCATGGCCATGATAACATCAGAGCCGTGGTAACGTCATAGCTACTATGACGTCATAACCACAATAATGTCATAGCCTTTGTAAGTCATAGTCACAATAACATCACAGACATTGTACCGTTATAGCCATTGTGTCCTCATTGCCATTGTGACATCATAGCCACCGTAACATCATAGCCCTTGTGATGTCATAGTCATTGTGAAGTCATGCCATTTGTGACTTCATAGCGATTGCGATGTCATTGCCATCATGACGGTACAGCAACCGTGACGTCCTGGCCACGATAATGTCACAGCCAATGTAATATCTTAGGCACTACCATGCAATAGACATAGTAAAGTCATTCCCACTGTATTGTCATAGCCATTGTGACGTCCTAGCCATTGTGACGTCACAGCAATTGGAACATCGGAGCCCTTGTGATATCATAGGCATTGTGAAGGCCTGTCAATTGTGACTTCATACCATTTGTGATGTCATAGCCACTAGCACATCATATCTACTGGAAAGTCATGGCTCTTGCAATATCATAGCTACTGTAGTGTCATAGGCAATGAAACCTCGGATCCATAGTAATGGCCTAGCCACTCTAGTGCCATATCCATTGTGCCTTCAGACCCATTGTGATATCAGAGCCATTGTAACCTCATAGCCACTATCCCGTCACAGCCATTAAGATGGCGTAGCATGTGTAAGGTCACAGACATCGGAAGTAATAATATTTGTAATATCGTAGCCATTGTGTCGGCGTAGCCATTTTCAATATAGCCATCGTCACGTCGTAGCCATCATAACATCAGAGCCAAAGTAAATTCGTAGCCACTGGGACGTCCTACCCAATATAATGTCATAGCTTTTATAACGTCATAGTCATGATAATATCACAGCCATTGCAACGCCATAGGAATTGTGACGTTGTAGCAGTTGTGACATAGCAATTTTAACATCATAGCTGTTGTGACATCACATAAACGTGAAGCCATATCAAGTGTGACTTCGTAGCAATTGTGATGTCACGGCCATTATCAAGTCATAGCCATAGTGATGACGGCGCCATTGTGACGTCATACCCACTTTAATTTCATAGCCATTGAAAAGTCACAGCTACTACAATGCCACAGGAATTGCATCGTCATAGCCACGGTCATGTCCCAGCCATTGTGACGTCACGGGCACCTTAATGACACAGACATATATAAGTCATTGCAAATTTAACGCCATAGCCATTTTGATGTCATAGCCGTTGTGATGTCTGAGCCATTGCAACGTCAGAGTCACTATAAAGTCATGGCCACGCTGATGGCATAGCCATTGTAGCTAGATAGCCACTGTGATCTCACGGCCATTGGAATGTCATAGCCACTGTGATGTCATAGAAACTGTGATGTCATAGCCATTGTGACATCACAGCGACTATAACATCATATCTACCGTAAGGTCAAAGCCACTGTAGTTTCATAGACATTGTTATGTCATCGCCGTTGACTTCATAACCATCATGATGTCAGACACATTGTGATGGCATAGCCACTATAATATCACGGCCATCGTAATGTGATAGGCCCCACAATGCCATAGAGATAGTATAGTCATTTCCACTGTCCCGTAAGAGCCATTGTGATGTCATAGCCATTGTTATGTCATAGGCATTGTGACGTCATAGCCAATGAAACCTCATAGCCACATTAATGTCATCGCCATTGAAACGGCGTCACCTTTGTAATGTCATATACATTGTAAAGTCATCGAATTTGTAATATCCCAGCCATTGGGTCGGCATACTCATTGTCATCATAGCCATCGTCATCATGGCCATGTAAACATCAGAGCCGTGGTAACGTCATCGCTACTATGACGTCATAACCACAATAATGTCATAGCCTTTGTAAAGTCATAGTCACAATAACATCACAGACATTGTACCGTTATAGGCATTGTGTCCTCATTGCCATTGTGACATCATAGCCACCGTAACATCATAGCCCTTGTGATGTCATAGTCATTGTGAAGTCATGCCATTTGTGACTTCATAGCAATTGCGATGTCATTGCCATCATCACGTTACAGCAACCGTGACGTCCTGGCCACTATAATGTCACAGCCAATGTAATATCTTAGGCACTACCATGCAATAGACATAGTAAAGTCATTCCCACTGTGTTGTCATAGCCATTGTGACGTCCTAGCCATTGTGATGTCACAGCAATTGGAACATCGGAGCCCTTGTGATATCATAGGCATTGTGAAGGCCTGTCAGTTGTCACTTCATACCATTTGTGATGTCATAGCCACTAGCACATCATATCTACTGGAAAGTCATGGCTCTTGCAATATCATAGCTACTGTAGTGTCATAGGCAATGAAACCTCGGATCCATAGTAATGGCCTAGCCACTCTAGTGCCATATCCATTGTGCCTTCAGACCCATTGTGATATCAGAGCCATTGTAACCTCATAGCCACTATCCCGTCACAGCCATTAAGATGGCGTAGCATGTGTAAGGTCACAGACATCGGAAAGTAATAATATTTGTAATATCGTAGCCACTGTGTCGGCGTAGCCATTTTCAATATAGCCATCGTCACGTCGTAGCCATCATAACATCAGAACCAAAGTAATTTCGTAGCCACTGGGACGTCCTACCCACTATAATGTCATAGCTTTTAAAACGTCAGAGTCATGATAATATCACAGCCATTGCAACGCCATAGGAATTGTGACGTTGTAGCAGTTGTGACATAGCAATTTTAACATCATAGCTGTTGTGACATCACATAAACGTGAAGCCATATCAAGTGTGACTTCGTAGCAATTGTGATGTCACGGCCATTATCAAGTCATAGCCATAGTGATGACGGCGCCATTGTGACGTCATACCCACTTTAATTTCATAGCCATTGAAAAGTCACAGCTACTACAATGCCACAGGAATTGCATCGTCATAGCCACGGTCATGTCCCAGCCATTGTGACGTCACGGGCACCGTAATGACACAGACATATATAAGTCATTGCAAATTTAACGCCATAGCCATTTTGATGTCATAGCCGTTGTGATGTCTGAGCCATTGCAACGTCAGAGTTACTATAAAGTCATGGCCACGCTGCTGGCATAGCCATTGTAGCTAGATAGCCACTGTGATCTCACGGCCATTGGAATGTCATAGCCACTATGATGTCATAGAAACTGTGATGTCATAGCCATTGTGACATCGCAGCGATATAACATCATATCTACCGTAAGGTCAAAGCCACTGTAGTTTCATGGACATTGTTATGTCATCGCCGTTGACTTCATAACCATCATGATGTCAGAGATATTGTGATGGCATAGCCACTATAATGTCACGGCCATCGTAACGTGATAGGCCCCACAATGTCATAGAGATAGTATAGTCATTTCCACTGTCCCGTAAGAGCCATTGTGACGTCATAGCCATTGTTATGTCATAGGCATTCTGACGTCATAGCCATTGAAACCTCATAGCCACATTAATGTCATCGCCATTGAAACGGCGTCACCTTTGTAATATCATATACATTGTAAAGTCATCGCATTTGTAATATCCTAGCCATTGTGTCGGCATACTCATTGTCATCATAGCCATCGTCATCATGGCCATGATAACATCAGAGCCGTGGTAACGTCATAGCTACTATGACGTCATAACCACAATAATGTCATAGCCTTTGTAAGTCATAGTCACAATAACATCACAGACATTGTACCGTTATAGCCATTGTGTCCTCATTGCCATTGTGACATCATAGCCACCGTAACATCATAGCCCTTGTGATGTCATAGTCATTGTGAAGTCATGCCATTTGTGACTTCATAGCGATTGCGATGTCATTGCCATCATGACGGTACAGCAACCGTGACGTCCTGGCCACGATAATGTCACAGCCAATGTAATATCTTAGGCACTACCATGCAATAGACATAGTAAAGTCATTCCCACTGTATTGTCATAGCCATTGTGACGTCCTAGCCATTGTGACGTCACAGCAATTGGAACATCGGAGCCCTTGTGATATCATAGGCATTGTGAAGGCCTGTCAATTGTGACTTCATACCATTTGTGATGTCATAGCCACTAGCACATCATATCTACTGGAAAGTCATGGCTCTTGCAATATCATAGCTACTGTAGTGTCATAGGCAATGAAACCTCGGATCCATAGTAATGGCCTAGCCACTCTAGTGCCATATCCATTGTGCCTTCAGACCCATTGTGATATCAGAGCCATTGTAACCTCATAGCCACTATCCCGTCACAGCCATTAAGATGGCGTAGCATGTGTAAGGTCACAGACATCGGAAAGTAATAATATTTGTAATATCGTAGCCATTGTGTCGGCGTAGCCATTTTCAATATAGCCATCGTCACGTCGTAGCCATCATAACATCAGAACCAAAGTAACTTCGTAGCCACTGGGACGTCCTACCCACTATAATGTCATAGCTTTTAAAACGTCAGAGTCATGATAATACCACAGCCATTGCAACGCCATAGGAATTGTGACGTTGTAGCAGTTGTGACATAGCAATTTTAACATCATAGCTGTTGTGACATCACATAAACGTGAAGCCATATCAAGTGTGACTTCGTAGCAATTGTGATGTCACGGCCATTATCAAGTCATAGCCATAGTGATGGCGGCGCCATTGTGACGTCATACCCACTTTAATTTCATAGCCATTGAAAAGTCACAGCTACTACAATGCCACAGGAATTGCATCGTCATAGCCACGGTCATGTCCCAGCCATTGTGACGTCACGGGCACCGTAATGACACAGACATATATAAGTCATTGCAAATTTAACGCCATAGCCATTTTGATGTCATAGCCGTTGTGATGTCTGAGCCATTGCAACGTCAGAGTCACTATAAAGTCATGGCCACGCTGATGGCATAGCCATTGTAGCTAGATAGCCACTGTGATCTCACGGCCATTGGAATGTCATAGCCACTGTGATGTCATAGAAACTGTGATGTCATAGCCATTGTGACATCACAGCGACTATAACATCATATCTACCGTAAGGTCAAAGCCACTGTAGTTTCATAGACATTGTTATGTCATCGCCGTTGACTTCATAACCAGCATGATGTCAGACACATTGTGATGGCATAGCCACTATAATGTCACGGCCATCGTAATGTGATAGGCCCCACAATGCCATAGAGATAGTATAGTCATTTCCACTGTCCCGTAAGAGCCATTGTGACGTCATAGCCATTGTTATGTCATAGGCATTGTGACGTCATAGCCAATGAAACCTCATAGCCACATTAATGTCATCGCCATTGAAACGGCGTCACCTTTGTAATGTCATATACATTGTAAAGTCATCGCATTTGTAATATCCCAGCCATTGGGTCGGCATACTCATTGTCATCATAGCCATCGTCATCATGGCCATGTAAACATCAGAGCCGTGGTAACGTCATCGCTACTAGACGTCATAACCACAATAATGTCATAGCCTTTGTAAAGTCATAGTCACAATAACATCACAGTCATTGTACCGTTATAGCCATTGTGTCCTCATTGCCATTGTGACATCATAGCCACCGTAACATCATAGCCCTTGTGATGTCATAGTCATTGTGAAGTCATGCCATTTGTGACTTCATAGCAATTGCGATGTCATTGCCATCATCACGTTACAGCAACCGTGACGTCCTGGCCACTATAATGTCACAGCCAATGTAATATCTTAGGCACTACCATGCAATAGACATAGTAAAGTCATTCCCACTGTGTTGTCATAGCCATTGTGACGTCCTAGCCATTGTGATGTCACAGCAATTGGAACATCGGAGCCCTTGTGATATCATAGGCATTGTGAAGGCCTGTCAGTTGTCACTTCATACCATTTGTGATGTCATAGCCACTAGCACATCATATCTACTGGAAAGTCATGGCTCTTGCAATATCATAGCTACTGTAGTGTCATAGGCAATGAAACCTCGGATCCATAGTAATGGCTTAGCCACTCTAGTGCCATATCCAATGTGCCTTCAGACCCATTGTGATATCAGAGCCATTGTAACCTCATAGCCACTATCCCGTCACAGCCATTGAGACGGCGTAGCATTTGTAAGGTCACAGACATCGGAAAGTAATAATATTTGTAATATCGTAGCCATTGTGTCGGCGTAGCCATTTTCAATATAGCCATCGTCACGTCGTAGCCATCATAACATCAGAGCCAAAGTAAATTCGTAGCCACTGGGACGTCCTACCCACTATAATGTCATAGCTTTTATAACGTCATAGTCATGATACTATCACAGCCATTGCAACGCCATAGGAATTGAGACGTTGTAGCAGCTGTGACATAGCAATTTTAACATCATGGCTGTTGTGACATCACATAAACGTGAAGCCATATCAAGTGTGACTTCGTAGCAATTGTGATGTCACGGCCATTATCAAGTCATAGCCATAGTGATGGCGGCGCCATTGTGTCGTCATACCCACTTTAATTTCATAGCCATTGACAAGTCACAGCTACTACAATGCCACAGGAATTGCATCGTCATAGCCACGGTCATGTCCCAGCCATTGTGACGTCACGGGCACCGTAATGACACAGACATATATAAGTCATTGCAAATTTAACGCCATAGCCATTTTGATGTCATAGCCGTTGTGATGTCTGAGCCATTGCAACGTCAGAGTTACTATAAAGTCATGGCCACGCTGATGGCATAGCCATTGTAGCTAGATAGCCACTGTGATCTCACGGCCATTGGAATGTCATAGCCACTATGATGTCATAGAAACTGTGATGTCATAGCCATTGTGACATCGCAGCGACTATAACATCATATCTACCGTAAGGTCAAAGCCACTGTAGTTTCATGGACATTGTTATGTCATCGCCGTTGACTTCATAACCATCATGATGTCAGAGATATTGTGATGGCATAGCCACTATAATGTCACGGCCATCGTAACGTGATAGGCCCCACAATGTCATAGAGATAGTATAGTCATTTCCACTGTCCCGTAAGAGCCATTGTGACGTCATAGCCATTGTTATGTCATAGGCATTGTGACGTCATAGCCATTGAAACCTCATAGCTACATTAATGTCATCGCCATTGAAACGACGTCACCTTTGTAATATCATATACATTGTAAAGTCATCGCATTTGTAATATCCTAGCCATTGGGTCGGCATACTCATTGTCATCATAGCCATCGTCATCATGGCCATGAAAACATCAGACCTGTGGTAACGTCATAGCTACTATGACGTCATAACCACAATAATGTCATAGCCTTTGTAAAATCATAGTCACAATAACATCACAGACATTGTACCGTTATAGCCATTGTGTCCTCATAGCCATTGTGACATCATAGCCACCGTAACATCATAGCCCTTGTGATGTCATAGTCATTG
Organism: Myotis yumanensis; assembly: GCF_028538775.1. Lineage (NCBI taxonomy): Eukaryota > Metazoa > Chordata > Mammalia > Chiroptera > Vespertilionidae > Myotis > Myotis yumanensis. Next base: position 575,482 of record NW_027223777.1, read on the forward strand.
TGAAGTCATGCCATTTGTGACTTCATAGCAATTGCGATGTCATTGCCATCATGACGTTACAGCAACCGTGACGTCCTGGCCACGATAATGTCACAGCCAATGTAATATCTTAGGCACTACCATGCAATAGACATAGTAAAGTCATTCCCACTGTATTGTCATAGCCATTGTGACGTCCTAGCCATTGTGATGTCACAGCAATTGGAACATCGGAGCCCTTGTGATATCAGAGGCATTGTGAAGGCCTGTCAGTTGTCACTTCATACCATTTGTGATGTCATAGCCACTAGCACATCATATCTACTGGAAAGTCATGGCTCTTGCAATATCATAGCTACTGTAGTGTCATAGGCAATGAAACCTCGGATCCATAGTAATGGCCTGGCCACTCTAGTGCCATATCCATTGTGCCTTCAGACCCATTGTGATATCAGAGCCATTGTAACCTCATAGCCACTATCCCGTCACAGCCATTGAGACGGCGTAGCATGTGTAAGGTCACAGAATCGGAAAGTAATAATATTTCTAATATCGTAGCCATTGTGTCGGCGTAGCCATTTTCAATATAGCCCTCGTCACGTCGTAGCCATCATAACATCAGAGCCAAAGTAACTTCGTAGCCACTGGGACGTCCTACCCACTATAATGTCATAGCTTTTATAACGTCATAGTCATGATACTATCACAGCCATTGCAACGCCATAGGAATTGGGACGTTGTATCAGTTGTGACATAGCAATTTTAACATCATGGCTGTTGTGACATCACATAAACGTGAAGCCATATCAAGTGGGACTTCGTAGCAATTGTGATGTCATGGCCATTATCAAGTCATAGCCATAGTGATGGCGGCGCCATTGTGACGTCATACCCACTTTAATTTCATAGCCATTGAAAAGTCACAGCTACTACAATGCCACAGGAATTGCATCGTCATAGCCACGGTCATGTCCCAGCCATTGTGACGTCACGGGCACCGTAATGACACAGACATATATAAGTCATTGCAAATTTAACGCCATAGCCATTTTGATGTCATAGCCGTTGTGATGTCTGAGCCATTGCAACGTCAGAGTTACTATAAAGTCATGGCCACGCTGATGGCATAGCCATTGTAGCTAGATAGCCACTGTGATCTCACGGCCATTGGAATGTCATAGCCACTATGATGTCATAGAAACTGTGATGTCATAGCCATTGTGACATCACAGCGACTATAACATCATATCTACCGTAAGGTCAACGCCACTGTAGTTTCATAGACATTGTTATGTCATCGCCGTTGACTTCATAACCATCATGATGTCAGAGACATTGTGATGGCATAGCCACTATAATGTCACGGCCATCGTAACGTGATAGGCCCCACAATGTCATAGAGATAGTATAGTCATTTCCACTGTCCCGTAAGAGCCATTGTGACGTCATAGCCAGTTACGTCATAGGCATTGTGACGTCATAGCCATTGAAACCTCATAGCCACATTAATGTCATCGCCATTGAAACGGCGTCACCTTTGTAATATCATATACATTGTAAAGTCATCGCATTTGTAATATCCTAGCCATTGTGTCGGCATACTCATTGTCATCATAGCCATCGTCATCATGGCCATGATAACATCAGAGCCGTGGTAACGTCATAGCTACTATGACGTCATAACCACAATAATGTCATAGCCTTTGTAAGTCATAGTCACAATAACATCACAGACATTGTACCGTTATAGCCATTGTGTCCTCATTGCCATTGTGACATCATAGCCACCGTAACATCATAGCCCTTGTGATGTCATAGTCATTGTGAAGTCATGCCATTTGTGACTTCATAGCGATTGAGATGTCATTGCCATCATGACGGTACAGCAACCGTGACGTCCTGGCCACGATAATGTCACAGCCAATGTAATATCTTAGGCACTACCATGCAATAGACATAGTAAAGTCATTCCCACTGTATTGTCATAGCCATTGTGACGTCCTAGCCATTGTGACGTCACAGCAATTGGAACATCGGAGCCCTTGTGATATCATAGGCATTGTGAAGGCCTGTCAATTGTGACTTCATACCATTTGTGATGTCATAGCCACTAGCACATCATATCTACTGGAAAGTCATGGCTCTTGCAATATCATAGCTACTGTAGTGTCATAGGCAATGAAACCTCGGATCCATAGTAATGGCCTAGCCACTATAGTGCCATATCCATTGTGCCTTCAGACCCATTGTAATATCAGAGCCATTGTAACCTCATAGCCACTATCCCGTCACAGCCATTAAGATGGCGTAGCATGTGTAAGGTCACAGACATCGGAAAGTAATAATATTTGTAATATCGTAGCCATTTTGTCGGCGTAGCCATTTTCAATATAGCCATCGTCACGTCGTAGCCATCATAACATCAGAACCAAAGTAACTTCGTAGCCACTGGGACGTCCTACCCACTATAATGTCATAGCTTTTAAAACGTCAGAGTCATGATAATATCACAGCCATTGCAACGCCATAGGAATTGTGACGTTGTAGCAGTTGTGACATAGCAATTTTAACATCATAGCTGTTGTGACATCACATAAACGTGAAGCCATATCAAGTGTGACTTCGTAGCAATTGTGATGTCACGGCCATTATCAAGTCATAGCCATAGTGATGACGGCGCCATTGTGACGTCATACCCACTTTAATTTCATAGCCATTGAAAAGTCACAGCTACTACAATGCCACAGGAATTGCATCGTCATAGCCACGGTCATGTCCCAGCCATTGTGACGTCACGGGCACCGTAATGACACAGACATATATAAGTCATTGCAAATTTAACGCCACAGCCATTTTGATGTCATAGCCGTTGTGATGTCTGAGCCATTGCAACGTCAGAGTTACTATAAAGTCATGGCCACGCTGATGGCATAGCCATTGTAGCTAGATAGCCACTGTGATCTCAAGGCCATTGGAATGTCATAGCCACTGTGATGTCATAGAAACTGTGATGTCATAGCCATTGTGACATCACAGCGACTATAACATCATATCTACCGTAAGGTCAAAGCCACTGTAGTTTCATAGACATTGTTATGTCATCGCCGTTGACTTCATAACCATCATGATGTCAGACACATTGTGATGGCATAGCCACTATAATGTCACGGCCATCGTAATGTGATAGGCCCCACAATGCCATAGAGATAGTATAGTCATTTCCACTGTCCCGTAAGAGCCATTGTGACGTCATAGCCATTGTTATGACATAGGCATTGTGACGTCATAGCCAATGAAACCTCATAGCCACATTAATGTCATCGCCATTGAAACGGCGTCACCTTTGTAATGTCATATACATTGTAAAGTCATCGCATTTGTAATATCCCAGCCATTGGGTCGGCATACTCATTGTCATCATAGCCATCGTCATCATGGCCATGTAAACATCAGAGCCGTGGTAACGTCATCGCTACTAGACGTCATAACCACAATAATGTCATAGCCTTTGTAAAGTCATAGTCACAATAACATCACAGTCATTGTACCGTTAGAGCCATTGTGTCCTCATTGCCATTGTGACATCATAGCCACCGTAACATCATAGCCCTTGTGATGTCATAGTCATTGTGAAGTCATGCCATTTGTGACTTCATAGCAATTGCGATGTCATTGCCATCATCACGTTACAGCAACCGTGACGTCCTGGCCACTATAATGTCACAGCCAATGTAATATCTTAGGCACTACCATGCAATAGACATAGTAAAGTCATTCCCACTGTGTTGTCATAGCCATTGTGACGTCCTAGCCATTGTGAGGTCACAGCAATTGGAACATCGGAGCCCTTGCGATATCATAGGCATTGTGAAGGCCTGTCAGTTGTCACTTCATACCATTTGTGATGTCATAGCCACTAGCACATCATATCTACTGGAAAGTCATGGCTCTTGCAATATCATAGCTACTGTAGTGTCATAGGCAATGAAACCTCGGATCCATAGTAATGGCTTAGCCACTCTAGTGCCATATCCATTGTGCCTTCAGACCCATTGTGATATCAGAGCCATTGTAACCTCATAGCCACTATCCCGTCACAGCCATTGAGACGGCGTAGCATTTGTAAGGTCACAGACATCGGAAAGTAATAATATTTGTAATATCGTAGCCATTGTGTCGGCGTAGCCATTTTCAATATAGCCATCGTCACGTCGTAGCCATCATAACATCAGAGCCAAAGTAACTTCGTAGCCACTGGGACGTCCTACCCACTATAATGTCATAGCTTTTATAACGTCATAGTCATGATACTATCACAGCCATTGCAACGCCATAGGAATTGAGACGTTGTAGCAGTTGTGACATAGCAATTTCAACATCATGGCTGTTGTGACATCACATAAACGTGAAGCCATATCAAGTGTGACTTCGTAGCAATTGTGATGTCACGGCCATTATCAAGTCATAGCCATAGTGATGGCGGCGCCATTGTGACGTCATACCCACTTTAATTTCATAGCCATTGACAAGTCACAGCTACTACAATGCCACAGGAATTGCATCGTCATAGCCACGGTCATGTCCCAGCCATTGTGACGTCACGGGCACCGTAATGACACAGACTTATATAAGTCATTGCAAATTTAACGCCATAGCCATTTTGATGTCATAGCCGTTGTGATGTCTGAGCCATTGCAACGTCAGAGTTACTATAAAGTCATGGCCACGCTGATGGCATAGCCATTGTAGCTAGATAGCCACTGTGATCTCACGGCCATTGGAATGTCATAGCCACTATGATGTCATAGAAACTGTGATGTCATAGCCATTGTGACATCGCAGCGACTATAACATCATATCTACCGTAAGGTCAAAGCCACTGTAGTTTCATGGACATTGTTATGTCATCGCCGTTGACTTCATAACCATCATGATGTCAGAGATATTTTGATGGCATAGCCACTATAATGTCACGGCCATCGTAACGTGATAGGCCCCACAATGTCATAGAGATAGTATAGTCATTTCCACTGTCCCGTAAGAGCCATTGTGACGTCATAGCCATTGTTATGTCATAGGCATTGTGACGTCATAGCCATTGAAACCTCATAGCTACATTAATGTCATCGCCATTGAAACGGCGTCACCTTTGTAATATCATATACATTGTAAAGTCATCGCATTTGTAATATCCTAGAATTGGGTCGGCATACTCATTGTCATCATAGCCATCGTCATCATGGCCATGAAAACATCAGACCTGTGGTAACGTCATAGCTACTATGACGTCATAACCACAATAATGTCATAGCCTTTGTAAAATCATAGTCACAATAACATCACAGACATTGTACCGTTATAGCCATTGTGTCCTCATAGCCATTGTGACATCATAGCCACCGTAACATCATAGCCCTTGTGATGTCATAGTCATTGTGAAGTCATGCCATTTGTGACTTCATAGCAATTGCGATGTCATTGCCATCATGACGTTACAGCAACCGTGACGTCCTGGCCACGATAATGTCACAGCCAATGTAATATCTTAGGCACTACCATGCAATAGACATAGTAAAGTCATTCCCACTGTATTGTCATAGCCATTGTGACGTCCTAGCCATTGTGATGTCACAGCAATTGGAACATCGGAGCCCTTGTGATATCATAGGCTTTGTGAAGGCCTGTCAGTTGTCACTTCATACCATTTGTGATGTCATAGCCACTAGCACATCATATCTACTGGAAAGTCATGGCTCTTGCAATATCATAGCTACTGTAGTGTCATAGGCAATGAAACCTCGGATCCATAGTAATGGCCTGGCCACACTAGTGCCATATCCATTGTGCCTTCAGACCCATTGTGATATCAGAGCCATTGTAACCTCATAGCCACTATCCCGTCACAGCCATTGAGATGGCGTAGCATGTGTAAGGTCACAGAATCGGAAAGTAATAATATTTGTAATATCGTAGCCATTGTGTCGGCGTAGCCATTTTCAATATAGCCATCGTCACGTCGTAGCCATCATAACATCAGAACCAAAGTAACTTCGTAGCCACTGGGACGTCCTACCCACTATAATGTCATAGCTTTTAAAACGTCAGAGTCATGATAATATCACAGCCATTGCAACGCCATAGGAATTGTGACGTTGTAGCAGTTGTGACATAGCAATTTTAACATCATAGCTGTTGTGACATCACATAAACGTGAAGCCATATCAAGTGTGACTTCGTAGCAATTGTGATGTCACGGCCATTATCAAGTCATAGCCATAGTGATGGCGGCGCCATTGTGACGTCATACCCACTTTAATTTCATAGCCATTGAAAAGTCACAGCTACTACAATGCCACAGGAATTGCATCGTCATAGCCACGGTCATGTCCCAGCCATTGTGACGTCACGGGCACCGTAATGACACAGACATATATAAGTCATTGCAAATTTAACGCCATAGCCATTTTGATGTCATAGCCGTTGTGATGTCTGAGCCATTGCAACGTCAGAGTTACTATAAAGTCATGGCCACGCTGCTGGCATAGCCATTGTAGCTAGATAGCCACTGTGATCTCACGGCCATTGGAATGTCATAGCCACTATGATGTCATAGAAACTGTGATGTCATAGCCATTGTGACATCGCAGCGATATAACATCATATCTACCGTAAGGTCAAAGCCACTGTAGTTTCATGGACATTGTTATGTCATCGCCGTTGACTTCATAACCATCATGATGTCAGAGATATTGTGATGGCATAGCCACTATAATGTCACGGCCATCGTAACGTGATAGGCCCCACAATGTCATAGAGATAGTATAGTCATTTCCACTGTCCCGTAAGAGCCATTGTGACGTCATAGCCATTGTTATGTCATAGGCATTGTGACGTCATAGCCATTGAAACCTCATAGCTACATTAATGTCATCGCCATTGAAACGGCGTCACCTTTGTAATATCATATACATTGTAAAGTCATCGCATTTGTAATATCCTAGCGATTGTGTCGGCATACTCATTGTCATCATAGCCATCGTCATCATGGCCATGATAACATCAGAGCCGTGATAACGTCATAGCTACTATGACGTCATAACCACAATAATGTCATAGCCTTTGTAAGTCATAGTCACAATAACATCACAGACATTGTACCGTTATAGCCATTGTGTCCTCATTGCCATTGTGACATCATAGCCACCGTAACATCATAGCCCTTGTGATGTCATAGTCATTGTGAAGTCATGCCATTTGTGACTTCATAGCGATTGCGATGTCATTGCCATCATGACGGTACAGCAACCGTGACGTCCTGGCCACGATAATGTCACAGCCAATGTAATATCTTAGGCACTACCATGCAATAGACATAGTAAAGTCATTCCCACTGTATTGTCATAGCCATTGTGACGTCCTAGCCATTGTGACGTCACAGCAATTGGAACATCGGAGCCCTTGTGATATCATAGGCATTGTGAAGGCCTGTCAATTGTGACTTCATACCATTTGTGATGTCATAGCCACTAGCACATCATATCTACTGGAAAGTCATGGCTCTTGCAATATCATAGCTACTGTAGTGTCATAGGCAATGAAACCTCGGATCCATAGTAATGGCCTGGCCACTCTAGTGCCATATCCATTGTGCCTTCAGACCCATTGTGATATCAGAGCCATTGTAACCTCATAGCCACTATCCCGTCACAGCCATTGAGACGGCGTAGCATGTGTAAGGTCACAGACATCGGAAGTAATAATATTTGTAATATCGTAGCCATTGTGTCGGCGTAGCCATTTTCAATATAGCCATCGTCACGTCGTAGCCATCATAACATCAGAGCCAAAGTAACTTCGTAGCCACTGGGACGTCCTACCCAATATAATGTCATAGCTTTTATAACGTCATGGTCATGATAATATCACAGCCATTGCAACGCCATAGGAATTGTGACGTTGTAGCAGTTGTGACATAGCAATTTTAACATCATAGCTGTTGTGACATCACATAAACGTGAAGCCATATCAAGTGTGACTTCGTAGCAATTGTGATGTCACGGCCATTATCAAGTCATAGCCATAGTGATCACGGCGCCATTGTGACGTCATACCCACTTTAATTTCATAGCCATTGAAAAGTCACAGCTACTACAATGCCACAGGAATTGCATCGTCATAGCCACGGTCATGTCCCAGCCATTGTGACGTCACGGGCACCTTAATGACACAGACATATATAAGTCATTGCAAATTTAACGCCATAGCCATTTTGATGTCATAGCCGTTGTGATGTCTGAGCCATTGCAACGTCAGAGTCACTATAAAGTCATGGCCACGCTGATGGCATAGCCATTGTAGCTAGATAGCCACTGTGATCTCACAGCCATTGGAATGTCATAGCCACTGTGATGTCATAGAAACTGTGATGTCATAGCCATTGTGACATCACAGCGACTATAACATCATATCTACCGTAAGGTCAAAGCCACTGTAGTTTCATAGACATTGTTATGTCATCGCCGTTGACTTCATAACCATCATGATGTCAGACACATTGTGATGGCATAGCCACTATAATATCACGGCCATCGTAATGTGATAGGCCCCACAATGCCATAGAGATAGTATAGTCATTTCCACTGTCCCGTAAGAGCCATTGTGATGTCATAGCCATTGTTATGTCATAGGCATTGTGACGTCATAGCCAATGAAACCTCATAGCCACATTAATGTCATCGCCATTGAAACGGCGTCACCTTTGTAATGTCATATACATTGTAAAGTCATCGAATTTGTAATATCCCAGCCATTGGGTCGGCATACTCATTGTCATCATAGCCATCGTCATCATGGCCATGTAAACATCAGAGCCGTGGTAACGTCATCGCTACTATGACGTCATAACCACAATAATGTCATAGCCTTTGTAAAGTCATAGTCACAATAACATCACAGACATTGTACCGTTATAGGCATTGTGTCCTCATTGCCATTGTGACATCATAGCCACCGTAACATCATAGCCCTTGTGATGTCATAGTCATTGTGAAGTCATGCCATTTGTGACTTCATAGCAATTGCGATGTCATTGCCATCATCACGTTACAGCAACCGTGACGTCCTGGCCACTATAATGTCACAGCCAATGTAATATCTTAGGCACTACCATGCAATAGACATAGTAAAGTCATTCCCACTGTGTTGTCATAGCCATTGTGACGTCCTAGCCATTGTGATGTCACAGCAATTGGAACATCGGAGCCCTTGTGATATCATAGGCATTGTGAAGGCCTGTCAGTTGTCACTTCATACCATTTGTGATGTCATAGCCACTAGCACATCATATCTACTGGAAAGTCATGGCTCTTGCAATATCATAGCTACTGTAGTGTCATAGGCAATGAAACCTCGGATCCATAGTAATGGCCTAACCACTCTAGTGCCATATCCATTGTGCCTTCAGACCCATTGTGATATCAGAGCCATTGTAACCTCATAGCCACTATCCCGTCACAGCCATTAAGATGGCGTAGCATGTGTAAGGTCACAGACATCGGAAAGTAATAATATTTGTAATATCGTAGCCACTGTGTCGGCGTAGCCATTTTCAATATAGCCATCGTCACGTCGTAGCCATCATAACATCAGAACCAAAGTAATTTCGTAGCCACTGGGACGTCCTACCCACTATAATGTCATAGCTTTTAAAACGTCAGAGTCATGATAATATCACAGCCATTGCAACGCCATAGGAATTGTGACGTTGTAGCAGTTGTGACATAGCAATTTTAACATCATAGCTGTTGTGACATCACATAAACGTGAAGCCATATCAAGTGTGACTTCGTAGCAATTGTGATGTCACGGCCATTATCAAGTCATAGCCATAGTGATGACGGCGCCATTGTGACGTCATACCCACTTTAATTTCATAGCCATTGAAAAGTCACAGCTACTACAATGCCACAGGAATTGCATCGTCATAGCCACGGTCATGTCCCAGCCATTGTGACGTCACGGGCACCGTAATGACACAGACATATATAAGTCATTGCAAATTTAACGCCATAGCCATTTTGATGTCATAGCCGTTGTGATGTCTGAGCCATTGCAACGTCAGAGTTACTATAAAGTCATGGCCACGCTGCTGGCATAGCCATTGTAGCTAGATAGCCACTGTGATCTCACGGCCATTGGAATGTCATAGCCACTATGATGTCATAGAAACTGTGATGTCATAGCCATTGTGACATCGCAGCGATATAACATCATATCTACCGTAAGGTCAAAGCCACTGTAGTTTCATGGACATTGTTATGTCATCGCCGTTGACTTCATAACCATCATGATGTCAGAGATATTGTGATGGCATAGCCACTATAATGTCACGGCCATCGTAACGTGATAGGCCCCACAATGTCATAGAGATAGTATAGTCATTTCCACTGTCCTTTAAGAGCCATTGTGACGTCATAGCCATTGTTATGTCATAGGCATTCTGACGTCATAGCCATTGAAACCTCATAGCCACATTAATGTCATCGCCATTGAAACGGCGTCACCTTTGTAATATCATATACATTGTAAAGTCATCGCATTTGTAATATCCTAGCCATTGTGTCGGCATACTCATTGTCATCATAGCCATCGTCATCATGGCCATGATAACATCAGAGCCGTGGTAACGTCATAGCTACTATGACGTCATAACCACAATAATGTCATAGCCTTTGTAAGTCATAGTCACAATAACATCACAGACATTGTACCGTTATAGCCATTGTGTCCTCATTGCCATTGTGACATCATAGCCACCGTAACATCATAGCCCTTGTGATGTCATAGTCATTGTGAAGTCATGCCATTTGTGACTTCATAGCGATTGCGATGTCATTGCCATCATGACGGTACAGCAACCGTGACGTCCTGGCCACGATAATGTCACAGCCAATGTAATATCTTAGGCACTACCATGCAATAGACATAGTAAAGTCATTCCCACTGTATTGTCATAGCCATTGTGACGTCCTAGCCATTGTGACGTCACAGCAATTGGAACATCGGAGCCCTTGTGATATCATAGGCATTGTGAAGGCCTGTCAATTGTGACTTCATACCATTTGTGATGTCATAGCCACTAGCACATCATATCTACTGGAAAGTCATGGCTCTTGCAATATCATAGCTACTGTAGTGTCATAGGCAATGAAACCTCGGATCCATAGTAATGGCCTAGCCACTCTAGTGCCATATCCATTGTGCCTTCAGACCCATTGTGATATCAGAGCCATTGTAACCTCATAGCCACTATCCCGTCACAGCCATTAAGATGGCGTAGCATGTGTAAGGTCACAGACATCGGAAAGTAATAATATTTGTAATATCGTAGCCATTGTGTCGGCGTAGCCATTTTCAATATAGCCATCGTCACGTCGTAGCCATCATAACATCAGAACCAAAGTAACTTCGTAGCCACTGGGACGTCCTACCCACTATAATGTCATAGCTTTTAAAACGTCAGAGTCATGATAATATCACAGCCATTGCAACGCCATAGGAATTGTGACGTTGTAGCAGTTGTGACATAGCAATTTTAACATCATAGCTGTTGTGACATCACATAAACGTGAAGCCATATCAAGTGTGACTTCGTAGCAATTGTGATGTCACGGCCATTATCAAGTCATAGCCATAGTGATGGCGGCGCCATTGTGACGTCATACCCACTTTAATTTCATAGCCATTGAAAAGTCACAGCTACTACAATGCCACAGGAATTGCATCGTCATAGCCACGGTCATGTCCCAGCCATTGTGACGTCACGGGCACCGTAATGACACAGACATATATAAGTCATTGCAAATTTAACGCCATAGCCATTTTGATGTCATAGCCGTTGTGATGTCTGAGCCATTGCAACGTCAGAGTTACTATAAAGTCATGGCCACGCTGCTGGCATAGCCATTGTAGCTAGATAGCCACTGTGATCTCACGGCCATTGGAATGTCATAGCCACTATGATGTCATAGAAACTGTGATGTCATAGCCATTGTGACATCGCAGCGATATAACATCATATCTACCGTAAGGTCAAAGCCACTGTAGTTTCATAGACATTGTTATGTCATCGCCGTTGACTTCATAACTATCATGATGTCAGAGATATTGTGATGGCATAGCCACTATAATGTCACGGCCATCGTAACGTGATAGGCCCCACAATGTCATAGAGATAGTATAGTCATTTCCACTGTCCTTTAAGAGCCATTGTGACGTCATAGCCATTGTTATGTCATAGGCATTGTGACGTCATAGCCATTGAAACCTCATAGCTACATTAATGTCATCGCCATTGAAACGGCGTCACCTTTGTAATATCATATACATTGTAAAGTCATCGCATTTGTAATATCCTAGCCATTGTGTCGGCATACTCATTGTCATCATAGCCATCGTCATCATGGCCATGATAACATCAGAGCCGTGGTAACGTCATAGCTACTATGACGTCATAACCACAATAATGTCATAGCCTTTGTAAAGTCATAGTCACAATAACATCACAGACATTGTACCGTTATAGCCATTGTGTCCTCATTGCCATTGTGACATCATAGCCACCGTAACATCATATCCCTTGTGATGTCATAGTCATTGTGAAGTCATGCCATTTGTGACTTCATAGCGATTGCGATGTCATTGCCATCATCACGTTACAGCAACCGTGACGTCCTGGCCACTATAATCTCACAGCCAATGTAATATCTTAGGCACTACCATGCAATAGACATAGTAAAGTCATTCCCACTGTGTTGTCATAGCCATTGTGACGTCCTAGCCATTGTGATGTCACAGCAATTCGAACATCGGAGCCCTTGTGATATCATAGGCATTGTGAAGGCCTGTCAGTTGTGACTTCATACCATTTGTGATGTCATAGCCACTAGCACATCATATCTGCTGGAAAGTCATGGCTCTTGCAATATCATAGCTACTGTAGTGTCATAGGCAATGAAACCTCGGATCCATAGTAATGGCCTAGCCACTCTAGTGCCATATCCATTGTGCCTTCAGACCCATTGTGATATCAGAGCCATTGTAACCTCATAGCCACTATCCCGTCACAGCCATTAAGATGGCGTAGCATGTGTAAGGTCACAGACATCGGAAAGTAATAATATTTGTAATATCGTAGCCATTGTGTCGGCGTAGCCATTTTCAATATAGCCATTGTCACGTCGTAGCCATCATAACATCAGAACCAAAGTAACTTCGTAGCCACTGGGACGTCCTACCCACTATAATGTCATAGCTTTTAAAACGTCATAGTCATGATAATATCACAGCCATTGCAACGCCATAGGAATTGTGACGTTGTAGCAGTTGTGACATAGCAATTTTAACATCATGGCTGTTGTGACATCAGATAAACGTGAAGCCATATCAAGTGTGACTTCGTAGCAATTGTGATGTCACGGCCATTATCAAGTCATAGCCATAGTGATGACGGCGCCATTGTGACGTCATACCCATTATAATTTCATAGCCATTGAAAAGTCACAGCTACTACAATGCCACAGGAATTGCATCGTCATAGCCACGGTCATGTCCCAGCCATTGTGACGTCACGGGCACCGTAATGACACAGACATATTTAAGTCATTGCAAATTTAACGCCATAGCCATTTTGATGTCATAGCCATTGTGATGTCTGAGCCATTGCAACGTCAGAGTTACTATAAAGTCATGGCCACGCTGATGGCAAAGCCATTGTAGCTAGATAGCTACTGTGATCTCACGGCCATTGGAATGTCATAGCCACTATGATGTCACAGAAACTGTGATGTCATAGCCATTGTGACATCACAGCGACTATAACATCATATCTACTGTAATGTCAAAGCCACTGTAGTTTCATAGACATTGTTATGTCATCGCCGTTGACTTCATAACCATCATGATGTCAGAGACATTGTGATGGCATTGCCACTAAAATGTCACGGCCATCGTAACGTGATAGGCCCCACAATGTCATAGAGATAGTATAGTCATTTCCACTGTCCCGAAAGAGCCATTGTGACGTCATAGCCATTGTTATGTCATAGGCATTGTGACGTCATAGCCATTGAAACCTCATAGCCACATTAATGTCATCGCCATTGAAACGGCGTCACCTTTGTAATATCATATACATTGTAAAGTCATCGCCTTTGTAATATCCTATCCATTGTGTCGGCATACTCATTGTCATCATAGCCCTCGTCGTCATGGCCATGAAAACATCTGAGCCGTGGTAACGTCATAGCTACTATGACGTCATAACCACAATAATGTCATAGCCTTTGTAAAGTCATAGTCACAATAACATCACAGACATTGTATCGTCATAGCCATTGTGTCCTCATAGCCATTGTGACATCATAGCCACCGTAACATCATAGCCCAAGTGATGTCATAGTCATTGTGAAGTCATGCCATTTGTGACTTCATAGCAATTGCGATGTCATTGCCATCATGACGTTACAGCAACCGTGACTTCCTGGCCACTATAATGTCACAGCCAATGTAATATCTTAGGCACTACCATGCAATAGACATAGTAAAGTCATTCCCACTGTATTGTCATAGCCATTGTGACGTCCTAGCCATTGTGACGTCACAGCAATTGGAACATCGGAGCCCTTGTGATATCATAGGCATTGTGAAGGCCTGTCAGTTGTGACTTCATACCATTTGTGATGTCATAGCCACTAGCACATCATATCTACTGGAAAGTCATGGCTCTTGCAATATCATAGCTACTGTAGTGTCATAGGCAATGAAACCTCGGATCCATAGTAATGGCCTAGCCACTCTAGTGCCATATCCATTGTGCCTTCAGACCCATTGTGATATCAGAGCCATCGTAACCTCATAGCCACTATCCCGTCACAGCCATTGACACGGCGTAGCATTTGTAAGGTCACAGACATCGGAAAGTAATAATATTTGTAATATCGTAGACATTGTGTCGGCGTAGCCATTTTCAATATAGCCATCGTCACGTCATAGCCATCATAACATCAGAGCCATTGTAACTTCGTAGCCACTGGGACGTCCTACCCACTATAATGTCATAGCTTTTATAACGTCATAGTCATGATAATATCACAGCCATTGCAACGCCATCGGAATTGTGACGTTGTAGCAGTTGTGAAATATCAATTTTAACATCATAGCTGTTGTGACATCACATAAACGTGAAGCCATATCAAGTGTGACTTCGTAGCAATTGTGATGTCACGGCCATTATCAAGTCATAGCCATAGTGATGACGGCGCCATTGTGACGTCATACCCACTTTAATTTCATAGCCATTGAAAAGTCACAGCTACTACAATGCCACAGGAATTGCATCGTCATAGCCACGATCATGTCCCAGCCATTGTGACGTCACGGGCACCGTAATGACACAGACATATTTAAGTCATTGCAAATTTAACGCCATAGCCATTTTTATGTCATAGCCATTGTGATGTCTGAGCCATTGCAACGTCAGGGTTACTATAAAGTCATGGCCAGGCTGATGGCATAGCCATTGTAGCTAGATAGCTACTGTGACCTCACGGCCATTGGAATGTCATAGCCACTATGATGTCATAGAAACTGTGATGTCATAGCCATTGTGACATCACAGCGACTATAACATCATATCTACTGTAAGGTCAAAGCCACTGTAGTTTCATAGACATTGTTATGTCATCGCCGTTGACTTCATAACCATCATGATGTCAGAGACATTGTGATGGCATAGCCACTATAATGTCACGGCCATCGTAACGTGATAGGCCCCACAATGTCATAGAGATAGTATAGTCATTTCCACTGTCCCGTAAGAGCCATTGTGACGTCATAGCCATTGTTATGTCATAGGCATTGTGACGTCATAGCCATTGAAACCTCATAGCCACATAAATGTCATCGCCATTGAAACGGCGTCACCTTTGTAATATCGTATACATTGTAAAGTCATCGCCTTTGTAATATCCTAGCCATTGTGTCGGCATACTCATTGTCATCATAGCCGTCGTCGTCATGGCCATGAAAACATCAGAGCCGTGGTAACGTCATAGCTACTATGACGTCATAACCACAATAATGTCATAGCCTTTGTAAAGTCATAGTCACAATAACATCACAGACATTGTACCGTCATAGCCATTGGGTCTTCATAGCCATTGTGACATCATAGCCACCGTAACATCATAGCCCTAGTGATGTCATAGTCATTGTGAAGTCATGCCATTTGTGACTTCATAGCAATTGCGATGTCATTGCCATCATGACGTTACAGCAACCGTGACTTCCTGGCCACTATAATGTCACAGCCAATGTAATATCTTAGGCACTACCATGCAATAGACATAGTAAAGTCATTCCCACTGTATTGTCATAGCCATTGTGACGTCCTAGCCATTGTGACGTCACAGCAATTGGAACATCGGAGCCCTTGTGATATCATAGGCATTGTGAAGGCCTGTCAGTTGTGAATTCATACCATTTGTGATGTCATAGCCACTAGCACATCATATCTACTGGAAAGTCATGGCTCTTGCAATATCATAGCTACTGTAGTGTCATAGGCAATGAAACCTCGGATCCATAGTAATGGCCTAGCCACTCTAGTGCCATATCCATTGTGCCTTCAGACCCATTGTGATATCAGAGCCATTTTAACCTCATAGCCACTATCCCGTCACAGCCATTGACACGGCGTAGCATTTGTAAGGTCACAGACATCGGAAAGTAATAATATTTGTAATATCGTAGCCATTGTGTCGGTGTAGCCATTTTCAATATAGCCATCGTCACGTCGTAGCCATCATAACATCAGAGCCAAAGTAACTTCGTAGCCACTGGGAAGTCCTACCCACTATAATGTCATAGCTTTTATAACGTCATAGTCATGATAATATCACAGCCATTGCAACGCCATCGGAATTGTGACGTTGTAGCAGTTGTGAAATATCAATTTTAACATCATAGCTGTTGTGACATCACATAAACGTGAAGCCATATCAAGTGTGACTTCGTAGCAATTGTGATGTCACGGCCATTATCAAGTCATAGCCATAGTGATGACGGCGCCATTGTGACGTCATACCCACTTTAATTTCATAGCCATTGAAAAGTCACAGCTACTACAATGCCACAGAAATTGCATCGTCATAGCCACGATCATGTCCCAGCCATTGTGACGTCACGGGCACCGTAATGACACAGACATATTTAAGTCATTGCAAATTTAACGCCATAGCCATTTGGATGTCATAGCCATTGTGATGTCTGAGCCATTGCAACGTCAGGGTTACTATAAAGTCATGGCCAGGCTGATGGCATAGCCATTGTAGCTAGATAGCTACTGTGATCTCACGGCCATTGGAATGTCATAGCCACTATGATGTCATAGAAACTGTGATGTCATAGCCATTGTGACATCACAGCGACTATAACATCATATCTACTGTAAGGTCAAAGCCACTGTAGTTTCATAGACATTGTTATGTCATCGCCGTTGACTTCATAACCATCATGATGTCAGAGACATTGTGATGGCATAGCCACTATAATGTCACGGCCATCGTAACGTGATAGGCCCCACAATGTCATAGAGATAGTATAGTCATTTCCACTGTCCCGTAAGAGCCATTGTGACGTCATAGCCATTGTTATGTCATAGGCATTGTGACGTCATAGCCATTGAAACCTCATAGCCACATAAATGTCATCGCCATTGAAACGGCGTCACCTTTGTAATATCGTATACATTGTAAAGTCATCGCCTTTGTAATATCCTAGCCATTGTGTCGGCATACTCATTGTCATCATAGCCGTCGTCGTCATGGCCATGAAAACATCAGAGCCGTGGTAACGTCATAGCTACTATGACGTCATAACCACAATAATGTCATAGCCTTTGTAAAGTCATAGTCACAATAACATCACAGACATTGTACCGTCATAGCCATTGGGTCTTCATAGCCATTGTGACATCATTGCCACCGTAACATCATAGCCCTAGTGATGTCATAGTCATTGTGAAGTCATGCCATTTGTGACTTCATAGCAATTGCGATGTCATTGCCATCATGACGTTACAGCAACCGTGACTTCCTGGCCACTATAATGTCACAGCCAATGTAATATCTTAGGCACTACCATGCAATAGACATAGTAAAGTCATTCCCACTGTATTGTCATAGCCATTGTGACGTCCTAGCCATTGTGACGTCACAGCAATTGGAACATCGGAGCCCTTGTGATATCATAGGCATTGTGAAGGCCTGTCAGTTGTGAATTCATACCATTTGTGATGTCATAGCCACTAGCACATCATATCTACTGGAAAGTCATGGCTCTTGCAATATCATAGCTACTGTAGTGTCATAGGCAATGAAACCTCGGATCCATAGTAATGGCCTAGCCACTCTAGTGCCATATCCATTGTGCCTTCAGACCCATTGTGATATCAGAGCCATCGTAACCTCATAGCCACTATCCCGTCACAGCCATTGACACGGCGTAGCATTTGTAAGGTCACAGACATCGGAAAGTAATAATATTTGTAATATCGTAGCCATTGTGTCGGCGTAGCCATTTTCAATATAGCCATCGTCACGTCGTAGCCATCATAACATCAGAGCCAAAGTAACTTCGTAGCCACTGGGAAGTCCTACCCACTATAATGTCATAGCTTTTATAACGTCATAGTCATGATAATATCACAGCCATTGCAACGCCATCGGAATTGTGACGTTGTAGCAGTTGTGAAATATCAATTTTAACATCATAGCTGTTGTGACATCACATAAACGTGAAGCCATATCAAGTGTGACTTCGTAGCAATTGTGATGTCACGGCCATTATCAAGTCATAGCCATAGTGATGACGGCGCCATTGTGACGTCATACCCACTTTAATTTCATAGCCATTGAAAAGTCACAGCTACTACAATGCCACAGAAATTGCATCGTCATAGCCACGATCATGTCCCAGCCATTGTGACGTCACGGGCACCGTAATGACACAGACATATTTAAGTCATTGCAAATTTAACGCCATAGCCATTTGGATGTCATAGCCATTGTGATGTCTGAGCCATTGCAACGTCAGAGTTACTATAAAGTCATGGCCACGCTGATGGCATAGCCATTGTAGCTAGATAGCCACTGTGACCTCACGGCCATTGGAATGTCATAGCCACTATGATGTCATAGAAACTGTGATGTCATAGCCATTGTGACATCACAGCGACTATAACATCATATCTACTGTAAGGTCAAAGCCACTGTAGTTTCATAGACATTGTTATGTCATCGCCGTTGACTTCATAACCATCATGATGTCAGAGACATTGTGATGGCATAGCCACTATAATGTCACGGCCATCGTAACGTGATAGGCCCCACAATGTCATAGAGATAGTATAGTCATTTCCACTGTCCCGTAAGAGCCATTGTGACGTCATAGCCATTGTTATGTCATAGGCATTGTGACGTCATAGCCATTGAAACCTCATAGCCACATAAATGTCATCGCCATTGAAACGGCGTCACCTTTGTAATATCGTATACATTGTAAAGTCATCGCCTTTGTAATATCCTAGCCATTGTGTCGGCATACTCATTGTCATCATAGCCGTCGTCGTCATGGCCATGAAAACATCAGAGCCGTGGTAACGTCATAGCTACTATGACGTCATAACCACAATAATGTCATAGCCTTTGTAAAGTCATAGTCACAATAACATCACAGACATTGTACCGTCATAGCCATTGGGTCTTCATAGCCATTGTGACATCATAGCCACCGTAACATCATAGCCCTAGTGATGTCATAGTCATTGTGAAGTCATGCCATTTGTGACTTCATAGCAATTGCGATGTCATTGCCATCATGACGTTACAGCAACCGTGACTTCCTGGCCACTATAATGTCACAGCCAATGTAATATCTTAGGCACTACCATGCAATAGACATAGTAAAGTCATTCCCACTGTATTGTCATAGCCATTGTGACGTCCTAGCCATTGTGACGTCACAGCAATTGGAACATCGGAGCCCTTGTGATATCATAGGCATTGTGAAGGCCTGTCAGTTGTGAATTCATACCATTTGTGATGTCATAGCCACTAGCACATCATATCTACTGGAAAGTCATGGCTCTTGCAATATCATAGCTACTGTAGTGTCATAGGCAATGAAACCTCGGATCCATAGTAATGGCCTAGCCACTCTAGTGCCATATCCATTGTGCCTTCAGACCCATTGTGATATCAGAGCCATTTTAACCTCATAGCCACTATCCCGTCACAGCCATTGACACGGCGTAGCATTTGTAAGGTCACAGACATCGGAAAGTAATAATATTTGTAATATCGTAGCCATTGTGTCGGCGTAGCCATTTTCAATATAGCCATCGTCACGTCGTAGCCATCATAACATCAGAGCCAAAGTAACTTCGTAGCCACTGGGAAGTCCTACCCACTATAATGTCATAGCTTTTATAACGTCATAGTCATGATAATATCACAGCCATTGCAACGCCATCGGAATTGTGACGTTGTAGCAGTTGTGAAATATCAATTTTAACATCATAGCTGTTGTGACATCACATAAACGTGAAGCCATATCAAGTGTGACTTCGTAGCAATTGTGATGTCACGGCCATTATCAAGTCATAGCCATAGTGATGACGGCGCCATTGTGACGTCATACCCACTTTAATTTCATAGCCATTGAAAAGTCACAGCTACTACAATGCCACAGAAATTGCATCGTCATAGCCACGATCATGTCCCAGCCATTGTGACGTCACGGGCACCGTAATGACACAGACATATTTAAGTCATTGCAAATTTAACGCCATAGCCATTTGGATGTCATAGCCATTGTGATGTCTGAGCCATTGCAACGTCAGAGTTACTATAAAGTCATGGCCACGCTGATGGCATAGCCATTGTAGCTAGATAGCCACTGTGACCTCACGGCCATTGGAATGTCATAGCCACTATGATGTCATAGAAACTGTGATGTCATAGCCATTGTGACATCACAGCGACTATAACATCATATCTACTGTAAGGTCAAAGCCACTGTAGTTTCATAGACATTGTTATGTCATCGCCGTTGACTTCATAACCATCATGATGTCAGAGACATTGTGATGGCATAGCCACTAAAATGTCACGGCCATCGTAACATGATAGGCCCCACAATGTCATAGAGATAGTATAGTCATTTCCACTGTCCCGTAAGAGCCATTGTGATGTCATAGCCATTGTTATGTCATAGGCATTGTGACGTCATAGCCATTGAAACCTCATAGCCACATTAATGTCATCGCCATTGAAACGGCGTCACCTTTGTAATATCGTATACATTGTAAAGTCATCGCATTTGTAATATCCTAGCCATTGTGTCGGCATACTCATTGTCATCATAGCCATCGTCATCATGGCCATGAAAACATCAGAGCCGTGGTAACGTCATAGCTACTATGACGTCGTAACCACAATAATGTCATAGCCTTTGTAAAGTCATAGTCACAATAACATCACAAACATTGTACCGTCATAGCCATTGTGTCCTTATAGCCATTGTGACATCATAGCCACCGTAACATCATAGCCCTAGTGATGTCATAGTCATTGTGAAGTCATGCCATTTGTGACTTCATAGCAATTGTGATGTCATTGCCATCATGACGTTACAGCAACCGTGACGTCCTGGACACGATAATGTCAAGAGCCAATGTAATATCTTAGGCACTACCATGCAATAGACATAGTAAAGTCATTCCCACTATATTGTCATAGCCATTTTGACGTCCTAGACATTGTGACGTCACAGCAATTGGAACATCGGAGCTCTTGTGATATCATAGGCATTGTGAAGGCCTGTCAGTTGTGACTTCATACCATTTGTGATGTCATAGCCACTAGCACATCATATCTACTGGAAAGTCATGGCTCTTGCAAAATCATAGCTACTGTAGTGTCATAGGCAATGAAACCTCGGATCCATAGTAATGGCCTAGCCACTCTAGTGCCATATCCATTGTGCCTTCAGACCCATTGTGATATCAGAGCCATCGTAACCTCATAGCCACTATCCCGTCACAGCCATTGACACGGCGTAGCATTTGTAAGGTCACAGACATCGGAAAGTAATATTTGTAATATCGTAGCCATTGTGTCGGCGTAGCCATTTTCAATATAGCCATCGTCACGTCATAGCCATCATAACATCAGAGCCATTGTAACTTCGTAGCCACTGGGACGTCCTACCCACTATAATGTCATAGCTTTTATAACGTCATAGTCATGATAATATCACAGCCATTGCAACGCCATAGGAATTGTGACATTGTAGCAGTAGTGACATAGCAATTTTAACATCATAGCTATTGTGACATCACATAAACGTGAAGCCATATCAAGTGTGACTTCGTAGCAATTGTGATGTCACGGCCATTATCCAGTCATAGCCATAGTGATGACGGCGCCATTGTGACGTCATAGCCACTTTAATTTCATAGCCTTTGAAAAGTCAAGGCTACTACAATGCCACAGGAATTGCATCGTCATAGCCACGGTCATGTCTCAGCCATTGTGACGTCACGGGCACCGTAATGACACAGACATATTTAAGTCATTGCAAATTTAATGCCATAGCCATTGTGATGTCTGAGCCATTGCAACGTCAGAGTTACTATAAAGTCATGGCCACGCTGATGGCATAGCCATTGTAGCTAGATAGCTACTGTGATCTCACGGCCATTGGAATGTCATAGCCACTATGATGTCATAGAAACTGTGATGTCATAGCCATTGTGACATCACAGCGACTATAACATCATATCTACTGTAAGGTCAAATCCACTGTAGTTTCATAGACATTGTTATGTCATCGCCGTTGACTTCATAACCATCATGATGTCAGAGACATTGTGATGGCATAGCCACTATAATGTCACGGCCATCGTAACGTGATAGGCCCCACAATGTCATAGAGATAGTATAGTCATTTCCACTGTCCCGTAAGAGCCATTGTGACGTCATAGCCATTGTTATGTCATAGGCATTGTGACGTCATAGCCATTGAAACCTCATAGCCACATTAATGTCATCGCCATTGAAACGGCGTCACCTTTGTAATATCATATACATTGTAAAGTCATCGTCTTTGTAATATCCTAGCCATTGTGTCGGCATACTCATTGTCATCATAGCCGTCGTCGTCATGGCCATGAAAACATCAGAGCCGTGGTAACGTCATAGCTACTATGACGTCATAACCACAATAATGTCATAACCTTTGTAAAGTCATAGTCACAATAACATCACAGACATTGTACCGTCATAGCCATTGGGTCTTCATAGCCATTGTGACATCATAGCCACCGTAACATCATAGCCCTAGTGATGTCATAGTCATTGTGAAGTCATGCCATTTGTGACTTCATAGCAATTGCGATGTCATTGCCATCATGACGTTACAGCAACCATGACTTCCTGGCCACTATAATGTCACAGCCAATGTAATATCTTAGGCACTACCATGCAATAGACATAGTAAAGTCATTCCCACTGTATTGTCATAGCCATTGTGACGTCCTAGCCATTGTGACGTCGCAGCAATTGGAACATCAGAGCCCTTGTGATATCATAGGCATTGTGAAGGCCTGTCAGTTGTGACTTCATACCATTTGTGATGTCATAGCCACTAGCACATCATATCTACTGGAAAGTCATGGCTCTTGCAATATCATAGCTACTGTAGTGTCATAGGCAATGAAACCTCGGATCCATAGTAATGGCCTAGCCACTCTAGTGCCATATCCATTGTGCCTTCAGACCCATTGTGATATCAGAGCCATTTTAACCTCATAGCCACTATCCCGTCACAGCCATTGACACGGCGTAGCATTTGTAAGGTCACAGACATCGGAAAGTAATAATATTTGTAATATCGTAGCCATTGTGTCGGCGTAGCCATTTTCAATATAGCCATCGTCACGTCGTAGCCATCATAACATCAGAGCCAAAGTAACTTCGTAGCCACTGGGAAGTCCTACCCACTATAATGTCATAGCTTTTATAACGTCATAGTCATGATAATATCACAGCCATTGCAACGCCATCGGAATTGTGACGTTGTAGCAGTTGTGAAATATCAATTTTAACATCATAGCTGTTGTGACATCACATAAACGTGAAGCCATATCAAGTGTGACTTCGTAGCAATTGTGATGTCACGGCCATTATCAAGTCATAGCCATAGTGATGACGGCGCCATTGTGACGTCATACCCACTTTAATTTCATAGCCATTGAAAAGTCACAGCTACTACAACCACAGGAATTGCATCGTCATAGCCACGATCATGTCCCAGCCATTGTGACGTCACGGGCACCGTAATGACACAGACATATTTAAGTCATTGCAAATTTAACGCCATAGCCATTTGGATGTCATAGCCATTGTGATGTCTGAGCCATTGCAACGTCAGAGTTACTATAAAGTCATGGCCACGCTGATGGCATAGCCATTGTAGCTAGATAGCTACTGTGATCTCACGGCCATTGGAATGTCATAGCCACTATGATGTCATAGAAACTGTGATGTCATAGCCATTGTGACATCACAGCGACTATAACATCATATCTACTGTAAGGTCAAAGCCACTGTAGTTTCATAGACATTGTAATGTCATCGCCGTTGACTTCATAACCATCATGATGTCAGAGACATTGTGATGGCATAGCCACTATAATGTCACGGCCATCGTAACGTGATAGGCCTCACAATGTCATAGAGATAGTATAGTCATTTCCACTGTCCCGTAAGAGCCATTGTGACGTCATAGCCATTGTTATGTCATAGGCATTGTGACGTCATAGCCATTGAAACCTCATAGCCACATTAATGTCATCGCCATTGAAACGGCGTCACCTTTGTAATATCATATACATTGTAAAGTCATCGCCTTTGGAATATCGTAGCCATTGTATCGGCATACTCATTGTCATCATAGCCGTCGTCGTCATGGCCATGAAAACATCAGAGCCGTGGTAACGTCATAGCTACTATGACGTCATAACCACAATAATGTCATAGCCTTTGTAAAGTCATAGTCACAATAACATCACAGACATTGTACCGTCATAGCCATTGGGTCTTCATAGCCATTGTGACATCATAGCCACCGTAACATCATAGCCCTAGTGATGTCATAGTCATTGTGAAGTCATGCCATTTGTGACTTCATAGCAATTGCGATGTCATTGCCATCATGACGTTACAGCAACCGTGACTTCCTGGCCACTATAATGTCACAGCCAATGTAATATCTTAGGCACTACCATGCAATAGACATAGTAAAGTCATTCCCACTGTATTGTCATAGCCATTGTGACGTCCTAGCCATTGTGACGTCACAGCAATTGGAACATCGGAGCCCTTGTGATATCATAGGCATTGTGAAGGCCTGTCAGTTGTGACTTCATACCATTTGTGATGTCATAGCCACTAGCACATCATATCTACTGGAAAGTCATGGCTCTTGCAATATCATAGCTACTGTAGTGTCATAGGCAATGAAACCTCGGATCCATAGTAATGGCCTAGCCACTCTAGTGCCATATCCATTGTGCCTTCAGACCCATTGTGATATCAGAGCCATCGTAACCTCATAGCCACTATCCCGTCACAGCCATTGACACGGCGTAGCATTTGTAAGGTCACAGACATCGGAAAGTAATAATATTTGTAATATCGTAGCCATTGTGTCGGCGTAGCCATTTTCAATATAGCCATCGTCACGTCATAGCCATCATAACATCAGAGCCATTGTAACTTCATAGCCACTGGGACGTCCTACCCACTATAATGTCATAGCTTTTATAACGTCATAGTCATGATAATATCACAGCCATTGCAACGCCATAGGAATTGTGACATTGTAGCAGTTGTGACATAGCAATTTTAACATCATAGCTATTGTGACATCACATAAACGTGAAGCCATATCAAGTGTGACTTCGTAGCAATTGTGATGTCACGGCCATTATCAAGTCATAGCCATAGTGATGACGGCGCCATTGTGACGTCATACCCACTTTAATTTCATAGCCTTTGAAAAGTCAAGGCTACTACAATGCCACAGGAATTGCATCGTCATAGCCACGGTCATGTCTCAGCCATTGTGACGTCACGGGCACCGTAATGACACAGACATATTTAAGTCATTGCAAATTTAACGCCATAGCCATTGTGATGTCTGAGCCATTGCAACGTCAGAGTTACTATAAAGTCATGGCCACGCTGATGGCATAGCCATTGTAGCTAGATAGCTACTGTGATCTCACGGCCATTGGAATGTCATAGCCACTATGATGTCATAGAAACTGTGATGTCATAGCCATTGTGACATCACAGCGACTATAACATCATATCTACTGTAAGGTCAAAGCCACTGTAGTTTCATAGACATTGTAATGTCATCGCCGTTGACTTCATAACCATCATGATGTCAGAGACATTGTGATGGCATAGCCACTATAATGTCACGGCCATCGTAACGTGATAGGCCTCACAATGTCATAGAGATAGTATAGTCATTTCCACTGTCCCGTAAGAGCCATTGTGACGTCATAGCCATTGTTATGTCATAGGCATTGTGACGTCATAGCCATTGAAACCTCATAGCCACATTAATGTCATCGCCATTGAAACGGCGTCACCTTTGTAATATCATATACATTGTAAAGTCATCGCCTTTGGAATATCGTAGCCATTGTATCGGCATACTCATTGTCATCATAGCCGTCGTCGTCATGGCCATGAAAACATCAGAGCCGTGGTAACGTCATAGCTACTATGACGTCATAACCACAATAATGTCATAGCCTTTGTAAAGTCATAGTCACAATAACATCACAGACATTGTACCGTCATAGCCATTGGGTCTTCATAGCCATTGTGACATCATAGCCACCGTAACATCATAGCCCTAGTGATGTCATAGTCATTGTGAAGTCATGCCATTTGTGACTTCATAGCAATTGCGATGTCATTGCCATCATGACGTTACAGCAACCGTGACTTCCTGGCCACTATAATGTCACAGCCAATGTAATATCTTAGGCACTACCATGCAATAGACATAGTAAAGTCATTCCCACTGTATTGTCATAGCCATTGTGACGTCCTAGCCATTGTGACGTCGCAGCAATTGGAACATCAGAGCCCTTGTGATATCATAGGCATTGTGAAGGCCTGTCAGTTGTGACTTCATACCATTTGTGATGTCATAGCCACTAGCACATCATATCTACTGGAAAGTCATGGCTCTTGCAAAATCATAGCTACTGTAGTGTCATAGGCAATGAAACCTCGGATCCATAGTAATGGCCTAGCCACTCTAGTGCCATATCCATTGTGCCTTCAGACCCATTGTGATATCAGAGCCATCGTAACCTCATAGCCACTATCCCGTCACAGCCATTGACACGGCGTAGCATTTGTAAGGTCACAGACATCGGAAAGTAATATTTGTAATATCGTAGCCATTGTGTCGGCGTAGCCATTTTCAATATAGCCATCGTCACGTCATAGCCATCATAACATCAGAGCCATTGTAACTTCGTAGCCACTGGGACGTCCTACCCACTATAATGTCATAGCTTTTATAACGTCATAGTCATGATAATATCACAGCCATTGCAACGCCATAGGAATTGTGACATTGTAGCAGTAGTGACATAGCAATTTTAACATCATAGCTATTGTGACATCACATAAACGTGAAGCCATATCAAGTGTGACTTCGTAGCAATTGTGATGTCACGGCCATTATCCAGTCATAGCCATAGTGATGACGGCGCCATTGTGACGTCATAGCCACTTTAATTTCATAGCCTTTGAAAAGTCAAGGCTACTACAATGCCACAGGAATTGCATCGTCATAGCCACGGTCATGTCTCAGCCATTGTGACGTCACGGGCACCGGAATGACACAGACATATTTAAGTCATTGCAAATTTAACGCCATAGCCATTGTGATGTCTGAGCCATTGCAACGTCAGAGTTACTATAAAGTCATGGCCACGCTGATGGCATAGCCATTGTAGCTAGATAGCTACTGTGATCTCACGGCCATTGGAATGTCATAGCCACTATGATGTCATAGAAACTGTGATGTCATAGCCATTGTGACATCACAGCGACTATAACATCATATCTACTGTAAGGTCAAAGCCACTGTAGTTTCATAGACATTGTTATGTCATCGCCGTTGACTTCATAACCATCATGATGTCAGAGACATTGTGATGGCATAGCCACTATAATGTCACGGCCATCGTAACGTGATAGGCCCCACAATGTCATAGAGATAGTATAGTCATTTCCACTGTCCCGTAAGAGCCATTGTGACGTCATAGCCATTGTTATGTCATAGGCATTGTGACGTCATAGCCATTGAAACCTCATAGCCACATTAATGTCATCGCCATTGAAACGGCGTCACCTTTGTAATATCATATACATTGTAAAGTCATCGCCTTTGTAATATCCTAGCCATTGTGTCGGCATACTCATTGTCATCATAGCCGTCGTCGTCATGGCCATGAAAACATCAGAGCCGTGGTAACGTCATAGCTACTATGACGTCATAACCACAATAATGTCATAACCTTTGTAAAGTCATAGTCACAATAACATCACAGACATTGTACCGTCATAGCCATTGGGTCTTCATAGCCATTGTGACATCATAGCCACCGTAACATCATAGCCCTAGTGATGTCATAGTCATTGTGAAGTCATGCCATTTGTGACTTCATAGCAATTGCGATGTCATTGCCATCATGACGTTACAGCAACCATGACTTCCTGGCCACTATAATGTCACAGCCAATGTAATATCTTAGGCACTACCATGCAATAGACATAGTAAAGTCATTCCCACTGTATTGTCATAGCCATTGTGACGTCCTAGCCATTGTGACGTCGCAGCAATTGGAACATCAGAGCCCTTGTGATATCATAGGCATTGTGAAGGCCTGTCAGTTGTGACTTCATACCATTTGTGATGTCATAGCCACTAGCACATCATATCTACTGGAAAGTCATGGCTCTTGCAATATCATAGCTACTGTAGTGTCATAGGCAATGAAACCTCGGATCCATAGTAATGGCCTAGCCACTCTAGTGCCATATCCATTGTGCCTTCAGACCCATTGTGATATCAGAGCCATTTTAACCTCATAGCCACTATCCCGTCACAGCCATTGACACGGCGTAGCATTTGTAAGGTCACAGACATCGGAAAGTAATAATATTTGTAATATCGTAGCCATTGTGTCGGCGTAGCCATTTTCAATATAGCCATCGTCACGTCGTAGCCATCATAACATCAGAGCCAAAGTAACTTCGTAGCCACTGGGAAGTCCTACCCACTATAATGTCATAGCTTTTATAACGTCATAGTCATGATAATATCACAGCCATTGCAACGCCATCGGAATTGTGACGTTGTAGCAGTTGTGAAATATCAATTTTAACATCATAGCTGTTGTGACATCACATAAACGTGAAGCCATATCAAGTGTGACTTCGTAGCAATTGTGATGTCACGGCCATTATCAAGTCATAGCCATAGTGATGACGGCGCCATTGTGACGTCATACCCACTTTAATTTCATAGCCATTGAAAAGTCACAGCTACTACAACCACAGGAATTGCATCGTCATAGCCACGATCATGTCCCAGCCATTGTGACGTCACGGGCACCGTAATGACACAGACATATTTAAGTCATTGCAAATTTAACGCCATAGCCATTTGGATGTCATAGCCATTGTGATGTCTGAGCCATTGCAACGTCAGAGTTACTATAAAGTCATGGCCACGCTGATGGCATAGCCATTGTAGCTAGATAGCTACTGTGATCTCACGGCCATTGGAATGTCATAGCCACTATGATGTCATAGAAACTGTGATGTCATAGCCATTGTGACATCACAGCGACTATAACATCATATCTACTGTAAGGTCAAAGCCACTGTAGTTTCATAGACATTGTAATGTCATCGCCGTTGACTTCATAACCATCATGATGTCAGAGACATTGTGATGGCATAGCCACTATAATGTCACGGCCATCGTAACGTGATAGGCCTCACAATGTCATAGAGATAGTATAGTCATTTCCACTGTCCCGTAAGAGCCATTGTGACGTCATAGCCATTGTTATGTCATAGGCATTGTGACGTCATAGCCATTGAAACCTCATAGCCACATTAATGTCATCGCCATTGAAACGGCGTCACCTTTGTAATATCATATACATTGTAAAGTCATCGCCTTTGGAATATCGTAGCCATTGTATCGGCATACTCATTGTCATCATAGCCGTCGTCGTCATGGCCATGAAAACATCAGAGCCGTGGTAACGTCATAGCTACTATGACGTCATAACCACAATAATGTCATAGCCTTTGTAAAGTCATAGTCACAATAACATCACAGACATTGTACCGTCATAGCCATTGGGTCTTCATAGCCATTGTGACATCATAGCCACCGTAACATCATAGCCCTAGTGATGTCATAGTCATTGTGAAGTCATGCCATTTGTGACTTCATAGCAATTGCGATGTCATTGCCATCATGACGTTACAGCAACCGTGACTTCCTGGCCACTATAATGTCACAGCCAATGTAATATCTTAGGCACTACCATGCAATAGACATAGTAAAGTCATTCCCACTGTATTGTCATAGCCATTGTGACGTCCTAGCCATTGTGACGTCACAGCAATTGGAACATCGGAGCCCTTGTGATATCATAGGCATTGTGAAGGCCTGTCAGTTGTGACTTCATACCATTTGTGATGTCATAGCCACTAGCACATCATATCTACTGGAAAGTCATGGCTCTTGCAATATCATAGCTACTGTAGTGTCATAGGCAATGAAACCTCGGATCCATAGTAATGGCCTAGCCACTCTAGTGCCATATCCATTGTGCCTTCAGACCCATTGTGATATCAGAGCCATCGTAACCTCATAGCCACTATCCCGTCACAGCCATTGACACGGCGTAGCATTTGTAAGGTCACAGACATCGGAAAGTAATAATATTTGTAATATCGTAGCCATTGTGTCGGCGTAGCCATTTTCAATATAGCCATCGTCACGTCATAGCCATCATAACATCAGAGCCATTGTAACTTCGTAGCCACTGGGACGTCCTACCCACTATAATGTCATAGCTTTTATAACGTCATAGTCATGATAATATCACAGCCATTGCAACGCCATAGGAATTGTGACATTGTAGCAGTTGTGACATAGCAATTTTAACATCATAGCTATTGTGACATCACATAAACGTGAAGCCATATCAAGTGTGACTTCGTAGCAATTGTGATGTCACGGCCATTATCAAGTCATAGCCATAGTGATGACGGCGCCATTGTGACGTCATACCCACTTTAATTTCATAGCCTTTGAAAAGTCAAGGCTACTACAATGCCACAGGAATTGCATCGTCATAGCCACGGTCATGTCTCAGCCATTGTGACGTCACGGGCACCGTAATGACACAGACATATTTAAGTCATTGCAAATTTAACGCCATAGCCATTGTGATGTCTGAGCCATTGCAACGTCAGAGTTACTATAAAGTCATGGCCACGCTGATGGCATAGCCATTGTAGCTAGATAGCTACTGTGATCTCACGGCCATTGGAATGTCATAGCCACTATGATGTCATAGAAACTGTGATGTCATAGCCATTGTGACATCACAGCGACTATAACATCATATCTACTGTAAGGTCAAAGCCACTGTAGTTTCATAGACATTGTAATGTCATCGCCGTTGACTTCATAACCATCATGATGTCAGAGACATTGTGATGGCATAGCCACTATAATGTCACGGCCATCGTAACGTGATAGGCCTCACAATGTCATAGAGATAGTATAGTCATTTCCACTGTCCCGTAAGAGCCATTGTGACGTCATAGCCATTGTTATGTCATAGGCATTGTGACGTCATAGCCATTGAAACCTCATAGCCACATTAATGTCATCGCCATTGAAACGGCGTCACCTTTGTAATATCATATACATTGTAAAGTCATCGCCTTTGGAATATCGTAGCCATTGTATCGGCATACTCATTGTCATCATAGCCGTCGTCGTCATGGCCATGAAAACATCAGAGCCGTGGTAACGTCATAGCTACTATGACGTCATAACCACAATAATGTCATAGCCTTTGTAAAGTCATAGTCACAATAACATCACAGACATTGTAAAGTCATAGCCATTGGGTCTTCATAGCCATTGTGACATCATAGCCACCGTAACATCATAGCCCTAGTGATGTCATAGTCATTGTGAAGTCATGCCATTTGTGACTTCATAGCAATTGCGATGTCATTGCCATCATGACGTTACAGCAACCGTGACTTCCTGGCCACTATAATGTCACAGCCAATGTAATATCTTAGGCACTACCATGCAATAGACATAGTAAAGTCATTCCCACTGTATTGTCATAGCCATTGTGACGTCCTAGCCATTGTGACGTCACAGCAATTGGAACATCGGAGCCCTTGTAATATCATAGGCATTGTGAAGGCCTGTCAGTTGTGACTTCATACCATTTGTGATGTCATAGCCACTAGCACATCATATCTACTGGAAAGTCATGGCTCTTGCAATATCATAGCTACTGTAGTGTCATAGGCAATGAAACCTCGGATCCATAGTAATGGCCTAGCCACTCTAGTGCCATATCCATTGTGCCTTCAGACCCATTGTGATATCAGAGCCATTGTAACCTCATAGCCACTATCCCGTCACAGCCATTGACACGGCGTAGCATTTGTAAGGTCACAGACATCGGAAAGTAATAATATTTGTAATATCATAGCCATTGTGTCGGCGTAGCCATTTTCAATATAGCCATCGTCACGTCATAGCCATCATAACATCAGAGCCATTGTAACTTCGTAGCCACTGGGACGTCCTACCCACTATAATGTCATAGCTTTTATAACGTCATAGTCATGATAATATCACAGCCATTGCAACGCCATAGGAATTGTGACATTGTAGCAGTTGTGACATAGCAATTTTAACATCATAGCTATTGTGACATCACATAAACGTGAAGCCATATCAAGTGTGACTTCGTAGCAATTGTGATGTCACGGCCATTATCAAGTCATAGCCATAGTGATGACGGCGCCATTGTGACGTCATACCCACTTTAATTTCATAGCCTTTGAAAAGTCAAGGCTACTACAATGCCACAGGAATTGCATCGTCATAGCCACGGTCATGTCTCAGCCATTGTGACGTCACGGGCACCGTAATGACACAGACATATTTAAGTCATTGCAAATTTAACGCCATAGCCATTGTGATGTCTGAGCCATTGCAACGTCAGAGTTACTATAAAGTCATGGCCACGCTGATGGCATAGCCATTGTAGCTAGATAGCTACTGTGATCTCACGGCCATTGGAATGTCATAGCCACTATGATGTCATAGAAACTGTGATGTCATAGCCATTGTGACATCACAGCGACTATAACATCATATCTACTGTAAGGTCAAAGCCACTGTAGTTTCATAGACATTGTAATGTCATCGCCGTTGACTTCATAACCATCATGATGTCAGAGACATTGTGATGGCATAGCCACTATAATGTCACGGCCATCGTAACGTGATAGGCCTCACAATGTCATAGAGATAGTATAGTCATTTCCACTGTCCCGTAAGAGCCATTGTGACGTCATAGCCATTGTTATGTCATAGGCATTGTGACGTCATAGCCATTGAAACCTCATAGCCACATTAATGTCATCGCCATTGAAACGGCGTCACCTTTGTAATATCATATACATTGTAAAGTCATCGCCTTTGGAATATCGTAGCCATTGTATCGGCATACTCATTGTCATCATAGCCGTCGTCGTCATGGCCATGAAAACATCAGAGCCGTGGTAACGTCATAGCTACTATGACGTCATAACCACAATAATGTCATAGCCTTTGTAAAGTCATAGTCACAATAACATCACAGACATTGTACCGTCATAGCCATTGGGTCTTCATAGCCATTGTGACATCATAGCCACCGTAACATCATAGCCCTAGTGATGTCATAGTCATTGTGAAGTCATGCCATTTGTGACTTCATAGCAATTGCGATGTCATTGCCATCATGACGTTACAGCAACCGTGACTTCCTGGCCACTATAATGTCACAGCCAATGTAATATCTTAGGCACTACCATGCAATAGACATAGTAAAGTCATTCCCACTGTATTGTCATAGCCATTGTGACGTCCTAGCCATTGTGACGTCGCAGCAATTGGAACATCAGAGCCCTTGTGATATCATAGGCATTGTGAAGGCCTGTCAGTTGTGACTTCATACCATTTGTGATGTCATAGCCACTAGCACATCATATCTACTGGAAAGTCATGGCTCTTGCAAAATCATAGCTACTGTAGTGTCATAGGCAATGAAACCTCGGATCCATAGTAATGGCCTAGCCACTCTAGTGCCATATCCATTGTGCCTTCAGACCCATTGTGATATCAGAGCCATCGTAACCTCATAGCCACTATCCCGTCACAGCCATTGACACGGCGTAGCATTTGTAAGGTCACAGACATCGGAAAGTAATATTTGTAATATCGTAGCCATTGTGTCGGCGTAGCCATTTTCAATATAGCCATCGTCACGTCATAGCCATCATAACATCAGAGCCATTGTAACTTCGTAGCCACTGGGACGTCCTACCCACTATAATGTCATAGCTTTTATAACGTCATAGTCATGATAATATCACAGCCATTGCAACGCCATAGGAATTGTGACATTGTAGCCGTAGTGACATAGCAATTTTAACATCATAGCTATTGTGACATCACATAAACGTGAAGCCATATCAAGTGTGACTTCGTAGCAATTGTGATGTCACGGCCATTATCCAGTCATAGCCATAGTGATGACGGCGCCATTGTGACGTCATAGCCACTTTAATTTCATAGCCTTTGAAAAGTCAAGGCTACTACAATGCCACAGGAATTGCATCGTCATAGCCACGGTCATGTCTCAGCCATTGTGACGTCACGGGCACCGTAATGACACAGCATATTTAAGTCATTGCAAATTTAACGCCATAGCCATTGTGATGTCTGAGCCATTGCAACGTCAGAGTTACTATAAAGTCATGGCCACGCTGATGGCATAGCCATTGTAGCTAGATAGCTACTGTGATCTCACGGCCATTGGAATGTCATAGCCACTATGATGTCATAGAAACTGTGATGTCATAGCCATTGTGACATCACAGCGACTATAACATCATATCTACTGTAAGGTCAAAGCCACTGTAGTTTCATAGACATTGTTATGTCATCGCCGTTGACTTCATAACCATCATGATGTCAGAGACATTGTGATGGCATAGCCACTATAATGTCACGGCCATCGTAACGTGATAGGCCCCACAATGTCATAGAGATAGTATAGTCATTTCCACTGTCCCGTAAGAGCCATTGTGACGTCATAGCCATTGTTATGTCATAGGCATTGTGACGTCATAGCCATTGAAACCTCATAGCCACATTAATGTCATCGCCATTGAAACGGCGTCACCTTTGTAATATCATATACATTGTAAAGTCATCGCCTTTGTAATATCCTAGCCATTGTGTCGGCATACTCATTGTCATCATAGCCGTCGTCGTCATGGCCATGAAAACATCAGAGCCGTGGTAACGTCATAGCTACTATGACGTCATAACCACAATAATGTCATAACCTTTGTAAAGTCATAGTCACAATAACATCACAGACATTGTACCGTCATAGCCATTGGGTCTTCATAGCCATTGTGACATCATAGCCACCGTAACATCATAGCCCTAGTGATGTCATAGTCATTGTGAAGTCATGCCATTTGTGACTTCATAGCAATTGCGATGTCATTGCCATCATGACGTTACAGCAACCATGACTTCCTGGCCACTATAATGTCACAGCCAATGTAATATCTTAGGCACTACCATGCAATAGACATAGTAAAGTCATTCCCACTGTATTGTCATAGCCATTGTGACGTCCTAGCCATTGTGACGTCGCAGCAATTGGAACATCAGAGCCCTTGTGATATCATAGGCATTGTGAAGGCCTGTCAGTTGTGACTTCATACCATTTGTGATGTCATAGCCACTAGCACATCATATCTACTGGAAAGTCATGGCTCTTGCAATATCATAGCTACTGTAGTGTCATAGGCAATGAAACCTCGGATCCATAGTAATGGCCTAGCCACTCTAGTGCCATATCCATTGTGCCTTCAGACCCATTGTGATATCAGAGCCATTTTAACCTCATAGCCACTATCCCGTCACAGCCATTGACACGGCGTAGCATTTGTAAGGTCACAGACATCGGAAAGTAATAATATTTGTAATATCGTAGCCATTGTGTCGGCGTAGCCATTTTCAATATAGCCATCGTCACGTCGTAGCCATCATAACATCAGAGCCAAAGTAACTTCGTAGCCACTGGGAAGTCCTACCCACTATAATGTCATAGCTTTTATAACGTCATAGTCATGATAATATCACAGCCATTGCAACGCCATCGGAATTGTGACGTTGTAGCAGTTGTGAAATATCAATTTTAACATCATAGCTGTTGTGACATCACATAAACGTGAAGCCATATCAAGTGTGACTTCGTAGCAATTGTGATGTCACGGCCATTATCAAGTCATAGCCATAGTGATGACGGCGCCATTGTGACGTCATACCCACTTTAATTTCATAGCCATTGAAAAGTCACAGCTACTACAACCACAGGAATTGCATCGTCATAGCCACGATCATGTCCCAGCCATTGTGACGTCACGGGCACCGTAATGACACAGACATATTTAAGTCATTGCAAATTTAACGCCATAGCCATTTGGATGTCATAGCCATTGTGATGTCTGAGCCATTGCAACGTCAGAGTTACTATAAAGTCATGGCCACGCTGATGGCATAGCCATTGTAGCTAGATAGCTACTGTGAACTCACGGCCATTGGAATGTCATAGCCACTATGATGTCATAGAAACTGTGATGTCATAGCCATTGTGACATCACAGCGACTATAACATCATATCTACTGTAAGGTCAAAGCCACTGTAGTTTCATAGACATTGTAATGTCATCGCCGTTGACTTCATAACCATCATGATGTCAGAGACATTGTGATGGCATAGCCACTATAATGTCACGGCCATCGTAACGTGATAGGCCTCACAATGTCATAGAGATAGTATAGTCATTTCCACTGTCCCGTAAGAGCCATTGTGACGTCATAGCCATTGTTATGTCATAGGCATTGTGACGTCATAGCCATTGAAACCTCATAGCCACATTAATGTCATCGCCATTGAAACGGCGTCACCTTTGTAATATCATATACATTGTAAAGTCATCGCCTTTGGAATATCGTAGCCATTGTATCGGCATACTCATTGTCATCATAGCCGTCGTCGTCATGGCCATGAAAACATCAGAGCCGTGGTAACGTCATAGCTACTATGACGTCATAACCACAATAATGTCATAGCCTTTGTAAAGTCATAGTCACAATAACATCACAGACATTGTACCGTCATAGCCATTGGGTCTTCATAGCCATTGTGACATCATAGCCACCGTAACATCATAGCCCTAGTGATGTCATAGTCATTGTGAAGTCATGCCATTTGTGACTTCATAGCAATTGCGATGTCATTGCCATCATGACGTTACAGCAACCGTGACTTCCTGGCCACTATAATGTCACAGCCAATGTAATATCTTAGGCACTACCATGCAATAGACATAGTAAAGTCATTCCCACTGTATTGTCATAGCCATTGTGACGTCCTAGCCATTGTGACGTCACAGCAATTGGAACATCGGAGCCCTTGTGATATCATAGGCATTGTGAAGGCCTGTCAGTTGTGACTTCATACCATTTGTGATGTCATAGCCACTAGCACATCATATCTACTGGAAAGTCATGGCTCTTGCAATATCATAGCTACTGTAGTGTCATAGGCAATGAAACCTCGGATCCATAGTAATGGCCTAGCCACTCTAGTGCCATATCCATTGTGCCTTCAGACCCATTGTGATATCAGAGCCATCGTAACCTCATAGCCACTATCCCGTCACAGCCATTGACACGGCGTAGCATTTGTAAGGTCACAGACATCGGAAAGTAATAATATTTGTAATATCGTAGCCATTGTGTCGGCGTAGCCATTTTCAATATAGCCATCGTCACGTCATAGCCATCATAACATCAGAGCCATTGTAACTTCGTAGCCACTGGGACGTCCTACCCACTATAATGTCATAGCTTTTATAACGTCATAGTCATGATAATATCACAGCCATTGCAACGCCATAGGAATTGTGACATTGTAGCAGTTGTGACATAGCAATTTTAACATCATAGCTATTGTGACATCACATAAACGTGAAGCCATATCAAGTGTGACTTCGTAGCAATTGTGATGTCACGGCCATTATCAAGTCATAGCCATAGTGATGACGGCGCCATTGTGACGTCATACCCACTTTAATTTCATAGCCTTTGAAAAGTCAAGGCTACTACAATGCCACAGGAATTGCATCGTCATAGCCACGGTCATGTCTCAGCCATTGTGACGTCACGGGCACCGTAATGACACAGACATATTTAAGTCATTGCAAATTTAACGCCATAGCCATTGTGATGTCTGAGCCATTGCAACGTCAGAGTTACTATAAAGTCATGGCCACGCTGATGGCATAGCCATTGTAGCTAGATAGCTACTGTGATCTCACGGCCATTGGAATGTCATAGCCACTATGATGTCATAGAAACTGTGATGTCATAGCCATTGTGACATCACAGCGACTATAACATCATATCTACTGTAAGGTCAAAGCCACTGTAGTTTCATAGACATTGTAATGTCATCGCCGTTGACTTCATAACCATCATGATGTCAGAGACATTGTGATGGCATAGCCACTATAATGTCACGGCCATCGTAACGTGATAGGCCTCACAATGTCATAGAGATAGTATAGTCATTTCCACTGTCCCGTAAGAGCCATTGTGACGTCATAGCCATTGTTATGTCATAGGCATTGTGACGTCATAGCCATTGAAACCTCATAGCCACATTAATGTCATCGCCATTGAAACGGCGTCACCTTTGTAATATCATATACATTGTAAAGTCATCGCCTTTGGAATATCGTAGCCATTGTATCGGCATACTCATTGTCATCATAGCCGTCGTCGTCATGGCCATGAAAACATCAGAGCCGTGGTAACGTCATAGCTACTATGACGTCATAACCACAATAATGTCATAGCCTTTGTAAAGTCATAGTCACAATAACATCACAGACATTGTACCGTCATAGCCATTGGGTCTTCATAGCCATTGTGACATCATAGCCACCGTAACATCATAGCCCTAGTGATGTCATAGTCATTGTGAAGTCATGCCATTTGTGACTTCATAGCAATTGCGATGTCATTGCCATCATGACGTTACAGCAACCGTGACTTCCTGGCCACTATAATGTCACAGCCAATGTAATATCTTAGGCACTACCATGCAATAGACATAGTAAAGTCATTCCCACTGTATTGTCATAGCCATTGTGACGTCCTAGCCATTGTGACGTCACAGCAATTGGAACATCGGAGCCCTTGTGATATCATAGGCATTGTGAAGGCCTGTCAGTTGTCACTTCATACCATTTGTGATGTCATAGCCACTAGCACATCATATCTACTGGAAAGTCATGGCTCTTGCAATATCATAGCTACTGTAGTGTCATAGGCAATGAAACCTCGGATCCATAGTAATGGCCTAGCCACTCTAGTGCCATATCCATTGTGCCTTCAGACCCATTGTGATATCAGAGCCATCGTAACCTCATAGCTCCTATCCCGTCACAGCGATTGACACGGCGTAGCATTTGTAAGGTCACAGACATCGGAAAGTAATAATATTTGTAATATCGTAGCCATTGTGTCGGCGTAGCCATTTTCAATATAGCCATCGTCACGTCATAGCCATCATAACATCAGAGCCATTGTAACTTCGTAGCCACTGGGACGTCCTACCCACTATAATGTCATAGCTTTTATAACGTCATAGTCATGATAATATCACAGCCATTGCAAAGCCATAGGAATTGTGACATTGTAGCAGTTGTGACATAGCAATTTTAACATCATAGCTATTGTGACATCACATAAACGTTTAGCCATATCAAGTGTGACTTCGTAGCAATTGTGATGTCACGGCCATTATCAAGTCATAGCCATAGTGATGACGGCGCCATTGTGACGTCATACCCACTTTAATTTCATAGCCTTTGAAAAGTCAAGGCTACTACAATGCCACAGGAATTGCATCCTCATAGCCACGGTCATGTCTCAGCCATTGTGACGTCACGGGCACCGTAATGACACAGACATATTTAAGTCATTGCAAATTTAACGCCATAGCCATTGTGATGTCTGAGCCATTGCAACGTCAGAGTTACTATAAAGTCATGGCCACGCTGATGGCATAGCCATTGTAGCTAGATAGCTACTGTGATCTCACGGCCATTGGAATGTCATAGCCACTATGATGTCATAGAAACTGTGATGTCATAGCCATTGTGACATCACAGCGACTATAACATCATATCTACTGTAAGGTCAAAGCCACTGTAGTTTCATAGACATTGTAATGTCATCCCCGTTGACTTCATAACCATCATGATGTCAGAGACATTGTGATGGCATAGCCACTATAATGTCACGGCCATCGTAACGTGATAGGCCTCACAATGTCATAGAGATAGTATAGTCATTTCCACTGTCCCGTAAGAGCCATTGTGACGTCATAGCCATTGTTATGTCATAGGCATTGTGACGTCATAGCCATTGAAACCTCATAGCCACATTAATGTCATCGCCATTGAAACGGCGTCACCTTTGTAATATCATATACATTGTAAAGTCATCGCCTTTGGAATATCGTAGCCATTGTATCGGCATACTCATTGTCATCATAGCCGTCGTCGTCATGGCCATGAAAACATCAGAGCCGTGGTAACGTCATAGCTACTATGACGTCATAACCACAATAATGTCATAGCCTTTGTAAAGTCATAGTCACAATAACATCACAGACATTGTACCGTCATAGCCATTGGGTCTTCATAGCCATTGTGACATCATAGCCACCGTAACATCATAGCCCTAGTGATGTCATAGTCATTGTGAAGTCATGCCATTTGTGACTTCATAGCAATTGCGATGTCATTGCCATCATGACGTTACAGCAACCGTGACTTCCTGGCCACTATAATGTCACAGCCAATGTAATATCTTAGGCACTACCATGCAATAGACATAGTAAAGTCATTCCCACTGTATTGTCATAGCCATTGTGACGTCCTAGCCATTGTGACGTCACAGCAATTGGAACATCGGAGCCCTTGTGATATCATAGGCATTGTGAAGGCCTGTCAGTTGTGACTTCATACCATTTGTGATGTCATAGCCACTAGCACATCATATCTACTGGAAAGTCATGGCTCTTGCAATATCATAGCTACTGTAGTGTCATAGGCAATGAAACCTCGGATCCATAGTAATGGCCTAGCCACTCTAGTGCCATATCCATTGTGCCTTCAGACCCATTGTGATATCAGAGCCATCGTAACCTCATAGCCACTATCCCGTCACAGCCATTGACACGGCGTAGCATTTGTAAGGTCACAGACATCGGAAAGTAATAATATTTGTAATATCGTAGCCATTGTGTCGGCGTAGCCATTTTCAATATAGCCATCGTCACGTCATAGCCATCATAACATCAGAGCCATTGTAACTTCGTAGCCACTGGGACGTCCTACCCACTATAATTTCATAGCTTTTATAACGTCATAGTCATGATAATATCACAGCCATTGCAACGCCATAGGAATTGTGACATTGTAGCAGTTGTGACATAGCAATTTTAACATCATAGCTATTGTGACATCACATAAACGTGAAGCCATATCAAGTGTGACTTCGTAGCAATTGTGATGTCACGGCCATTATCAAGTCATAGCCATCGTGATGACGGCGCCATTGTGACGTCATACCCACTTTAATTTCATAGCCTTTGAAAAGTCAAGGCTACGACAATGCCACAGGAATTGCATCGTCATAGCCACGGTCATGTCTCAGCCATTGTGACGTCACGGGCACCGTAATGACACAGACATATTTAAGTCATTGCAAATTTAACGCCATAGCCATTGTGATGTCTGAGCCATTGCAACGTCAGAGTTACTATAAAGTCATGGCCACGCTGATGGCATAGCCATTGTAGCTAGATAGCTACTGTGATCTCACGGCCATTGGAATGTCATAGCCACTATGATGTCATAGAAACTGTGATGTCATAGCCATTGTGATATCACAGCGACTATAACATCATATCTACTGTAAGGTCAAAGCCACTGTAGTTTCATAGACATTGTAATGTCATCGCCGTTGACTTCATAACCATCATGATGTCAGAGACATTGTGATGGCATAGCCACTATAATGTCACGGCCATCGTAACGTGATAGGCCTCACAATGTCATAGAGATAGTATAGTCATTTCCACTGTCCCGTAAGAGCCATTGTGACGTCATAGCCATTGTTATGTCATAGGCATTGTGACGTCAGAGCCATTGAAACCTCATAGCCACATTAATGTCATCGCCATTGAAACGGCGTCACCTTTGTAATATCATATACATTGTAAAGTCATCACATTTGTAATATCCTAGCCATTGGGTCGGCATACTCATTGTCATCATAGCCATCGTCATCATGGCCATGAAAACATCAGAGCCGTGGTAACGTCATAGCTACTATGACGTCATAACCACAATAATGTCAAAGCCTTTGTAAAGTCATAGTCACAATAACATCACAGACATTGTACCGTCATAGCCATTGTGTCCT
Organism: Myotis yumanensis; assembly: GCF_028538775.1. Lineage (NCBI taxonomy): Eukaryota > Metazoa > Chordata > Mammalia > Chiroptera > Vespertilionidae > Myotis > Myotis yumanensis. The sequence goes on from NW_027223777.1 coordinate 618,607, forward strand.
CATAGCCATTGTGACATCATAGCCACCGAACATCATAGCCCTAGTGATGTCATAGTCATTGTGAAGTTATGCCATTTGTGACTTTATAGCAATTGCGATGTCATTGCCATCATGACGTTACACCAACCGTGACGTCCTGGCCACTATAATGTCACAGCCAATGTAATATCTTAGGCACTACCATGCAATAGACATAGTAAAGTCATTCCCACTGTATTGTCATAGCATTGTGACTTCCTAGCCATTGTGACGTCACAGCAATTGGAACATCGGAGCCCTTGTGATATCATAGGCATTGTGAAGGCCTGTCAGTTGTGACTTCATACCATTTGTGATGTCATAGCCACTAGCACATCATATCTATCGCAAAGTCATGGCTCTTGCAATATCATAGCTACTGTAGTGCCATAGGCAATGAAACCTCGGATCCATAGTAATGGCCTAGCCACTCTAGTGCCATATACATTGTGCCTTCAGACCCATTGTGATATCAGAGCCATTGTAACCTCATAGCCACTATCCCGTCACAGCCATTGAGACGGCGTAGCATTTGTAAGGTCACAGACATCGGAAAGTAATAATATTTGTAATATCGTAGCCATTGTGTCGGAGTAGCCATTTTCAATATAGCCATCGTCACGTCATAGCCATCATAACATCAGAGCCAAAGTAACTTCGTAGCCACTGGGACGTCCTACCCACTATAATGTCATAGCTTTTATAACGTCATAGTCATGATAATATCACAGCCATTGCAACGCCATAGGAATTGTGACGTTGTAGCAGTTGTGACATAGCAATTTTAACATCATAGCTGTAGTGACATCACATAAACGTGAAGCCATATCAAGTGTGACTTCGTAACAATTGTGATGTCACGGCCATTATCAAGTCATAGCCATAGTGATGACGGCGCCACTGTGACCTCATACCCACTTTAATTTCATAGCCTTTGAAAAGTCACAGCTACTACAATGCCACAGGAATTGCATCGTCATAGCCACGGTCATGTCTCAGCCATTGTGACGTCACGGGCACCGTAATGACACAGACATATTTAAGTCATTGCAAATTTAACGCCATAGCCATTTTGATGTCATAGCCATTGTGATGTCTGAGCCATTGCAACGTCAGAGTTATTATAAAGTCATGGCCACGCTGATGGCATAGCCATTGTAGCTAGATAGCCACTGTGATCTCACGGCCATTGGAATGTCATAGCCACTATGATGTCATAGAAACGGTGATGTCATAGCCATTGTGATGTCTCAGCCATTGCAACGTCAGAGTTATTATAAAGTCATGGCCACTCTGATGGCATAGCCATTGTAGCTAGATAGCCACTGAGATCTCATGGCCATTGGAATGTCATAGCCACTATGATGTCATAGAAACTGTGATGTCATAGCCATTGTGACATCACAGCGACTATAACATCATATGTACTGTAAGGTCAAAGCCAGTGTAGTTTCATAGAAATTGTTATGTCATCGCCGTTGACTTCATAACCATCATGATGTCAGAGACATTGTGATGGCATAGCCACTATAATGTCACGGCCATCGTAACGTGATAGGCCCCACAATGCCATAGAGATAGTATATTTATTTCCACTGTCCCGTAAGAGCCATTGTGACGTCATAGCCATTGTTATGTCATAGGCATTGTGACGTCAGAGCCATTGAAACCTCAGAGACACATTAATGTCATGGCCATTGAAACGTCGTCACCTTTGTAATATCATATACATTGTAAAGTCATCGCATTGGTAATATCCTAGCCATTGTGTCGGCATACTCATTGTCATCATAGCCGTCGTCATCATGGCCATGAAAACATCAGAGCCGTGGTAACGTCATAGCTACTATGACGTCATAACCACAATAATGTCATAGCCTTTGTAAAGTCATAGTCACAATAATATCACAGACATTGTACCGTTACAGCCATTGTGTCCTCATAGCCATTGTGACATCCTAGCCACTGTAACATCATAGCCCTTGTGATGTCATAGTCATTGTGAAGTCATGCCATTTGTGACTTCATAGCAATTGCGATGTCATTGCCATCATGACGTTACAGCAACCGTGACGTCCTGGCCACTGTAATGTCACAGCCAATGTAATATCTTAGGCACTACCATGCAATATACATGGTAAAGTCATTCCCACTATATTGTCATAGCCATTGTGACGTCATAGCAATTGGAACATCGGAGTCCTTGTGATATCATAGTCATTGTGAGGGCCTGTCAATTGTGACTTTATACCATTTTTGATTTCATAGCCACTAGCACATCATATCTACTGGAAAGTCGTGGCCCTTGCAATATCATAGCTACTGTAGTGTCATAGGCAATGAAACCTCGGATCTATAGTAATGGCCTAGCCACTCTAGTGCCATATCTATTGTGCCTTCAGACCCATTGTGATATCATAGCCATTGTAACCTCATAGCCACTATCCCGTCACAGCCATGAGACGGCGTAGCATTTGTAAGGTCACAGACATCGGAAAGTAATAATATTTGTAATATCGTAGCCATTGTGTCGGCGTAGCCATTTTCAATATAGCCATCGTCACGTCGTTGTCATCATAACATCAGAGCCATTGTAACTTCGTAGCCACTTGGACGTCCTACCCACTAAAATGTCATCGCTTTTATAACGTCATAGTCATGATAATATCACAGCCATTGCAACGCCATAGGAATTGTGACGTTGTAGCAGTTGTGACATAGCAATTTTAACATCATGGCTGTTGTGACATCACCTAAACGTGAAGCCATATCAAGTGTGACTTCGTAGCAATTGTGATGTCACGGCCATTATCAAGTCATAGCCATAGTGATGACGGCGCCATTGTGACGTCATACCCATTTTAATTTCATAGCCATTGAAAATCACAGCTACTACAATGCCACAGGAATTGCATCGTCATAGCCACGGTCATGTCCCAGCCATTGTGACGTCACGGGCACCGTAATGACACAGACATATATAAGTCATTGCAAATTTAACGCCATAGCCATTTTGATGTCATAGCCGTTGTGATGTCTGAGCCATTGCAACGTCAGAGTCACTATAAAGTCATGGCCATGCTGATGGCATAGCCATTGTAGCTAGATAGCCACTGTGATCTCACGGCCATTGGAATGTCATAGCCACTGTGATGTCATAGAAACTGTGATGTCATAGCCATTGTGACATCACAGCGACTATAACATCATATCTACCGTAAGGTCAAAGCCACTGTAGTTTCATAGACATTGTTATGTCATCGCCGTTGACTTCATAACCATCATGATGTCAGACACATTGTGATGGCATAGCCACTATAATGTCACGGCCATCGTAATGTGATAGGCCCCACAATGCCATAGAGATAGTATAGTCATTTCCACTGTCCCGTAAGAGCCATTGTGACGTCATAGCCATTGTTATGTCATAGGCATTGTGACGTCATAGCCAATGAAACCTCATAGCCACATTAATGTCATCGCCATTGAAACGGCGTCACCTTTGTAATGTCATATACATTGTAAAGTCATCGCATTTGTAATATCCCAGCCATTGGGTCGGCATACTCATTGTCATCATAGCCATCGTCATCATGGCCATGTAAACATCAGAGCCGTGGTAACGTCATCGCTACTATGACGTCATAACCACAATAATGTCATAGCCTTTGTAAAGTCATAGTCACAATAATATCACAGACATTGTACCGTTATAGCCATTGTGTCCTCATTGCCATTGTGACATCATAGCCACCGTAACATCATAGCCCTTGTGATGTCATAGTCATTGTGAAGTCATGCCATTTGTGACTTCATAGCAATTGCGATGTCATTGCCATCATCACGTTACAGCAACCGTGACGTCCTGGCCACTATAATCTCACAGCCAATGTAATATCTTAGGCACTACCATGCAATAGACATAGTAAAGTCATTCCCACTGTGTTGTCATAGCCATTGTGACGTCCTAGCCATTGTGATGTCACAGCAATTGGAACATCGGAGCCCTTGTGATATCATAGGCATTGTGAAGGCCTGTCAGTTGTGACTTCATACCATTTGTGATGTCATAGCCACTAGCACATCATATCTACTGGAAAGTCATGGCTCTTGCAATATCATAGCTACTGTAGTGTCATAGGCAATGAAACCTCGGATCCATAGTAATGGCCTAGCCACTCTAGTGCCATATCCATTGTGCCTTCAGACCCATTGTGATATCAGAGCCATTGTAACCTCATACCCACTATCCCGTCACAGCCATTGAGACGGCGAAGCATTTGTAAGGTCACAGACATCGGAAAGTAATAATATTTGTAATATCGTAGCCATTGTGTCGGCGTAGCCATTTTCAATATAGCCATCGTCACGTCATAGCCATCATAACATCAGAGCCAAAGTAACTTCGTAGCCACTGGGACCTCCTACCACTCTAATGTCATAGCTTTTATAACGTCATAGTCATGATAATATCACAGCCATTGCAACGCCATAGGAATTGTGACGTTGTAGCAGTTGTGACATAGCAATTTTAACATCATAGCTGTTGTGACATCACATAAACGTGAAGCCATATCAAGTGTGACTTCGTAGCAATTGTGATGTCACGGCCATTATCAAGTCATAGCCATCGTGATGACGGCGCCATTGTGACTTCATACCCACTTTAATTTCATAGCCATTGAAAAGTCACAGCTACTACAATGCCACAGGAATTGCATCGTCATAGCCACGGTCATGTCCCAGGCATTGTGACGTCACGGGCACCGTAATGACACAGACATATTTAAGTCATTGCAAATTTAACGCCATAGCCATTTTGAAGTCATAGCCATTGTGATGTCTGAGCCATTGCAACGTCAGAGTTACTATAAAGTCATGGCCACTCTGATGGCATGGCCATTGTAGCTAGATAGCCACTGTGATCTCACGGCCATTGGAATGTCATAGCCACTATGATGTCATAGAAACTGTGATGTCATAGCCATTGTGACATCACAGCGACTATAACATCATATCTACTGTAAGGTCAAAGCCACTGTAGTTTCATAGACATTGTTATGTCATCGCCGTTGACTTCATAACCGTCATGATGTCAGAGACATTGTGATGGCATAGCCACTAAAATGTCACGGCCATCGTAACGTGATAGGCCCCACAATGTCATAGAGATAGTATAGTCATTTCCACTGTCCCGTAAGAGCCATTGTGACGTCATAGCCATTGTTATGTCATAGGCATTGTGACGTCATAGCCATTGAAACCTCATAGCCACATTAATGTCATCGCCATTGAAACGGCGTCACCTTTGTAATATCATATAAATTGTAAAGTCATCGTATTTGTAATATCCTAGCCATTGTGTCGGCATACTCATTGTCATCATAGCCATCGTCATCATGGCCATGAAAACATCAGAGCCGTGGTAAAGTCATAGCTACTATGGCGTCATAACCACAATAATGTCATAGCCTTTGTAAAGTCATAGTCACAATAACATCACAGACATTGTACCGTCATAGCCATTGTGTCCTCATAACCATTGTGACATCATAGCCACCGTAACATCATAGACCTAGTGATGTCATAGTCATTGTGAAGTCATGCCATTTGTGACTTCATAGCAATTGCGATGTCATTGCCATCATAACGTTACAGCAACCGTGACGTCCTGGCCATTATAATGTCACAGCCAATGTAATATCTTAGGCACTACCATGCAATAGACATAGTAAAGTCATTCCCACTGTATTGTCATAGCCATTGTGACGTCCTAGCCATTGTGACGTCACAGCAATTGGAACATCGGAGCCCTTGTGATATCATAGGCATTGTGAAGGCCTGTCAGTTGTGACTTCATACCATTTGTGATGTCATAGCCACTAGCACATCATATCTACTGGAAAGTCATGGCTCTTGCAATATCATAGCTACTGTAGTGTCATAGGCAATGAAACCTCGGATCCATAGTAATGGCCTAGCCACTCTAGTGCCGTATCCATTGTGCCTTCAGACCCATTGTGATATCAGAGCCATTGTAACCTCATAGCCACTATCCCGTCACAGCCATTGAGACGGCGTAGCATTTGTAAGGTCACAGACATCGGAAAGTAATAATATTTGTAATATCGTAGCCATTGTGTCGGCGTAGCCATTTTCAATATAGCCATCGTCACGTCGTAGCCATCATAACATCAGAGCCAAAGTAACTTCGTAGCCACTGGGACGTCCTACCCAATATAATGTCATAGCATTTACAACGTCATAGTCATGATAATACCACAGCCATTGCAACGCCATAGGAATTGTGACGTTGTAGCAGTTGTGACACAGCAATTTTAACATCATAGCTGTTGTGACATCACATAAACGTGAAGCCATATCAAGTGTGACTTCGTAGCAATTGTGATGTCACGGCCATAATCAAGTCATAGCCATCGTGATGACGGCGCCATTGTGACGTCATACCCACTTTAATTTCATAGCCATTGAAAAGTCACAGCTACTACAATGCCACAGGAATTGCATCGTCATAGCCACGATCATGTCCCAGCCATTCTGACGTCAAGGGCACCGTAATGACACAGACATATTTAAGTCATTGCAAATTAAACGCCATAGCCATTTTGATGTCATAGCCATTGTGATGTCTGAGCCATTGCAACGTCAGAGTTTCTATAAAGTCATGGCCACGCTGATGTCATAGCCATTGTAGCTAGATAGCCACTGTGATCTCACGGCCATTGGAATGTCATAGCCACTATGATGCCATAGAAACTGTGATGTCATAGCCATTGTGACATCACAGTGACTATAACATCATATCTACTGTAAGGTCAAAGCCACTGTAGTTTCATAGACATTGTTATGTCATCGCCGTTGACTTCATAACCATCATGATGTCAGAGATTGTGATGGCATAGCCACTATAATGTCACGGCCATCGTAACGTGATAGGCCCCACAATGCCATAGAGATAGTATAGTCATTTCCACTGTCCCGTAAGAGCCATTGTGTCGTCATAGCCATTGTTATGTCATAGGCATTGTGACGTCATAGCCATTGAAACCTCATAGCCACATTAATGTCATCGCCATTGAAACGGCGTCACCTTTGTAATATCATATACATTGTAAAGTCATCGCATTTGTAATATCCTAGCCATTGTGTCGGCATACTCATTGTCATCATAGCCATCGTCATCATGGCCATGAAAACATCAGAGCCGTGGTAACGTCATAGCTACTATGACGTCATTACCACAATAATGTCATAGCCTTTGTAAAGTCATAGTCACAATAACATCACAGACATTGTACCGTTATAGCCATTGTGTCCTCATAGCCATTGTGACATCATAGCCACCGTAACATCATAGCCCTTGTGATGTCATAGTCATTGTGAAGTCATGCCATTTGTGACTTCATAGCAATTGCGATGTCATTGCCATCATGACGGTACAGCAACCGTGACGTCCTGGCCACTATAATGTCACAGCCAATGTAATATCTTAGGCACTACCATGCAATAGACATAGTAAAGTCATTCCCACTGTATTGTCATAGCCATTGTGACGTCCTAGCCATTGTGACGTCACAGCAATTGGAACATCGGAGCCCTTGTGATATCATAGGCATTGTGAAGGCCTGTCAATTGTGACTTCATACCATTTGTGATGTCATAGCCACTAGCACATCATATCTACTGGAAAGTCATGGCTCTTGCAATATCATAGTTACTGTAGTGTCATAGGCAATGAAACCTCGGATCCATAGTAATGGCCTGGCCACTCTAGTGCCATATCCATTGTGCCTTCAGACCCATTGTGATATCAGAGCCATTGTAACCTCATAGCCACTATCCCGTCACAGCCATTGAGACGGCGTAGCATGTGTAAGGTCACAGACATCGGAAAGTAATAATATTTGTAATATCGTAGCCATTGTGTCGGAGTAGCCATTTTCAATATAGCCCTCGTCACGTCGTAGCCATCATAACATCAGAGCCAAAGTAACTTCGTAGCCACTGGGACGTCCTACCCACAATAATGTCATAGCTTTTATAACGTCATAGTCATGATAATATCACAGCCATTGCAACGCCATAGGAAATGAGACGTTGTAGCAGTTGTGACATAGCAATTTTAACATCATGGCTGTTGTGACATCACATAAACGTGAAGCCATATCAAGTGTGACTTCGTAGCAATTGTGATGTCACGGCCATTATCAAGTCATAGCCATAGTGATGACGGCGCCATTGTGACGTCATACCCACTTTAATTTCATAGCCATTGAAAAGTCACAGCTACTACAATGCCACAGGAATTGCATCGTCATAGCCACGGTCATGTCCCAGCCATTGTGACGTCACGGGCACCGTAATGACACAGACATATATAAGTCATTGCAAATTTAACGCCATAGCCATTTTGATGTCATAGCCGTTCTGATGTCTGAGCCATTGCAACGTCAGAGTTACTATAAAGTCATGGCCACGCTGATGGCATAGCCATTGTAGCTAGATAGCCACTGTGATCTCACGGCCATTGGAATGTCATAGCCACTATGATGTCATAGAAACTGTGATGTCATAGCCATTGTGACATCGCAGCGACTATAACATCATATCTACCGTAAGGTCAAAGCCACTGTAGTTTCATAGACATTGTTATGTCATCGCCGTTGACTTCATAACCATCATGAAGTCAGAGACATTGTGATGGCATAGCCACTATAATGTCACGGCCATCGTAACGTGATAGGCCCCACAATGTCATAGAGATAGTATAGTCATTTCCACTGTCCCGTAAGAGCCATTGTGACGTCATAGCCATTGTTATGTCATAGGCATTGTGACGTCATAGCCATTGAAACCTCATAGCCACATTAATGTCATCGCCATTGAAACGGCGTCACCTTTGTAATATCATATACATTGTAAAGTCATCGCATTTGTAATATCCTAGCCATTGTGTCGGCATACTCATTGTCATCATAGCCATCGTCATCATGGCCATGAAAACATCAGAGCCGTGGTAATGTCATCGCTACTATGACGTCATAACCACAATAATGTCATAGCCTTTGTAAAGTCATAGTCACAATAACATCACAGACATTGTACCGTTATAGCCATTGTTTCCTCATTGCCATTGTGACATCATAGCCACCGTAACATCATAGCCCTTGTGATGTCATAGTCATTGTGAAGTCATGCCATTTGTGACTTCATAGCAATTGCGATGTCATTGCCATCATGACGTTACAGCAACCGTGACGTCCTAGTCACGATAATGTCACAGCCAATGTAATATCTTAGGCACTACCATGCAATAGACATAGTAAAGTCATTCCCACTGTATTGTCATAGCCATTGTGACGTCCTAGCCATTGTGACGTCACAGCAATTGGAACATCGGAGCCCTTGTGATATCATAGGCATTGTGAAGGCCTGTCAGTTGTGACTTCATACCATTTGTGATGTCATAGCCACTAGCACATCATATCTACTGGAAAGTCATGGCTCTTGCAATATCATAGCTACTGTAGTGTCATAGGCAATGAAACCTCGGATCCATAGTAATGGCCTAGCCACTCTAGTGCCATATCCATTGTGCCTTCAGACCCATTGTGATATCAGAGCCATTGTAACCTCATAGCCACTATCCTGTCACAGCCATTGAGACGGCGTAGCATTTGTAAGGTCACCGACATCGGAAAGTAATAATATTTGTAATATCGTAGCCATTGTGTCGGCGTAGCCATTTTCAATATAGCCATCGTCACGTCGTAGCCATCATAACATCAGAGCCAAAGTAACTTCGTAGCCACTGGGACGTCCTACCCACTATAATGTCATAGCTTTTATAACGTCATAGTCATGATAATATCACAGCCATTGCAACGCCATAGGAATTGAGACGTTGTAGCAGTTGTGACATAGCAATTTTAACATCATGGCTGTTGTGACATCACATAAACGTGAAGCCATATCAAGTGTGACTTCGTAGCAATTGTGATGTCACGGCCATTATCAAGTCATAGCCATAGTGATGGCGGCGCCATTGTGACGTCATACCCACTTTAATTTCATAGCCATTGAAAAGTCACAGCTACTACAATGCCACAGGAATTGCATCGTCATAGCCACGGTCATGTCCCAGCCATTGTGACGTCACGGGCACCGTAATGACACAGACATATATAAGTCATTGCAAATTTAACGCCATAGCCATTTTGATGTCATAGCCGTTGTGATGTCTGAGCCATTGCAACGTCAGAGTTACTATAAAGTCATGGCCACGCTGATGGCATAGCCATTGTAGCTAGATAGCCACTGTGATCTCACGGCCATTGGAATGTCATAGCCACTATGATGTCATAGAAACTGTGATGTCATAGCCATTGTGACATCACAGCGACTATAACATCATATCTACCGTAAGGTCAAAGCCACTGTAGTTTCATAGACATTGTTATGTCATCGCCGTTGACTTCATAACCATCATGAAGTCAGAGACATTGTGATGGCATAGCCACTATAATGTCACGGCCATCGTAACGTGATAGGCCCCACAATGTCATAGAGATAGTATAGTCATTTCCACTGTCCCGTAAGAGCCATTGTGACGTCATAGCCATTGTTATGTCATAGGCATTCTGACGTCATAGCCATTGAAACCTCATAGCCACATTAATGTCATCGCCATTGAAATGGCGTCACCTTTGTAATATCATATACATTGTAAAGTCATCGCATTTGTAATATCCTAGCCATTATGTCGGCATACTCATTGTCATCATAGCCATCGTCATCATGGCCATGAAAACATCAGAGCCGTGGTAATGTCATCGTTACTATGACGTCATAACCACAATAATGTCATAGCCTTTGTAAAGTCATAGTCACAATAACATCACAGACATTGTACCGTTATAGCCATTGTTTCCTCATTGCCATTGTGACATCATAGCCACCGTAACATCATAGCCCTTGTGATGTCATAGTCATTGTGAAGTCATGCCATTTGTGACTTCATAGCAATTGCGATGTCATTGCCATCATGACGTTACAGCAACCGTGACGTCCAGGTCACGATAATGTCACAGCCAATGTAATATCTTAGGCACTACCATGCAATAGACATAGTAAAGTCATTCCCACTGTATTGTCATAGCCATTGTGACGTCCTAGCCATTGTGACGTCACAGCAATTGGAACATCGGAGCCCTTGTGATATCATAGGCATTGTGAAGGCCTGTCAGTTGTCACTTCATACCATTTGTGATGTCATAGCCACTAGCACATCATATCTACTGGAAAGTCATGGCTCTTGCAATATCATAGCTACTGTAGTGTCATAGGCAATGAAACCTCGGATCCATAGTAATGGCCTAGCCACTCTAGTGCCATATCCATTGTGCCTTCAGACCCATTGTGATATCAGAGCCATTGTAACCTCATAGCCACTATCCCGTCACAGCCATTAAGATGGCGTAGCATGTGTAAGGTCACAGACATCGGAAAGTAATAATATTTGTAATATCGTAGCCATTGTGTCGGCGTAGCCATTTTCAATATAGCCATCGTCACGTCGTAGCCATCATAACATCAGAGCCATTGTAACTTCGTAGCCACTGGGACGTCCTACCCACTATAATGTCATAGCTTTTAAAACGTCAGAGTCATGATAATATCACAGCCATTGCAACGCCATAGGAATTGTGACGTTGTAGCAGTTGTGACATAGCAATTTTAACATCATAGCTGTTGTGACATCACATAAACGTGAAGCCATATCAAGTGTGACTTCGTAGCAATTGTGATGTCACGGCCATTATCAAGTCATAGCCATAGTGATGACGGCGCCATTGTGACGTCATACCCACTTTAATTTCATAGCCATTGAAAAGTCACAGCTACTACAATGCCACAGGAATTGCATCGTCATAGCCACGGTCATGTCCCAGCCATTGTGACGTCACGGGCACCTTAATGACACAGACATATATAAGTCATTGCAAATTTAACGCCATAGCCATTTTGATGTCATAGCCGTTGTGATGTCTGAGTCATTGCAACGTCAGAGTCACTATAAAGTCATGGCCACGCTGATGGCATAGCCATTGTACCTAGATAGCCACTGTGATCTCACGGCCATTGGAATGTCATAGCCACTGTGATGTCATAGAAACTGTGATGTCATAGCCATTGTGACATCACAGCGACTATAACATCATATCTACCGTAAGGTCAAAGCCACTGTAGTTTCATAGACATTGTTATGTCATCGCCGTTGACTTCATAACCATCATGATGTCAGACACATTGTGATGGCATAGCCACTATAATGTCACGGCCATCGTAATGTGATAGGCCCCACAATGCCATAGAGATAGTATAGTCATTTCCACTGTCCCGTAAGAGCCATTGTGACGTCATAGCCATAGTTATGTCATAGGCATTGTGACGTCTTAGCCATTGAAACCTCATAGCCACATTAATGTCATCGCCATTGAAACGGCGTCACCTTTGTAATATCATATACATTGTAAAGTCATCGCATTTGTAATATCCTAGCCATTGTGTCGGCATACTCATTGTCATCATAGCCATCGTTATCATGGCCATGAAAACATCAGAGCCGTGGTAATGTCATCGCTCCTATGAGGTCATAACCACAATAATGTCATAGCCTTTGTAAAGTCATAGTCACAATAACATCACAGACATTGTACCGTTATAGCCATTGTTTCCTCATTGCCATTGTGACATCATAGCCACCGTAACATCATAGCCCTTGTGATGTCATAGTCATTGTGAAGTCATGCCATTTGTGACTTCATAGCAATTGCTATGTCATTGCCATCATGACGTTACAGCAACCGTGACGTCCTGGCCACGATAATGTCACAGCCAATGTAATATCTTAGGCACTACCATGCAATAGACATAGTAAAGTCATTCCCACTGTATTGTCATAGCCATTGTGACGTCCTAGCCATTGTGACGTCACAGCAATTGGAACATCGGAGCCCTTGTGATATCATAGGCATTGTGAAGGCCTGTCAATTGTGACTTCATACCATTTGTGATGTCATAGCCACTAGCACATCATATCTACTGGAAAGTCATGGCTCTTGCAATATCATAGTTACTGTAGTGTCATAGGCAATGAAACCTCGGATCCATAGTAATGGCCTGGCCACTCTAGTGCCATATCCATTGTGCCTTCAGACCCATTGTGATATCAGAGCCATTGTAACCTCATAGCCACTATCCCGTCACAGCCATTGAGACGGCGTAGCATGTGTAAGGTCACAGACATCGGAAAGTAATAATATTTGTAATATCGTAGCCATTGTGTCGGCGTAGCCATTTTCAATATAGCCATCGTCACGTCGTAGCCATCATAACATCAGAGCCAAAGTAACTTCGTAGCCACTGGGACGTCCTACCCACTATAATGTCATAGCTTTTATAACGTCATAGTCATGATAATATCACAGCCATTGCAACGCCATAGGAATTGTGACATTGTAGCAGTTGTGACATAGCAATTTTAACATCATAGCTGTTGTGACATCACATAAACGTGAAGCCATATCAAGTGTGACTTCGTAGCAATTGTGATGTCACGGCCATTATCAAGTCATAGCCATAGTGATGACGGCGCCATTGTGACGTCATACCCACTTTAATTTCATAGCCATTGAAAAGTCACAGCTACTACAATGCCACAGGAATTGCATCGTCATAACCACGGTCATGTCCCAGCCATTGTGACGTCACGGGCACCGTAATGACACAGACATATATAAGTCATTGCAAATTTAACGCCATAGCCATTTTGATGTCATAGCCGTTGTGATGTCTGAGCCATTGCAACGTCAGAGTCACTATAAAGTCATGGCCACGCTGATGGCATAGCCATTGTAGCTAGATAGCCACTGTGATCTCACGGCCATTGGAATGTCATAGCCACTGTGATGTCATAGAAACTGTGATGTCATAGCCATTGTGACATCACAGCGACTATAACATCATATCTACCGTAAGGTCAAAGCCACTGTAGTTTCATAGACATTGTTATGTCATCGCCGTTGACTTCATAACCATCATGATGTCAGACACATTGTGATGGCATAGCCACTATAATGTCACGGCCATCGTAATGTGATAGGCCCCACAATGCCATAGAGATAGTATAGTCATTTCCACTGTCCCGTAAGAGCCATTGTGACGTCATAGCCATTGTTATGTCATAGGCATTGTGACGTCATAGCCAATGAAACCTCATAGCCACATTAATGTCATCGCCATTGAAACGGCGTCACCTTTGTAATATCATATACATTGTAAAGTCATCGCATTTGTAATATCCTAGCCATTGGGTCGGCATACTCATTGTCATCATAGCCATCGTCATCATGGCCATGTAAACATCAGAGCCGTGGTAACGTCATCGCTACTATGACGTCATAACCACAATAATGTCATAGCCTTTGTAAAGTCATAGTCACAATAACATCACAGACATTGTACCGTTATAGCCATTGTGTCCTCATTGCCATTGTGACATCATAGCCACCGTAACATCATAGCCCTTGTGATGTCATAGTCATTGTGAAGTCATGCCATTTGTGACTTCATAGCAATTGCGATGTCATTGCCATCATCACGTTACAGCAACCGTGACATCCTGGCCACTATAATGTCACAGCCAATGTAATATCTTAGGCACTACCATGCAATAGACATAGTAAAGTCATTCCCACTGTGTTGTCATAGCCTTTGTGACGTCCTAGCCATTGTGATGTCACAGCAATTGGAACATCGGAGCCCTTGTGATATCATAGGCATTGTGAAGGCCTGTCAGTTGTCACTTCATACCATTTGTGATGTCATAGCCACTAGCACATCATATCTACTGGAAAGTCATGGCTCTTGCAATATCATAGCTACTGTAGTGTCATAGGCAATGAAACCTCGGATCCATAGTAATGGCTTAGCCACTCTAGTGCCATATCCATTGTGCCTTCAGACCCATTGTGATATCAGAGCCATTGTAACCTCATAGCCACTATCCCGTCACAGCCATTGAGACGGCGTAGCATTTGTAAGGTCACAGACATCGGAAAGTAATAATATTTGTAATATCGTAGCCATTGTGTCGGCGTAGCCATTTTCAATATAGCCATCGTCACGTCGTAGCCATCATAACATCAGAGCCAAAGTAAATTCGTAGCCACTGGGACGTCCTACCCACTATAATGTCATAGCTTTTATAACGTCATAGTCATGATACTATCACAGCCATTGCAACGCCATAGGAATTGAGACGTTGTAGCAGTTGTGACATAGCAATTTTAACATCATGGCTGTTGTGACATCACATAAACGTGAAGCCATATCAAGTGTGACTTCGTAGCAATTGTGATGTCACGGCCATTATCAAGTCATAGCCATAGTGATGGCGGCGCCATTGTGACGTCATACCCACTTTAATTTCATAGTCATTGAAAAGTCACAGCTACTACAATGCCACAGGAATTGCATCGTCATAGCCACGGTCATGTCCCAGCCATTGTGACGTCACGGGCACCGTAATGACACAGACATATATAAGTCGTTGCAAATTTAACGCCATAGCCATTTTGATGTCATAGCCGTTGTGATGTCTGAGCCATTGCAACGTCAGAGTTACTATAAAGTCATCTCCACGCTGCTGGCATAGCCATTGTAGCTAGATAGCCACTGTGATCTCACGGCCATTGGAATGTCATAGCCACTATGATGTCATAGAAACTGTGATGTCATAGCCATTGTGACATCGCAGCGATATAACATCATATCTAACGTAAGGTCAAAGCCACTGTAGTTTCATAGACATTGTTATGTCATCGCCGTTGACTTCATAACCATCATGATGTCAGAGACATTGTGATGCCATAGCCACTATAATGTCACGGCCATCGTAACGTGATAGGCCCCACAATGTCATAGAGATAGTATAGTCATTTCCACTGTCCTGTAAGAGCCATTGTGACGTCATAGCCATTGAAACCTCATAGCTACATTAATGTCATCGCCATTGAAACGGCGTCACCTTTGTAATATCATATACATTGTAAAGTCATCGCATTTGTAATATCCTAGCCATTGTGTCGGCATACTCATTGTCATCATAGCCATCGTCATCATGGCCATGATAACATCAGAGCCGTGGTAACGTCATAGCTACTATGACGTCATAACCACAATAATGTCATAGCCTTTGTAAAGTCATAGTCACAATAACATCACAGACATTGTACCGTTATAGCCATTGTGTCCTCATTGCCATTGTGACATCATAGCCACCGTAACATCATATCCCTTGTGATGTCATAGTCATTGTGAAGTCATGCCATTTGTGACTTCATAGCGATTCCGATGTCATTGCCATCATCACGTTACAGCAACCGTGACGTCCTGGCCACTATAATCTCACAGCCAATGTAATATCTTAGGCACTACCATGCAATAGACATAGTAAAGTCATTCCCACTGTGTTGTCATAGCCATTGTGACGTCCTAGCCATTGTGATGTCACAGCAATTCGAACATCGGAGCCCTTGTGATATCATAGGCATTGTGAAGGCCTGTCAGTTGTGACTTCATACCATTTGTGATGTCATAGCCACTAGCACATCATATCTACTGGAAAGTCATGGCTCTTGCAATATCATAGCTACTGTAGTGTCATAGGCAATGAAACCTCGGATCCATAGTAATGGCCTAGCCACTCTAGTGCCATATCCATTGTGCCTTCAGACCCATTGTGATATCAGAGCCATTGTAACCTCATAGCCACTATCCCGTCACAGCCATTAAGATGGCGTAGCATGTGTAAGGTCACAGACATCGGAAAGTAATAATATTTGTAATATCGTAGCCATTGTGTCGGCGTAGCCATTTTCAATATAGCCATCGTCACGTCGTAGCCATCATAACATCAGAGCCATTGTAAATTCGTAGCCACTGGGACGTCCTACCCACTATAATGTCATAGCTTTTAAAACGTCATAGTCATGATAATATCACAGCCATTGCAACGCCATAGGAATTGTGACGTTGTAGCAGTTGTGACATAGCAATTTTAACATCATGGCTGTTGTGACATCACATAAACGTGAAGCCATATCAAGTGTGACTTCGTAGCAATTGTGATGTCACGGCCATTATCAAGTCATAGCCATAGTGATGACGGCGCCATTGTGACGTCATACCCACTTTAATTTCATAGCCATTGAAAAGTCACAGCTACTACAATGCCACAGGAATTGCATCGTCATAGCCACGGTCATGTCCCAGCCATTGTGACGTCATGGGCACCGTAATGACACAGACATATATAAGTCATTGCAAATTTAACGCCATAGCCATTTTGATGTCATAGCCGTTGTGATGTCTGAGCCATTGCAACGTCAGAGTCACTATAAAGTCATGGCCACGCTGATGGCATAGCCATTGTAGCTAGATAGCCACTGTGATCTCACGGCCATTGGAATGTCATAGCCACTGTGATGTCATAGAAACTGTGATGTCATAGCCATTGTGACATCACAGCGACTATAACATCATATCTACCGTAAGGTCAAAGCCACTGTAGTTTCATAGACATTGTTATGTCATCGCCGTTGACTTCATAACCATCATGATGTCAGACACATTGTGATGGCATAGCCACTATAATGTCACGGCCATCGTAATGTGATAGGCCCCACAATGCCATAGAGATAGTATAGTCATTTCCACTGTCCCGTAAGAGCCATTGTGACGTCATAGCCATTGTTATGTCATAGGCATTGTGACGTCATAGCCAATGAAACCTCATAGCCACATTAATGTCATCGCCATTGAAACGGCGTCACCTTTGTAATGTCATATACATTGTAAAGTCATCGCATTTGTAATATCCCAGCCATTGGGTCGGCATACTCATTGTCATCATAGCCATCGTCATCATGGCCATGTAAACATCAGAGCCGTGGTAACGTCATCGCTACTAGACGTCATAACCACAATAATGTCATAGCCTTTGTAAAGTCATAGTCACAATAACATCACAGTCATTGTACCGTTATAGCCATTGTGTCCTCATTGCCATTGTGACATCATAGCCACCGTAACATCATAGCCCTTGTGATGTCATAGTCATTGTGAAGTCATGCCATTTGTGACTTCATAGCAATTGCGATGTCATTGCCATCATCACGTTACAGCAACTGTGACGTCCTGGCCACTATAATGTCACAGCCAATGTAATATCTTAGGCACTACCATGCAATAGACATAGTAAAGTCATTCCCACTGTGTTGTCATAGCCATTGTGACGTCCTAGCCATTGTGATGTCACAGCAATTGGAACATCGGAGCCCTTGTGATATCATAGGCATTGTGAAGGCCTGTCAGTTGTCACTTCATACCATTTGTGATGTCATAGCCACTAGCACATCATATCTACTGGAAAGTCATGGCTCTTGCAATATCATAGCTACTGTAGTGTCATAGGCAATGAAACCTCGGATCCATAGTAATGGCTTAGCCACTCTAGTGCCATATACATTGTGCCTTCAGACCCATTGTGATATCAGAGCCATTGTAACCTCATAGCCACTATCCCGTCACAGCCATTGAGACGGCGTAGCATTTGTAAGGTCACAGACATCGGAAAGTAATAATATTTGTAATATCGTAGCCATTGTGTCGGCGTAGCCATTTTCAATATAGCCATCGTCACGTCGTAGCCATCATAACATCAGAGCCAAAGTAACTTCGTAGCCACTGGGACGTCCTACCCACTATAATGTCATAGCTTTTATAACGTCATAGTCATGATACTATCACAGCCATTGCAACGCCATAGGAATTGAGACGTTGTAGCAGTTGTGACATAGCAATTTTAACATCATGGCTGTTGTGACATCACATAAACGTGAAGCCATATCAAGTGTGACTTCGTAGCAATTGTGATGTCACGGCCATTATCAAGTCATAGCCATAGTGATGACGGCGCCATTGTGACGTCATACCCACTTTAATTTCATAGCCATTGAAAAGTCACAGCTACTACAATGTCACAGGAATTGCATCGTCATAGCCACGGTCATGTCCCAGCCATTGTGACGTCACGGGCACCGTAATGACACAGACATATATAAGTCATTGCAAATTTAACGCCATAGCCATTTTGATGTCATAGCCGTTGTGATGTCTGAGCCATTGCAACGTCAGAGTTACTATAAAGTCATGGCCACGCTGATGGCATAGCCATTGTAGCTAGATAGCCACTGTGATCTCACGGCCATTGGAATGTCATAGCCACTGTGATGTCATAGAAACTGTGATGTCATAGCCATTGTGACATCACAGCGACTATAACATCATATCTACCGTAAGGTCAACGCCACTGTAGTTTCATAGACATTGTTATGTCATCGCCGTTGACTTCATAACCATCATGATGTCAGAGACATTGTGATGGCATAGCCACTATAATGTCACGGCCATCGTAACGTGATAGGCCCCACAATGTCATAGAGATAGTATAGTCATTTCCACTGTCCCGTAAGAGCCATTGTGACGTCATAGCCAGTTACGTCATAGGCATTGTGACGTCATAGCCATTGAAACCTCATAGCCACATTAATGTCATCGCCATTGAAACGGCGTCACCTTTGTAATATCATATACATTGTAAAGTCATCGCATTTGTAATATCCTAGCCATTGTGTCGGCATACTCATTGTCATCATAGCCATCGTCATCATGGCCATGATAACATCAGAGCCGTGGTAACGTCATAGCTACTATGACGTCATAACCACAATAATGTCATAGCCTTTGTAAGTCATAGTCACAATAACATCACAGACATTGTACCGTTATAGCCATTGTGTCCTCATTGCCATTGTGACATCATAGCCACCGTAACATCATAGCCCTTGTGATGTCATAGTCATTGTGAAGTCATGCCATTTGTGACTTCATAGCGATTGACATGTCATTGGCATCATGACGGTACAGCAACCGTGACGTCCTGGCCACGATAAGGTCACAGCCAATGTAATATCTTAGGCACTACCATGCAATAGACATAGTAAAGTCATTCCCACTGTATTGTCATAGCCATTGTGACGTCCTAGCCATTGTGACGTCACAGCAATTGGAACATCGGAGCCCTTGTGATATCATAGGCATTGTGAAGGCCTGTCAATTGTGACTTCATACCATTTGTGATGTCAAAGCCACTAGCACATCATATCTACTGGAAAGTCATGGCTCTTGCAATATCACAGCTACTGTAGTGTCATAGGCAATGAAACCTCGGATCCATAGTAATGGCCTAGCCACTCTAGTGCCATATCCATTGTGCCTTCAGACCCATTGTGATATCAGAGCCATTGTAACCTCATAGCCACTATCCCGTCACAGCCATTAAGATGGCGTAGCATGTGTAAGGTCACAGACATCGGAAAGTAATAATATTTGTAATATCGTAGCCATTGTGTCGGCGTAGCCATTTTCAATATAGCCATCGTCACGTCGTAGTCATCATAACATCAGAACCAAAGTAACTTCGTAGCCACTGGGACGTCCTACCCACTATAATGTCATAGCTTTTAAAACGTCAGAGTCATGATAATATCACAGCCATTGCAACGCCATAGGAATTGTGACGTTGTAGCAGTTGTGACATAGCAATTTTAACATCATAGCTGTTGTGACATCACATAAACGTGAAGCCATATCAAGTGTGACTTCGTAGCAATTGTGATGTCACGGCCATTATCAAGTCATAGCCATAGTGATGACGGCGCCATTGTGACGTCATACCCACTTTAATTTCATAGCCTTTGAAAAGTCACAGCTACTACAATGCCACAGGAATTGCATCGTCATAGCCACGGTCATGTCCCAGCCATTGTGACGTCACGGGCACCGTAATGACACAGACATATATAAGTCATTGCAAATTTAACGCCATAGCCATTTTGATGTCATAGCCGTTGTGATGTCTGAGCCATTGCAACGTCAGAGTCACTATAAAGTCATGGCCACGCTGATGGCATAGCCATTGTAGCTAGATAGCCACTGTGATCTCACGGCTATTGGAATGTCATAGCCACTGTGATGTCATAGAAACTGTGATGTCATAGCCATTGTGACATCACAGCGACTATAACATCATATCTACCGTAAGGTCAAAGCCACTGTAGTTTCATAGACATTGTTATGTCATCGCCGTTGACTTCATAACCATCATGATGTCAGACACATTGTGATGGCATAGCCACTATAATGTCACGGCCATCGTAATGTGATAGGCCCCACAATGCCATAGAGATAGTATAGTCATTTCCACTGTCCCGTAAGAGCCATTGTGACGTCATAGCCATTGTTATGTCATAGGAATTGTGACGTCATAGCCAATGAAACCTCATTGCCACATTAATGTCATCGCCATTGAAACGGCGTCACCTTTGTAATATCATGTACATTGTAAAGTCATCGCATTTGTAATATCCTAGCCATTGGGTCGGCATACTCATTGTCATCATAGCCATCGTCATCATGGCCATGAAAACATCAGACCTGTGGTAACGTCATAGCTACTATGACGTCATAACCACAATAATGTCATAGCCTTTGTAAAATCATAGTCACAATAACATCACAGACATTGTACCGTTATAGCCATTGTGTCCTCATTGCCATCGTGACATCATAGCCACCGTAACATCATAGACCTTGTGATGTCATAGTCATTGTGAAGTCATGCCATTTGTGACTTCATAGCAATTGCGATGTCATTGCCATCATGACGTTACAGCAACCGTGACGTCCTGGCCACGATAATGTCACAGCCAATGTAATATCTTAGGCACTAACATGCAATAGACATAGTAAAGTCATTCCCACTGTATTGTCATAGCCATTGTGACGTCCTAGCCATTGTGATGTCACAGCAATTGGAACATCGGAGCCCTTGTGATATCATAGGCATTGTGAAGGCCTGTCAGTTGTCACTTCATACCATTTGTGATGTCATAGCCACTAGCACATCATATCTACTGGAAAGTCATGGCTCTTGCAATATCATAGCTACTGTAGTGTCATAGGCAATGAAACCTCGGATCCATAGTAATGGCCTGGCCACTCTAGTGCCATATCCATTGTGCCTTCAGACCCATTGTGATATCAGAGCCATTGTAACCTCATAGCCACTATCCCGTCACAGCCATTGAGACGGCGTAGCATTTGTAAGGTCACAGACATCGGAAAGTAATAATATTTGTAATATCGTAGCCATTGTGTCGGCGTAGCCATTTTCAATATAGCCATCGTAACGTTGTAGCCATCATAACATCAGAGCCAAAGTAAATTCGTAGCCACTGGGACGTCCTACCCACTATAATGTCATAGCTTTTATAACGTCATAGTCATGATACTATCACAGCCATTGCAACGCCATAGGAATTGAGACGTTGTAGCAGTTGTGACATAGCAATTTTAACATCATGGCTGTTGTGACATCACATAAACGTGAAGCCATATCAAGTGTGACTTCGTAGCAATTGTGATGTCACGGCCATTATCAAGTCATAGCCATAGTGATGACGGCGCCATTGTGACGTCATACCCACTTTAATTTCATAGCCATTGAAAAGTCACAGCTACTACAATGCCACAGGAATTGCATCGTCATAGCCACGGTCATGTCCCAGCCATTGTGACGTCACGGGCACCGTAATGACACAGACATATATAAGTCATTGCAAATTTAACGCCATAGCCATTTTGATGTCATAGCCGTTGTGATGTCTGAGCCATTGCAACGTCAGAGTTACTATAAAGTCATGGCCACGCTGATGGCATAGCCATTGTAGCTAGATAGCCACTGTGATCTCACAGCCATTGGAATGTCATAGCCACTATGTTGTCATAGAAACTGTGATGTCATAGCCATTGTGACATCACAGCGACTATAACATCATATCTACTGTAAGGTCAAAGCCACTGTAGTTTCATTGACATTGTTATGTCATCGCCGTTGACTTCATAACCATCATGATGTCAGACACATTGTGATGGCATAGCCACTATAATGTCACGGCCATCGTAATGTGATAGGCCCCACAATGCCATAGAGATAGTATAGTCATTTCCACTGTCCCGTAAGAGCCATTGTGACGTCATAGCCAGTTACGTCATAGGCATTGTGACGTCATAGCCATTGAAACCTCATAGCCACATTAATGTCATCGCCATTGAAACGGCGTCACCTTTGTAATATCATATACATTGTAAAGTCATCGCATTTGTAATATCCTAGCCATTGTGTCGGCATACTCATTGTCATCATAGCCATCGTCATCATGGCCATGATAACATCAGAGCCGTGGTAACGTCATAGCTACTATGACGTCATAACCACAATAATGTCATAGCCATTGTAAGTCATAGTCACAATAACATCGCAGACATTGTACCGTTATAGCCATTGTGTCCTCATTGCCATTGTGACATCATAGCCACCGTAACTTCATAGCCCTTGTGATGTCATAGTCATTGTGAAGTCATGCCATTTGTGACTTCATAGCGATTGCGATGTCATTGCCATCATGACGGTACAGCAACCGTGACGTCCTGGCCACGATAATGTCACAGCCAATGTAATATCTTAGGCACTACCATGCAATAGACATAGTAAAGTCATTCCCACTGTATTGTCATAGCCATTGTGACGTCCTAGCCATTGTGACGTCACAGCAATTGGAACATCGGAGCCCTTGTGATATCATAGGCATTGTGAAGGCCTGTCAATTATGACTTCATACCATTTGTGATGTCATAGCCACTAGCACATCATATCTACTGGAAAGTCATGGCTCTTGCAATATCATAGCTACTGTAGTGTCATAGGCAATGAAACCTCGGATCCATAGTAATGTCCTAGCCACTCTAGTGCCATATCCATTGTGCCTTCAGACCCATTGTGATATCAGAGCCATTGTAACCTCATAGCCACTATCCCGTCACAGCCATTAAGATGGCGTAGCATGTGTAAGGTCACAGACATCGGAAAGTAATAATATTTGTAATATCGTAGCCATTGTGTCGGCGTAGCCATTTTCAATATAGCCATCGTCACGTCGTAGCCATCATAACATCAGAACCAAAGTAACTTCGTAGCCACTGGGACGTCCTACCCACTATAATGTCATAGCTTTTAAAACGTCAGAGTCATGATAATATCACAGCCATTGCAACGCCATAGGAATTGTGACGTTGTAGCAGTTGTGACATAGCAATTTTAACATCATAGCTGTTGTGACATCACATAAACGTGAAGCCATATCAAGTGTGACTTCGTAGCAATTGTGATGTCACGGCCATTATCAAGTCATAGCCATAGTGATGACGGCGCCATTGTGACGTCATACCCACTTTAATTTCATAGCCATTGAAAAGTCACAGCTACCACAATGCCACAGGAATTGCATCGTCATAGCCACAGTCATGTCCCAGCCATTGTGACGTCACGGGCAACGTAATGACACAGACATATATAAGTCATTGCAAATTTAACGCCATAGCCATTTTGATGTCATAGCCGTTGTGATGTCTGAGCCATTGCAACGTCAGAGTCACTATAAAGTCATGGCCACGTTGATGGCATAGCCATTGTAGCTAGATAGCCACTGTGATCTCACGGCCATTGGAATGTCATAGCCACTGTGATGTCATAGAAACTGTGATGTCATAGCCATTGTGACATCACAACGACTATAACATCATATCTACCGTAAGGTCAAAGCCACTGTAGTTTCATAGACATTGTTATGTCATCGCCGTTGACTTCATAACCATCATGATGTCAGACACATTGTGATGGCATAGCCACTATAATGTCACGGCCATCGTAATGTGATAGGCCCCACAATGCCATAGAGATAGTATAGTCATTTCCACTGTCCCGTAAGAGCCATTGTGACGTCATAGCCATTGTTATGTCATAGGCATTGTGACGTCATAGCCAATGAAACCTCATAGCCACATTAATGTCATCGCCATTGAAACGGCGTCACCTTTGTAATGTCATATACATTGTAAAGTCATCGCATTTGTAATATCCCAGCCATTGGGTCGGCATACTCATTGTCATCATAGCCATCGTCATCATGGCCACGTAAACATCAGAGCCGTGGTAACGTCATCGCTACTAGACGTCATAACCACAATAATGTCATAGCCTTTGTAAAATCATAGTCACAATAACATCACAGACATTGTACCGTTATAGCCATTGTGTCCTCATAGCCATTGTGACATCATAGCCACCGTAACATCATAGCCCTTGTGATGTCATAGTCATTGTGAAGTCATGCCATTTGTGACTTCATAGCAATTGCGATGTCATTGCCATCATCACGTTACAGCAACCGTGACGTCCTGGCCACGATAATGTCACAGCCAATGTTATATCTTAGGCACTACCATGCAATAGACATAGTAAAGTCATTCCCACTGTATTGTCATAGCCATTGTGACGTCCTAGCCATTGTGATGTCACAGCAATTGGAACATCGGAGCCCTTGTGATATCATAGGCATTGTGAAGGCCTGTCAGTTGTCACTTCATACCATTTGTGATGTCATAGCCACTAGCACATCATATCTACTGGAAAGTCATGGCTCTTGCAATATCACAGCTACTGTAGTGTCATAGGCAATGAAACCTCGGATCCATAGTAATGGCCTGGCCACTCTAGTGCCATATCCATTGTGCCTTCAGACCCATTGTGATATCAGAGCCATTGTAACCTCATAGCCACTATCCCGTCACAGCCATTGAGACGGCGTAGCATGTGTAAGGTCACAGACATCGGAAAGTAATAATATTTGTAATATCGTAGCCATTGTGTCGGCGTAGCCATTTTCAATATAGCCATCGTCACGTCGTAGCCATCATAACATCAGAGCCAAAGTAACTTCGTAGCCACTGGGACGTCCTACCCACTATAATGTCATAGCTTTTATAACGTCATAGTCATGATAATATCACAGCCATTGCAACGCCATAGGAATTGTGACGTTGTAGCAGTTGTGACATAGCAATTTTAACATCATGGCTGTTGTGACATCACATAAACGTGAAGCCATATCAAGTGTGACTTCGTAGCAATTGTGATGTCACGGCCATTATCAAGTCATAGCCATAGTGATGATGGCGCCATTGTGACGTCATACCCACTTTAATTTCATAGCCATTGAAAAGTCACAGCTACTACAATGCCACAGGAATTGCATCGTCATAGCCACGGTCATGTCCCAGCCATTGTGACGTCACGGGCACCGTAATGACACAGACATATATAAGTCATTGCAAATTTAACGCCATAGCCATTTTGATGTCATAGCCGTTGTGATGTCTGAGCCATTGCAACGTCAGAGTCACTATAAAGTCATGGCCACGCTGATGGCATAGCCATTGTACCTAGATAGCCACTGTGATCTCACGGCCATTGGAATGTCATAGCCACTGTGATGTCATAGAAACTGTGATGTCATAGCCATTGTGACATCACAGCGACTATAACATCATATCTACCGTAAGGTCAAAGCCACTGTAGTTTCATAGACATTGTTATGTCATCGCCGTTGACTTCATAACCATCATGATGTCAGAGACATTGTGATGGCATAGCCACTATAATGTCACGGCCATCGTAACGTGATAGGCCCCACAATGTCATAGAGATAGTATAGTCATTTCCACTGTCCCGTAAGAGCCATTGTGACGTCATAGCCATTGTTATGTCATAGGCATTGTGACGTCATAGCCATTGAAACCTCATAGCTACATTAATGTCATCGCCATTGAAACGGCGTCACCTTTGTAATATCATATACATTGTAAAGTCATCGCATTTGTAATATCCTAGCCATTGTGTCGGCATACTCATTGTCATCATAGCCATCGTCATTATGGCCATGATAACATCAGAGCCGTGGTAACGTCATAGCTACTATGACGTCATAACCACAATAATGTCATAGCCTTTGTAAGTCATAGTCACAATAACATCACAGACATTGTACCGTTATAGCCATTGTGTCCTCATTGCCATTGTGACATCATAGCCACCGTAACATCATAGCCCTTGTGATGTCATAGTCATTGTGAAGTCATGCCATTTGTGACTTCATAGCAATTGCGATGTCATTGCCATCATCACGTTACAGCAACCGTGACGTCCTGGCCACTATAATGTCACAGCCAATGTAATATCTTAGGCACTACCATGCAATAGACATAGTAAAGTCATTCCCACTGTGTTGTCATAGCCATTGTGACGTCCTAGCCATTGTGATGTCACAGCAATTGGAACATCGGAGCCCTTGTGATATCATAGGCATTGTGAAGGCCTGTCAGTTGTCACTTCATACCATTTGTGATGTCATAGCCACTAGCACATCATATCTACTGGAAAGTCATGGCTCTTGCAATATCATAGCTACTGTAGTGTCATAGGCAATGAAACCTCGGATCCATAGTAATGGCTTAGCCACTCTAGTGCCATATCCATTGTGCCTTCAGACCCATTGTGATATCAGAGCCATTGTAAACTCATAGCCACTATCCCGTCACAGCCATTGAGACGGCGTAGCATTTGTAAGGTCACAGACATCGGAAAGTAATAATATTTGTAATATCGTAGCCATTGTGTCGGCGTAGCCATTTTCAATATAGCCATCGTCACGTCGTAGCCATCATAACATCAGAGCCAAAGTAAATTCGTAGCCACTGGGACGTCCTACCCACTATAATGTCATAGCTTTTATAACGTCATAGTCATGATAATATCACAGCCATTGCAACGCCATAGGAATTGAGACGTTGTAGCAGTTGTGACATAGCAATTTTAACATCATGGCTGTTGTGACATCACATAAACGTGAAGCCATATCAAGTGTGACTTCGTAGCAATTGTGATGTCACGGCCATTATCAAGTCATAGCCATAGTGATGACGGCGCCATTGTGACGTCATACCCACTTTAATTTCATAGCCATTGAAAAGTCACAGCTACTACAATGCCACAGGAATTGCATCGTCATAGCCACGGTCATGTCCCAGCCATTGTGACGTCACGGGCACCGTAATGACACAGACATATATAAGTCATTGCAAATTTAACGCCATAGCCATTTTGATGTCATAGCCGTTGTGATGTCTGAGCCATTGCAACGTCAGAGTCACTATAAAGTCATGGCCACGCTGATGGCATAGCCATTGTAGCTAGATAGCCACTGTGATCTCACAGCCATTGGAATGTCATAGCCACTATGTTGTCATAGAAACTGTGATGTCATAGCCATTGTGACATCACAGCGACTATAACATCATATCTACCGTAAGGTCAAAGCCACTGTAGTTTCATAGACATTGTTATGTCATCGCCGTTGACTTCATAACCATCATGATGTCAGACACATTGTGATGGCATAGCCACTATAATGTCACGGCCATCGTAATGTGATAGGCCCCACAATGCCATAGAGATAGTATAGTCATTTCCACTGTCCCGTAAGAGCCATTGTGACGTCATAGCCATTGTTATGTCATAGGCATTGTGACGTCATAGCCAATGAAACCTCATAGCCACATTAATGTCATCTCCATTGAAACGGCGTCACCTTTGTAATGTCATATACATTGTAAAGTCATCGCATTTGTAATATCCCAGCCATTGGGTCGGCATACTCATTGTCATCATAGCCATCGTCATCATGGCCATGTAAACATCAGAGCCGTGGTAACGTCATCGCTACTATGACGTCATAACCACAATAATGTCATAGCCTTTGTAAAGTCATAGTCACAATAACATCACAGACATTGTACCGTTATAGCCATTGTGTCCTCATTGCCATTGTGACATCATAGCCACCGTAACATCATAGCCCTTGTGATGTCATAGTCATTGTGAAGTCATGCCATTTGTGACTTCATAGCAATTGCGATGTCATTGCCATCATCACGTTACAGCAACCGTGACGTCCTGGCCACTATAATGTCACAGCCAATGTAATATCTTAGGCACTACCATGCAATAGACATAGTAAAGTCATTCCCACTGTGTTGTCATAGCCATTGTGACGTCCTAGCCATTGTGATGTCACAGCAATTGGAACATCGGAGCCCTTGTGATATCATAGGCATTGTGAAGGCCTGTCAGTTGTCACTTCATACCATTTGTGATGTCATAGCCACTAGCACATCATATCTACTGGAAAGTCATGGCTCTTGCAATATCATAGCTACTGTAGTGTCATAGGCAATGAAACCTCGGATCCATAGTAATGGCTTAGCCACTCTAGTGCCATATACATTGTGCCTTCAGACCCATTGTGATATCAGAGCCATTGTAACCTCATAGCCACTATCCCGTCACAGCCATTGAGACGGCGTAGCATTTGTAAGGTCACAGACATCGGAAAGTAATAATATTTGTAATATCGTAGCCATTGTGTCGGCGTAGCCATTTTCAATATAGCCATCGTCACGTCGTAGCCATCATAACATCAGAGCCAAAGTAACTTCGTAGCCACTGGGACGTCCTACCCACTATAATGTCATAGCTTTTATAACGTCATAGTCATGATACTATCACAGCCATTGCAACGCCATAGGAATTGAGACGTTGTAGCAGTTGTGACATAGCAATTTTAACATCATGGCTGTTGTGACATCACATAAACGTGAAGCCATATCAAGTGTGACTTCGTAGCAATTGTGATGTCACGGCCATTATCAAGTCATAGCCATAGTGATGACGGCGCCATTGTGACGTCATACCCACTTTAATTTCATAGCCATTGAAAAGTCACAGCTACTACAATGCCACAGGAATTGCATCGTCATAGCCACGGTCATGTCCCAGCCATTGTGACGTCACGGGCACCGTAATGACACAGACATATATAAGTCATTGCAAATTTATCGCCATAGCCATTTTGATGTCATAGCCGTTGTGATGTCTGAGCCATTGCAACGTCAGAGTTACTATAAAGTCATGGCCACGCTGATGGCATAGCCATTGTAGCTAGATAGCCACTGTGATCTCACGGCCATTGGAATGTCATAGCCACTGTGATGTCATAGAAACTGTGATGTCATAGCCATTGTGACATCACAGCGACTATAACATCATATCTACCGTAAGGTCAACGCCACTGTAGTTTCATAGACATTGTTATGTCATCGCCGTTGACTTCATAACCATCATGATGTCAGAGACATTGTGATGGCATAGCCACTATAATGTCACGGCCATCGTAACGTGATAGGCCCCACAATGTCATAGAGATAGTATAGTCATTTCCACTGTCCCGTAAGAGCCATTGTGACGTCATAGCCAGTTACGTCATAGGCATTGTGACGTCATAGCCATTGAAACCTCATAGCCACATTAATGTCATCGCCATTGAAACGGCGTCACCTTTGTAATATCATATACATTGTAAAGTCATCGCATTTGTAATATCCTAGCCATTGTGTCGGCATACTCATTGTCATCATAGCCATCGTCATCATGGCCATGATAACATCAGAGCCGTGGTAACGTCATAGCTACTATGACGTCATAACCACAATAATGTCATAGCCTTTGTAAGTCATAGTCACAATAACATCACAGACATTGTACCGTTATAGCCATTGTGTCCTCATTGCCATTGTGACATCATAGCCACCGTAACATCATAGCCCTTGTGATGTCATAGTCATTGTGAAGTCATGCCATTTGTGACTTCATAGCGATTGACATGTCATTGGCATCATGACGGTACAGCAACCGTGACGTCCTGGCCACGATAAGGTCACAGCCAATGTAATATCTTAGGCACTACCATGCAATAGACATAGTAAAGTCATTCCCACTGTATTGTCATAGCCATTGTGACGTCCTAGCCATTGTGACGTCACAGCAATTGGAACATCGGAGCCCTTGTGATATCATAGGCATTGTGAAGGCCTGTCAATTGTGACTTCATACCATTTGTGATGTCAAAGCCACTAGCACATCATATCTACTGGAAAGTCATGGCTCTTGCAATATCACAGCTACTGTAGTGTCATAGGCAATGAAACCTCGGATCCATAGTAATGGCCTAGCCACTCTAGTGCCATATCCATTGTGCCTTCAGACCCATTGTGATATCAGAGCCATTGTAACCTCATAGCCACTATCCCGTCACAGCCATTAAGATGGCGTAGCATGTGTAAGGTCACAGACATCGGAAAGTAATAATATTTGTAATATCGTAGCCATTGTGTCGGCGTAGCCATTTTCAATATAGCCATCGTCACGTCGTAGTCATCATAACATCAGAACCAAAGTAACTTCGTAGCCACTGGGACGTCCTACCCACTATAATGTCATAGCTTTTAAAACGTCAGAGTCATGATAATATCACAGCCATTGCAACGCCATAGGAATTGTGACGTTGTAGCAGTTGTGACATAGCAATTTTAACATCA